>NC_071395.1:87937241-88604291 GCF_022682495.2 Desmodus rotundus | reverse complement strand
TTTTTATAACAATGCGGAGGTACCTTAGTTCTTTCTCAAATTGCTAATATTATGCAATCGCATAGTCTGGTCTTCTTGAGCATTATTTAAAATTTTGGGTTGACATCTTATTGTGTGTTGACTTCATTTACGTGGAAATAGTATGTACAATTTATTCTTGTATGACTGATTTATTAACATGAATCTCCTGTGGGAAACAAAAACTTTGATTTACATTTTGTCTTATGATAAAATATAAAATATATGCGTTCATTCAAAAGAAAAGCTAGTGTTATTTTTTATAGATCATTGTTTTAGCCCTCTAAAATAGACTGTGATTACATTTTATAGTGCGTACGCAAATGAGGTACCATTTCCAGTGAGTAAGACTTGAATTGCAGACAGAATCCTGGGCTCCAGAGAGATCACAGACTGGAGTGATGATGCTGCTAACCCATGGTGTGCTACGGCTTGCGTGGTCCCCTTACAGTTGGACTTGTTAGTTTTTGAGAGAATGTGAGCAGCATGAGGGCTTAGATCAGCGGCAGATAAAACCCTGGGGATGTCTTTAGGAAGACTTCCTAATGGGCCAGAGACCCTTTGGATAAGTTCTGGTCATCACAGCGAGTGGAGGTTTTGGACTTCAGGAGACCTGGGGGTAGGGATGTGCACGGTTGGTCACTGGGGCAATGGTTCTTTTTTGCAGGGGGATGGGGGAGTATGGTTCTTGATCTGTCATATCAGGCTTCCTTTGTTCTTGAATCCTATGCTTTACTCATTTTATTTTCAAAGAGATGGCTTTTATTATGTAATAGTAATTCAGTTTTCCTTTAAAAAATTGATTAGAGGCCTGTAGTTAGAAGTTAGTACAAGAAAATCAATAGTACCCACTTGATAAAATTCTAGCCAAAAGCAAAGAAGCTTGACATTTTAGTTAGTCTGTGTCATTTAATTTTAAGAAAAGGCAAACTTGTCTTTAAATGTTTGAATATTGACAAATAACTCTAGGTTCTCCTGTATTACTTTACACTCAGGTTGGACACCACTGGCCTGGAAACTAGGAAAGCAGCCATGGTGGGGGTAGTGCTGACAGGGAGAGGCAGGCCTGAAATCCAGAAGGCATGGTGGCCTTGCTGTGACCCCAGGGTCGGCGCTGTGACCCTGAGGGGATTGGTGAGCCACGCCAGGGGCCCAGCTTCTCAGCCTGGGCTGCTCGTTCCTTCGTGGTGACACAGTGTGTTTCCCAGGAAGCCATCATTCTAGATTGTCAATGTTACTAATTTTTTGGGTGGGGAGAGAAATGTTTTCACATTTAAAACACAATGATAAGAGTTGTGTGAATTTTAAATATTAAACACGTAACTTTAGAGAAATTTGAAACTACCTTACACTTCATCACCGAGCACGGCCGTTCAGTCGCTCTCCTCAGCCCCGTGAGCCCTTCCAGGGAAAATGGTGAGGCGCACTGCCCCAGGGGCTCTTTGTGCAGGGGGTCTGCAAGGGGCAAAACCGGCCAGCTCTCTGGCGCTGATAGAGGGGTGTAGGTATTGTTTGGGCTGGGAGTAGATACGCCTTGGTTTATAGGCAAGATCTGCCGAATTTTGAGTGCCATTGTAGACATGTTTGGACAGTAAAATGTTTTTAGAAGCCCTGGACTTACCTTGAGAGTAGACCATTTAGAGGTGACACTCAGATTCGTTTTGTGTTCTAGAGCAGTGATTTTCAACCTTCGTCATCTCGTGGCCTGTATAAACTAATGACTCAAATTCTGCAGGACAGCAAAACAAATTTTTTTTGGCTAATCTAAAAACAATAGTTACAATTTTGATTCACAATGGACAGATGTATTGGCTGTTGTCATTTTTGAATTTGACAATTTAAGGGAAAAGAGGTTGGTGCTCCTGACTAAACAGTCAAGTATTGCGTGCTTTAAAATGCTTGCGGCGCACCTGCCCGCCGCAGCACATCTGCTGCAAATTCCTGATCGGGAGCGATGAGGTTGTTTTCTGTTATTAAAGTTCTGATTAAAATTCAGGAGGACATTATGAGATTTAAGAATGGTTTTGATTTCATTATTATGAAAATAGTTTAGTCTCACACAGACTTACAATCATAAGGAACTTAGAACAGAGAATGAAATTAAAAAGTAAAACGAAAGAACCTGAAGCTGAATACTCATAGCACTTCTGCTGTGTATATAATTGTCCTTTGTTTAGGGAACATGCATTTTATTTTGTATCGTGTGTTTGTCACCTGAATTTGTGTCTTTCACGTGCTTAACATGGTGCAGTGAGAAAGAGAGAGAGAGAGAGGTCATCCTTTTTTTCCCTTGATTCTGACTAGACTCAGCCCACTGTAATGAAACAGTCTCAGTTATGATGCCAAATTGCAGGGGGCGGGAGGAACAGAATTTAAATACTAAGCACCAAGACTCAATTCTTAACCTTGAGAAATTCAGTGTGAAGAGAGGAGCTGTGGAAACAAGTAAGTAGGGTAGAATAAGTGAGAAGCAGACAGAGTTGTACAGATAAAACGAGTGAGTCCGCCAGGTGCGATGGAACCTGTGGCAGAGAGAAAACATGGTTTCTGCCTCCTATGTACTGGTACCCTGTAGTTCATTGTACATACATTTATGATCGTTATATCTTCCAGGTGGGTTGACCTTTTTGTCATAAAATGCCCCCTTTTGTCTCCGATAACATTTTTTGGGTTTTAAAGTTAATTCGTCTAATATTCATTGGTATGGCTACTCCAGCTAACTTACAGTTTCTCTTTGTATGGCATATTTTTTCCATCCTTTTACTTTCATTCTTTTATTTCTGCCTTTGAATCTAAAGAAAATCTGTAGACCACATCATTGCATCGTGTTTTTATGTTTCTTATTTTAAACCTAGTCTAAAAATAACTGCCTTTTGATTGAAACGTCTGATTTATTTACATTTAATGAAATGGTTGGTGTTACCTCACTGCCTTTCGCTTTTTGTTTTCTACGTCTTGTGTTTTTTGACCCTTTGTTTCTCCTTTACTACCACTGTTTGCATTAAGTGCATTTTTCTAGTGTCACATTTTAATTCCTTTAGTTATTATTAACTATTTTTTTGAGTAGTTTTCTTAGTGGTTTCTCTAGGGCTTACAGTATACATCTTAACTTACTAGAATCAACTTCAGATTTAAAGTAACTGAATTCCTTTATTTAAAAACAAGATTTTATTTATTTACTTTTAGAGATAGGGGGAGGGAGGGAGAAAGAGAGGGGGAGAAACATCAATTAGTTGCCTCTCGCATGCCCTCCACCAGGGACCTGGCCTGCAACCCAGGCATGTGCCCTGGGAATTGAACTGGCGACCTTTTGCTTTGTGGGACAGCGCCCAGCCCACTGAGCAACATTGGTCAGAGCTAAACTAACCTAATTCCAATGTGATATGGAAAGTTTACTTCCACATTTATCTATTCCTTCTTTTCCTTTTTTGTGCTCTTACTGCTTTTTATAATACATGTATCTCAGCAGTATAATGTAGTTATATAATTTTATGCCTTTTAAGGATTCTGAGAGAAGGAAAGTGGCAAGCACATATTTATAGAGTTTGCTGTATTAACCTTCTTATTTACTCTTTCTGGTTACCTTCACTTCTTTCTATAGATTTGAGTTACCATCTGGTGTCAGTTTTCACTCACCTCCTTTGTGTTCTTATTGCCAAATATGTTACATTTCTATATGTTGTAGACTAACAATAATTGTGTACATGTTATTTTATGCAATGTTATTTAAATCTGTTAAGACTAATAAGGCGAAGAAATATACTGTTATACTGTCTTTTATAATTAATTACATATTACCTTTAGCAGTGTGCTTTGTTTGTGTGGATTTGAATTACTGTCTGATGTCACTTGCTTTCAGCCTGAACTTCCTTTAGTATTTTCTTTTTTTTTTTTTTAATTGTTGTTCAAGTACAGTTGTTTCCATTTCCCCCCACCACTTCCCCTCCTTTAGTATTTCTTTTAAGGCTGGTCTGCTAGTAAGGAATGCCTTTAGTTTTTGTTTAACTCTGAACATCTTTATTTTATTTTATTGTTTATTTTTTACTTATTTATTTTTTAATTGAATTTTTATTTATTTATCCATTTATTTTTAATCCTCATCTGAGGATATGTTCTTTGATTTTAGAGAGAGAGGGAGGGAGAGGCAGAGACAGAGGCATAAACATTGGTGCGAGAGAGATAGATCAATTGGTTGACTCCTATACATGTCCCAAGTGGGGATCGAACCCACAACCTAGGTGTGTGCCCTGACCAGGAATCAAACCCAGCACCTTTTGGTGTGCCAGAGGATGCTCTAACCAACTGAGCTGCCTGGCCAGGGCGGGAACATCTTTATTTCGTCCTCGTTACTTGACAGGTAGTTTTGCTGCATATTAGATTATTGGTGAGTTCTTTCTCTCAGCACATTGAAATGCGCTTTCCCGCTGCTTTGTTGCCTTCAGTGTTTCTAATGAGAAGTTACCTGTTAATCTTACTGGACTTCCTTTATAAGTGATAAGTTTTTTTTATTTCGCTGTTTTCAAGATGTTATTTTTGTCTTAGACTTCCAGCATGTTGACTATAATGTTTCTGGGTTTGGATCTCCTTGAAGTCATTTTACTTGAAGGTCAAGTTGTACTGAGCTCGATGTGTACATTAATGTTTTTCATCAGATTTGTAAAATTTTTAGCCATTATTTGATTGAATATTTTTATGCTCTTCCTGCCTCTTCTTTGGGCTCTCCCATTATATATATATTGGTGAGCTTAACGGTGTTTTACATTTCTCGGAGGCTCTTTTCATTTATTTTTCTGTCCTTCAGATTGTGTAATCTCTTTGCATTTGCTAATTTGTTCTGCCAGTTTCAGATCTACTGTTGAGGCCTTACAGTGAATTTTTTATTTTAGTTATTTTAGAATCCATCTCCCCGGGGCATGCATTGCCCACGGTGTGATCCAATTGAAGTCCGCTTCTTGGCAGAGTCAGTGTTGCAAGGTTGCGAGGCTTACTCTGACCCTCCCCTGGGGAAAACTTATGGAGCAGTTGCTGTGGGAGGAATTGAAGCTGCTGTTCACTGGCTGTCCCAGCCACACCACCCCTGTGCACCAAGAGCTCTGCGTGTGTTGCACGTGTGTGAAATCTGTGCCACCATCCAGGTGCTACCATTAAGCTGCTGCCACTGCGCAGGGTAAATCTTCTGCAATCCAGAGCTGGAGAGGTTGGGATCTGTTGATATTCATTGGCTGCTGAATCTACCCAGAATAGGTCTTCTGTTCCAGGAAGCTGGGGAAAATGGCAATTGTCACTCGGCTGTAAAGCCCAGTGGATCAGCTCTCCTGCAATATATCCTGTGCAGGGAAGGGAGACTGCTATCTTCACCCACTATCCCACTGAGATCCTTCCTACATAGCCAGAGTTTGGGGTGGGGGAACAGGCACCCCCCAGTTGCTGCTACCTGCTCAATATATGCCTTCTGCAGCACAGAGCTGTGGAAAAATGGGAACTGTGCTGTTAACCAGCTGCCAAAACCTCCTCGAGTAGGTCTTCACCCCAGGAAGCTGGGGGAGATGGGCAGTGCCCATCTGTAGACAGAGCTGTGGGGAATGGGTACAGTCCCTAGTTGCATGCCCGGGCCTCTCACTGTTCTGAGTCTCTCTAGATTTTATTGAATACAGTAAATGCTTCTCAGTTTCTTACAAGCTCTTTGATTAATCTCCAGAGGCTTTCAGTGATTGCTTCTAATTTTGACCACCTTATTGGATGTCTGTCTGGAAGAAAGTTTTCCCCATTGCAAGCCTGTGTATTTTGGCTGCAGTTTTATGCTGCCTGGACTATAAGGGTGTGAACAGAGGAATGAAGTAGGGAAATGGTTATGTGTTGCTTAGTGACAGAGACTCTGTGTCTATGAAGAGGTAGCAGAGGTGTCTTCCCCTACTTTCATCTACCCCCATATCTCACCAAATGGATAAATACAGCTTTGTCTCACTCCTTATTGTGGTAGACTCAGACCCACCTTTCTTGTTCCTTACAGTGAGAGCACCATGTCTTCAGTCCAGTTTGCTCTTCAGAATTCTTGGACAGTCTGTATACTTGGTGCATTTGCTGTTATATCATCGTACCAATAGGGCGACTCTCATTCATTGAATTTGTATCAGGAAGTGGGAACTGCATTTTAGCCAATAATCCTCAAGTTCTTGAAAGGAATAAAAACTGTCAAATTTTATTAAGTATATTTAATGTAGTAAATTTAAGTAGGTATTATTAACAACTAGTAAATTAATAAATAAGTGATATATTTAAAAGACATTAAAATTTTTTCTCCTTTCTTATTAATCATTGTATTTCCCACTACACTAAGCATTGAAACTGTTTGCTCAATTCATTGAATTAAAATAGAAACTAAAAAGCCCAATAAGTGGCATCTAACACATTCAATTGGGTAAAATATGCCATTACTTTATTGCAAGGTTAATGAAATGGTTTGGGCAACTTTGGGTTTGCCCAGTGGTTTGGGTACCACTAGACAACAATGCATTCTGAAAGTCTGTCTCTTTGATCCAAACTTGTCCTAGTCCCAGTAGTGGTTTGGTGCCTGCTGTTGTTGGCTGCTCTGCTTATTTATATCTATGGGGGCAGGGGCACTGCTACACCTTGTACTGCTTGCTGAGACTTAATGGTGGGCTCACTCTAGGAATCTTCTAGTTGATTGGTTAGTTTCACTGGCCTAATCTGGATAAAGTAGACAGAGAGCTACTGTGGATGTTGGGACTCTGTTTCCCGTGATGGGATTGCCAGTTTTATGGCCATATATCCCTGTCCTCCTTCCTACACAGGAACTTGTACCTATCACCATTTAAGGATGGAAGAGACTTGCCCTGGCTGGCGTGGCTCAGTGGATTGAGCACGCAGACTGTGAAGCAAAGAGTCCCAGGTTCAATTCCCAGTCAGGAGCACATGCCTGGGTTGTGGGCCAGGTCCCCAGTAGAGGGCACACGAAAGGCAACCACACATTGATATTTCTCCTTCTCTTTCTCCCTTCTCCTCTCTCTAAAAATAAATAAAAACTTAAAAAAGAAAAAAAGAATGGAGGAGACTGGGTAAAGGGCTGGGGCCAATTGGCAATTACATTGTCTCTGATTTCCATGTTTTCACTGGGGGCATTATTGTGAAGTTTACTGTTTGAAATGTAAATAAAATATTTTTATTCGTACTGTGTTCATAAAAGCAAAGCATTATTTTTACTTAGAGGTAATTTTAAAATGACATTTGCTAAAATGGAATCCTTTATACATCTATTGCAGTTTATCGTATTCTTTTCTATAAACATTTGTGTAACTTTAATATGTACACGTGTGTTTGTTTAAAGGTATTTGAAGTGGTGGAACGCGTAGAGGAGTTAAGAAGGAAGTGGCCAGTGGCGTGGGGGAAGTTAGATGATGGCAGTATCGGTGTGGTGACTCCGTATGCTGATCAAGTGTTTAGGATACGTGCCGAACTTCGAAAAAAGAGATTATCTGATGTTAATGTAGAAAGGGTGCTAAATGTTCAAGGTGGGTATTAATTGAAGTGAACTAAGTTATTCAGATGTTTAAGTCTTGAAATGTGTGTACATTGGGTTTTTAATTCTCAAGGTCTCTTTTCTGGACAAGTACTTATTTCCTCATTTCATATCAAGTTCTTTAATACTAAATTTGGCAATTAAAGGTTGAGCACATTTACATGTTCATTAAATTTTTATATCTAAATAAAAGAAGTATGAAAAAATAAACTTTTCCAATAACTGTAAATGTACAGATGCCACACAGATGTTTATAGCCTACAGTGCCCACTGTTGCTATACTCTATCTCAGGACTAATTTGTTGTATTTTTACACACTCGTATCTGTCAAGCAAGTTCTGTTTGAATGCATTTTTAAAGGCACAGCTTGTTCTTCATCTATAGATTTTCCTAAGTGAATATAGGTACCAGCAACAAGTTCCTGTAAAATTTGTGCTTTTCACTATAGGAAACAACACTATGGTGTAAATGCTAAAAGCGCCCAGTACAATCTTAGGCTTCATGGCAATATGCAATAGTAAGAGTAATATAATTTCTAAGTCATGGGGAAAAATAGCTTCATTATACCACATATTGTCCAGACCACCCAGAATTTGGGTGTATATTACAAGGAATATTACTAGTAAACTAGGAAGCACCCAGAGAGATCTAGTTAATGGTCTAGAAACTGCCACATGGGTGTCAGGAATGGTTGAGAGAACTAGGATTCTTTGGCCTAGAAAAGAGAAGACTAAAGACTGACATGAAAACTATATTCAAATATTTGGAGATCTGTCCTGGAATGGGGGAATAAATATATTATTATTAGAAGGAGCATTGAAAAAATATTGTATAACCAGACTCTGTAAGGCCTCCTCCTAGAATCAGCTGTGTCTGCCTTGGTCAGTGAGTGGCTAGGTAACCCTGCTTCAGGGAAAGTTCCTTGCATTGAATGGGACCTTGGAATAGATAATCACTAAGGTTGGCTTCAGCAATAATACTAAAATTTTTAAAAATAAAAGTTACCATTTGACCATTTCTCTGTGCTTGTTATACCTCCCTTGTCCTCCCAGCCCTTGGCCCCCACACATGGTACTTTCTGTCTATGAATTTGACTGCGCTCGGTACCTCATTTCAGTGCAGTAATGTACTCTTTGTCCTTTTGTGCCTGGCTTATTTCACTGAGCGGCATGTCTTCAGGGTTCATCCAGGTTGTAGCATGTGTCTGAGTTTCTTTCCTTTTTAAGGCTAAGTGTATTTTATTGTAAGTATACCCCACATGTCGTTTATCTGTTCATCTGTCGATGGAGTCCTTTTGGCTCTTGTGAATAGTGCTGCTGAGACCATGGGTGTGCAAGGATCTGTCTGAGTCCCTGCTTTCAGATCTCTTGGGTGGATTTCCCAAAGTGGAATTGCAGGGTTATGTGTTAATTCTATGTTTACTTTCCTGAGGAACTGCCATACTATTTTTTACAGTATTTTATATACCATTTTACATTCTCACCTGTAGTGTATGAGTTCCAGTTTCCCCACATCCTTGTGGTACCTGTCATTTAGTGAAAACATTTTAAAAAAATGAAATGCTTTTATCTTATCATTGGTTCAAAATAACAACCTTAAGTTTTCTTTTTTATTTTTTTTTTAATAGGAAAGCAATTTAGAGTTTTGTTTCTTAGCACGGTACGTACAAGGCATACATGTAAACATAAACAGACACCAATTAAAAAGAAAGAGCAGCTGCTGGAAGATTCCACAGAGGACTTAGATTATGGTTTTTTATCCAACTACAAACTTCTCAACACTGCCATCACCAGAGCACAGTCCCTGGTTGCCGTGGTGGGTGACCCCATCGCCCTGTGCTCGATTGGAAGATGCAGGTAATGATGTGTCACTGACTGAGACATCGAAGGGGGAAATGCAGAGTAATTTGCATACCTATGTGTACATTTATTTATATGACCTCTTGGCTAATTAAAATCAAGTTCAGTTTTACCTGATATACAGAGGGACACAAAAATACATTGCTTTTAGTCTATTATGTACATAATAGTGTATGCATTCATGCAGTCATCATTCAACAGGTAATTTCCAAGTGCTTACTATGTTCTAAGTACTCTTGTAGCCACTGAGGATAGATCAGTGAACAAAAGAGACAAAAACCTCTGCCTTTGTGGGGCTTGCATTTTATTAGGGAGAGAAGAAGACTGACAATATGAGGGAGACCCCCCAAAATACAGAATTATCTTCTGGAGGGTGGTCCCCTTGTAGGAAACAGGCTTCCCCCACTAGGTGAGTGTTCTAGGAACCCATCCGTGTCACTGTACCAGTTGGTGTTATGAGAGGCTGTATTCGGCTTCAGTGAATTTTTTTTGAAGACTATTTTAACGTGTTTGCCCATTCATGATGGGTGATTTGTGAGGACAACTGACACTGTGCTGAGCGTTCAGTTTTTGACCAAAAATGGCATGACCCTTGTGCCCTATTCACTCGATCTCGCCCCCAGTGACATTTTTTTGTTTCCCTGGATGAAAAAAGTCCTCAGAAGGAAACATTTTGCCAATGTGGGAGGAAGAGGTGAAACAAAAAAAAACGGCAGAAGCACTAATAGGCATCAAAATCGAAGAGTTCAAAAACTGTTTTGAGCAGTGGGAAAGTCTTGATAGGTGTATTGAAATGGAGAGTACTTTGAAGGTGACTGAAGTTTAAACATGTAAAAATAAATACACAATTTTTTATGAATATATTTTGATTTTTTGGGTCCCCCCATGTAAACAAAATAAGATGCAATGTCGCACTTTATGTGGTAAGTTCAATGGAAAAGAAGTAGAACATTAAGGGGAATTAGCAGTGATGGGTGGGGAGGGCTCATTTGTGATTGTCATCGTGTGGTCAGAGTAGGCCTCACTGAGAAGCTGACAGTGGAGGTGAGGAAGGGAGCTGTGCGGATACCTGGGCTAAAAGTGCTCCAGGAAGAAGGAACAGTTTGCAAGTGTTCCCTCGGAGTGTTGTGTCTGTGTGTCTCTTTAGTGGAAATGACATTTTCTATCAATGCTGCATTTTTTTCCCTTCATTATTGTTTTAGCTTGCTTTTGATTAATTTCCTTCTCTGCTCATTTTCTCTCAAGGCTTCTCAATGTCAATAATTCTTGTCTGGTTAATCCAAGGCTCTGAAAATCAGGGGTGTTAGAAGTTGTTGCTTCTTGTCTTCGGATAGCATTGTTAGTATCGCTTAGATTGTACTTGTGGGGACTGTTTCTACTGAAAGGCTGTTAAAATATCAATGTAAACAAAAAATTTCTGTATACACTTTTGATTTATACCAGTTAATAGGGTTTTTACCTGCATGAAGCCAGCCATATAAGACTTGGCCTTTTAGTATTTAAAAACTATGTTAATACTAACAAAAAAATAGTAGAATAGAAATTTGTAGTATTCTTTTATGAAAAAGAAAGAAATACACTAGGGATTACTTAAAATTTTATAAGTATTGTAATACCTGTCAAAATGAGTTTAGAATAGTAGAAAGAGATGTTGACGGTTTCAAAGATGCCTTTTTGATGTGTTAGAATTAAAATGGAGCTGTTAGGAAGCGGCCCTCTTTAAACCAGGCTTTCTGTTGCAGTATAGATATGGCAGCATTTTATTGTCTTTTTTCCTTGAAACAGGAAGAAAGTATTTTATGGAAAGGGAAATGATTTGGGACCTTTAAGAATAAGCACCATGTATTAGAGTTTAAGATTCCAAAAGAAGTTAATGTCTTTTATAGGGGAAGACCGTTAACAAAGGAATCAAGTGGAGCTTTAATTTATGGTTACATTATGAAAAATAACCTTTAAAGAAAACTTGAATGGTTTATGATTGTGTATAGCTAACTAATTCTGTTGTAAAATATCTTTAATTTCTTTTCTTTATTGTTGTTCAAGTACAGTTGTCTCCATTTTCTCCCCACCACCCCAGCCATCCCCACCTCCAAAACCTTGATCCTACCCCCCTTTGGTTTTGTTTATATGTCCTTTATACATGTGCCTGAAGACCTCTCCCCCTTTTTCCTAATTTCTTATTTAAAAATAGATTTTTGTTCATTTTTAACCACTAATGACAAAACAAATTGGGGAAGGGAATACATTAACTTCAAGTTACAAATGTATAAAACTGAGCATATTAATTTGACCTCCTGAGAATTTTACTTGAGTTATTGTATTGTTTATTTTTACTTTTTAAAAGATTTTATTTATTTATTTTTGGAAAGGGGATGAGAGGACAACAGAGAGGGAGAGAAGCATCAATGTGTGGTTACCTCTCATGCACCCCCCACTGGGGACCTGGTCTGCAACCCAGGCATGTGCCCTGACTTAAATTGAACCAGTGACCGTTTGGTTTGCAGGCTGGCACTCAATCCACTGAGCCACACCAACCAGGGCTCTTTATTATTTACTTTATTATTTATTTTTAAATATATTTTATTGATTATGCTAGTTATCCCAATTTTTCCTCCTTTTCCCCCTCTCTGGCCAGTAGCCCCCTTCCCTCTACCAGTCCCCTCTCCCCTTTAGTTCAGGTCCATGGGTTGTGTGTATAAGTTCTTTGGCTTCTCCATTTACTATACTATTCTTAACATCTCCCTGTCTACTAATTTTGCTTCTTAATCCCAGCATCTTTCTCCCATTCTCCCCCTTCCTTCTCCCAGCTGATAGTGCTTCAAATGATCTCCATATCTATGATTCTGTTCCTGTTATGGGTGTTTGCTTAGTTTGTTTTTTTAGATTCAGTTTTTGATAGTTGTAAATTTGTTGCCATTTTAATATTCATAGTTTTGATCTTCTTTTTCTTAAATAAGTCTCTTTTACATTTCATGTAATAATGGCTTGGTGATGATGAACTTCTTCAGCTTTTCCTTGTCTGGGAAGCACTTTATCTGCCCTTCCATTCTAAATGATAGCTTTTCTGGATAGAGTAATCTAGGTTGTAGGTCCTTGCTTTTCATGACTTTGAATACTTCTTGCCAACAAAGTTTCTTTTGAGAAATCAGCTGATAGTCTTATGGGAACTCCTTTGTAGGTAACTCTGTTTTTCCCTTGCTGCTTTTAAGGTTCTCTCTTGATTTTTCAACCTTTGACATTTTAATTGTAGTGTGTCTTGGTGTGGTCCTGTTTGGGTCCAACTTGTTTGGGACTCTCTGTGCTTGCTGAACTTGTATGTCTATTTCCTTTGGCAAATTAGGGATGTTTTCTTTCATTATTTTTTCAAGTAAGTTTTCAATTTCTCGCTCTTCCTCTTCCGCCACCCCTATGATTTGGATGTTGGTACGTTTGAAGATGTACCAGAGGGTCCTTATACTATCCTCTTTTTTAAAAAAAATATTTTTTTGATTCTTGCTGTTTTTGTTGCATGTTTATATCTTCCTTATATTCCAAATTGTTGATTTGAATCCCGGCTTCCTCCCCTCCATTGATGGCTCCCTGTAGATTTTCCTTTATTTCGCTTAGTGTAACCTTCATTTCTTCCTTTATATTGTTGCCACACTCAATGAGCTCTTTGAGCATCCTAATCACCAGTGTTTTGAACTCTGCTTCTGATAGGTTGGTTATCTCCGTTTCATTTAGTTCTTTTTTCTGGGGTTTTATTCTCTTGTTTCATTTGGGTATATTTCTTTGTCTCCTCAATATAGCAGCCTCCCTGTGTTTGTTTCTGTGTACTAGGTAGAGCTGCTTTAACTCCCTGTCTTAGTAGAGTGACCTACTATAGAAAAGGCACCTGTAAATTGTATGGGGTGGAGCCTTAGAGAATTGCCAGGGCAGGGCAACCCACTTCACCACTGCTTTGTGGCTCTGTGTTGGGGGAGGGCTCAGAGAGGGGATGGTGCAGCTACCTGGCTTCTGGATGTTTGCCTAACACTCTGTTTCCAGTCACTTCACCCACTTCCCACATGGAACTGCTGCCCTTCCTGCTGTTGCCCTGGTGGTGAATCCCAGAGTGGGTGGGTTTGCGTATGTTCTAAGTTTGCGTGGGCCCTTTAAGCCGAGTCTCCTGAAAATCTGGCAATTTCTTCTGCCATCCCAACCCCCACTGGTTTTTATAGCCAAAAGTTATGGCGATTTATCTTCCTGATACTGGAACCCTGGGCTCTGTGGTGTGGCCTGTGGCTGGGATCGCTTGCTCCCCACGTATCTCTCTCAGTTATTATCCACCACAGGTGAATATGGGATCATAGGCTCCAGCACCGCCTCTCTGCCTGTCTCTGTGACTCCAGCCCTCCTACCCATCTGGATGAATGTGGCTTCTTGAAATCCTTGGCTGTTGGACTTCCATATAGTTCAATTTTCTGATGGTTCTGGGTGTTTTTGTTTTGAGATCTAGCTGTAATTCTTTCTGTGCTTGCATGAGGAGGCAAAGCGTGTCTACCTACACTTCCATCTTGACCAGAAGTTGGTCACTTTACTGTTTATTGAAAGTATATTTGGGTAGAATATTGCTGTGATATTTTACCATTTTTGTTTCTGTTTGTCATTTGATAACTGTGAGAACACATACAGTTTGATTAGAATTTAATAGATTAAAACACCATGTAAAATAGGACAACTTGTATTAAAACTAACTAGAAACTATTGGGGGAATGAATAGGTAAAACAATAGTCCAAGCCACTTTAGTTTTGGACTCTCTTTATAAACTCCAAACATTTACCATCATGAATATTTCCCCTTTCTGTAGAGTTCTGTGAATTGCATGAATCAGCATTTTCACCCCTTCTCTCACATAAACCATAACTTTCTCAGAGCAAACAGGTGAAGGGTCCTGAGGCCATGCTGTCAGAATTATCTAGGGCTAATTTTTAACTGGAAGCCAGCTCTACTGGTTGCTTATTTTTTACTGCTGAGCTGGGGTATGCCAGGGACTGCAAATTAATTTGTAAGCTAAGCAAAATACTTTTCAGAGGGGTAAATATACTGTGTCACGTGACCCTCGGCTAAATGGGGATGTCGATTTTCTGTGTTATTTGGACTGCTTAGCATGGCTCTCACCCAAGAGCTGGTGGCTGAGGCTTATGGATATCTGTGCCTTAATCTTTCTAAATTCTTAGAAATTAATTTAATTTCACAATACAAGTAAACCTGGAGAACATAGTGTGATTCTTAGGTATTATAAAAATGGAGGTGTGGATTTTTTGTAGTGTGAGTTAATCAGAAACATTCCCTCCCTTCCGCCCATTCGATATTTTCAAACACCGTTACGCTATTTCCAAATATTGATCAAATTTTCAAGAAATAATTACTGTGTATACACTACCAGTATAACTACCAACTGGTTATATCATTTTTTGTTGTAAAGTACTTTTAAATAGAATTTTTGTATTAACCTGAAATGAATATAGTGAACTTCCCCGTCCCCACTTGCCAAACCTACAACTCTTAATATAATAGCTGCCGTTTATTGATAGCTTTCTCTGTGCCAGGTGCTAGGTTAAGTGTTTTTGCACACTTTGCCTTGTTCAGTAGTCCAAACAACCCTGCAATGTGGGTATTTTATTTGCATTTTAAATGGGCAGTCTGATTCAGAGACTTGAAATTACTGCCAGGGTCACATAGCTATTAAGTGGTTCACGCAAACCGATGTCAGACTGAGTGCAAAACCTGGTTGCCCTGCCTTTCCTAGGAAGTGATAAATGTACAGACAGACCTGCACTGAATGCGGAGAGGCACAGAGGGGAGTCATGAGTCATACCTCTCCCCAAAGTGTTTGGGGAAGGTCTTCCTTTTAGCAGAATTTTTTAATTTGCAAATTCCATTTACTCTGTGAGAGGTAAACATTTCACATATGTATAGAGATGCGTGTATATGTGTCTGTACACGTACAGACACACACTTTCTCTCTATGACCTAAGGACATCAAGTGATTTTTCAGTGTTTTATCAGTGATCCTAGAAGCATAAAAACAAAACCAAATTTTATATTCACGTAGTGATGAAAAGTAAGGTTATATCCTTTGAAATACTTATGATGTAGAGACACACTTAGATTCTCTAACCAACATAACTAGAAAAAAAGTGTTAATATAGTCCTGGCTGGTGTGACCCAGATGATTGAGCGCTGGCCTGTGAACCAAAGGGTTACCAGTTCGATTTCCAGTTAGGGGCACATGCCTGGGTTGGGGGCAGGGTCCCTGGTGGGGGTTTATGAGAGGCAACCACATGCTGATGCTTCTCTCCCCCTCTTTCTTCCTCACTTCCCCCTGTCTAAAAATAAATAAAATCTGAAAAGAAAGAACAAAATAATAATATGTTCACATTTTAGGGAGAGGGCTGAGAATTGGTGAAGCCTTTAAATAAGAATAGTGATGAATTCTTTTTTATTGATTGATTTTGAGAGAGGGGTGGTGAGAAAACATCTATTTGTTGTTCCACTTACTTGTGTATTTCATTGGTTGATTTTTGTTTGTGCCTTGACTGGGGATCGAACCCACAACCTTAGTGAATCAGCATGCTTTAAATGACTGACTTACCCTGCCAGGGCCAAGCTGGTGAATTCTCATTCTTATTTTGAGTATAGGAGAATTCTCAAGTGATCTTCCAGTTACTGTTCAGAAATGCCTTATATTGCCATGCATAATATTTCACTAAAGTATCAGGGAGTTCAAGGTCAGTGTGAATAATCTTTGAAAGAGCCTTCAAAAAGAGAAAAAAAGGCAAATTTTTAGTTTTAAAACTAATAATTTTTGAAGGAAAAAACAAGGTTCTCTGAAAAGTAAAAAGGAAGGCTTTTCAGTAATAAAGTATAATAATAATACTGTCAATAAAGTATTTCAATAATAAAATAATTCAGTAATAAAGTATGATGATAATACTGTTGGTGCCCTATTTCACACATGAGAAAACTGAGGTACAAAGAGAGGTTAAGTAATTTGCCTGAAGATGCACAGCTACTGAGTGAATGACAGCCATACTGAAACCCAAGCAGTCTTTTTCTAGAATGCATGCTCTTGACCATTTTGCTATAGTGGGGCAATGAAAAGAGAAGTGAGGAATCCCAAACCAAGATGGAGGCGGGGTAGACACACTGCACCTCCTCGCACAACAAAAAGAAGGACAACCACAATTTAAAATCAAAAAACAACCAGAACTGACAGCAAATCAAACTGCACCGAAGTCCGACAACCAAGGAGATAAAGAAACATTCGTCCAGACCAGTAGGAGGGGCGGAGACGGGCAGCCAGGGCAGAGGGGACTCGTGGCAATGAGGCCGGACCCAGAGACTGGCGGATTGTGGAACTAACAGGGCAGGCAGTGCGACCACTAGCAGACCCCATGGCCCCACATTCACGCACAGATAAACCGGGAGGAACAGCGGGGGAACGAAACAGACCTCGCAACCCAGGGCTCAAGCGTGGGGAAATAAAGCCTCAAACCTCTGATTGAAAACACCCGTGGGGGTTGAGGCGGCAGCAGGAGAAACTCCCAGCCTCACAGGAGAGCTCGTTGGAGAGACCCACGGAGGCCTAGAGCGTGCACAAGCCCACCCACCCGGGAATCAGCACTAGAGGGGCCCAATTTGATTGTGGGTAATGGAGGGAGTGACTAAAATCTGGCAGAGTGTGGTGCAGGCACCATTGCTGCCTCAGCCCCTCCCCCATGTAGAGCGTCACAGCGCAGCGACCAGCGTTACCCCACCCTGGTGAACACCTAAGGCTCCGCCCCTTAAAGTAACAGGCGCGCCAAGACCCCCCCCCAAAAAAAAACCCACCAAAAAAAGCCCAAATGAAAGAACAGATCAAAGCCCCAGAAATAATTCAACTAAGCAGCAAGCAGATAGCCAACCTATCAGATGCACAGTTCAAAACACTGGTAATCAGGATGCTCACAGAATTGGTTGAATTTGGTCGCAAATTAGATGAAAAAATGAAGGCTATGCTAAGAGAAACAAAGGAAAATGTACAGGGAACCAACAGTGACTGTGATGCGAAGGAAACTGGGACTCAAATCAACGGTGTGGACCAGAAGGAAGAAAGAAACATCCAACCAGAAAAGAATGAAGAAACAAGAATTCAAAAAGATGAGGAGAGGCTGAGGAACCTCCAGGACATCTTGAAACGTTCCAACATCCGAATTATAGGGGTGCCAAAAGGAGAAGAGGAAGAACAAAAAGTTGAAAACTTACTTGAACAAATAATGAAGGAGAACTACCCTAATCTGGCAAAGGAAATAGACTTCCAGGAAGTCCAGGAAGCTCAGAGAGTCCCAAAGAAGCTGGACCCAAGGAGGAACACACCAAGGCACATCATAATTACATTACCAAGATCAAATAGGAGAGAATCTTAGAAGCAGCAAGAGATAAGGACACAGTTACCTACAAAGGAGTTCCCATAAGACTGTCAGCTGATTTCTCCAAAGAGACCTTACAGGCAAGAAGGGGCTGGAAAGAAGTATTCGAAGTCATGAAAGGCAAGGACCTACATCCAAGATCCAGCAAAGCTATCATTTAGAATGGAAGGGCAGATAAAGTGCTTCTCAGATAAGGTCAAGTTCAAGAAGTTCATCATCACCAAGCCCTTACTATATGAAATGTTAAAGGGACTTACCTAAGAAAAAGAAGATAAAAAATAGGAACAGTAAAAATGACAGCAAACTCACAGTTATTAACAACCACACCTAAAACAAAAACAAAAGCAAACTAAGCCAACAACTAGAACAGGAACAGAACCACAGAAATGGAGATCACATGGAGGGTTATCAACAGAGGAGTGGGAGGGGGAGAGAGGGGGGAAAGGTACAGAGAATAAATAGCATAAAAGGTAGGTAGAAAATAGACAGGGGGAGGGTAAGAATAGTATAGGAAATGTAGAGGCCAAAGAACTTATGAGTATGACCTATGGACATGAACTATGGGGGGGGGGGGGATGTGGGAGGGTGGGGGTGGGCAGGATGGAGTGGAGTGAAGGGGGGGAAATGGGACAATTGTAATAGCATAATCAATAAATATATTTTAAAAAATGAGATTTCAGGTTACTTTCAGAACTAGTTTAACTTGATTAACTTACAGTGTTTAGTGTTACTTCTGAAATGGTGACCTTTAGCTCAAAGGCTGCTGCTTGGAGATCCCCGGGGTCTTGTGGACAAAGACTGTCAGGGACCTAGTAGCTTCTTGTTAAGTGTGAGGTGGTTTGAAGGTTACTTCAGCTGTTCAGTGCAGTTGAGGTCAGTGAGGGCAGGATAGGAACGAGGTGTGGAGGTAGCTTGAAAATAGAGCAAGTTCTAGCATTTTTGCTCTTTTTGCTACGTAAGCTGAATATGAAAATATGTTGTAAGAAATTGACATTAAAAACTGAGCTAGAGTAGAAAGCCAATCCATTCTCTTGTTGTTTTGCTGTGTCTTTAACACAAATATAAAATGCCACTCCATGAAACTGATACTTTATCAGTTAGAGCAAAAAAACTTACATTTTTAAAAGAGCATGTAGTAGAATTGTGTTGATAAATATTCATACAGTTGAATATTGTGGCTTTTTAAATAAAAAGGGTGGGGCAGCAGAAGGATTTTGGAGCTTGAGTGCTGTATCAAAGATAATCCTTTCTTAGCTATCAGACTGGGAGAAGAAAACTTGATTCCTTCAGGAACATCCTTTAGCATGCATTTCTTAGCAACATGCACTTCCTATAACTGAATGACTATCTTGTTATGCCTTTATGTCTTATTGTCAGGAATGCATAATGATATTTTGTAGCATTTTTGCTTTTCCTCTTGTTGACATACAGGCCTGAAGTATTTTGTGGTCCCATTTTTTAAACTCATCTTTAAGAAATTAGGAAAGATGGTAGAAGACATATGTAAGAGACACATAGTTTGAAATTAAACTGTGAAGTTTTATGAATATATTAATAACCCAATTCCCATTCATATACTAACTTTTATAATATAAACCTTTTCATTTATGCTTCTTGAAGCCATCTTGATTACCTGCTGTCCACCTGGACACAAGGATACCAACTTGGGAAGAATCCGTATCACATATCATTTATAGCATAATAAAACATTATTTGAGCCTCATATTAAAGATAGGTATGCATATTTATAATAGTCATTTAAAAATTTTAAACTTTTTATATGTTGTCTTTTTTGTAATTTGTACTTAATATTTTATTTACATTGGAGATCAGTTTTCAAACCTTTCAGAACAACAATATACAACTGCAACAAGTTTTGAATGTGGTTTTCTCCTTTAATATTTATTAATTTGGGAATGAAAAATCAACTTTAAAATTAGGAAATGAAAAAGCAATATTATATTAGCATTTCAGTTTCCTGTATTTTCCATAATTAATTTAACTCGGTCACTGTTATAACTTGTGCTTGTGATAAGCATCTGTTAAGTAAGAGAAAAATACAGGAGTAGCTGGTTCCTTCTTAAGAGTTCTAATAAGGGGTTTATCTACTTTGTGGCTCAGATTTATGTCATGAGTTGGCTTTTCTTTGTCATCCAGCAACAGGTTACTCTGGCCCCATAATTCAAGTTAGTTTAATTTTCGTGTGCGTGTTTGCATGTATATGTGTGTAATGTGTATGTGTGTGTGTGATATGTACATGTGTATATAATGTTTATGTATACATATAAGTATATATAAGTATGCCCAGAAGTACAAATCTTCTATAAAATAAGGTATTTTGAAATCTTATGTGGATAATAAAAACTGTTGTTCTAGGTTAGTGTGGATAGTTGATCATTGACCGTGTTACTTATGATTGATCCGCCAAAATTAATTGAGAGTATACTTTGTATGCTCCACAATGCTGGACATGACTCTAATTTCAGATTCAACCTCTGTGGTTTTGTGATTTAGTGGAAAGATTATATCTGAATCATAGGTGAATATTGGACCTGAGGAGTTAGGGTCAGGGGAGGAAATTTGAAATCATCTTTAGTTGTTTATGATCATTTCTGTGTTCTCAGCCACTGAAATTATAAACTGATCTTGTCAATCTTTTCTGTAGGAAATTTTGGGAGCGGTTTATTGCCCTCTGTCATGAAAATAATAGCCTACACGGAATCACTTTTGAGCAGATCAAAGCTCAGCTAGAGGCTTTAGAACTGAAGAAGACCTATGTGTTGAATCCACTGGCACCCGAATTTATCCCACGGGCTCTAAGACTGCAGCATTCAGGAAGTGCCAACAAGCTGCAGCAGTCACCTCCCAAGGTAAAGCCTGTTAATGAAATTGAAGAGGTTAAAGGGAGAGAAGAGAGCAGAAGTGTCAAAGGTTTATTGGGCTACTACTTACTTTAAGTATTGAAGGTTACATTTGGCGGCAAGCAGTTTCTGCAAGGACGTTGGCTAGTGTGGACATGTAAGTGGAAATACAGGGGGGTGTTTAGCCATGCTGAATGTCGTGATCATTCTCAAAAGGTTTTCAAGAACCTGATTTCTTCTTGTGTCCTTCAAATGAGAGAACCTCCCAGTCCTTTCTACTGATAGACTTGTTTTAGTAAGATGTGAATAAGACAAAGCGGTTTAAAAGACTAGACTGTCACACAGCATGTTATTTATAAGGAATAATGTTGTAACAATATTTGTATAAAGAAAAAAGTTCTAATCCTTTGTTGGTGACCAGTTCATTTCAAGTGGTATTTGACACAGTGAGAAAATTTGCCTGACTTCTTGAAGTTGATTTTGACATGTACTTGTTGTATAAGAAGCCACCCAGTCAGAGGGAGTGGAGGTGGGAGAGTCAAAGCCATTGCTACTTTTGAACAGAGTTATTTTGGGCAGAGACAGCTGGTTTATTTACTAGCGGGTCTGAAAAAAAATGCTTGCACTTAACGTCCAGAAGAAAAAGTTATGAGAATGAGGTGCTTAGTACTTGTTCTTGCAGTGTTTTGGTGTGTTTTTAGTCATCAGCAATAAGCATGGTATTAAACTTACGTGAGTTTGTAATAGAGTGAGTCAGTTTTGGGCTCCATTTAAAAATGTAAAACCTAATACGTAAGCAATCATTAATGGTTTAATATCTTGAAAATTTTTTAGTTAAATAGGTATAAAGCTGAGAACTACTTTCTATGTTAATATACTGTTGTATATTCTTAGTTTAATAAAAATGAACCTAATGTGCAATAATGCTTTAGTGACTTGGGGTACTAGGGGATTAAACATTTTGCATAAATAAATCTTCTAGATTTTTAAAGCTTAAACTATTAATAACTGATATTATTTAAATTTCTCCTATGTGTAATGGTAGGTGCTAGGGAAGCAGAGATAAGCGAGGTAGTGTTCAGAGCAGATGTTGGAGGGGGATGGTCAGAGGAAGGATGTGGGTTTCTGGCAGTTTCCACTCCAGAGATCTTTAGGAGTCCGCTGAGTGGGTGGGATAGTGGGACATTGGGGAGACATGTCAAAAACCAGAATATAAGCTCCGTTGGGGCAGAGATTTTCGCCTGCATTAATTACTGCTCTAGCCTCTGAGCCTAGTACATCTGGCTCATCCTGAATGCTTTGAGGTGTTTTTTAGATGATGAGTGGAGCTAAGAAAGAGCTCATGCAAGAGGCTTTACAGGTTCTGCAGGGAACAACGAGAGCTTAGTAGGGTATGTGAGGAGTAGGGTAGAAACGTTTAAATGTTATTGTTATTTAAAATGTTGCAAAATCATTGTACCCTTTGCACATTCTTAAGTACAATAGAGTAAACTCTTCTTAATTTAACTGAGCAATATAAGCATCAGTGAATGTGCTGTAGATGCAGCTAGATCGAAGCCATGGCACCAAATGTCTACTGAGCCTAAGCAAGATCCTGCAGTTTGCTTTCTGTTTTTGTTTTAAAGGTGAATCCTCTTGCTTTTCCAAAACCCTAAACTCTCTAAAGACAAAAATACTACTCTAGATTCTTTTTATAGCACCTAGGGCTTAGCCCCACGTGGTGGGTGCTCAGTAAGTATCTGGTAAGTGAATAATGGTTATGATGCACCCAGTAGTGTGGCTTTTTTGGGGGGGGTGGGGTTCAGGCCAGCGCTAAATCCACTGAGCCACACTGTGGCTTTTTTTTTTTTTTTTTTAAACAAAAAGATTGTCTAATCAAAGGCAAAGCAGCCATGTCTCCAATTTTTAAAAACTTTTTAGAGAATTTTCTTCACTGATCCAGTAGATAATCATCTGTTATTTTTATGTCAATAACACAGCATTTCACCAAATTATCTCTCCATCTGGTTATTTTAAATTATTATTTATATCATACATAACAATAATCAATAATAATAAATAATGGAAGTATTGTGAGCCAAAGGTTATTTCTGTCACCTTATCCCCTACCTCTCCCCAGTATTTTTTTAATTTCCGTGAAATTGTTTTGAAGTCTGAATTTTTACTGAAGTCTTTTTTTAAATTTAACTTTCTTTGCAGAAAATTTCAAACCTTTACTTAAGAGAATAGTACAATGAATTCCCTATCATCCAGCTTCATTAATTATCAACTTAATCTTGTTTCATCTACAGCCCACTTCCCCCATTCTCCACCACCAAATGTACACCCTGGAAAACTTGGAAACAAATCCCAGATATTTTATTTTATGTGTCAGAGTCTGATAAAGGGGAATATACTTCATTGATAGAAAAAGGTGATATTTCTGAAAACATGATAGTAAGGCATAAGATTTCCTCCCAGGTTTCCTTACTGTTTACCTTTCAACACAATTCTGGCCATAAGAAATATTAGAAATTAGTATTGTTAATGTTAGACTAAGGCTTAAAATCCCAATCAGATTTCACATAGATAAATTCCTCAGAAGGCTGGATGGAGGGTAAAGGTGCTGCTCTTGGACCTGCTGCTTCAGGGCTGTGTTTGTCCACAAAACATACTTCTTGCTATTTAGCAAATAACTTCATTCTCCTCGTTAAGATGTCGGTTCTGTGATAAGGTTTAGTGAAGGTAGACAATGTTAGGGGATCCAGGAGTGGGCAGTCCTAGCCAACCCTCAGCGCCTCATTCTCTCCAGGCCTCGTTTAAAACGGTGCCTGTTCCGTGGGCGCCTGCAGAACTGGCACAGAGAAAAGCCGTATGCCTGTCTTCGTTCTGCGTACTCCTAGGGCACTTGCTGGGAGCAGTGTCCGGAAGCTTGGATAAAGTGGAACAGTCATTTGCATATACTATAAAAACTATTCAGAGGATAGATGCTGAAAAACAACTCAAACTAAAATCTATAACATAATGCTTTGATCGTTTCAGATGATCCGTTTCTGAATATTATCTAGTCTCTAGTTCATGTGTGTAGCCCTTCCTCAGAGCCATCTATGGTACATTGAATCCTTCTCCCCTTGGAGTCTCTGACTTCCCCTCCCACCACATCTCTTAATCCTTCTTCTGCTGCATCTCTCTGACTCCAGACATAGAAATTTCTCTGCCTTTAGGGCTCATGTGATTAGATTGGGTCCATCCAGATAATTCAGGATAACTTCTGTAAGGACATAACTTTAATTGTATCTGCAGAGTCCCTTTTGCCACATAACATGACACATTCAGGGGCTCTAGGGATTAGGGTGTGGACATCTTTGGGGCGCCCTTCTGCCTCCTACACTGCCTAAATCACTGTTTCCATTACATACTACACAGTTGTCCCTGGTTGATGGGTCCTCAGAGACTAGGAAATCTAAATGGTTTGTTATCCTCTTAGAACTATTTTCTTTTCTGTGTCATCCGCTCTCCTTCACTCTGCCAGCGTATGTGCCCCTGACTGCTCTTGTCACTTCTAATTGCTCATGCTTCTGATCTTCCCACCTACTTCTGCCAGCTCTGCTGCCTGCCATTTTCTCCTTTTCACTTTTTCTCCTTTCTTCTGCCTGCATTTCTTACCACTTCTCTCTCCTGAGGAGTTTGGTTTTTAAAAATAGTGCCAATCACTGTGAAGATTCTCTTATGGCTAATAGACCAAATATGATTTTATTTTGACTTTTTCTTTTTACTTTTTAAACTTAGAACTTAGCTGCCCTTGCCCACCCATAACTAACCAACTGACCTGTGATGTTTAGTGCTGATCTGAATATGTTGCTGACAGGGAGGTAAATGAAGCGTCACTGCACTTTTGCTGTGGTCAAGAATGGATTTTTCTTCTTGCTATAGACATTTTCTCTCCCTTTAGTTTTCAGGTGCAGTGTACAAATAGCAAATTTGTATGTCCCTAAGGGTAAATTGTATAATGTGCTACTTGGGTTGTATAATGGCTTTATGTGTTACATTTAGCCAATGGAAAGAGAAAGGAATTTTTTAAAGTCTGCAAATTCAGAACCATTGTCTCTTCAAATACTGTTTCTGCCCAGAAGTCATAATTTTTAATGGTATGGCAGTATACCATTGTGTGAACCTGCCATTGCTTACTTAGTCATGCTCCACTGGTGGACATTTAGGTTAACATGTCATCACATGTATAAACAATGCCGAGATGAACATCTGTGTCCGAATTCATTATTACTCCATTTGGATTCATTCCTGGAAGTGCAATTACTGGGTTAAAGTGTATGTACATTTTTGATGCTCTACCCTGGATGGTGTGGCTCAGTGGATTGAGCGCCGGCCTGTGAACCGAAGGGTAGTTGGTTCAGTTTCCAGTCAGGGCACATGCCTGAGTTGTGGGCCAGGTCTCCAGTAGCGGGTGCACGTGAGGTACCCACACATTGATGTTTCTCTCCCTCTCTCTCCCTTCCCCTCTCTAAAAATAAATAAGTAAAATCTTAGAAAGAAAAAGAATTTTAGATATCCTTAACTTGAGGCTGAGAACACTTATGTTCTAGCGCCGTGACTTAATATTTGCACAGGAAGGCGACTCAGAGCAAGTTATTAAGGCGTGTAGTCTTTTCAGTTTTAATTGTTGCTGTAAACATTTGATTTGCATAGGATTAGGAAAATGGTTATTGTTTTCTAATGTTAAATATGTTTGTTATACATTGGGTTTTTTTTTCTGTAAAGGGGAAAAGCCTCCATCATACCCAGAATGATCATTTCCAGAATGATGGAATTGGTAAGTGGAAACTTGAGTCCTCTGAAAGCTCACGTTTATGATATAGGTTTACCACAGATTTCATCATTTGGAAGAGGAGGGCGGGGAGAAGGACACACACACAAACACTTTAGAACTCACTTAACTCTTCTATTCGTGTGTCATTTCTTAAAAGGGAGGGTTTTGTAGGTGCCAAGGTACATATCCAGAAACTTTGAGGCAAAGCATTTAAGCTTTTTATGCAAGATAAGTTTTTTGAACATATTTATATCCTACAAATGTTGGGTCATACAAATTTCAAGGTAAAGTTTATTTCAGTTATTTAAAATGTTGCAGAATTATGCTTTTAAAATAATAACTGTTTATCCTTCATTTTGTATGTGGCTTTATTACCATTGCAAGTCAAAACTTTATCCTGAAGAATTTTATATATTTTCCTATTCTTGGAGGAATGTTTATTGAGAGTGTATATGGGTGCATGGTTTTCTGTCTTGAAGGACACATCTCCAGCCTCAGAAGATATTTAAAAATATGCTAGTTTATAAAAGAAATACTTTGCATATCTCAAGCTAGTTCTAGGGAACATTTTTAAATGGTTGTGGTTTTTACAATGTGTTTTACTCTTCCACACTAATAATTCTTTGACTGTAAGATATCTTATGGCAAACCTGGGAAATATATGTTGCTGTCGGATGATGTAAATTATTTTTGTTTAGGTGAATGTGTACAGCTATTGACTATACTCTGTCTGTTTTTCAGTTCAGCCCAACCCTTCTGTGCTTGTTGGCAATCCCATTAGAGCGTATACCCCTCCGCCCGCGCTTGGGCCTCACCCAAATCTGGGGAAATCTCCAAGCCCTGTTCAGAGAATAGATCCTCACACTGGGACAAGTATTCTTTATGTACCTGCTGTCTATGGAGGGAATGTAGTTATGTCGGTGCCTTTACCTGTAAGTGGATATGTGAGATACTTCCTATAGAATGAAATAAATTAGGCTTCACTAAATTAGTGACTATCCCAACCTTTTTTTAAAAACTTTTAAATGTTAATTTTTTAAAAAAACTTTTAAAAATAGTGTTCTACCAACCTTTAAAAAAACTTTTCAATGACTGTTAATTTCTTTTAAAGCAGTTCTTATCCTTAATCTTCCAATTTTGAAATGATCAAAGAAATGTGAATTATGGCTTATAATTTGTTACTAGGTTGTCAGGGACTATGAAGAAATCTGTAAATTGGATATTTTGATTGAGAAGCCTTTGTATTCTTTTAAACTATTTTTACTGGGGAAATTGGGCTAAAAGTTAACAGATAGTAAATTGGGCTCTTATTTGGTAAGGTGGTGTTTTTCTTTTATCTTTTCCATTTTAGTCTTGTATAATTCACTAACCCTTCCTAAGAAATACAGTTCTTTGAAGAAGGCAAAGAGGTCTGGATTAGTCTAACTCCCCTGGATCTAAATTTATCTGAGAAGTTCTACACCTTATGAAATCTTACTGGTACTTAAAAACATTATTAAATCCTTTCTAAGACTGTGACTTTTAGCGGACTTCCATCTTGTATAAAACCCATTTTTTTCCTCTAATATATTTGAATATTTTGGTAATTTTGTTAATTTGCTGATATACTCATACTTCCAAATTCAGGAATTTTAGCCTAGAAAGCCTTTCTTTCATTTAAGGCAAGTGCTGTAATTCCCAGCAAAGGGGATCATTGCCGAGGATCTTTGCTACCCCTGCCCACATCCCCAGAATGGAACACTGCTGAGCTACAGGCATTTCTCAGCCACATTGATCATGACGGTTCAAAATCACAGCAGCCAATGAGCGTAACTGTCAGTAAGAAATATGTAATTCATGCCCACTCCCCACAGACTTTCAATTTTAGCTGAGTTATTTCTTCCCAGACAGCCTGGCAACATTATACATCATCTGCTTTAAATAGTAAGTCCCTTAGGATTTATATTTCATTTTACTAGGTCAAAGAGGCTTTTATTATATAAGATTTTGGAGAGTTTGCATTTAGCAGTTAAAATAAAATAATAGGGGCAGTAGCTCAGGTGTCATTGTATTTATCCCTTTTATGTTAATATGCAGGGATTTTATATATATATATATAAAGAAATTTTCTGTTTCTGTAATTTAAGGGAAGAATTGAATTAATCAAAAGCATTAATTTAAACTAATGACCTTTATGAATTTTGCCTATCATAAATGAATGTTAAATGGTTTGGTTATTCATATAAAGTTGGAATACATGTTTTTTGAGTTGAGACTCCTTAGACTAAATTGCTTCTTAATTTTTGCCCTTTTCTCTTAGTCAGTCCATTAAACTCTATAACTATATACTTAGGACTTTAAAAGATAATTTTCATGGTAATCTGATACATTCATATTGAGGGGAAATGGTTCAAATCTATAAAATGATTTAATTCATTAAAGAATAATTAATTGCCTGTTTTAAGTCCTGGATTTCTTCCTAACCTGTAAAATGATCAGTTTTCCCTTACTAAAGATTCAGGAAGCCATTTGAGGCCATTTGAAATGTACCAGTAATCTACCAGTTGTGAGCATTAACACTGACTTTGTAGTTATTCATTTTGATAAAATTAACATCTCCGTGTGTGTTTGCTCCCCCCGTCCCCCGCCAATCATAGCACTATAGCAGTTTGCCTTTCCAAATGTATGCAGTACAATTATTTTGTTTCTTGTAATAACTTAGGTACCATGGACAGGATACCAGGGTAGGTTTGCTGTTGATCCTCGAATCATTACACACCAGGCAGCGATGGCCTATAATATGAACCTCTTACAGACTCATGGACGGGGGTCTCCTATACCTTATGGCCTTGGGCATCACCCACCTGTCAGCATAGGGCAGCCACAAAACCAGCATCAGGAGAAGGATCAACATGAGCAACATCGAAATGGTGAGTTGCTTTGCTGTTCTCATGTTTCTAAACTGATGATGTGCCAAGTTGTATCAACATATAAGGTTCCTTTAACAGTGTGATTGTGAACTTGTTTATAGATCATAGACCTCTTTGAGAAAACAGTCTGACATAAAAACTATAGATCCTCTCTCCAGAAGATACAGATATATCCACACACAAAATTTGTATGTAACCTACCTTATGATTGGTATTACCAATTTCCTGAAAAATATTAAATTTTAATATCTAAAGTGTTATATTTTATTTTTTTTTAAGGGAGAGAAAGAGATTAAGAGAAGCATTGGTTTTTGTTCTTCCACTTATTTGTGCATTCATTGGTTGATTCTTGCATGTGCCCTGACCAGGGATTGAATCTTGGCGTGTTGGGACGATGCTCTAACCAACTGAGCTACCAGGCCAGGACCAGTACTTGAAGTGTTTTAAGTGGTAGTCATTTACAATTGAGACAGAAACCTCTCTTTTGCTAAACATTTTTGTTGACCCAAAATATTTTTGTGGTATACTAAACATTAATGCTTGTGTGGCAATAGTTGATTTAAAGTAGTTGTTTCTTATGCAAGTCATAGTCTCTTGTCTTTTAGAATTGTAAATAAGAGAAAATTACCCACTATAATTTTTAAAGTCAGACCTATTGAGGTATAATTTATATACAGTAACATTCACCCTTTTAAAATGCACAGTTGTTAGTAGAAGGTGAAGTGGTTCTGAAAAATATGTATTCTGCTATTGAAAAAAAAAAATGCACAGTTGTTTTGACAAATACACCGAGTTGTTAATCACCGCCAAAGTCAGGGTACATATTTACATGACCTCAGAAAGCCCCTTCATGTCCCTTTGCAGTTGGTCTCCTCCAGCCCCCAGCCCTGGGCAACCACTAATCTGACTTTAGTCTTTACTCTCACGTGTCATAGATGGAATCATACAGGATGTCGTTTTTTTGGTTTGGCTTTGTTCACTTAGCTTAATGCTCCTGGGATTGGGTCACGTTGCCTGTGTCAATTGTTTGTTCTTTTCCACTGTTGATTAATATTCCAGTGCATGAACGCACTGCCATGTTTTTGTCTGTCTGTCAGTTGATGGATGCCCTTGTGATTTCTGATTTTTGGCTCCTGAGCTGCTATGAATACATGTTTGAACATATATTATCATTTCTCTTGGGTGAAAGAGAATTACTCAGGAGTGAAATATTATAACTTTATAAGGAACTGCCTTATTGTTTTCTAAAGTGACTGGATCATTCTTCATTTCTGCCGTAATATATGTGATTTCCAGTTGCTCCACATTCTTATTAGCACTTGATATTGTCCGTCTTTTTAACTTTACCCTTGCAGGGGTATCTGATAGTATCTGATTGTGGTATTAATTTGTGTGTTCCAGTGACTAATGATGCTGAGTGTCTTTTCATTAGGCTTATTTGCCATCTGTATATCTTTGATCAAGTGCTGCTTTTTTACTGGCTTGTCTTACAAGAATTCTTCATACATTTTAGACACAAACCTTTAATTAAATATATGTTTTGAAAATGTTTTTGCTGCCCTGGCTGGTGTAGCTCAGTGGATTGAGCACGGGCTGCAAACCAAAGGGTTGCTGGTTCGATTCCCAGTCAGGGCACATGCCTGGGTTGCTGGGCCAGGTCCCCAGTGGGGGCCACATGAGAGGCAACCACACATTCATATTTCTCTCTCTCCCTCTCTTCCCCTCTCTCTGAAAATAAATGAATAAAATCTTTAAAAAAAAATGTTTTTGCTGAGGATATGGCTTGCCTTTTCTTAACAGTATAAACATTTTTGCCTAATTCAAGATCACAAAGATTATCTTTTTTTTTTCCAAGAACTTTTCATAGTTTTAGTTCTTACTTTAGGCTCATTTTGAGTTAATTTTTGTGTATGGTGTGAGGTAAGGATTGGAGGGCTTTTGTTGTTGTTTTCTGTTGTTTATGCATATACGTATTTTGTGTGTGTATGTGTGTGTGTGTGTGTGTATATATATATATATATATATATATATATATATATATATATATATATATATATATAGTTGTTTCAGCACTGTTTGTTAAAAACACTGCCCTTCCTCCATTACATTCACTTGGTTGCTTTGTTGAAAATCAGTTGACCACATATGTGAAGTCTGTTCTGTTCTCTTGATGCATATGTTTATGGTTATGCCGAATACACTGTCTTGATTACTATAGCTTTATAAACATTTTGAAATCTAGTAGTGTAAATCTTCCAACTTCATTGTTTTCCAAAATTGTCTATTTCAGGTCCTTTGCATTTCCATATACATTTTAGAATCAGCTGAGTTTCTACAAAAAAAACCCTACTGGAATTTTGATTGGGACGATGTTGAATCTGTAGCTCAATTTGGGGACAACTGACATCTTAATAATATTGAGTATTCTGATATATGAACAGGGCATGTCTCTCTTAAGGTCTTTAATTTATTTCATTTTTTTTAAGGTGAAAGATTAATACAGGTATTTAGTGTTACAATTTTCCTCCTCAGTAGCGTATTCCACAAATTCCACAAGTTGTATTTTTATTTTATTCAATTCTATACACTTTCTGATTTCCCTCGAAATGAGATCCATGAATTATTTAGGACGGTGAGTTTTATTTTTGAAAATTATTGGGGATTTTCTAAGAAATTTTCTGTTACTGATTTCTGCTTTAATTCCATTGCACTAGGAGAGCATGTTTTGTATGACTCGAATCCTTTTGCATTTACTGAGATTTGTTTTATGACCCAGGATGGTCTATCTGTAAATTTTCCATGTCTATTAAGATGAACAGAATGCTGTATATCTGCGAACTAGGTCAAATTGGTCGATAGGATTGTTCAAGTCTGCTCTATCCTTGCTGCTTTCCTGCCTGTTTTTAAAAAAATAAATATTGAGAGCGAATGTTGAAATCTTCAAATGTAATTGGTATTTGTATATATTTTTATTTTACTTGATGCTTGTTGAAATTCTGTACAGAAACATTTAAAATACTGTGCTCTTGATTAACTCATTTATCATGATGGAACGAATGACCTTCTTTATCCCTGGTAATATTCTTTGCTCTGAGATCTACTTTGCTTAATACCAATAGAGCCACTTAGCTTTGTTTTGGCTAGTGTTAGCAGTCACTAACACTAGCCAAATGGTATATCATTTACTGACCTTTTAATTTATTTTTGTCTTTGTATTTAAAACACATTTCCTTTAGAAAGCATATGGTTGGCTCTTGGTGTTTTTTTTTTTTTTAATCCGATGTGATAATATCTTTTAATTGGGTTATTTAGACCACTTATACTTAAGGCGATTATTATATAGTTAGGTTTGGTTTTATCATCTTGCTCTATATGGTTTTTAATTTGCCCAATCTGTTTTTGTTTCCTTTTAATCTGCCTTCTTTTGGATTATTTGAGTATTTTTTATGATTCCATTTTATCTCCTTTGTTGGCTTATTAGCTATAACTTCATTAGTTTAGTATTTTCTTTAGGGTTTATAGTATACATCTTAAACTTATCACAGTGTGCAGTATATATTTACTAGTTCTTGTACAGTAAAAGAACCTTATAATAGTTCATTTTTTTCTCTCCTGGCCTTTATGATATTGTCATAATACATTTACCTTTATATATGTTATACGCTTTACACATTGTTGTTATTTTTGTTTAAACATCCGAGTATCTTTTTAAAAAGTTTTAAATAATATTTTGTGTTACCCATGTAGTTAGTATTTCTGGTCACATTTATTTCTGTATGTTCACGTTTCCATCTGATACAATTTTCCTTCTGCCCAAAGGAGTTCTTTTAACATTCCTTGTAGTGCAGGTCTGCTGGTGATGAGTTTTTTCAGAGAAATTTGATGTCAACTTTATCTTTGTTTTTCTGTATGAAATGTGTCCTTTTTCCCCTGACTGCGTTTAAGAGTTTCTTTTATACTGTTTTTAGTAATTTGATTATAACATTTCCTGTTGTATCAGTAGCTCCTTCTTCAGGCTTCTTGTCTTTGGGGTTTGTTGAGTTTCTTGGATCTGTGGGTTATAGTTTTCATCAAATTTGGAAAACTTTGACCCTTTATTTCTTTAGATAGTTTTTCTTCTCTTACCTTCTCTCTTCTGCAGGAATTCCAGCTACCTGTATATTAGTCTGCTTAAAGTTTCCCCACATTTTAAGATGCTCTCTTCATTTAAAAAAAATTCGGGTCAACTTTAGCTCAAGCGGTTACTTCGTCATAGCAGTCACTAAAAAAATTATTTTTCTTTTTATATTTCATTTTGCATTGTTTTTGTTGTTCTGCCTTCTGCTTCACTATGTTTCTTCTGCGTGGTCTAACTTGCCACTAGTTCCATCCAATGTACTTTTCATCTTAGACGTGGTTTTTATTCCTTGTGGTTTCGTAGTAAGGCCATCCTGGCACGATAATTGATTATACAGTTTTGGTGGCGTTCCTAAGGGAATGTTTTTGAACAAGAACCTAAATCAAGGATTCTTTCAAGGAATTTAAAATAATCCAGCAGTTAATTGTTATATATTAAAAGCCTTTCCCATGCATGAAGTAGCATTGTCTAATATAATTGTGATAGTTTTAATACTAATTTTGCTTCCTTTACTATTTATCTTTCACTTACATTTCGTTTGATATCTATTACTTTTAAACATATAACTACATTTCTTTCAGAATATCTTTACTCAGTGTAGATGCCTGTTATCATGTTAGACTGACACATTATTTGGATTTTGCTTAATTGCACTTGTAAATAACCAACTTTTTGAGCCTTTATAAATGAGCAAGAATGCCAAGTGTTTTTCTATGTCTAGTTTAAGAAATTGAGGCTGTAAATTCTTGGAGATTGTCAAATTGTCTCTGGAATTATTTGATATTTTAAGATTATCCCTTTATTAAGCTTTTGCCTTATCAGTGAGGTTTGCTACATTTATACATTTTCTTTCTTGCAGAGAAACTGCCACTGAAAATTTAAGAACAAAACTCAAGCAGTAATATAAATCAGTAATAATGGGTGAAAAATGTTTAAAATACTTTACTTCTTTTGTCTAATAATGGATAATCATTGGAAATAAAATATCCACTGGGGACAATTTATAAGAATTTTAAAATATTTTCTTAGGTAAAAGTGAGACAAATAATCCTGGACCTGAAATTAATAAGATTCGAACACCAGAGAAAAAGCCTACAGAATCAAAACAGGTATGCTGCTTATATGTAGTGAATGCGCTGTGCCAATGGGTTTAGAATCTTGATGTTTAAAAAAGAAAGCATTTACCTTTTTATGTATATTTTTTATGTTTGTTGTTTCACAGTGGTCTGGTGGGTCATGTTAGCCTCTTTCCCTCCACTGTCTCTTTGGCTGCATTATTATCTTATCACTATACTCTTCTCAGATTGTGATACTTGGTGATAAACTTGGATTCAGAGACTTTCTGTGATAAATTAGTAAATGAAGACACAGCTAGAGGATGAGTCATTAAAATTGTCTCAGAATGAGAAGAGCTATATAGTGAAGAAGAAGGAAACATTAACTTCCTCAGAGGAAGGAAGGCTTAACTTCTGAAGTCCCTTACCTTGTTCTTTCCTCATACCCAGTGATAAACCCTTAACTCTCTCCCTTTGTTCGTCTCCCGTCTCTGCTCCTGCGCTTGTGAGCCAGTTGGGGAAAACCACGTTGTTGGCTGGACTAGTACCACTGGACCTTCGTGTTTCCTGATCTTCGGGAACCCCAGCGGCTCTCCCACACTCCTTTTACCTGGCTCCTTTGGCCCAGTCTTCTCCGCAGCTCTCCTCATGCCTGGTTATCTTGCCCCCCTCTGTTACCCTTGTAATCAGGAGATGACCTTGCCTTAGACCTCTGCCATCAGGATCCAACCCGTTAATTTACAGCCTTAGACTTTTCTGCATCCTCGAACAGCCTCACTTCCCTATCACCGGTCTCAGAGGAGGAGTTCCCCTTAAAACTAATCTGTCCCCTTCTGATAACCTCACAGGCCTTGTCCCTTCCTCTCATTTATCTTTAGATTCTTTCTAGCTACTGGTTCTTCCTCCTTAGGCCATAAGTAAATTGATTGATAGACTGTTTTTTAAAAAGACACTTTCTTTGACCTTCATCTTCTTACAGCTACTGACCTAATTTCTCCTTCCCGCCTCACCTTCTATATGCGTCTTAACCAACACAGTCTAGTGCCAGGCCTCGGCACCTCACTGACGCTGCTGTGCTCCAAGGGCCCAAGTGTTACGAACGCGCTTTAGCTGTGTCTTTCTTGACTGACGTCTCTCTGGCACTGGGCACCGTTTTCTACTGCTTTCATCTTGACCGTCTTGTTTCTCTTTGGTTCCTATGACACACATTTCTACTTCTCACAACTTGCTCTAACATGACCTTCTGTCCCTCTGATAAGCTCCTGTCCACCTCCTTCCCATCTGTTCCTAGTCCTTAAGTTGGGGTTTTTCAGTGTTCTGTCACTGTCCCACACCTCTCTTTGCATACCATGGTTTATTACTACGAACTAGTCCATTTCTGTGATTTCAAATGCCTGCTCCACGGCAGTGATTTCCAAACTTGTATCTCCAGCCCCGGCCTTGCTGTAAGCAACTGCTCTCTAGATTCAGTTTACGTCCCATAAGCAGCTCTGACTCAGTTTCCACAGTTGGGAGGACACAGTGCCCATGGGGGGAGCTGCCTTGTGAGTGAGGCAGCCGGGGACTTCCCAGCAGTGTCGGAGGGCAGCGGCAGTGCAAGTAGGAGTCCCGTGTGTTTGGGAAGGGAGCAGGGAGATGACACGGCAGGGTAGTTAGGGCCGTGCGGTGGCAGTGGCAGTTGTGAGAGGCACTTAGGACCAAACCATGTGTCAGAGTCTTAGGTACTGTCAGAGCAAATGAAGCCAGGACAGCTAAGTGCTTTTCATGTCTTTGTTTTTAAGTTTCTGTTATGATCCTTCCCTGTTAGGAGACTCAGCAAACTGATAGATGTGTTTCATTTTCCTTCCCACCCATATGCTTTGTCCTGAGGAAGAAAACTTCCTAGTTCTCCTTGAATTGAGAACTCAGTATTAGGAGGAAAGTGATAATTTAATTCTGATAATAATAGACTCAGATTCCTTCAGACTTTACAGCCCCCTGTCCTGCCTGGCTCATTGTAGTATCATAAGGTACCATGTCTTGATCTAAATTTCTATGGCCCTGGCCTAGTTACCCGCCCATGTCAAAGTCAGAAGGGAAGGTGGCAATGAAAACACAGGCTTATTCACAAACAGCCTTGACATCTCATCCTGATCTCCTTCATGCAGTCAGAGTATGTGTATCAACAGTCTTTGGAAAAGTATATCCCAGCCGAATGTAGCTTCAGTCTTTAAAAAGATGATTTATGGGGAAAAATGTTTGTTTATAAAGAACCTTAATCAGATCCTGAGACATCGGAAGAGCAGGCGTTGCAGCAGCTTGGGCTGACTAGCACAGAGTCGTCCTCCTCATTTCATTTGCTAGACCATCTGTACACACCTAGGGATTTGAAGGACTAGGTGTATGCAAATTGGCCCAACGTAACGGCAGTCCATTTCAGGTAGTAATTAGAGCTGAGAGTGCACTTGGGGCTGGGTTGGCACATAGCTTGCTTGTCGGTGTACCCCAGCTTCAATGCAGGAACAAGCTACTTGTTCTGTGTTCTTGGGAGTGGCCAATTCTAGGTCTAACTTGAGAGCCTTTGGTGAGGCAAGTACTCCTCAGTGACCATTTCAACACTGAAGTACAAAAACAGCTCATTGAGTGTTTTGACAAAGATGGAAAAGGGAAATTGCTTCTTTCCGCGTTATATTTGTTTTTCCCATTGTCACCATTTATGAGGAGCCTCACATGCCAGAAGGATGACAGCATTCCCTACCTTACAGAAGTTTTAGAACTTGCCACAGTTTGCAGGATTAAAAAAATGTTTATACTCAGTATTGAATCATTCAGGGTTGAGTGTAATTGGGCTCTTGCAGTTTCATTTAATGTCAAGAAGGGGAAAACAACATAGAAACAAGTGAAGTTATGGCTTTATGTACACACAACTTCTCATGCTCTGCAGATCTGCCATACTTTTTCTCCTCTCTCCACTCTTGTATAAGCTATTATCTTTAGCTAGAATGTCTTTCCCACCCTGGAAAATTCCAGCTCTTTGAGTAAGATTCAACTTACATGCCACAGCCTCTGTGAAGCCACTTTTAATTTTCCCAGGCACTAGAATCTCATCATTTCCACTTACAGCCCTTCTAATTTTATGTTTACATGTTGGCACCCTCTACTGGGCTCTTAAGCCAAGGCTTAGCAAGCTTTTTCTGCAAAAGACCAGATAGCAAATCTTCAGGCTTTGTGGGTCATATGGTTTCTGTTGCAGCCACTCAACTCTGCCACTATAGTCAGAAGGCAGCCATAGCCAGCGAATAAGTGGATGAGCGTGGCTGTGTTCCAGTAAAACCTACAGAAATCCTTCAGCAGGAAATGGCCTAGGGGCCGGAGTTGGCCAACCCCTGCTGCACTAAGCTCTTGAGGATACAGACTGAATCTTTTTATTGCTTTTTAATCTCTAGCACCAGTCATAATGCCCTTGGTAAGCCCTCAAAAATGTTTCTTGAAAGAATAAATGTCAATAACTAATATAAAAAACTGACAACCAAATTGGTTATACTAACATGATAAATTATTTATTTGTTCACTTCAGGTTTTCTTAAATTAATATAAATATCTTTGAAGAAAGATATGTAAAAACAATGAAGTCAGAAGGAAAGAACACATTTTAATGATTTATATCAGAAGGGAATAAATGGTTATCTTCCAAGGAAGAAAGTGTGAAATTAAAAATAATGTTTTTAAAGGAATTAAAGTGGGTATGCTAATAAAATGGCAGTATCTCTTCTTATGACTCAGACTTAACATGCTGTTTCATATTTCCTAATTTAAAAAATAATTATTTCCTAATTTGAGTGTCAGAAAGTGATTGATTGGGTACCCTGCCTTCTTGCCATTGCTGATAAGAGTGTGTGATACCCTTAAGATGTGCTAGGGGTGGGGAAGGTGGAAAGCCACAGGACCTGGGTTTTTCCACTGTTAAAAAGACTTCTTATTTTTTTTTCCTAGACTGATTTGGAATCAAATCCACAGAACAGAAGTCCTGAATCACGTCCTGGTGTCGTTTATCCCAATACCAAATTTCATCGCAAAGATAATCTCAACCCAAGACACATAAACCTTCCCCTCCCCGCTCCCCATGCACAGTATGCAATCCCCAGTCGTCACTTTCATCCCCTTCCCCAGCTCCCAAGACCACCGTTTCCAATTCCACAGCAGCACGCCTTGTTAAATCAGCAGCAGAATAATTTGCCTGAACAACCAAATCAAATGCCATCCCAACCAAATCAGGTAGTCCAGCAGCAGAATCCGTTGAATCAGCTGACTCAGCAGCCTCCTCCTCAACTTTCTCCTGCCTATCAGTCAGGGCCCAACAGTGCTTTTTTTAATAATGCAGTTTCTCATCGACCACAGTCACCTCCTACAGAGGCTGTGATTCCTGAGCAGCAGCCCCCTCCCATGCTGCAAGAAGGCCACAGTCCCCTGCGAGCCATTGCGCAGCCTGGCCCCATTCTTCCTTCACATCTGAATAACTTTACTGATGAGAACCCCCCAGGATTGCCTATCGGGGAGGCCCTAGGTAAGTGCTCCTGTCACTACTGAAAGTGACAAATTCAGAGATTATTTACCTATAATGACATGTACTATACAGTACTAATGTGGATCAGGATTGATTCATTTCTTTAAATAATACCAGCAAAACCTAATCACTTAGTGTAATAATCAGAATCTAGTTGCAAATGCTATATGATATTAAGCACCCAGTCGATGCCCGCGTATGTGATTATGTAGCTAAGGAAGAATCCTCCTCCTCCTCCTCCTCATCATCATCATTACCATAACCCCGGTTACTGGCAAATTTAGAAAACATTTGCTTTCTCCAAAACCCTAACTATAGCCGTGTCTTTGTCTTTGTGGAGAAATCTGGTTGTAAAAACTCTTGAAAAATTAACTGGAGACCCTGTATGCAGGAAAACTTAACTTTCCACAAATGTTTTTGCAGATCGTATGCATGGGAGTGTGGCCCTGGAAACATTAAGGCAGCAGCAAGTGCGGTTACAGCAGTGGAATGAGCATCACGCCTATCTGAGTCAGGGCAGTATTCCATACTCACACCATCACCATCCTCACCCTCACCTCCAGCATCTTCCTCAGCCGCCCATTGGGTTACATCAGCCGCCAGTGAGGGCGGACTGGAAGCTCCATAGCAGTGCCGAAGGTGAAGCAGAAACAACAGTTTCAAGGTATCTCAGCAACTAAAACCAGCCTCTGAAACATGACCCAGCCACTCTTTTCTTTCTTGAATGTTGTTCTTTTAGCCTCACATTGGAATATTGTCCCCAGAGAAATTGGATGCTGGCCTTCTGGGCACATGCTACACAGCTTATTGATTGACCCTAAAATATGGAGGATCAATTTGGAAGTAGCTGCAAAACTAGGCATGGACAGTGTGCTGGGGACTGTAAAATAACATGGCCCTTTGCTTTGTGGTCTCTTCTAGAAAAGAAACATACCATCCTACTCAGTAGTGTGTTTTTCATACTCAGTAGCAGTACTTATGAAGAATGAATGAAGACAGAAGTAAATCAATGGTTGAAAGTTAACAATGATAAATACATTATTAATTTTTTTCTGGTAGCACCAAATCCTACCTTCTTTTAACTACAGACATTTATGAGTGCTCAGTTCTGACTCTAAACTTGTTTTTATGGCCAGTATCATGTGAATGCATTGAAGTGTTTCCTAATCCCTTCTGAATAAGGTTCGCCATCGTGGTGACCTTTTATCACTGCCCGCCACTGGACGTAGAGACAAGGAGAGCTGTTTTTGTACAGAGGGAAAAGAAAGACATCAGGTACTTGGGCACACTCAGTGTCTGCAGTTCAGCATCTGTTGAGTGTTACTGCTTATATTTGAGATTAATTAATGTTAGCTCAAGTTATGTATTATGATTTTGCTTGTAGAAATCTCACGTGTCATTGACGAAGCTCTCCTTAATGTCCTGGAGCCCGTTTTTGTTTTCTCCCCCTCATACTTCGTTGTCTTTATGTAGGTTGCAAGGCTTACTCAGAGAACTGTCTAATCGTGATCCAAGTGAAGCACGCGAACTAGCTGAAATGCCACCACCTCAATCAAGACTTTTGCAATATAGACAAATTCAGACTAGGAGCCCACCAGCAGTCCCATCTCCCCCCTCCAGTACAGATCACAGTGGCCACTTTTCTAACTTTAATGACAACAGCAGAGACGTTGAAGTAGCCAACAACCCGGCATTTCCACAGCGCCTACCACCCCAGATCTTCAGCTCACCTTTCTCCTTGCCATCTGAACACCTTGCCCCACCTCCCTTGAAATACCTGGCACCTGATGGAGCATGGACTTTTGCTAACTTACAACAGAATCACCTGATGGGGCCAGGTTTTCCCTATGGCCTACCTCCGCTGCCTCACAGGCCACCGCAGAATCCTTTTGTACAAATACAGAATCATCAACACGCTGTCGGTCAAGAGCCATTTCACCCATTGTCATCTCGAACAGTATCTTCTTCTTCGCTCCCTAGCTTAGAAGAGGTAAATGCCTTTCTTTTCCTATTTTCTTCAAGATGAGTTGATTGCAAAAAATACCAGTATTTATTGATTTGATAATAGTGGACAGATCATATTGAATTTAATAGTCTATTAAAGCTACTCTTGTCTTGGAACTTAGTTTAATCATATCCTCTCTTCCATTCCCCCCGCTCCGCCCCCGCCAGCCTTAAGTGGGGTATTTCAGACTTTTAAGAATGGTCATTATTATTGAAACATGAAGCCCCTTGGAGTCTTTTATTGTTGTTTTGGAACATTTCACCACCTGACTGACTTGAGGAGGGAAGCTGGCTTAGTCCGGTCTGATTCTGGGAAATGGCTTTTAGTGATTTATCTTTTTGCCTAAGTTACATTGGTTTATTACAGATTTGTTAATTAGAACTTTCTGTAGAGGTTGGCTTTCTCAGCCAGTGGCCAGTCCCAAGTGCTGTGCTCCTCATCCTGTGACTCATCCCGGTAGTTTCTTAGAGGCAGCAGGTGACACCAAATGGTGCACTGGTTCCCAGATGTCAGAATTGGCAGTGTTTAACACAAAATTGACTCTATTACACTAAGCATTTTAAGGTAAATTGAACTTTTTAATCTTAAACTACTTAGGTATTTCTAAAGAGCATCACTGATACGAAAATCTCAGTAATTCCACGTTATAAGGCTTCTAAAGCAGTGCTGTTTGGCATAGACCATAAAAACTTGCTGAACTCTTTATTATCTCTGATAGGTTTTTTGTGGATACCTTAGGATTTTTCTGTGTAGAAGATAATACCATCTGCAAATACAGTTTTGTCCTTCCTTTCCAACCTGAATGCATTTTATTTCTTTTTCTTGCCGAATTACCCTGGCCAGAACCTCTAGTATAATGTTTAGGGTGCATATTTGGCAAAATTAGAGAAAAACAAGTATATCTAGGGTGAGTTTCCCAAATTTCCTTTTGTTATTGATTTCTGATTTTGTTCCACTGTGGTTGGAGACCATATTGGTATAACTTTAATCTTTTAAAATTTATTGTGACTTGTTTTGTGGCCCAATGCATGGTCTGTCCTGGAGAATTTTTCAGGTGCCCTAGAGAAGAAGATGTGTTTTGTTCTTGTAGGGTGGAGTGTTCTACTGATTTGTTAGATCTGTTTGGTTTACACTGTCGTTCAAATTTTCAGTTCCTTGGATCTTCTGTTAGGTTTTGTATCCATTACTGAAAGTAGTGTATTGAAGTCTCCAGCTGTTATTGTTGAATTTTCTACTTCTTTCAGTTCTGTCAGTTTATGCTTCACGTATTTTGGGACTTTGTCATTAGGTTTACATATATTTATAATTGTTATATATTCCTGGTGGATTGACTTTTTATCACTATAATGTCCTTTCTCTTGCTTAACAGTTTTTGTCTTCTAGTATGTTTTTTCTGATATTTGTATAGTCACCTGAGCTCTCTTTGAGTCTTTCAGCACATGTGTGATCTCCTGGATTCCTAGGAATGTGTCAGAGCTGTTCCAGGCCCTTATTCCCTGAGTGAATCTCACTGCCCAGCCTGTCCTCCACAGCTTGTGGTCAGTCTGCTGTCCCGTCCAGCTACTATCCGTTGTCTCAGGCAGCAGCAACCGAAATATGTGCTGGTGAATGTTTTTGACGTGTCCCCTTTGAGTTGGACACAAATAGGACAAGTACTCTTTTTGTCTTGTTTTGTTTTTTAAAAGCCACCAGACAGGTCAAAACAAAACATTAAAATTTTTGAGAAAGAGGCCCCTTCTGCTCCTTCTGGTCCTGGCGGCCGCAATGCAAGGTCTTATTTCCAGGCTACCACTGAGTTGGAGAGCTGGGGAAGGAACTAGGGTAAGTCAAAACACCACAGACCTTGCTGTTCTTACCAAAGTTTCCTGGGTTTTCTTGATTAAGTGCTCCCCTGGTTGCTGCAGGCTTTAGTTTCCCGAATTCCAAGAAAGCCGAGAGACAGTTTTGCCAGTTTTTTCATTGCTTTTATGGAGGGATGCACTTTGGAGTTCCTTACTCCACCATTTTTACTGATATCACTGGTGATGTTTTGACTTAACCTGCCAATGAGTTCATAACGTGTGGGCAACAACGTGCCGAAGTTTTTATAAGGTCTCACCAAGTTTTGTACTTTAGGGAAATTCTGAATACTGAATACTGTACTTTAATCATTGATCTATTTAAATGCTCCTTAGTTTTGGGATGCAGTTCTTTGTACCCTTGAGCTCTTAACATTTGATATTACTGTTTAGCTGTGAATGTATGAGTAAGTAGCTTTAATCATTAGTGGGTTCTTAGAATGGAATTACTTTTCCAAAAACGTTTGGTCAACTCTATTTTGAGGCATGAGATTCACATATGATGACTAACTTGCAACACTGAAAAATACCTTGACAAGGAAAACACTATTTTTACCACATTGCAGGTTTCAACGTTTTCGGTGCATTTGGACAACTTTTGTGTATTATGTTGTACAAGATGATTTCGCATGAATCATCCTACAGAATGAATGGTTTATGTGCTTGCTGTTTCTTTCCAGCCTTTTAAAATAATTTCTTTAGCATTAACAATTCAGAAAAATGTCTCATTTTCTCCCTGCTGTGAATTCTCTTATTGCTAGAAGCCTTCGGAGCTGGGTCTCGTGGGCGGATGCGTGCAGGCGCTAGCCTGACACTCACCTTGAGTGGGGGCGGTCCTGCAGGGTCTGCGGTTTCTTTTCGATATTCCAATTTTCTTTTGACTAGTGAAGTGCATGGTCGGTATGGAAAATGTGAAAGTTAGAGAAATTATTCCTAATTTCACTATACAAAGCTTGCTACTATAACATCTAGCTTTTCAAAGCATTTATATATATGAATGTGTGATTGATTGATGCAGGGAGATTTTGTGTTGAGGAAATTTGAAACAATTTTTTTCTTAATTGTGGTGCTCAGTTACATTACTCTGTGAAACCTTTCTTTCCCTAGGTTGCACCCTAAATGGGGTCTTGATCCTATTATACAACATTTTTGCTACTTAAAATTTTTAGGGTGTTCTCATTTAGATGCTTAAGGCTTAATCTGTGAGTTTTCATTACCTTTCTCAAATGTAGCAAAAGCGCTGGCCCTCAGCGGCTTGGATGAGGCTGGGCGCTGCGGTCTGGTAGCAATGCCTGTAGCCTCTCCCACTTCTGCTCCTTTCCCAGTGTGATGGGTAAGGGCAAACGTGCCGCCCGACCTGGCCCTGGTTACAGACCATTCCAGTGTCTTCTTAGTCTTCATTATATTACTGTAGTCTCACTAAATAGAATAGTAGCTTTCTTAGCAAATACTACATTCTTTGTAATAGTACTGTGTTATCCTTGCATTTCTAACAGCTGTGGAGGTAGCGGAGATGAAATGCAAAGAGAAACAATACAAGTTAGTTCATGGCTTCTGAGCTTCCATTGGTTCGTTTTCTCCTAATTTTGGCATGACCCAGGACTTTTCTTGGGTAATTTTTACATGTATGAGACTTTTTCCTGTGCGTGATAACTAACCTCTGAGTGAGATGCAGCTGCTCAGTATATGCTGAGATCTGTTTCTGGACTTTATAGTTTTCTCTTCATTTATCTGTATGTTTCTATACCAGAATTATATGGAGGTAATTTTAACTTTGAAGTTTTGTAATACTGTAATATGATACAGTGTAAAGTCTCCTTTCTTACTATTTTTTCTTCCCGTTTCTGCGTGTGTGTTTGAGGTCAGGGGAGGGTTATTCTGTGGTTTTTCTACTAGAAGTTTAGAATGCTTTTTTCAACTCTTCTTCCTCCCCTACCAAAACCCCCCCACATCTTTCTTGGATTTTAATTTGAATTACATTACATGTATAGCTTAAATTGGGGGAATTGTGTCCTTATGAATATTTTATGAATTGGTACAGTCTTCAATATTTTAATTATATATTCTCTCTCTGTCCATCCGCGCCTGCCCCTCCTTCTGTTTGTTTTCTGAATTTTCGTCTGTAAAATTTTGGAGCGCCTTTATTTCTGGTTAAAATGTACTCTTAGGTTGATTTTTCCTTGTTTTTGGTAATGAATGGGATCTTTTTTTTCTTATACTTTCCAGTCATTTTCTCTTAAGAGTCAAATCCTCATTCTTCTGAAATGGGCGTAATTTTACAAGGTTAAAAACTTTCATTTAACATAGAACCAGCAATGCTGGTACTGGTGCAGAGCAAAGCTTTTGCCATTTAAGATACGCTCTGCCATGAAGTAGATTACAAGTGCTCATAAGTAATAGATAGAAAATCCTTTTTAAAAGCATCACTGTGGAAGTCTGTGATTTGTTTATGAAGCTGGAGTGTTGCTCTTGTTGGGATCACCTTGTAATGAAAATGGGATGCTTGTAAGTCGCCCCTCTGATCCACTCTCAGTAGGTCAGCACTTACTTACCCCATGTTAGAGATGATACATATTATCTGCGATGAATCCTCTTGGAAATACTTCTTGTCTGTGTTGCCTTTTGAACAAAAGACAATTTTGGCCCATCTGTTCATTTTCATTTTCTCCTTCAAGCAACTGTAGTTTTGAAATTAGTTGATAGTTTTCATTTCAATACTGTTGTCTAATTATCCCCTGTCCAAATTCCTTTAATGGAGCAAAATATTGTACAAATGTAGCTTGAAGGTTATATATGTGGCTGATTGACATATTCTGCCTATTGTGACTTCAGAAGGAGGTGGTAGGAGCTCCTGACTTGTGTTGGATAATCAGGCAGTGATATTGCTGTCTTCTCAGCAGCGTCTTCTCAGAAACATTGTTAATGTTGGTATCTAATAAACCACCTAATGCATATCACCGAAACGGTGATCACCAAATTAATAAATCAGACCTCTATTCATACTTAAATTATCAAAGCTAATCATTTACATGAGATGTTCTGTTTTAATTAAAGTTTCTGGCACCATAGTTAATGAGACTTGGAATTTTTACGAGAGCATTTAGTTCTTAGATTAGCTTTGATGGTATAATTATAAATAGAGCCCTAATTAATTAAGTTGCTAACCTTTCTCCCAGTTATTTATACATACACATGTGAAAGGGCTTACTAACCTCATATGTTAGAGATGTACCTTGTAAGACAGTGGTAAGCAAATTAGGAATTTATACCTAAATTGACAACCGTCTTCAACACTAGAAATTTATATGTGAATTTAGTCATTTAGTTTTTCCTTTTAAAAAAAATTTTTTTTTAATTCAATTACAGTTGTATGCCTTTTCTCCCCATGCCTCCACCCCACCCCAGCTGAACCCCCCTCCCTCCCCCACCTCCACCCTCCCCCTTGATTTTGTCCGTTTGTCCTTTATAGTAGTTCTTCTATAGTTTTTCTTTCTTAAATGGCTTTTGAAATTTTAGCATTATATTTTGATATTTAGAAAAAGATACCAGGATTAGAAAATCATGATCATAGGTTTAGAAGTGTAACGATTTCACAGTTTAACGTGAGGTGTATCTATAAACGCACATATTTGGAGTTGAACCTAGACAAGGAGCTCTGATAGGGGAGGACACGCTGTTGAGCGATCAGTAATGGGATTACTTAGGACCCAAGGACTCTAAATTCACCTGAGAGTCAGGGTTGCCATCTTACTGTGAAGAAACAGTCTGATTGGCGAGATGTGTATGTAGAAAGAATAGTCTCTATGAGAAAACTGAGAACTGGGCAAAACAATAGGGAACAAAAAATGGTCAAGAAATTAGAAAAGAAGGGAAGAAAAGTATAGCTTATATATTTAAACAGCCTAGGGACCCACACGACTAAAAAAGTGTAGGTGGAAATATAAAGGGTATTCTCTGCCAGAAATATTTTTCTTTTTTAGGAAAGGGATCTTTTCCTCAAATTTTTGTTTTTGGTCCCTTGTCTTTCAATGTACTTCGTAGTAATTTCCCTCTTTGGGTTGAGGGGCGGGGGGAATCTGAAACTTTAAACTCGTTGCCCAGAATGCATTTTATTATAGTCAATTTGCATGTTCTGTAGGGTTTTTTTTTAATTTAAATAACTTAAATAGTCTTGTATGTGTCATAACACTTGAATTACTTTAACAAATACAGCAAATTGTTGATGATTGTTAAAGTTGGTAATGGATTATGTTTGGATAGTTTAATAATAAAAGTTAAAATATATTCTCATTGACAAAGCCTTTGATTTATTAAAGACTTTAAAAGCTAGAACTCTGGAACTAGACTCAAGCCTTGGAGATCACTTATTCTAAGAACTCCTTTTTAAAGGAAACTGAGGCACTAAGATGTTAAAGGGACTTGCCTTTAACTGTACTTAGAGCAGGTACTCCTTAAAGTGGAGCTGAGCCTCCTGACTTCTAGTCCTGTGCTGTTTCTCGAATGTCACACTGTGCTTCAGATCTTATACCATGAGTGGGATTCATCCCTGGAAAGTGAGAAGTGACTGCAGTTGCATGAAGCAGATGTAAGGGAAAGCTAAATAATGTTCTTGGGTCCAAAGAACTAGATCCTCATTCAGTTGTATGAAGTTTGCCTTTTTGGAGGTGAGGGGATGGTGGTGGACAAGAGAGGGAGATGGTTCATTTTAGGATTCTTGAATCTTAAAAGCTAGCCAGTTCTGTCCTGGCCGATGTGGCTTGGTTGGTTGGAGGGCCGTTCCATAGCCAAAAGGTTGTGGGTTTGGTCCGAGGTCCGGGAGCATACAGAAGGCAACTGATTGATGGTTTTCTTTCACATCAATGTTGCTCTCTCTCCTTTCCTCTCTCTTTAAAAGCAATGAAAAAATGTCCTCGCGTGAGGATTACAAAAAAATAAAATTATTTAAAAAAGTAGCCAGTTGTAGCTGCTAAATATTTGACTGCTTGGATGATTAATTTAGAGACCTTAAATGCCAGAATATTAACATTAATGTATTACATTTCTAAATGTTCTTCAAAAATAATATAAAAATTCTTGGGTATTACTTGTTTTTTAAAGCTGGAAACTTTATTTTGATAAAATAAATGATAATTTTGATTCCCAAAGAAAATACAAATAGTTATGAATTGAAGGGAAACATCTCTGAACTATTTTATTTTCTACTCAAACTGGCATTTTCTCATTGTAAGAAGCCTGTGGTCTGTAATTGATGACTGGACTGTTTCGCATTCAGGAAGAGTAAATAAGAGTCCAATTCAGAGTAGGTCAGAATGTCACAGCAGTGAATCTGACATTGGTTTCTAAGGTGTAATATCGCATTCATTCTAGCATCTCCTTCAGTACCTAGTATTTGGATGTAGAAAAATAATATTGCTTGGTGGGACAGTACTATATGCAAATTGTAAGCACTCTTGCTTGTGAGATACAAGTGGTATTTTTCTTTCTTTAGATCTAAATTGATTTTAATGAAGCTTGCTACAAAGTCACCACATTCATTTCAGTGTACATTTCTTTCAAGGAAAACAACAGAACCCAGAAACAAATGTGCTATGATCTTGGAACTTAAGATGAATTTTTGATTCTGTTCATTATGATCGAATCTTATGAACCTATAATGTGACATTAAAGTTGTTTTTAAAATTCTGTTAAGGTAATGCATTTTATTTTTTAAATAATTATTTTAAAATAATATTAAAGAAATAGTGGAGAGGGTTTAGTTTTCTAGGCAAGAGATGATGGTGCTTGGCTTATGGTATATAGCAGCGGGAATGGCGAGAAGTAAATAAATTCAAGATCTATTTGTAGGTAAAACCCACGGGAATTCATGATGGATTAGATGTGATTTGAAGTGAAATGCAATAGAATAAAATATTTTATTTCCACTAGCCACATTTCAGGTGCTCAATAGCCACTGGTGGCCGGGGGCCACCTCACTAAACCGTGCAGGTGCAGACCTTTTCCGTCGTCACAGCGTTGCGCCGAGTAAAGACTCACACCTTCCTGTCAGCTCTTTGGAATCACCTGACACCATTTGTTTGATGATTTCTTAACCATCTCTTTTTTTCTCACTTTCTCAAAGTTCTGTTGATAAATTAGACCCCCTGGATTCTTCAAATGTCTGTTTTTCCCCCTCTCATAGTTTGATCTTTGTATTTTTTCCTGCTTTCTGAAAGATTTCCTTGATTTGTCTGTAAACCCTTCTGTTGCATTTTATATTTGAGACCTCAAATGTTTAATTTCCAAGAGTTCTTTATTCTGAGATTTTTCCTTTTTCCTAGTATCTTATTTTTCCTTTTATAAATGCAGTGCCTCTTCTGAGGAAGCCAACTGAGGGTTTGTTGTTTTGTTTTAGATTTTTAGTAAGAACTAAAACAGTATTTTAAAATATTTTTAGAAATGTTTTAAAATGGTCACTTATTTTTCCTGGGCCTCCCTCCTTTCTTGTTTGTTTATCCTTTTATGCGGGAGATGCCCCTGAATGTCTGGGATCTGTGTCAGTAAAAAGCAGCGTTGCAGGGCTGAGTTGGAGGGCTCGCACTGCAGGGCTTCCCCCGGGGGCCTTTTCCCGCCTGAGTCCTTCTGGTGGTTGGGGAGGAGTGCGGAGTGAGCCCAGCTGTTACCTCTGCAGACTTCAGCTATTCCCCCCAATTTTACTCCTTCATCTTCCTTCCCTTTCCATTGTAACTGGTGTTTCTGAGGCCCAAGACCTTGTGGAATGTTGCAGAGATTCATTCCCTTCTTGGCTGGTAGTATATGGTTCCAAAGTCCAAATTACAAAACAAGTAATATTCATAGAGGTTAAACTTCCATTTTCATTCTCTACCCTTTGCTCATCCCTTCCCCCTATAGATAACCATTACTATTAATATTTAGCTTATCCTTTTATTTCTTTCTGGAAATACCAGGAAATAATTTTTTATATACATATTCCTCCCTTTCTTAGCTAAAAGGTAGCATATTATACGTGCTTTGCACCGAGACAGATTGCTGCTCATCCACAGCGGTATACGGCAGCCTCCGTACTCCTTTTTCAGCCGCGTGGAGTTTTCATTACAGAGCCGCATCACAGGTCGTGTAACCGGCCTCCTGCTAATGGACTTTTGGACTGTGTAGTCTTCTGCTGTGACACATAGTGCTTCAGTGGATAGCCTTACTGAAAAGCCAGGCTTTTGTTTATGTGACATTTAAAAATCTATGAATAGTTTTTTTTTTACAAGCTATTGATATTTACAACTGAGAATTTAAAAATAATTATTAATGTATTTAAAATTATTGCAATAAACCCAGTATTTATTACTATATAATGTTTTTATAAAAATAACTATATTTTTCAAACCAAAAATACCTTGAGTGCCATATTTTTAGTTTGCAAATCTGCAGTATGTCATTTTAGTTGAAGCATATAAAGAAAATTTCCATCATACAGATATGTACTGGAAAGGGAATTTTAGTAGTTTTTACAGATAATCCTTTGATACTACACCAAAACTCAGCAGTTGGTAATTTCTTAAAGATTAGTGGCAATATGGAATCGAAAGTCCCACTGCAGTGGCCTTGGTCACAGTTAAACCCTGCAAGAGCCTAAACTCTGAGGTGGGGAGCCACCTCTGTTCGGTGGAGCTGTGGGCTGAGAGGGCGGGGCCAGGCCTCCTTGCTTTTTTCTCTCTCTGTCCTCCTGCCCCCAATTTACACAGTCTCTTCCAGAGAATGGAAGAGGAGGGAACTTCTCAACTTACTGTGTATGGGCCAGTATTACTCCGATAGTGCAGTTAGAGGCAGCACAAAAAAGAGAAGACCGCAGACTGGTGTCTGTGGACATGGATGCAGATACCCTCAACAAAACATTAGCAAGTTGAACTCAGCAGTATCTACAAAACAGTAACGCCAAGACCATGTTGAGGCTTATTCCTAGAACGCAAGGCTAGTTCAGTATTGGGAAATCAGTCAGTGTAATCCACCATACCGGCAGTCCGACGAGAAAAACCACAGGTTATACCAAGAGATAGCAACAACACAAACCCCACGCATTTGACAAAACACAACGCCCACTCATAAAACGCTCTTGGAAAACTGGAAATAGAAGGGAAACTCCTTAACTTGTTAAAGGTTACCTGTAAAATCTTACACCAGCCATCATAGTTAATGATGCAGACCGAATGCTATCTCTCTATCCACTCTCAACACTCCTATTCACATCATACTGGAGTCTTAGCTAGTACAGTATGGCCAAAAAAAGGCACAGAGATTGGAAGGAAGAAATAAAACTGTTCCTGTTCATAGATAACATGGTTGTCAAAGTAGGAAAACCCAAGGAACCTACCCACAAAACTAACCAATAAAAGTCCCATCACTAACGTGAATTTGGCAGGCTTTCAGAATATAAGGTCAGCACACACAAATCAATCTCATTTCTATAGCCAGCATTGTACAATTGGACATCCAAATGTAAAAGCCAGTACCATCACAATAGCTCAAAGAAAACTAAACTACATCAAAACCTAACAAAACCTGCATAGGATCTGTATGCTGAGAACTACAAAACTGCTAAAATGTGGTTCATTTGTTATATAAATCATTTTGTTCATTGACATTAAGATTTCCTTTGAGGACAGATCTCACAGTAGCAAATAGTGGCTCTGGCTACGACGACAGAGCCCTCACAGTGCCTGCCACCACCATCTCCCCCATTAACCGCCCAGACCGCCCCTCTCTGCTCATGCTTAGATTCCCAAAGCCACCTGCCGTGGCCGTGCCCGTCCATCTCTCTCCTCTGTAGTCTAACCCCCAGTGCCTGATTTCCAGTTATTGCCAGCAGCAGGGGTAAAAGAAAGATCCCTCTGAATCATGGTGACCACAAACTGAATAGCAAATCTGTTATTGTTGGGGGGAAGTGGGGGCGATAAAAGCCAACCCCAATCTGTCATTTAGGATCTAACATGGAACCTTATCTTCACGTGTTATGTTGAAACAATTATACAACAACAAGCCCTTCGCATGTGCCAGGAACAGTTCTAACTGCCATACGTGTGGAACTCATTTAATTCTCACAGCAGTCCTAAGAGGTGCTGTGGGTAATGAAGCCACATTTACGGGTGAAGTTCCCAGGAGGTTGTCAGTCTCCCAGGGTGACGCTGCTCATAAAAGACAGCCTGAAACCTAACCCCAGGTCCTGAGCCTCTAGGAGGGTGTCCAACCTTTTGGCATCTCTGGGCCACACTGGAAGAAGAGTTGTCTTCTATTAAATACATTGCGACACATAATCACAAAAAATCTCATGATGTTTTAAGTAAATTTACGATTTTGTGTTGGGCCCCAGTCCCAGCCATCCTGAGCCGCGTGCAGCCCGCAGGCTGCAGGTTGGCCGCTCCAGAGTGCGGCTGCATCCCTAACTATTACTCCACCCGCCTGGCCACTGCAACCGGGGGTGAATGTTGGTCACAACACTCAGGCAGGAAAAAGTTGGAGAGTACATAGGTAATAAAAAAAAAAAATCTTGAAATGGCTTGCAAATAGATCTTGTTGGGAGGGTTAGAGGAATAGGTTGTGCAGTTTAGGAAGGAGAAAATATAAGGAGTAAGTTCATTGGGTTTCAGACATATAAAGGATTTTTTTGAGGATAGTAACGAATGTTCTATGTTAATTGAAGGCGGTAAAAGAAAACTCGAAGTGAGTCCAATCAGGGGTACTTCCTCCTGGGCAGGAGGAATTGTGTCTTGCCATCTGGTAGGTTTAAGGAATGATAAATTGGGAGGTGCCGAAGGCTCAGGCCCAAGAGATGAGTCCAGAATGGATGACCCTGTTCAGGATGTCTGTGATTCATCTGGTGATGACTGTGATTTCTCTGTTTAATTGTGAACGGATATGTTTCTTCATTCTTATTCTTAATCTAATGGTACTAAAACATCAATAATAGCATTTAGAACTGAAGGCAGGAAGCTCAGCTCCATATTTTACAGATGAGAAAGCAGGATCAGAGATTAAATGTGTGTTGTCATTGGACTACCTCCCAAGGTCCAGAACTGAATTTTGAACCCGGGTCTCCTGACCCCATGTCCAGAGCTCAGGCTGCTTTCTGGGGGTGTTGTTATAGTCCCAGAAGAGAGTGTTTTTGAGAATTTCTCCTTAGTACAGTGAGATTGCCGTGTATCTAAGGAAGGGGGTATAAGTTGCACTGACTAACGAAATGTCCTTTTCCTTTGTGTAGTATGAACCCAGAGGACCTGGTCGGCCCTTGTACCAAAGAAGAATCTCCTCTAGCTCAGTCCAGCCATGTTCTGGAGAAGTGAGTGCTCCTCAAGACAGTCTTGCTCAGTGTAAAGAGCTGCAGGACCATAGTAACCAATCTTCTTTCAACTTTCTATCCCCGGAGTCCTGGGTAAACGCCACCTCATCTACCCCCTATCAGAACATTCCGTGCAATGGATCCAGCAGGGCAGCTCAGCCCAGAGAGTTGATAGGTAAGACAAGGTGGGTGGGCTGCTTAAACTGTAGCTTTGAACTGCTCAGCTCCTGGGTATTCATGGAGTTTTCTTCTTCCATCTCCCCCATTTGCATTGCTGTCTTTGAACAATAGTCAATGGTCAGAGCTCATAGGTAGCCTCAGGCATACTTATTGAGGACTGCATTGATTCCATATTTGTGGTCTGGAAGGTAAGTAGATCTGTCTGTATGGGGAACTGATCATTTTGGCCTGTGAATGGATGAGAGAGGTAGTGGAACTTAAAACATATTTCTAAATACCAGTTAGACTCATTTTTGCTTGGGAAAAGTTTGTTTTCTGAGTTTTTGGTTTGTTTGTTTTATTTTTTTCTTCAAAGTGGGACAGGCAGAGTTGGTTAGGTCAATATCAGTTTTCAAGGATTTATTGTCAATAAAGTTGTTGACAATTTGAGATACAGTAGAGTTTAGTCATAAGAGAAATCAGTAAAGTCTAACATTTTGAGATTAAGAAATCATTTGTTTGTTTCTTATATTCTAATGAACTGAAAAATCCAAAGCTAAGGAATTTTTTAAAAGGCATAGAAAGGCATTGGAATAGACAAGGCTGTAAACTTGTAATATATGGTGGGATGTCTCAAGTCTTCCTCTTTAGCCTTGAATATGAATGTACTTTTATCTTTAATTTGTTCCCTTTTTTTTATGTGTGTATTTTGAATGTGAAGAAATGAATGATAGTATTTGCACTTTCTAAGGTACAGCCGCCTTTTCGTAGGCTGTAGACAATGATGTTTGGGAGCAAGTCTATGATTTTTGGTGAATTTCTGCCCTGGTAGCAACCTTTGTATTTGAAATTAATCTTGTTCACCTTTAGAATGTGAATCCATTGTTTCTGTAACTGACCCATTTTTGAGTATGTGCCATATAGCATATTTTTAGAACATTAGACATGGTAGGACAAAAAGCAGTAAAAAAATTTCGATTTTGTTTCCTGGCAAGAGACATTGTCATTTTAATCTTTAAACATTCATTAATACCTATGGTATAAGCTGCTGTATTTTTCCTGGGGTTGATCTGCATTTTAAAGTTCTGACATAAACACACTTATATTATCATATTTGAATTTCATGAGAAACATCTAAAGTACAAATCACTGATGGAAATTGGTTACTTTTTCCTTGTTTTGTTTATAATAATTTATTTCAAAGACAACATCATTTCACTCATTTTTCCACCTAAATTTTACGATACCTGTTGGCCAAAGTCAGTAAAAATCCAGCCTGAGCAGATAAGGTAGAAAGTCCTTAGACAGAAGCCTGGTGTGCACGCCGTACGTGGTATCTTACACAAATACGAAATTATCTTCTTTGTTGCTAGGAGACAAACTGTAGTATTCTTTCGTTGAAAGTACCAGTTAGGTGTTAAAAAATTAATTTAAAATTGCATTAAACAATTAATTCAGAATCACTAATACCCTGAGGCCCAGCTGCTTGTCTGTGAGTGTGTGTACGTATTTATTTTTGGAGGAATGTGGCCAATGCCCATGGTGAATCAACAGGGAAATATTTTCTCCACCATCGTAAGCCTGAGAGCAGAGACCATGTCTTTGACCTGTTTGACCTTTGGATTTCCCATTTTGGCACTGATCACACTTTAGGCTGCTGATGTGGAGGCAATGAAAACAGATCCTGTGCCGGGCGGGGCTGGCCCAGTCTCCCCGCAGGGCATTTACACTTGGTGGTTCCCCAGCGCAGGTGGGGGTTGCTCTCCAACCTGGGTGTGCTTGGGTTCTGTTCACCTATCTTGATAACCAGACATGTTTTATCAGATGTTTCCTTTTGACACATGGATGAAAATTTAAGACTCAATAGAGGTATGTATTTTGAAAAATATCATTGTTTGTGAGATTAGTAAAATTCATAGATTTTTTTAAATCCTCACCCAAGGATATGTTTTACTGATCTTTTTTTTAGAGAAAGAGAAAAGAGGAGAGAGAAACATCAATGTGAGAAACATTGATCGGTTGTCTCCCGTATGTGCCCCAGTCGGGGATCAAACCCGCAACGTAGGTACCTGCCCTGACAGGGAATGAAACCCGCAGTGTTTTGGTGTATGGGACAGTGCTCCAACTAAGCCACCCAGATAAGGCTAAAGTTTGTAGTTTGAAAGGATAGTTTCTCTTAGCTGGTATATATGACAAATTAATAGAGGTCTTGAATTCACAGTTGGATAGGAACATAGACATTAGGTTAGACGTATTATTTTGTAAGTATTTATTGTTTAAATGAAAAGACTTTAAACTCTGATTATATTGTCATGCAAATAAGAACATGGTTAAATGATAAATCTTAGTAAAGTCAATAAAAATAGCATTAGCTTGCCCTGGCCTGCATGGCTCAGTTGGTTGGAGCATCATCCCATAACTGAAAGATCGCCCGTTCAATTCCCGGTCAGGGTGCTTGCCTAGGTTGTGGGTTCGATCCCCAGTTGGGGGTGCATGCAGGAGGCACCCAATCAATGTGTCTCCCGCACATGGATGTTTCCCTCCCTCTGTTGCTCCCTCCCTTCCCCTTTCTCTAAAAATAGATAAAATCTTTAAAAAATAGCTTCATTATAAAAAAAAAGTAATAACACACTCATGCTGTGATTGACGGGGAGATGTGTAAACAGTGTTGGCTGACTGTGAATCGACAGAATCCTGCAGGAAAGTTTGGCCGCCGCGGTCACAGCCTTTCATCGTATGTCTGCCGTGTGACCCAGCGCCGTGCTTCTCAGGGCTCATCCTAAGGAAATAGTCATGAGTATTGAGAAATGTTTATCTCTAATAACATTTATAACAGTGTATAAAAGTGAAATATTGGTTATAATCCAAATTCCTAAAAATGAGAGGTTATGTAAATAAGTTATAAAGTATCTACATTATATGATGCTCGTAGGAAAAAATATACCAACAAATTAAGACTTTTCTCTGGTATTTGGGAATATGAATGACTTACTTTCTTCTTTGGCCTTTTGTGTAATTTCCAAGTTACCCCCAGTGAATACGTTATTGTGATTATAATCCAGTACAGCATTAGTTAAATTCTTAGAAGACTGAAAACAAAAGCAGTGTTTGGAAACAAGTTCAGATTTAGTGAGCAGTACATTAGGAAGAGGGGGTCAAGTTCTAACTAAGGGCCCTAAAAGTCAGGCAGCTTACAGGAACAGGAACTAAAGTTTATAGTTGCTTTTCCTTCACCTTATTCCATGTATACTTCCAAGAAAAAAATAGCATTTTTAAGAAATGGAATTCAGTGCTACTATTACTTAGGTTAATAATAAAAGCTATTTGGACCAGAAGTCTGCCTATACAAGCTTATTTTTATTTCAGAAAGAGCATGTTAGCTCCCATTTTCAAACTGTGAGCAGTTAAAAGAATAAATATCAAATGTACAATTGTACAGGTTAGATTTTTGAAAGCAAACCTTCAGACTTGACCTTTAGTTTTTGTATGTTAGCTGTTCCAGGTCATGTCGAGGATTCTTTTTTGAGTGTTAACAAGATACAGAAGTTTGGTTAGATGTGCTGTGGTTTTGACATTCTGTGGCAGAAGCTGTCTGTCCTCATGACTGCCCTGTCCCCGAGTTCCTGGGGCTGAGAGCCAGCCATGACACGCATCGGTGAGGTGTGTGACCATCCCTGGGCCTTAATTGCTGTCACTGTTTTCTGCTTCTAGCTCCGCCCAAGACCGTCAAACCTCCCCCCGAGGATCAACTGAAGTCTGAAAACCTCGAGGGGTCCAGTTCCTTCAACTATAACGTGCTGCAGCATCTCGGCCAGTTCCCCCCCCTCATGCCCAACAAGCAGATTGCGGAGTCGGCCAACAGCAGCAGCCAGCAGAGCTCGGGGGGTGGCAAGCCCACCATGTCCTATGCCAGTGCTCTGCGGGCACCCCCCAAGCCCAGGCCCCCGCCTGAGCAGGCCAAGAAGAGTAGCGACCCTCTGTCCCTGTTCCAGGAACTCAGCCTGGGCAGCTCTTCGGGCAGCAACGGCTTTTACTCCTATTTTAAATAGTCACTTTTTTTCCTCAAGGGAGGATGGTTTCATTTCTGTTTGTACCAGTAGAGTTAAGATAGTCGGACTTCATCTGTAGATGCAGAGTTCCCTTTGTTTTAATATTAAATATGTTCTCACTTAATTGCTTTGCTGCTAGACTTGCAACTAATTTTTTAAAAGTATATTCCATTATTTTGCATTTTGACGTGTCGGAATTTTGACAGCTTTTATGTAGAATAAAAAATATTTTTAAATTTGTGTATTGTTACATATGTTTGCATCAAGCTAGCAGCTAAGAGGTTAATTGTGCAACTTTAAAAAAAGAAAAAAGTTTGTCTAAAATGTATTTAAAAAGAAAAAAAAGTTGTAAGTAGCATTTACATTTATTCAATAATATTACCATATGCTGGGTTTCTGTACCAGAAATGGCCAGTTGATGTACAAAATGTATGTTATTTTTGCTTAAATTCATTTAAAATTTTTTAAAATAAAGGGCAGCATCTTCTAAATACTTTTAAGTTTTATCAGCTTTTTTTTGGTGACAAGATGCTGCATTCTAAAACTTTTACAGTTTTAGACTCCATACGATGTGCTGATATAATCTCCATCCACTGTAGGATAGAGTTAGAGGCATTCTTTGCAGGTATGTTTTGTATGCCACTGTTTTTCGTAATGTGAAAAAACATGAGCATACTTAGTTATTTTTTTGGACAAGCTACACTTCAAGCTTGTTTTTAATGTTAATTTGATAGTGTTTTTTTTTAAACAGATCATGAAGCTGAAAAATTTTTAGGATTGTTGGTGCTTAGTAGACCTGATAACTATTTTAAAAACGCGTGAATTTAGTAGACTCTTCCTTTCCTCACTGTGCATGTGTAGATGTTTGTAACCGGGCCCCCCCGCCCCACCCCCTCTAGGGTGTTTCTCCCCCTCCAGTAAAAATTTTGGTACCTTATTTGATGTTTACATGACAATGTGACATTATAAATGGCAATTCAAATATTTTGCTAACTGTTTTGAGGAACATCATTAAAGAAAAAAATATAATGTTTGTCAAAGATGCATCAAAATTCATCAAAATCTGGGGCAAAAAAACCACCCTTGTTTTTCATGTCTTTTGATTCTTCGAAAATAACCCCATTGAACTTGTACAAAACTATAAACTTTAAATAGCTATCTTAAATATTCTGTGGTCTAAAAGTTGTTTTGAATGAACTTTGGTAAAATCCAAAGGAGAAAAACATTTACCCTCTTAAAACTGGTGGTCTTGTAACACTTTCGAAGCAATGCATGTCCTTTTGTTTTCCTGAATTAGTACTACAACTTCTACTCCAGAAGTATCTTGAAACTACAATATAACTTTAAAAAAGATAAGATGAGGTTGGGAGACCTTGCAAATGAACCAGTGGATCCTGATGATTCATTCCAAAATGGTTTTTTGGAGGACTGCGTAGGCTTTTAAAACAGGGTCGAAAAGTGGCAAGGAGGGAAAAGACTACTCACAGCCCCGACATGTCTGGATGTAGTCGATGCTGGCCAGCCTCACCCCTGTAATCAGTGCTCAGACCGCTTAGGAGGGGACAGTGCCTTGGGTCAGAGGTAGTCAAGCTGTAAGACAAACGAAGACTGCCTCTCACTGAGTTCTGTCTGTGTGCCCGGAGCACCGTTCACTTGTGCGTGGCTCCATGTCACAGGCAGCAGGTCTCGCGTGGGGCAGCAGGTGTAGCCCGGAGGCTGCAGGAACGGTGAGTGTGAGTCAGGGTTGGGAAGCGAGGCCGGCCACTCACAGTGGCGTCTCCTCTGTACGCTGTCAGAGCTCCCCGTCCAGCTGTGTCATGTTGTCCAGCCTGCTTTAGTCACCAGAGAAGAAGAGAAACGTTTTGCCATCTAGCAGTGTGTTTCCAGCTTGGCGACAAAACTGAAGACATAGCCCAAATGAAAGCTAGGTGTCCCCGATGTGACGATGTCTGTGAAAAACCCTTCTGTCGTCCATGGTGATGCTTCTCCCCCCAAACCCGCAGGCCTATACCACAAGCCCGACAAATGTCCAAAAGCATGTGGATAATATGAAGACAGAACTGTCGTGTCAGAGTTAACCCCTTGTCGTAAACGACTTGCCTAGTTTTCTGCTTTCCAGACTTGAACCTTTAAAACACGATCAGTTTATAAATTATTTATATTTATATTAAAGAGGTCACGTGCACCCCCCACCATCTATATAAATGTATTGATGGTGGAAGCTTGGATGAGGAAGCTATTAAGTCGTGACGTCTCTCTTCTAAGCAGTTATTTCTTAAAAAAACCCTAAAAATAATAGCTACTTACGAGTCCCCCGCTCTGCTGCAAGGGTCTTTTGAGTGCTCGTTTCCTCAGCCGCGCCCCCAGCTGGCAGGGATGCGAGTGTCTCCACCTGGCCCCCTCGGGTTCTGTTTGACCGCTCGCGGGGTTCCAAATGACACGTGGCTTCTGAGGAGCGGTCATGCTCTTTCGGTATTTTTGGGTGGTATTAGCCAGTACCCACAAATCAGACTTAGAAAACAACTGATTTTATAGATGAGGTTCACCCTGAGAGTTCAGGTGCAACTCCTTTTTTTTAAAGAAAACTTCATGTTGGCTCTTGGGTAATACCAAGTATTACCAATTTCCTTCTAGAACAGATTGAGGTGAGGTTAATTGTCCACAGGTCTTTCTACTTCTTTGTTCTTTGTGTCGAGCTGAAGTTTCCTTTTCCTTATCAGAACTACTTTTTATTCATTTCACTTTATAATTTCAGTGCTACTAAGATTTTCTTTTTTTTTTTTTTTACCTTAAAGAAATTCTTTTGGGTGATAGAATTTGTAAAGTATTCACGCTAAAATTTTTTCCTCATCTAAAAATTAGTGCTATTTTGTGAAGATTTGAAGGGCCTCATTCAATGTACCAGGGCTGTTTTCTGGTGTTTTGGTGGTCATTTGGGCATATGCCTTGCCCGATGGTCATAGCGGAAGTTTGTTTTTGATTAGTCAGTAGTTAATTATTGACTGTTTAAACTAACATGACCTTAATTTTCCTTTCCTTGGGCAGATACGCTTTCTATCTAGGTCATTTTATACATATGAAATAATAAACTGCTTTGTGGGGGTTTTCATCAGAGAGTCTAGAGTAAGTTCAGGTTTCCTATAAACATCAATGGGTCTTTTCTGTTCAAAGAATTGCAGAATAAGTGAAATAAGCAGAATTCCCACTGAATAAGCATTACCTAATTAAACATAGCACTCTCTGAGACCAGTTGGTGAAATACCTTCCTTCTTTACTGAGGCATAGACATGGCTGGGAAAGCTAAATGAATTTTCTAACTTGGAGATAAGTAATATATAGTGTTATCTTGCTCTTGCGTAGTTGATTTTACATGTTTAATATTTTTCATGAGTACATCTCGAGCAAAGCTATAAACAGAACGTATCTCGAGATACCTTGGCTAGACAGACCCACCTTGCCTAAGGGCCAGGGTGTGAAAAACAATTTCAAGAGAAAGTTCAGATTCCCATTGTTGTTATTAAGAAAATGAGATTTACTGAAAAAGCCATTTAAAAAGAGACACCTGTTATATTTAGCTTTTTTTTTTTCCTGTTGGAGTTGTTTTTAAAAAGGGAATCCCAGAAAGTCTATAAAAAAAAATAGAAGATTAAAACGTTAAATGTATTGAAAGATACAAATTGCTGCCTTAAAGTGTTATTTAGGTACCATTTATTGTTTTTTTCTTCTAGCTCCAGAAAGACAGTGATTTGCCTTCTACGATTTACCAGGCATTACTTCTTGCTGACCATCCCCTTAACGCATGAGAACTCTTCGCTTCTAGTACCACACTGTGTGTGTGTGTGCGTGTCTCTCTCTCTCTCTCTCTCTCTCTCTCTCTCTCTCTCTCTCTCTCTCTCCCTAAATCCCAAGGGAATGCATTTGATTCCCTTGAATGGTTCTGATTTTTCTTTCCCCTTTTTGCCACCTGATCTACAAACTACCTAGCAGTTAGAAATAATGCATAATGTCTTAACTACAATTTCTTGTTCAAAGTATCACTTCCGCGAGGTCCGCCACATATAAAGACATCAAGAGTAAGTGGCATGTTCGTTTTCACCGCGCTCAATCTATTAGGCTTCTCGCATCTTCCATCTACTTGAGGCTGGATATTTATTTGCTGAGATTTTACTGTAAAGCTGCTACATTCAGCTTACTGCTTCCTACCTGTTTAATTAGCAATTTTAAGACCATTGTTGTGAGAAGTGAATTAACAGCATTCTTATAAAACACATGCAGAAGATGGCATTGTTATCACTTTAAACTAGAGTATCAGGTTACACAGATTGAAAACAAACTTTTAATGTAACATTGAAGATTTTTGAAATGATTGAAAATACCTACTTTGGAATAAACTTGAACAAAACAGTCACAGGAGTTCATAAATGTTTTTTGAAGGGAGGTAGCTAACAGAAGAATCTAGACTTAGTGTGAACTGTGGTTACTCCTAAACCCAGTGATACAGAAGTAGTCTAAAGTGTCTAAAACGGGAGTGCTAAAAAACCCGGAGACATCCGTATACGCATAGTTTCAGTAATCAGAGTATTAGACCAGACTTTATTTGCAATTTGTTCAACAGAGAGATTTTATTTTGATATACATATTAAGCATAAAGCATAGTAAGTTTTATATAATTCTATTAGTTCATTAAATGATATTATGGAATTTTCATTATGTTCTTGGGGAGTCTTTTTAGCTATTTCTACACCTCATATATGAGGTCTCTTCTGTATTTTATTTTGCATTCTAGCATGTGACTGCCTGCCTTAGAACTATGTATAAGAGGAGAAATCAGTATTACTCTAAAAAAAATTTGATCCTTTTGAAATCAATTTTTTTCATTAATTTTTTTTTTATTGAGAAAGTAAGGGGAAGAGGGGAGGCAAATTACATAGGTTTCAACACAGAGCAGAAGCCACACAGAGATGTCTGTTTTGGAGTCTGTCCTGTTTTAAGACTTTAGAATTTCATGCAGGGTAGAGCAGTGGTCTCAGACTTGAGCAAGCAGTACCTGGAGGACTTATTAAAATACAGATTGCCGGACTCCATCCTCAGAATTTCTGGCTCCAGGCTGGAGCCTGAGCATTTCCAACCTGTTCGCAGGCTGCGCTGACGCTGCTGGCGCAGGTGCCACCCTTTGAGAACCACTGGTCTAGAGAAAGTCTGAAAGTCTTCTCAACCGCGCGTCCATTTACTCAGTATAAACACAGAGCTCTTGAGACATTTTTATAACCCTGAAGCCATGAGTGAAGAAAGAGCTCCTTGGAGTGAAGAGCCCTTTGGATTGGCTGCCGCCCTGTCTCGTTGCTGCCCCCTTTAAGGTCTGGGCTCCTCTTCCACGTGAGGGTGCAGAAGCTCTTTCATTTCTGGGGCGAGTTTGGATTTGTGTTCACTGCAGCCTGGGCTTTGGTCTGGAAACTGTGCACTGGTTTGATGTGCACAGAGTCGGTCTTGACCTCCACACACATGGACGTGAGAATTGTGGAAGGAAGCCATCCGAATGTCAGGAGGATGCACTCGGCACTAAGTACAGGAGGTCCTGTCCTAAGGTGGCAGTGACACGGAAAACAATAGATAATCCCCAAATAATGTATTCGTAGTTTCTATTGGGGGGGGTGAGGGTGAAGGATTTCTTTTCAAATTATGTATTTCTCAGGATAACAAAATTATTTTGGATTCTCTATGTCAGCTGGTGTTAGGCTGCAGTGATGAAAATGGCAGAAGATGGATAATCGTCTCTGATTCCTTTGCGACCTTATACAAATCTGTATAGTTTGCAGAAACAGTCTAGGGGAACCCACCACCTACACAGCATGGGTTTTTCATAAACGTAGGTGCACACGGATGAGTGAGTTATTTTTGAGAAGGAAGCTGTCTATGATACAGTAAACCAAACAGGTCTTTGGATATTTTAGAATTTGTGTTAATGTCATTGTTAATATCCCCCTCTAGACTGTAGCTTGAGGGGTATTGGGCTCTGTCTCCAGTTTTTAGTTTGACTTTGAATTTACTGAGATACTAGAATGAGAAAAAATATTTTTAAGATAATAGATTGTAGAATGACTTAGACATAGAAGTCCACATGATAAGCATCATTAGATCACACAGCGTTGGAATTCTTGATACAGTACTTCCTGCTCAGAAGGCTCGAGGCCCGTCCGTGGGGATTGTTCATTGTTCAGCACAGGTTACTTCATCCACTTCCAACTCATAGGGAGCTTTGTCTTATTTACGTTTTGCTTTACACGTTGTCTTTTATGCGAAAACCTCTGTAAACCTCTGTCTTTCCATAGGTCAGAGGGCTCCTTTGTCCACGTTGAAGTCCTAACGTGTCAGTCACAGCTGAGAGTGTTTCTCAGCCCCCCGCCCCAGGCAGAGGAAGGGTCTTGGATTTTCATGCATCCAGACCGTGCCTGCTTCCTAGAACTCCATGTGTATGACATTGTACTGTATCCGCTCTCTGTGCCGGTCATCTGACCCGATTCTTTGAAACCCATGAAGGTACTGGTTATACATAGTAGTTGTATTCTAGGTAAATGTGGTGATTGAAATACCTCTCCTAAATTATAAAAGTAATGAGTTTTGCTTTGCATTTTATTAAAGGGTCCTATTATTAGTGACATAGGTTTTTTTAATGCTTCAAAAATACAGTTCTTATCTAAACTTCTTTGGCTAACTTCGTATGATCAATTATTTAGCAAATTCACACTGGGTCTTATTTTGGTAATTCTTCCAAAGGGAGGCCGATGTAAAACTGATAGGGTCAATTTCCATCTCTTATTTGTACAGCCATCTAATCATAATTTATGGGAAAATGATAACAAAATTTTTTTTCTGAAGTTAATTATACCTCATGGGAGAGGTTCTAGTACCTAAACAGTAAAATAACTCATAGCCACTCTCTGGGGTTTTTCTTTTCTTTTTTTTTTTTTTTGTCGGTTTCTTCTTTCTTTTTTTTAACTTAGTTTTGGAATTGCTTTAGCCACTTTGGTTCCTTAGGACAAATTTTCAACTTGGGAGTCTACAGTGACTGCATTGTGATCATTGTCTTGGTGAAGTTCTTTTGTTTTAAAAGATTCGTGGTAACACAAAATGTATTTTACTGCTACAACTAAAATGTATTTATAATAAAATGCCTTTTTAATAATTTGGAGATGTGTTTATTGTTTGTGAACCAGCATTCCCTGCCTCTCTTTACTTTTAAGATCAAAGGGCCTGACGGAAGGTCAGCACAGTGCTTTATTTTATTCATAATACTAATTGGTAAAGCTAGCTAGAGTGATAGAACCCGGCGTCAATTTGAAAAATTGTAACTCCAGTTTCCAGAACTTTGTGACTTAAACCTCCAAACACCAGCAGGAGCAAAGGCCTAAAGGATTAAAGTGTTACCTGAGAGTTTAAAAATCATCGGTGGTCGGTGAGAAAATGAGCCCTTTTCAATTTGTCATTCAACACAGATCTTAGGAATTTAACGAAATTATCGTGAATAAGTCCCTTGTTAATGCTGGGCTTGTGCAGCCCACAGTTTATTTCAGAACTTGTAAACGTAGGTTCTATCACTACATTATGAGGGCGTAATAAAGAAGACACTCACGGCAGTGTGTGACCGGCGTGAACTCTGCTCTCTCACCCGCCTTCATCTGCACCCCACCCCCAGATGCTGGCTGTGCAGAAAATTGCCCTGAGTCAGGGTCTCGTTTTTGTTGGGGAAATCATTCTTTGCATCTGCTGTGATGCGGTTTGGAGAAGCATTTGCAGGTCACGGAGTGCTCTGTGTGCCCGGGCTATTTTATTTTTAACATCCTATTAATGTGGCCCCATAAATCTAACTTGTATATACTGTGCTCAAGCTTTGTAAATGTAAGTAGATAGGACAGTCAGCCTTTCATAAGGACAATTTATTATTCCTACTCCTCACAGTGAGTCAGTTTTTAAGCTAGGTATCTTGCTTCTTTGAGTTGATAGGTTATGACAAAAATCACCTCTGGATTTGGGAAAGAACAACACTTCTCCACGTAAATCCAATGGATTTGGACGACTCCTTGGTCTGCGATCTGTTCTAGATGAAGTAACCTGAGGCCCCATTATCGGTGGGAAAATGCAGGGAAGTCTCTTCCAGGTGTTCATTCTCTGCCATCTCGGTGCTCTTTGGAGGCAGGGAGTGCAGGGCCAGCATGAAGGTGGAAGCTGGCTCAGTGAATGGAGAATTGTTTGCACTTGGCTTGGTTGAACAAGAACATGTAAATACCCCTGAGATTGATGTCATGTGACCAAAGAGCCCGTGGTCTGGAATGGACTCTGCTGCTTGACTGACTTTGTATTGTCCTAACAAACCAATCCCCTAAGGCAGCGATTTTCAACCTGTGTGCCATGAGACGAGAAAGGTTGAAAATCTCTGCCTTAGCGGATGGAAATCCTTTTCATTCTTTTCTTCGGATTGGAAGAACCCCACATTGACTGCATTGCCTCGGGTCCCGTTCCGCAGTTACCTTTGACACAGGTCTGACTGCACCAGTCTTCCTTGAGAGCACTTAGGGGTTTCCCCTCACGCCCTACACTTCTCAGCTGGCCTTTGGAGGCGCCCCCAGTCTCCTTCCGGAGCACACTGCACATGGCAGACCAGATCAGACCTCTGCCACTGGTCGCCTGGTGGGACCTGGACTCTCTGGCCTCTCTGCTTTGATTGGAGCTTGCCCTTCAGTGCTCAGACCTCCACCTACCACCCCTTCTCCCCTGCCCCTCACCCCCCCCCACCGTCTACTTTGGGGAGTTCTATTTATCATTCAAGACTCAAAATTCCACCTCCTCTCCTCCCTTTTCCTTTGCCTGCAATTAATCACGGTTTTTGGATTATAGTTGGGGGAGTTTCCAGAAGGCGGGGATTATGGCCTCAGGCCTGTGAACCTACCCGCAATGGCCTTTGAACACCTGCTGAACTGGATCGTAGGGTTTGTTTGAAAGAACTTAGAGACATTCCCCTCCCCGCTGACATCCTTTGCCAATGCAGAGAGGCTAGATGGCAGGGGTGATGGCCTGGGGTGAAGGAGGAGCGAGCTCTCCTGCGCAGTGTCATCCCCGCCCACGCCACACAGCTCTCCAAGCAGTGGCAAAGCATTAGCATTCACCAGTATTTTGTGTCTCACCAGGTATCACTGTCAGAACTCTACATCTGACAGCTTCACCATGGTTATGTCAGTTTTGATGGATGCTGCCGGCTTTCGCATAGCCTGGTCTATAGGCATATATCTACCATGCAGAGTTCTGGGAAAATGATGAAATCTCCCTTTGTCTGAAGCTCCTGTTGATGCTAAATCCGCAGAGGGAGGTAATTAAATTGAATAGAAGCTGCAGCTTGCAAAAATCTAGGGTATTATCCCACTCTTAGCTCATTAAAACTGATGCTCTGCAAATTGCTGTGAACCTTTGTTTCAGGAAGCTGTTGATATTCCCTGAGGAGGCCCTGGTTAGAGGATGGGATGAGCCAGTAAAGGGCTCTGGAAGGTGGGCGTGGCTGCTGACCACTGGCTCCCGCTCTGGGCTCTGGGGGCAAAGGAAACCAGGGGAGAATGTGGTCTGGAGTTGTTTGCTCTCTAATTGAATAGAAATGTAATCTGATGACAAGCTGTCTACATGTGAGCAGAGTGCCTTCTGAAAGTGTAGGAGAGCTTGCAAAGAAAATTTGAAAGTCTTCTAATTAGTCCTCGGGGTTTTGTTTCCTTTGTGTACAAAAGACACGAGGGAGGGGCCTGAAGTCGCAAGAGCGGTTGGCTTGTGTTTGGGCCAGCTCTTCACACCCAGTGCTGGTTAAGACTTTCCTCTGTTTGTGTGCGTTCTTACAAAAGTGGGCAGAGACTCTTCTAAGAGAAAGGTTTGTGACTTCAGTCCTCAGCTTCGGGGCCAGGCTTCAAGTAAGTGGTGTAACTGAGGACAAAGTAGCAGGAAGGTACTGGAAGGTGGGTAAGCAAACAGGCCTCCCCAGTGAATTAAATCTCCTCCTCCTCCTCCTCCTCGGGGTGACCCTGTAGGCTTTCTAGGACTGAAATAATTCCTACTGGGCTGGTCCTGCTGATAGGATGGAAGAGGAACAGTTTTGAGGGAAAACATTGTGACCTAGGGTAATTAGAGGTGGGTTTGAACCTTCTGGAAAGCATTTCAGGAAATCTGTTCTTAAAGGCAGATCGTGCTGTAGCTCAGGGAATCGTCTCGTGTTGGAGAAATGCAGCTGTGTTCTGTGCTGGAGCAAATAGCGCCGGCCCCGTGTCATTCATCCCACTTGGGCCAAGCATGGGACAAGCCCCCTGGGCTGCAGACTCCTGAGGTCAGGGAACCAGTTGGAGTATGAGCTCCCCCCAGCTCTTCTCTTGCTCCTCGAGGCCTTCCGACTGCACTTCCTGATTCTCTCTTTGTAGTATCCTTGCACGTGCTCTCCCTTCCCATCTCCTCGATGGAGTTCAGAGTTGTGCACTGGGTAAAGGTGCCAGGGTGTCCTGAGGGCACCACATACTGTACGCTGTCCAGAAAGGATTTGGAAAAAGGATGCGGGGGAGGTTCCAGCTGCCAGGATGACTCTGAAGAAAACACGGCCCTTGCCTTCAAAGAGGAAGGCATGCCAGCACACCGAGCTGTGCTCAGCGGCCACGTGCCAGGCATAGGAGCACAGGGTCCATGGCGTAAGAAGAAGGGAACTGTGAATTCTGCACTGGGGGGTTGGACACCATGTCACCTTGTGATGTCAGAGCTGGGTCCTGCGGAATAACAGGACTTCAGCAGATTCAGAAAAGGGACAGACCACATACACGCTCCTTTGTGTTTCCAAGGAACCCGCCCAAATCTCATGGCACTTACATTTTATTTTGAAATCATCCACCACTGAACTCTAAGTTCCTGAAGGACAAGACCATAATGTGTTCCTGGGTATGTCCTAATCTAGCACAGCACCTACCACGCACTGTTGATACTCAGTGGGGGAGATAGAATAATGGTCCCCCAAGACGCCCAAGATATCCACACCTAGTCCCCGGGACCTGTAAACGCATGTCCACACCTAGTCCCCGGAACCTGTGACTCTCTGTGGAGAAAGGGGCTTCGCAGATGTGGTTATGTTAGCATCTCCAGACGGGAGATGATCTTGGATTACCTGGAGGCGTCCAGCGTCATCACAAACGTCCTTAGGGGAGGAAGGCAGGAGGGTCACAGTCAGAGAAGCAGGGTGTGAGCGAGAAGGCAGAGACTGGGGTGAGGCTGCCACAGACCCAGGAAAGTGGGAGAAAGTGGGCGGTCCTGAAAGGGGGCTGGAACCGCGAGGAAATGCAGTCTCACCTGAAGCCTCTGGAAGGAACCTCCCTACTCACACCTTGATTTTAGCATCACAAACCTCATTTCAGACTTCTGACCTCGAGCACGGTAAGAGAATCCATCTGTGTCCTTTTAACCACTAAGTTTGTGAGATTGGTCACAGCATCATTAGGAACTGAATATACTCAATAAGCACATATTTGCTGAAGAGAAGGCCCTCCCTTTGGGGAAGAGATGTGAATGGGGTTGGTATGTTTGGAAAGTCACACTGGAGGGTGGCCAGGGCTCAGGCGGAGGGTAAGAGAGCCTGGCCTCCGGTGACAGCAGGGGGACCGGAGGAGGGTGTGGCTTTGGGAGTCATTTCAGAAGTGGAATCTGTGAGGCTTAGCTCAGTCGGTGAAGAGCTCGGAGTCAGAGAAACCACAGTGATGTGTGACTTGGGTGAATGTGCAGATACAGTGCCATCAAAATGAGGGAATGACAAAGGAGAGTAGCTTTGGATAAGAAGAGTCCGAGGTTGGGATTGGGCTTCCATGTGCAAGAGCTCTGGAACATTTGGGGAGCAGGTCCCCCCTAAAGGCCAGCGAAAGGCAGCAGGACTGAAACCTGCAAGAGGAGATGGGCCATAGACACAGGGGCAGAAGAAGTTCTTAGAAATTGTGAGATGCGGAGGCCAAAGACAGAAAACTCTGGAGACACCAAAAGTTAAGGGGCAGGTGATAAAAACACAAACATTGTAAAAAGGAATAGTACGGAAAGAAACATCAGGGAGTTTTAAGAAGGGCGCAGAGGTGAAAAACACAAAATGCTATGGAAAGGTGCAGGAGGATGGAGTTGGCACCGGTGAGGTTTTGGTGACCTTCAGGAGATCGGTTTCCACGGCAGGGAGACTGGAGGAGGGAATCAGTGATGACAGGCGAGATGGAGAATTATTTCAAGACACCTGTCAGCTGACAGGTGAAAGGCAAGGCTGTAGGTCTCGAAAAGGGCACACTTCCTACCCTGCCGCTTTCTAGCTACTGTCCCCGCCCGTAACCTCTGCCCTTCAGACACAGCTCATCTGTACCGCTAGTCGTTGATCTTTATGGGACCCCTTCCCTCCTCAGGTCCTTCCTTGGCCATCTGTAAAGTAAGCAAGAAAGAGTTATTTTAAAGAGCTCTTTCTTTCTCGAACTCTTCCAGGTTTTGACCGCAAGATCTGCATCATGGAACGTAGCTAGAAGGAACCTTGTCGATGGCTTCCAAAAATCTTAAGCAACAGAATCTTGAAAGAAAAAAACAAAAACAAGAACCCCACCACAGTGTTATGTTAGAAACTAAAAATGTAAGGCCTAAATATGTAATATATACATATGTAAATATGTTTTACTTTTATAACTTTAGTAAATACAGTTGTGACTGCTTCTTATAAAATCAACTCATTAGAGCGCTTAGAATATTCTGAAGCACACATTTGAGAATGGAATTGACGAAAGGCAGATGCCGTCTGGTATCTAAATCCAATGCTGATTTATTTTCCTTATTTTGTTTTGCTTGGGCCACAGGAGCAAACTCAGTGGTCCAGAAAGATACACAGAGGTGTATCAGCTCGTACCCTTTTATCTGAGCAGATAGGCGCAGGCCTGAATTTTACAAAGACTACCACAGAGCAACAGCCCCAATCCATGAAACACAGGCAAGAAGTTGAAACGCATGCAGAGAAACGGCTGAAGAAACTTTAAAGTCTCCTTCGAAGAAAGTTCCAGCACGAGTTGGAACTCCTTGGAGGTCTTTTAGGTCCCGAAACGATGCCTGTGACGTGTTGAGCGTGTGATGGCTCCTGTCCCAGTTGGAATAAATTGAAGTGTGTTACGCGCACAGAGGCCAGGCGGCTTCTCAGGCCAAGGGTGGAGCTGGGTCTTAACCCACCGCACAGGTTGCCCTTTCTGGTCTTGAGGCATCATCTATTTGGACACAGTTAGTGGGGGAGAGGCTCCCTTCAGCCAGGCGCCACGGGTCCTCCCTCGTAAATTGCACTTCTGGAAACCCGCACAGCGGTGGTCCGTCAGTATTCCTCCTGTAGAATCCATCCCGCAGCCTCATCCCTTCTTAATAACTGCCGGCCACCCCCTGGCCTGGCCCGCTTTCCCATTTGTCACGGGTTCTCAGGCCTTGGGCTGTGGCATTTCCCTTTCCTCCCTTTCCTCCCCGTTAGGCAGATTATAGGTCGTCACCTCCCTGCCACTTGGGTGCTTCCAGGTAAAACTGTGTGCCTGGTTTTAGAAAGCTCATCAGTGCTCTAAAACATGCCCTCGGTCGCCCTCAGACCCTGCTGAAACAAAGCCTGGCAGGGTGGGGGCGGGGAGCATATCCGCTGTTAACTCAGGAGCCCAGCACTCTGGGGTTGTGCTGGAGAGGAATCCCCCACTCTCCTTTCCCCCCTGGGGTTACGAGGACTGCTTTGTGGGTGAAGAGAGAGGCAAGTCTAATCCCAAATCAGCAAGAATGTAAAAGAGGTTGGGTCTTTCACATTAAGGCCAAAAATTCTTGTCAGGAGCAAAGTCAAAAGAGGAGACAGCGTCACCCCTGATAACGGCCTTGTGTGGGCACCCACTTGGGCCGCAGTGGCTGCGCTGGGGGAGACGGTGAGCTGGAGGTGTGAGCCAGACTCGGGCAGCAGTGGCCCCACCTGAGCACCCGTGGTGGGTTTAGCAGGGATGCTGCACCTCAAGGGCTGCGAATACCTTGTTTCCACCTCAGATCTTTTCTGCAAACGGGCAGGGTATGAATTAGGCATGAATTTGTAAATAAAATATTTTATGGAAATGGGACAAGTCACACTGGCAGGGGAAATATTATAATAGGATGTGATTAAAACCCCTCTTTCCGGGGCAGCTGGGAAAAATAGAGGCACACAGAGATCCTTGATATTTTCAGCCTCGAGGAGGGATGAGTAAGAACCAGACTTGGGAAGGACCTACTATGTGTTAGCCAAAGAGAGGTTGACATGTCTCTCGGGTCCCCCAGCTACCTGGGGCAGAGGCACAGGAGGACTGGTGAAGGGCCCTGGTTAGACAGGTGGGAAACCAGCAGCCTCAGTACCTGTTCCTTTTCGGGTGCCAGTTAGCCAGGGCCCAGGAAGCAAGTGCTTCTCTGGCCTCCGGGTTTCCCTTCTGTGCCTTGGGAGTCTCTGCGGCACCTCCCAGTGCCAGACAGAGCCGTAGGAGCGAGTGTGACACCAAAGGGAAAATCAGTGGTTCAGAGCCTGTCCTATTTACTAATGACAGCATGTCCATCATGGACGTTTGGCAACAATTTTGATTTTAGAAAACATCACACAGTATATATCCCAAAGAATTGAATGTGTGGTCCTGAAGACGTATTGGTACAACTGTGTTTATGGCCGCATTATTCACAACAGCCAAAAGGTGGAAGCAACCCAAGTGTCTCTAGGCAGATGGATGGAGAACCAGAATGCGGTCCATACCTTCAGTGAAAGATTATTCGGCCTTAAAGAGGACGGGTGTTGTGACAGAGGATACGACTTGGATGAAGTCTGAGGACATCTTGCTAGGTGAAATAAGCCAAACACAAAGGAACAAATACTCTTACGATTCCACTCACACGAGGCACCCAGAGTGGTCACATTCATAGAGACAGAAAGTAGGATGGCGGGGGTGGGGAAGGGGGCGGAGGTGCTGGGTAGTTGTTTAATGGGTACAGAGCTTCCGGAAGAGGAAAGAGCTCTGGAGGCCGGATGCACAATAACGTGAATGTGCCCGATGCTGTTGAGCTGTGCACGTAGAAGTGGTGAAGGTGGCGAACGTTATGCCATGTGTATTTTACCACAGTTTTAAAAAGTATCCCTCGCTAATGTTATTTATCTGGATGGCTAAGCTGCTAGTCTTGGCTCTGCTACCTTCCTTACCTCCTAGAATCCGATGACTTTTAAAAAGCTGAAAAAGTGAAAGTGTTATGGAACCTCAGGATTTCATGACTGTCGAATTCATGCACGCTTAGTGAGGGGTTAGTGTGGATTTCTGACGCTAACTACACACTTTAGGGCAAAACGCACGGCTGTTTTACTTCGCTCCCCGCCCCCAGGGGCCCTCCGAGCGTGGCCTGGCTGTCCTCTGCAGTGAGGGCCCACCGGTGCCTCGACTCCTGAGCCAGGCCCCGCCTGAGCTAGACTGCCCAGCTGCCCCTCCTGGCAAGCATCAGGTGGTAGGCTGGGGAGAGAAGGGTGTTTTCTCTTGCTGGTTTGGTTGATTTGCTTGTTTGTTTGTTTCCAGCGCTGGGCTCTATTTTGCATTGTCCCATCGCCTTTTTCTCCCCAGCAGTGGCAGGAGCAGCCGCCCTCCAATCCTTCAGTCTGCACGGCAGTTCTGGACACACCTTTGTCTCTCGAAACAATCAAAGCTCTATAAAGCCAAATGTGTTCTGTCCAGTGGACAGCCATTCTGAAGGGTTTTTTGGTGCTAAAAATATGGGCACTGGCCCCGACTGGTGTGGCTTAGTGAGGTGAGTGTCATCCTGCAAAGCAAGGGGTCTCCGGTTCGATTCCCAGTCAGGGCACATGCCTGGGTTGCGGGCGGGTTCCCAGTAGGGGGTGCGTGAGAGGCAACCACACATTGATGTTTCTCTTCCTCTCCTTCTCCCTCCTTTCCCCTCTCTCTAAAAGTAAATAAATAAAACCTTAAAAAATAAAAATATAGGCACCCATGTAGAAATATAAAATGCACACTAATCTAATTCTGCTAAAAATAATAAACCAACAATACTGACCTCCAAAAGGGAGTTTGCGGAATGAGGAATGAAGTCAACCATCTTTCTTCTTACACATCATGAAATGCTAATCTTCTTTGGACTTTTAAAAACCATTTAAAATTGTGTGTGGGGGGGAAGAATCCTTCGCTTGTGAGCCATACAATAACAGACAGGGGGGCCCGGTTTGGCCTACAGCCTATGGCCTGCAACCCCCGCGCTGGCAGAATGAGCCCCACACAAGGCCTCTGGTGCGTGTTCCAGGCAAGGAGCACATGGGTCCTCGCTGCCATCTGTGACTGACTTGCCGTCTCTCAGGGCTGGGTGAGTATGGAAGGGCTTTGAGAGGAAGAAGGGTGTAAATGATGGCACTCTGCGTGGCCCAGTGTGGCCGACTGCTGAGCCCTGCTTCCTGAGGTGCTTTGCAACAAAAACTCAGCATCGGAAACCAGACACTGGTGGCGTGCTGCTTGACTGCTGTGTTAGCACCGGGATGCCTGGCGGGCCAGAGCTCTGGAAATAATCCCTCCTATTTTTAACACCCTTGCCTAGTCAGATGGTCTCTGGTTTCTCCAAAGAAAATCCCAGGGTCCAGACATCCAAGCTAGAATCTCGTTGGTAAACAGGACCTCTCGTCCCCCACCTTGTCCCCATATGAGTCCTCAGCATTCCCAGGGTCGTGCTTTCCTTTCTCCTTGAGTCCGGGGGGGTCCCGAGCTGTAGTCAGGAATCCTGGTGATTGCTATGGCACCGCACAAGGAAAAAGCAAGTTTTCAAAGAGCTTTTATTTCAAACCACGGACAGAAAATACCCAGTTAAAAATGCTTCTCAGGCCTCCTGGAAGCCAAGGACAGGATGTTCAGCTCACTGAAAAGGGGGCATCTTGTCACCGAGGACAGGGGGGCTGGCTATTGACACAGGAGAACACCCGGAGCTGGCAATGCACACCGGGTGTCCCCTATAAGGCTAAGAGGACAACGGCGGCCAGCTTATCAAAGACAGCTGGTACCATGGGGACAACTTTGAGCTGCAGTGGAAGGTCAGGACTTTGCAAACACCTGTGCACCTGCCGGACCTGCCTCCTCCTCACCGTGGGCAGGTCTGGATCACGTCCACTTGCTGGATTCACAGAGGAGCCTGTCACAGCCCACAGAAGCGCTCAGAGAGGGAAAACGGCGGCAGCTCCTGTGGAGCAGGTGGGAACAGGGGAGATGGAAAGCCCTGCCTCCTTTCTAGAATGTTCTGGGCTGGGCTCCGCTCGCTGAGGGGAAAGCCCTGAGAGTCGCTGGGGCCCCAGGAGGACTAGTGGTCGGGCTCGGCATCCATGCAGGACTCCCAGGGGTTGCGGGGCATCCGAGGCAGGGAGAAGAGGAGCAGGGCCAGGCCGCCCAGGAAGAGGAGCACGAAGGCAGCGCATGCGCAGGCGAAGGACCAGGCGTAATAGTACTCGATCCAGACGGTGTCCTCACTGTCGATCATGCGCTTCACCGACTGCCGCAAGACCTCCACCGAGACGAAGATGCAGAGGCCTGCGGGGAAGAGCGGCGCGCTCAGGGTCCTGCCCCAGCTGCGTCTGCTCGGGGCACTGTGGAGACCCAGCCCCGCGGGGAGGAAACTGTTTGCAGACCGAGGGGCTAAACGGACACCTGCGGAAGTGTCCCTGCAGCCTGCCCACCGCACAGTTCGCCCGACCTCAGGTTAACTGCGTGTCTCCCCATCTTTTGTTAGTACTTTCGTTCGATTCATTTAAAATGTGTTAGTAACTGGCATTGCTCTCAGTGGATTACGGATGACGTCTTTGTGAGAAATGGGCTAACTGCCAACACCTGCCCCCCTAGACCCACCGAGAGAAGATGGCACACCGACCAAGTTTGCTGCTGCGTGGAGCCTGGGCAGCCCTCTAGACTCACATCACAAGGTCAGGGTGAGGATGGGCGGCAGCCTCCCTCACCGCGGGACATCGTCCCCCCAGCCCGGGTGCACGGGCAGGAGCCCCCGTGCTACCTGCGAAGGCGTAGAACATGGATGCCGGCCTCAGCAGGTAATCCCGCTTTTTCCCGAAGGACAGGAGCACGCAGATGGTTCCTATGATGGCGAAGCCGAGGCTGAAGATGGCGATGGCAGCGGCCGAGATGCTGTACTCTGCAACACACACAGCGCCCAGAGGGCGCCTCAGCGGCCTCGTCCCGGGGCCTCGCCAACCAGGTGGGTGCCGACACCACGCACTATGACTCCCATTGCGTGTGCGGGAGGACTGAGGGTCCCAGAGTGGAAACCAAGCAGGCAAAGTCGCTCACGGGTCATGGCCTAATTCCAATCCTGGGTTGCACTAAACTGCAAGTCCATCCCCCTTCTCACCCCAGGGCAGAGGCCTCAGAAAGGGGCAGGAGGCATGTGGCTGGAGGCCTTTCTGGAGCAGAAAACGTCCTCCGAGTGACAGGGCAGAAAGGGCAGGCAGTCGGTCAGAGAGGGGCTGACAAGCGGCCTCTGGTTGCGGAGCAGGCAGCTGTGATTGTGTGTATGTGTGTGTGCATGTGCGCTGCCACAGGTGTAGGATTTGCCAGTGTGTGTGTTAGTGATGCACCAGCATATAAGGGTCTATCAGTGGGTGTGCACGCCCGTACCGTGTGCGGCCGTCCGCACACTCGCAGATATGGACCTGTACTCACCACTGTGGGGTGTGCGGGAGCTCCATGGTTCCCCGAAGGCCCCCAGGGCCCACGCCTCCCCACGCCCCCCTCTCCTATTCTTGGGGAGTGATTGATTGCGAGGGAGGGAATCGGACAGTTCCCCACGGACTCTGAGCCACCAGCCCTGAAAACCATCACAGGGATGTGAGCACTTGTTCCGTTTTCCTAGCTCCTGTCATAACAGCTCCCCTTGGGCTCTGCTGGAAAATGCATTTCTTCTGCAATTCAGGGGCCGACCAGGAGCCGGCTCTTTTCCAGCCTCTCGCCAGCCCTGATGGATGGAGGCTCGGGATGCGAGGAGACAGAGCACCTTTGTCTCTGGAGCGCAGAGGGTGACAGGGCTGCTTTCATCAAGCACGGGGAAGTCAGGGCTTTTGTGCCAAATGAATTTCTGGCTCAGCAGTGTGTGACGGCAGTGACTTCTCCCTGCCCTCCCTACTTTCCGCCATGGCCTTACCTTTCTGAGTGGTGAATTCGAAGATCTCTGAGCTCTCCCCTGGGTTAAAATGCCTGAAGTAGGAACAGTTTTTCTCTGCAAAGGAGGGAGACAGCCTGTGAGTCAAGAGAAAGGGGCCTGTAGCCGAGGCAGAGGCTCAGCCAGGAGAGGGTGGGCGTGGTCCCACTAGGGCGGCATGAAGGGACCTACGGGATGGCCAGTCATCGTGTCCCCAGACCCTCACTCTGGGCTGAGACAAACCTCTTTCTCTGACCATTAGACCAAAATTTCGCTCGGTTAAGGGGGTTACGTAAGAGGCTGGAAGAGCTTCAGGGAGCTAAGGCTGACTGAGTCAGAGGTGCAGGCAGCGCTGTGGGGACTGAGCCCATTAGGCAGATGGGGCAACCGAGGCCCAGGGCTTAGGTCATTTGTCAGGGGGTACAGGGTGCATGGTCAACAAAGGGCTGAACAGTGGTTCTCAGCCAGGTCTGGTTCTGCCCCCCAGGGGTCATTGGGCAATGTCTGGAGACATTTTTGGTGTCACAAGTGGGCAGGGCTGCCATTGGCGCCTGGTGCGTGAAGGCCGGGATGCTGTTAAACATCCTACTATGCACAGAAGCACCAAAGTGTCAGTAGTGCTGAAAGAAACCCTGGAGCACACCACAACCCAGAGCTGTGTGTCTGCAGGCAGGCCAGTCTGGATTCCCTGGGTGTGGCTGGGGAAGCACGCAGTGTTTTCTAAAGCTTTCCTGGAGATTCTGATGGTTGGGGAGCCCTGCTCCAGGTCCCTTAAAATGCCCCACAAAGTGCTTTTCTGAGGGCACCACCTGGATGGGCTGGGTGAAGGATGTAGAGTGCATTCAAGGGCCAAGTGTGACCAGCACATCTTTTCATTGGACCCTGGACACCTGGGGCTGTAGAGGCAGCCCAGCCAGGGCAGCCCACCTGGTGAGTGTCAGAAAAGACATGGAAGGTGTGTGGACAGCGGGACCTAAAATTTGGATTTGGTAGGGGGTAGAGGGAAGTCTCAGAACAAAGAAATTCATGCCGATTTTAAATGTAATTTCAGGCGTGATTTCTCTTCTACTTTTTCCCTTTCATCTCTCTTATAAGTAGACATACTACAAACTCAAAGGGTAGTCTTATTGCATATTGAATACAATTCAATATTCTTTACCCCTGATTTAGGAAATAGATGGGCGGGTTCTATTCTTTTGTTTCTTTAATAAAACTAAATTAGCCCCAGATGGTGTGACTCAGTGGCTAGAGCGCCAGCCTGCAAACCAGGGGGTTGCTGGTTGGATTCCCAGGCAGGGTGTACGCCTGGGTTGCAGGCCGGGTCCCTGGTTGGGTGTGTGTGAGAGGCAACCGATCAATGTATCTCTCGCACATTGATGTCTCTCTGCCTCTTTCTTTCTCCCTCCCTTCTCTGCTATCTGAAAATAGATAAATAAAATCTTTTTTTTTAAAAAAGGAAAACTAAATTAGGTTGCTTTTCATTTGTGTGAAGCCCACATGGATCCAAGATCTTCAGTGGAAAACACCCCTGTTTAGATGGCATCTGGCTTGTGCATTTATTTCTTTACCTTCAGGTTGTATTTACATTTTCTCGAGGCGATTGATGCCTCCTTTCTTTGGGAGATGCACCTGGGGCCCTGCCTTCATCTGCAGGCAGGCTTCCTTCTATCTGGCCTAAATCATCTCATTGCCTGGGCCTCCCACTCTCCTCCCTCCCCCATGTCAGGGTTCCTGCCACTCCCACTGTGGGGGAAGGAAATGACCCCTGGAGACCAAGCCTGGCTTAGCCACAGTAAATGTTCCAAGAGGTAAACCGCCCTCTCTTTGAGCTTCTATATTTAAATCACTTTCCTTTTGAACCGAGTTACCTGGGGTGTCTGACTACCAGTGGTGATGTCAGAATCGAAGCTGTTCTCTTCTCTCGCACAGCTTCCGGTGCTATTTTAAAGCATAACCCCCCTTATAGTTGTTAGATTATTAGCTATAGCTTCTCTTGAATCACTGCATCAAAGTGGCTTGTGCTAAGTCATACGTCACCACGTACCTCCCTCTGGACAAAGGAACATTTTTCTGTTTCATTCTTTAAGGGCCAATTTCGGTTGTCATTGAAAACTCTCTGAAAAGAATTGACTGGATTCAAGTGTATTTCATGGTCAGCTGCCTCCCTGACTACTCTCAATCCTCGAGTCAGAGGCCTCTGGAGTGGAGGGCCAGAGCTGAAGGCCCGTGGGAGCCTGGCCGCAGCCCAGCCATGTGGCGGTTCCGGGATGCTGAGGCTGCGCTTGCACAGTTGCGTTTGTGTCGTCCACTGCACCGGATGAGCTCCAGGCTCCATGCTGGACAAACGCTGCTGCCCCTGGGTGTTGGCACAAAAACTTTCTTAGCTCAGATCGCAGAGGGAAGCTGCATGTCTGGGAAGCAAGTTCGTGGATTCTGTGGGGGGGGGGCAGGTTTTCCCCTCAGGGGCACAGGTATAGCACTCCTGTCCTTTCCCTCCCCTGTTCGATGCTCTCACACATGGGGTTAGGGAACAGGGGCACCCAGTGGGCAGGGTTTCCACCGAGGACATGTAGAAGTCTCAGCTTCTGTCTCATGTGGCTGAACTTAGGGCTTGAGGATAGACAAGCCAACCCCCATCTCTTCTCTTGGACTTAGCACATGAGAAAGGCCAGTGCCTTTTGCCCTGAACCTGGGAGGGACACTCATTCAGGGCCCCATGGTTGCCCATTGGAGACCACAGGCTCCTTCGTGGTCCCTGATGGGCCCAGCATGGGTGGGAGCATGTCAGACCCAGAGTTCTGCCTGGGTACTCCCAGCACCGACAAGATGCTCATTTAGAACTAGTCAAGCTGGGCATCTGCCACTGTCACTCAAGAATTGCCCAGGGTCCTTTTGGGATGGGAAGACCTGTCCCCTGCCCTTTTGGGTGCCATCTGGGTGAAGTGAGCATCGAGGGCACTTGAAAAGGAAGGACATCTGAATTGAGCCTTGTGTGGGCCACATGGGCACAGGTAGGGGATTTGGAGGAGAGGGGCAGTGACGGTTCCATGCAGATCCTGAGCCTTCTTGCCTCTGCCACTCTGGTGTCCTCCCCAGCACCTGCCTGGCCTCCATGACACTTCCACAAAACTCAGGGCATCCCGCTTTGCCGTGATGGGCTCCGGCCCTTCACCGGGCAGAAGAAGCAAGTGCTTGGACTAAGTCGGCAGAGAAACCAATGCCAGGGGGATGATCTGGGGCCTTGGTTAGGAACCCTGAGGCTCCTCCAGCCCCCTCTGTCTCTGCAAATGTCTCGTGGTGATTTTTAGCATTTGTATTTCTATTTTTCTGCATTTCAGAAATATCTACCAGGGACAGAAGACTCAGCAGTCTAAAACTTTCGGTGGGTCATTTCTTTAAAAATATGGTGAACTCAGCTCTCAGGCGTGGCTGGGGTTGGGGTGTTCTGGCTGACCAAATACTGTGGTTAAGGGAGTGACGATACAGAACCACATCTAACTGTGCCAATTTCAAAGAACCAGAACAGAAGGTACATTTAACTGCAAGCCAACCTTGAGAGAATACAGATCTGTCTTTGATAGTCGGAGCAACTTGTACAACTAGGGAAGTTTCTGGGTGACCCCCGAGCGTGTGTTGGTGTAACCAGTGCTGGTTGCTGCAGACGTTAATATATAAAAAAAAATTTTGTTGATTTGCACAAAACCAAGAGAACTAGTACTTTAGGGGTTGGAAGAAACATTTCACCCACTTCTAGCCCTGGCTAGTGTGGCTCAGTGGATTGAGCACAGGCCTGCAGACCAAAAGGTTGCTGGTTTGAGTCCCAGTCAGGTCACGTGCCTGGGTTGCCAGCCAGTTCCCTGGTTGGGGGCGTGTGAGAGGCAACCAGCTGATGTTTCTCTTGCACGTTGATGTTTCTGTCTCTTTCTTCCTCCTTTCCCCTCTCTCTAAAAATAAATAAGTATAGATAAAAAAGAAACATTTCATCTACTTCTTACTTTCACCAGTGCCAGGGTTGTCTTCCCTCTATTTGTAAAAGTTCTTCACGTTCCAATGGTAGTTTCCCTGTCCTCTGTCTCCCTCCACCTGCTGATGGAAGACTTTATGAAATGGGCTGGAGAAATCCCCAAGAGCCTGCCCCAGACCTTCAGTGCACTGCTGTCCCATGGGAGAGGAGTCTAGTTATGGTCTGGGTCTCCAGCATGGGATTGTATGGATGGGAAAGGGGGCCCCTGAAATTCCTGGGGTGGGTAGCAGTGTGTGTTTTCATATGGCCCCAGTCCCCGCACCAAGTACCGGAAGACAAGATGGGCCCCTAGGGAAACGAGGCCCTGGGGTAGGCTGCTGCAGCATCCCTGAAGAGGCAGAACCTGGAAGAGACAGCGTTCCACCCAGCCCACGGGCTTGCGGACAGACAGCCTCTCCTGACAGCTGGGGAGTCCCACTCACTTTCCGGAGGCACTAGTGTCGCCCTTGGGTGCTGATCTTGTGCATGACAATCCTTTTAAAAGTCTTCGGGTCAGTGGAGAATCAAACGAGACGGTTTGTGTCTTCAAAGCCTGCAGCATTCTGTGGCTGCGTGCGACACTGGGAAGCCTCCTCCGCGGCACCGGCTCCTGGTGCATGTCACGGCGGAGGCTGGCCCTTGTGTGTTTCCTTGGGTCAGCAGCTTTTGGGAGCTGTGTTTGTATGTTCAGTGAAAGGCAAGGGAGGGGGCTGGGGAGCAAAGAGGCTCTGGGTTTGAGACCTGGCTGTTGAGCCTCTGCTTGTCAAAAGGTTAGCCTTGGGAAAGCCACGCCGAGCCTCAATTTCCCCACATGTAGAATGAGAATCACCTGTGCAGCAAAAGCCTCCTCACTGGGTTGTCGTAAAGTAGTATAAAGTGGCCAAGAAAGAGGTGAATTTTAGTGGTATGGATCCTGGATACTCTGCCATGGTAACTGTGTGAATTTGGTTAAATTACTCAACTTCTCTATGCCTCATGTTCTCTGTCTGTAAGGTGCAATGATGATAATAGTATGGACCTCGTAGAAAACTTTGTGAGGATTACATGAGTTTATATTTGTGTGTGTGTGTATATATAAAATACATACACATATATTTGTAGGGTGTGTGTGGGTATATATACTGCCTTCTGGCCTCCATAATTTTTGGGAAAAATTAGCTGTTTTTCTTCCTAAGATTCCTTGTGTGTGATGAGTCGCTTCTTGCTCTCACGAGAGTCTGTCTTTGTCTTTTGACTTACCTTGTGATTACAGTGTGTCTAGAGCTTGATTTATCCTGCTTGGAGCGCATTAAGCTTCATGGGCTTCTAGATTAATGTTTTCCATCAAGTTTGGAAAAATTTCAGCCATTAGGGATTTTTCACATATCCTTCATGCTCCTCTCTCTCTCACTCTGCCCCCCCACCCAGGAGTCCCACTATGCATATGTTGGCACATTTCATTCTGTCCCACGGGTATCTCGGGCTCTGTTCATTTTTTTGTCCGTTTCTCAGACTAGCTCATCTCAACTGAACTATATTTAGTTCATGGATTTGTGCTTCTGCTTGCTCAGGTCTGCTATGGAACCCCTCTGGTGAATATTTTTCATTTCGGTTATCGTACTTCTGAACTCCCGAATCTCTAGTAGGTCCTTGGAAAATAATTTCTATCTCATTATTGATATTCTCGATGTCATGAGGCGTCATTCTTATCTTTAGTTCTTTAGACATGGTTTTAGTTCGTTGAACTTATCAAAATGGGTGATTTAAAGTCTTCGTCTGGTAAGCCCAATATCTGGGTTTCCTTAAGAATCTATTATTGATTTCTTTCCTTCACTTATGCAGGGGCCATGTATTTTTAGTTCTTTGCATGTTTTCTAATTTAAAAAATTAAAAAATTTAAATTTAAAACTGGGAAATTTAAGCAAGGTAATTTAGCAACTCTAGAAGTCAGATTCCCACCCTTACCCAAGGTCTGTCCCTGTTGCTCCTTGTTATTATTGTTTGTTTAGTGACTTTCTGAATTAATTTTGTAACGTCTATATGCTTTGTCATGTGTGGCCACTGAAATCTCTGCTCGGTTAATTTGGTGGTCAGCTCAGAGACTTCCTAAAACTCCTGGAACTAATACACCTTCCAGTCTTTACTGAAGGGCCCTGGGCTAAGCAGAGAGTGCAGCACTTGGCTAAGCAGCATCCGTTTCTGCCTTAGCCTCATTTTCTGCTTGCACACAGCCTCAGGATAAGCCAGAGGAGAGAGCTGAGGGCTTTCTCAGGTCTTTCCTGTGCATGCATATCACGCTCTGCATGCACAGGGTTTTCTAAATTCCAAGGAATGTGCTGGAACTTTTCAGAGCCACCTATGGACATCTCATTCTCCAGCTTTTTGGTTAGCCTGTTGTTCGCCCTATTATCTACTGCTCTGGGCAGTTACGGTATTGAACAATTGTTTCTAATTGTTTTTGACAAATGCCCACTGGGAAAACTACTGTTTCCACTGGATGAGCTCAGAGTCAGATGAAATAAAGACAGCCTTGCAAGTGGGGACATCCAGGGGACCACCACAGATCAAATAGTGGCAGTCCCCTGGGAATGGGGCTTTGGGAGAGATCCAGCCCTTTCCGTCCTCTCTGGGGGCTGGCAGGCCGCTGGGCTTCACTGTGAGTGCCAGCTGTGGGTGTTCAACGCTATGACAGACTTGGAGGGAAGCGAGACTAGAGCCAGTTAAAGCACCGCAAACCTCACTGTTCTTACTGAGATTCACCCATTTTTCTTGAGTAAGCACTTGCTGGGTTGCTGTAAGACTGGTCAATTTCCAGAGTTCTGAAAAAGTTTATTCTGGCCATTTTTGCCAATGTTTGCATTGTTTTTATGAAGAAAAGGAGGTTCTTCAGTGTGTTTGGAGGTTCTTACAATGTCATTTTTTTCTGATGTCATCCAAAGGTAATATATGTTAAGCGCTTAAAACAATGTTTGGCAACCCTGACTCATGTGGCTCAGTTGGTGGCCTTGTCCCACAAAGTGAAAGGTCGTAGGTTCGATTCCTGGTCAGGGTACATGCCTGGGTTGCAGGTTTGGTCCCCTGTCGGGGTGCATATAAGAGGCAACCAATCAATGTTTCTCTCTCACATTGATGTTTCTCTTCCTCTCTTTCTCCCTCCCTTCTCCTCTCTCTAAATAAATAAATAAAATCTTTAAAAAAGAATTTGGCAGATAGTTCTCTATTTGTCTTTGCAGTTCCTGTTAATAATAAGAACTTAATAATAATAATAATGTTTGTTATTAATAATAAATAAGAGAACACGTATGGACTCTATTTATCCCTCCAGAAAAAAAAGCGATCCTATAGAGCTCAGGTGGGAAAGCGAGAGATGTTCACATTCAGAGGAAAGAGAGGGAAGAAGGCAGGGACGCATGTCAGAAGCTTGTTTGGGGTAAGGCTGTGCTCACAACTATGATTCACTCTCAGGTGAAATCAGGTAGACTGGCCAGGTTCAAGACCAAGCCATGCCTGCGGGTCCCCAGCGGCTGGTGCAGTCACCTGCTGCCAGTCTGTCTCTTCCTTGTATAGACTCAGCTCACCTCCCTGCTCAGCTGCTCTGTAAACTCACCAGACTTTAAAAGGCACATGCCTCCAAGGACAGGTGGACAGGACCATAACAGGGGGTGTTCCTGGAAAATCTGCCTCACCCTGCCCTGCCCTACCCTGCCCAGGGGAGTTGGCTGGATGGTGAATCTGTTTATGGGTATGCTTGGCACTGGCAGAGGGGCATGGGCATCCGGCTATGTGATACCCTTCAGACACATGTTCATGCCATTTAAAGCTCTCAGCCCCGAGACTCGGTGTTTCCAAGACAGCTGGGTATTTACGAGTCTTCTGCACATCCAGTGGGAATAAGCAAGGCAGGAGCCAGCAGGAGGGGAAGGAAGAGGAAGGAGAGAAGAGGGAGGAACAGGGTTTGGGCTCCTTTGTCCCCCACACACGATTTTGGGGGACTTGGCATTGACTTCCTTGGAGGGGGGGTTTCAGTGAACACCCAGTCGGAAAACATGGAGTAATTCTGAAAACCAAGTGGGATGCCACACTCACCCTGGTCCCGCGCTACCTTGGAGTGACATTTGTAAACACTGGAAGGGACTGTGTGTTGCCGAGCCCAAGCACCACAGGAGGAAGCACAGTCGTTTAGGGCGGGCATGGGCAACGCATGGTTGGAGTCCTGGCCTCTGATTCTCCAGCCTGTACTCTCCCCTGAGCACACACTCTTTGCTGTAAGGGTGGAGGGCTGCACATTTGCAGAGGAGACTAACCATCCTAACACCAGGTATTCTGTACAAGGATCTCGCCTTCAATGTGTGGTCGGGTCACACGGCAGGAAATTGGGGAATGCACTTAAATCACCGTGGAAGGAAATGCTTCTCAACTCTGAAGGGGCCCAAGCTAAGGGAGGATGTGCCGGAGGACTGAGGGTTCTCTGAAGAGGCAGGCGGCTCCTCGACAACCAGGTCCCGCTTCACAAACAGGTGCTGAGCCCTGGGTGGTCGCTAAAGGAGGGACCAGCACCCAGGAGGGAGCCACGCTTGGTTTCCTACTCTGCTGCTACCATCCTGAAATTTTGAAACAGTAGCAAGGAGCCCTGCATTTTCATTTGCATGGGGCCCTGTAAGTTTTGTAGTTGAGCCTGTCTATACCCTGGAGGCTGGGGAAGGAATCTGCCAGCCCCACAGGTCCCTTCAGCCTGTGGACATAGGGCCACCAGCCTGTCCTTGCAGGGAGAGACTGGAGCTGGGCACACCCAGAAGAGTGACCCCTGCTGGGGCCAGAAGCCCCTCATCTGGCAGGTCCATGGTGTCTTTCCTGAGCCTCTTCTCTCACATGTCCAGCCCCCTGCTCTGAGTGAAAAGTCCCAAGCCTTGGAAGATGGAAATAGTGAGAGGGAAATGCCCTGGGTTTACAACTGGCCGTAGCCCCCAGCACGCCCCCTACAATTCAGACCCTCTCCTCTGGGCACAGAGGGCTCTTCTAAACCACTTTTCCAGGGCGGGGACGAGGAAGGGCAGGAAGCAGGGATGGGGGCAGAGAGTGGGTACGTTACCCCCAGGCAGGGTGATGGATCCGCAGCTCTTGTCCTTGCTGTCACTCATGGCGATACTCTTGGTGCAGATCCGCCAGAGGCCAAAGTGGGCTGCCTCGCACGTGGCACTGTGGTGCTCCATGTGGGGGCTCAGCACGGCCCAGTGGTCAGTCACCACGGCCACCGTGGCCAGCACGATGCCCACCAGGATGCAGAAAAGGGTCACGCGGACCTTCAGCGTTTTGGTCTGGGACATGGTGGTCACTGAGGAGGAGGCGCTCTGGGCAGGATCTGGTGGCAGGGGCTCCTCAGGCAGGTGGCAGCCAGGCTGGGGCAGTGGCAGCGATTGTGGCGCAGAGGGCGGAAGCTAAGTTTAGTGTGTCCGGCAGAGCTGGAGTGGGCCGGCCTTGGGGCCTTGGGGCCTTGGGGCTGAGGGCCACTGGGCAGGGCTGAGCAGCTGCTCACATGTGACGGGGCCTGAGGGAGGCTTCTACTAATGCGCACGCACGGGCACGTCACCGTCACCGTCACCGAGGATGACTTCTTCTCAGGTTGCAGGGCTGTCTTCCCCTCTTGGAGCCAGAAATATGCCAGGGTGGGGCAAGGGGAGAGGGCTGTAGACGGTGACTGGAAACCTGGACCGAGTGGCTACGGCTGCTCAGGATACCTGGGTGGGGCGTGGTGAGGGACACTCTGTGTGGGGGCTGAAAGTCACTGCTGGTCAAGGGCAGGCGACCCTGAGGGACTCGGGTGGCTCAGCCTTCTGTTCTCACACTGGGCAGGTCAGTCACCAGGTGGGGTGAGTGGGTCCTTGTCCTAGAAGTCTGGGGAACCCAGGATCATGGGCCTAGGGGCATCTCGGGGATTCCCTGCCCAGGGCCTCTGGAGCCCACTGCCCAGGCAGGAGCTGTAGCCCCAAACCCTGAGACATCCCCAGATGACAGGGACATTTCAGACAGTTCTTAGACCTGCCGTGACCTGACACTGCCCAGTGTGAGAATGTTATTTTCTTTCTCTCTTTTTAAAAAAGATTTTTGTTTTTAGGGAGAGAGGAAGAGAGGGAGAGAAACATCGATGTGTGGTTGCCTCTCATGCACCCCACTGGGGACCCGACCTGCAACCTGGGCATGGGCCCTGACTGGGAATCGAACTGGTGACCCTTCGGTTCACAGGCCGACACTCAATCCACTGAGCCACACCAGCCAGAACACCTTCCTCCCTTTTTTTTTTAAATCCTCACCTGAGGACGTGCTTTTAGAGAGAGAGCAAGGGAGGGAGAGAGAGAGAAAAACATTGAAGTCAGAGAGAAACATTGATTGGTTGGCTCTAGCGCGTCCCCTACCAGTGACTAAACCTGCAGCCCAGGCATGTGCCCCGACCAGGAATCGAACCTGTGACCTTTTGGTTTATGGGACAACACTCCAACTGAGCCACACCGACCAGGGTGAGAATGTTATTTTTGATTTAATTCTCCCATCCCTCCAACTGGGTCCAGAAGAATAGCCCCATTTGGGGGTAAAATGGCTTTCCGACGCTCTCAAATCAACAAGTAGCCCGGAGAGGACAGAGCACCCAGCTGGACCTGACTGTAATTCTGTTTTCATTTTACCTCTATTAATGGCAGGTGATATTTTCCAGTTATGTATTTATTTACGAAACAAATACAGAAGTAAGTTGATTTACAGGTGCTATTAAGAGGCTATCAGGTGTGTGGATTGGCAGAGGACATGGGAAAGTTTGGTCTCCCGAGAGGCCTGCCTGCCCACGTGACCCCCAGACAGGTCTCCAGGCCCCGACACACCTCCTGGCTTCTGTCTCTTCTTGCTCAGTTCACCAGGTGGCTCTAGGCTGATGCATGGCCAGGAATAGACCCCCTGAGCTGGGCAGGGCTTAGAGCTTCAAAATCCTGGCCTCGGGTTGACCCAGCTTATGGAAAGATCGCCTGTGTGCGGAGACACACTCGGGGTCCAGCCTCAGAGTTCCAAACCATTAATAATAGTGGTAATCGTAACAAGAGCGCATCTTCAGTGAGTGCTTACTATGTACCAGGTGCTCTGCTGAGCCTTTTGACATCATTGTAGTTAATCTTCACACTGATCCTTGAGGTGAGTACAGCTATTGCTCTCACTTCACAGATAAGGATGCGGAGGCTCAGAGACACGAGGTATCACGTCCAAGGTCATACAGCAGGTAAATGGTGAAGCCAGGTTTCAGAACCTGGAGCCCAAACTCTTAACTGATACTTGGAGCTGGGAGGAAACTATCGTGATTATAGGGAAAGAATACATGTATTTTTCTTCTATCTGTTGAAGTCCTCAGCGTAGGCTCCTGTGACAAAAGATAGATTAACAAGAGAAAATCATCCATTTATTTCATATAAATTTTACATGACATGGGGGCCTCGGCACAGGAAATGACCCAAAGAAACGGTTAGATCCGAACATTTTAATGCCAGGTATGAGAAGAGTGGGCGGTTGTGGAAAAATAGGGCGGGACAAAAAGAGGGCGTGAGTTACCTGCAGTAATGGCGTGTGGGTGGTGGAGGGGGTGGTCAGGGCAGGAAGGTCCCTTGTTTACATTCCTTTCCTGGCCCAGGGAGGGCACTTCTCACGCCAGGGTCTCATGACCTGCTTCAGGGGAAAGCCAGAAAGTTCTTCCTGCTCTTAAACTTTCTCAGATTCCTTTCATTTAAAATATTCACAATGCCGCGTTGCCATATTCTGGTGTAATATGTTCTGAACCCTGACATGACTGATAAAAGGAACCTGCAGCCTAGTGACAAGCTAGGAACACCTGGTGAACAAGCAGAAAGAGGGTGTGACAAGCCCCAGAGCTGATCCGAGACCCGAGCCTCCAGCCCCAGGTTGGGGGCAGCTATGTCTGAGGCTGGTAGAGCTGCGCTTTCAGGTTACAAACCAGCCTTCCAACCAGATATAATCTCTGGATGGTTCTCTCTCCATTGTCCCCATCTCTGCTCCCCTCCCTCCCTGCACCCCCACTCCGTGTTCCCAGTGGGGGCTCACCCATCATGGCTTGCTGTCACCGCCCTGCTATAGCTCAGGGACTGCCTCCAAGCAGGAGGTTCCCCTTTTCTGCTGAGAAAGCCTGGAAGCCTCAGCGCCTCCACATCGCCCCCGGGCGCCCCAGCTTCAGGAGCTAGGCAACTGGCTGTTCTAGAGGAGACATTGCGTGGCCTGAGGCAGACCTACTGTGTGCCAGGCACATCAGCAAAGCAGCAGTTGGGGAACAAGAAGAAGGTTCTGGTGCTTTAAAACAGAGTATCTAGCAAGAAGCTAGTTTAACTGTAGCCCATAGATATGGTACCATTTGGAGAAATAAAAAGTACGTTGGGTTTCCCGGGGTGGCAGGGGTGGGCATCCGAAGCTCTCCAGCATAGGGCCTCTGTGGGTCGTGGAAAGTACCCTAAGTGGGGCCCCTTAGCATCAGCTGCAACCACGCTGCCGCCATCAAGGGCCAGGCCGCGCCTTCCCTCAGTGAGGGGCAGGTCTGTGCCGCATGCAGGGGTCCTGAGTCCTCCAGCCCCGCCGGCAGAAGCATTAAAGATTGATGGCACCTTCCTTTTGAAGTGGTCTGTGTGTCGGTCTACCACGAGGCTGCAGGCATGTCCACTGTTTCTTCCCCGTTCACTAAAAACTCCTTTAAACAGAACGTTTCTGCTCTTGCAGGCCACTGCCAGGCTGCCTGCTCAGCAGCATTTGCTGGGAGCTGCACCCCCGCCCTCCCCACCCCCATCAGCACCCTCCATCACGGGTCCCACCCTTTCCAGGAAGGTCGGCTTCTCTGCGAGTGGGAACCAGCCTGCCAGTGAGGGAGCTGGCAGCGCCAGGATCTGATCCCTGCTCCACTGGCCTCCAGCTGTGTGTATTCCGGCAAGTCCTTAGCCTCTCTAAGCTGCCCTTCCCCCGCCTGGGAGCTGCTGTAGAATTACAGATGATATATTTATCAGTTTAGCCTGTGGTGGGCCCACGGACTGAATTATATCTCCCCCACCCCCTGAGCTCAGGCTTAATTAGTCTGAGAAATGGCCTTGGGCATTTGATCTTAAGATACTGTAAAAAACCAAGGTGTCACCCAATTGGTCCCAACTTATTTATGCCACTTCTCTGCCTCCCTGCACCATTCAGCCAGGACCCTCTGTTGCATTAGTCTCACTGCCCCCTGTTCCGTCCCGTGTCTGTGCCCAGGGGACCCAGAACAACTTCCATCTTCAAAGCCAACAATCACATCACTCTGATCTCCACTTCCGCCACCACAGCTTGGCCTCTGACTCTGCTGCCTCCCTTTCTGTCATAGCAGCCCTTGTGGGTCCACTGATAATACAGAAGAATCTCCCCATCTCGATGTTTTTAATTGAATTACATCTGCAAAGTCCCTGTTGCCATGTGAGTTGACATATGCTCAGGTTCCAGGGATTAGGACTTGGACATTTGGGGGGACAGTATTCTGCCTACTACAGGCATCAATTTACCACTCGTTTGGTCTTCTCTGGCCTCACTGGTGGCGCAGGTGCAGGCCTGGTGGAGACGGCAGGTGGGATTAAAGAGGGCTGGGGCTCTTCCAGGAGGGAGGAGCTAGCAGGAGGGGCTGAGGGATCGGAGGGTGTCGGCAAATGCTGACTTGCTGTGTCTGGGCTCTTTAGGATGGCCCTGCAACCAGGAAGGGTCAGTGTAGTGGGGGAAATGGGGAGGTCGAGGCCCAGAAGGACTTGTTGGGGTTGGAGAACAGATGTAGTGGTGGTAAGGGGGTGAAGGACCTGGGAAGACTGGAAACTGTGGTCAGAGTGGAAGACAATGGCACTGAAGATTACAGGGGCCACCGTTGGGGTGATGACAAGCTCCAGGTAGGAGAAGAAGGTCAATGGAGGCGAGAAGGCCAGGTGGCCAGTGGAGGTGAGCGTGGACAGTCAGTGAAGGTGAGAAGGCAGAACTGTGAGGCGGGGAATTGGAGTGGCTGGCCCCACAGATGTTGGTGTGGCTCCGTTTGAGGGTGGCAGATTTGGGGTACAGAGGAAGGCTTTGAGCCAGCGGTGAAGTCTCTGGTGGATATGAAGGAGTGGCTGAGAAGGAGTTGGGGCGACAACAGTGATGAGAAAGGGCTCAGGACGGTCTCTCCAGGCCCTCCTCGAAGGCTTTTCCCCAGGAGGGTGGAGGAGTACTGGTTTGGAGGTATCAGCACCCCCACCACTCCCTGTCCTACAATTGCAAGTCCAAGGACATGAGTTCATAACCTTCCCCGACCACAGACTTCTGTTCCCGAGGTTGCAGCAGCAGTTTTGTTGGAAGCTGCAAGTTTAAAAATATCTACATCAGGTGTACCTGCCCCGGTCTTCCTCTGGATCCTAAGGTCCCTCAGATCCTCTTTCTCCCTTTCCCGCTTCGCCTCCTGGGACTGAGTGTGGGGCTGGGCAGCCAGCAGTGTTATACTGGGGACCTGGGCAGGGAACCCCAGCAGCAAAGCAGGCAACTCTCACCAGGAGGACTGAGGAAAGGAGTGCCCCTGGGTGAGAGAGGATGGCTTTATCTATCTCAGCGGGTACAGGGGGGCCTCTGTAAGGAGATTTCTAGATGCAGGGAGCTCCAGAGGGCCCAGTGGAGGTGGCAGGTGGAAGGAAGAAGCCTAGAAACAGGTGAGGGTCCTGGAGAGACTACGAGGGCACACTGTCTTTTCCAAAAACAGCCACAGCAATATTTCTGCTCCCACGTGTTCTTTGAGGACCTTGTCACTCCCCATCAACAGGTGGCGCCTATTTCCTCTCTCCTTGAACTCAAGTAGGCTCTGAGAGTTCTAACCCTTGACGTACAGTAGAAATGACTCTGTGTGACTTCTGAGACTGCTACCTTTCTCTCTTGCTCTGGGACACTCGCCCTTGGTTGGACCCAGCCACCATACTGGGTGGAGCCTCAGGCCCCACAGAGAAGCCACATGTGGACATTCAGGCCGAGAACTGCAGCTGAGGCCTTTGCCTAGAGCCAGCATCAACCGCCAGACGTGTGAGCACATGAGCGTCCAGGAGACTCCAGTCCCCGGCCACTGAGATTTCCAGCCGTGGCCCCAGACACTGTGCAGCAGAGACAGGCCTCCTTGACCCTGTCCAGTAGAGATAAGAATCCACGACCATAATTGATGACTGTTCACTGCCACTAAGTGCTGATGTGTGTGTTACACAGCCCTGCTAACGGCTACAGTCGGTGATGAAAAGGAGTTACGTGTTGTGTGACTGAGAGTGGCTAAATGGAAGGCCTGGTGTAATGACACAGCCCCAGGCTTCCAGGAGGAACAGGGCAGGGAGTGGGGGAGGGCAGGCCGTTATCCCGGGGCCCAGGCACCCAGCTGTGTACGTACACCCGATCCTGACTGCCTGTGGAGGTGGACGAGGAGGCTGACCTCTGCATCAGCCTCTACGACAGAGCTGGCCAAAAGCTCCTAGCTGGACGATGTTAGATCTTAACCAAATGCATCCTGAGGATCTTTGTCCCAATTCAGCCACCATTTACCATCTAGGGAGCAAATAAGCCGCACCCACAACAGGACACCAGTCAGGTAAGTGGTGATATCTCTGCAGCCTTGAAAAACCGTGGTTCTGAGGAACATTTGAAGATGTAGGAAGATCCTCATGATGCAAAGCTGAACGAACACAGGGGCCAAGCCACTCCCCCCACGCCCGGGGCGTGCTGAGATGTGAGCAGTGCCTGCATCTTGGGTCCTGGGAGTCTGGCTGTTACTGTTTTCTTTAACTTTTCTGCATTTTCCAGGTAAAATGTAATATTTTTTAGAATTAGAAAAATATTAAGAATCATTCATTTTAAAAAGGACCTGGCTCTTTACAGTTTAACTTGTGGATCCCAGGGATCCCACAAGGGTTACTATATCTCCCAGAAAGCTTGTCAGGGGGCAAAGGTCAGGGTGTAGATCCCTCCAAGCCCCGTCTCCTGCGGTTTGAGCACAGGAGGCACGTTCCTTACCCTCTGTGATCACAGACTTCTGAAACTGAGGTCGCGCAGCCGGTTTTGTTGGAAGCTGCAAGTTTTAAAATATTTCTCTCAGGTGTATTTGCCCCATCCCCCGCTTTGGGATCTAGGGTCTCTGAGCACCTCTTCCTCCCCTCTGTCCCTCCCCTGTCCCTTGTCTCCAGGGCTGGGCAGCCAGGGGTGCTGTATTAGGAAGCAGTGCAGGAGCTGAAGTCACGTGGCTGGTTCTGAGCTCTCTGCAGGGAGGCCTCCCCTCCCCCTCCTATCTTTATTCCCCCTCCCCCCCATCTCCCCTCTTTGCAAGCCCCACCCCAGGGACCTAGAACAGGACCACCTGTGCTGCAGCCCTGCTCCCAGGGCACCTGAGAGGGGTCAGGTCTGGACTTTTATAGCTGACATCACTGGAGTTGAACCAGCAGTGCCCCAGTGAGTGCCCGCAGCCATGCGGCTGCCTTGACCACTGAGGGCAGAAATGAATGGACATCGGCCAGGGAGGCATCCAGGGGGAGGGGCCCTCTGCAGGGAAGTGGGCGCACCGCGCAGTCCCTGGATCAGCTGGATGACAGGTTTCCACCAGACCAAGTGCTATGGGCACAACACCCTAGGGGCCTGGCTCTAGGAGCACCCCTCCAGGGGCTGTTCTAGAATAATCCATTTTGGCAAACTCCTTGAGTGTTGTTAGTCAACAAACACTCCTGAAAGCTCACTCTAAAGTCAGTCTCCTGGCTGGGGTATTTCTGAGTGTTTCCTTGTTGAAGTTCAGTCCATCTCCCAACAGCTCTGGGAGGGCAGCGTTACCTTCCTCATTGGGCTGAGGGCTCTGAGAGTGGCTGAGCGACTTGCTCAGTGCTGCCTGCAGGTGACCAGAGGATGTGACCCCATCTTTCTGGTTGCTGCCCACTCATGGCAGCCACCCAGGTGTGAGTGGGGCAGGGAGGGCGGGGGAGGACGCCACAGAGAGGCGAGTCCCTGTGTCAAGCTGGGCCAGGTTTCTAGACTTGTTCTTCTGCCCCTGCCCCCAACCCGGGACAGGGGCTGGCTTCCCATTTCCTCCTTCAAGCCCCAGCTTCTGTTTCCAAACCTGTTGACTCCAAAGAGGCAGGAAGGAGAATGTATTGCAGGGAAAGGACATGCTGAGAGTAAAGGAGGTTTCTCAATATGTCCATGGTCTACAGGCAAATACCAGGAAGCCTCTTGGGGGGGTTCCTGCACAAGTAACCTCACCCTTCTGTGCCTCGGTTTCCCTCACTGTAAAATTGGGCCAGTGCACGGTTTCTCGGCCTGACATTTCCGACTGGGTCATCCTTGGTGGGTGGGGTGGGGGAGGGGGCTGTTCTGTACGCTGTAGGATGTTTAGCAGGCTCTCGTCTCCTGCTCACTAGATGCCAGTCACACCTGTCTTCCAGGTTGTGACAACCAAACGTCTCCAGACATTGGCAAATGTCCCCTGGGGAGCAAAACTGCCCCCACTTGAGAACCACTGGGCCAGTGGTTCTGGGGCCTGACTTGTTCAGCTGCTCCAACTTCCTCTGTCCCTCCTCTGGCCCGTCAGTGAGAAAGCACCTCACGGCACTGCCTAGAAGGTGGAACCCAGCCAATGGTGCCGGGCAGGGGGCCGGTGACCCAGATGGAAGCCAGAGCAACTGGCCTTGACCAGCGCAGAACCCACCCTCCCTCCCTCTTCTTCTGGGGGGTCCACAGCATCCCCCAGACGTGGGGACGCTGTTGACTGTAAGTGTCCACAAAGGCTTGAGGGGCACTCTACCCCTCCCCCCACATCAGGAAGAGAACATTTTAAAAATCTTTTTATTTAATTAAAAAAAAGACAGAACAACCCCAAACCAGTAGTAGGTACAGGGTTCACAGGTGCTTAACTGGTGGAACACACAGGGGTGGTTGGGGAGGGTGGTGCAGACTGGCACAGGTCACCACATAGGCCCGGGGGTCTCAGCCTGCGGGGCAGAGCCAGCCTCGCCGCTCCCCCGCCCCGGCCAGCCCCGCTGAGACACCATGAGAAGGAGAACGGGAGCCAGAGCGGAGGGTCCCTCCCCGAGCTGGGGCAGGGTGTGCGGAGAAAGGCTGTGAAGGCCAGGGTTCCGAGGCTGCTCTGCTCCCTGCTCTTTGTCGCTTCTTCCTACTCTCTTGGTCCCTAGAGTGGGCTCCCTCTTCTCGCCTGGGACTGGGCAAGAGGTAGGATTCGTGGGAACACAGCTTTCTCCATGAAATGACAGCAGCTCCCGGGGGAGTGGGGGTGGAGGGTGGGGTGGGGACTTATGTGGGGACTTCCAAACAGCAAAGCTGCCTTGCATTTGCAAGTGACAGAAGAAGAATCTCGGGGTCTGGCTGGGTGAGGAGGCGTTCCCAGATTTCACCCCCTTCCATCTAGCCGGAATGATGGTGTCATGGCGACCAGGGGTGGGGGCAGGACATCGGGGGTGGGCCCCAGCAGGCGTGGCCATGCTCCCCGAAGCGCAGAGCGTTCACTGCTGCACGTGCTTGGACGAACCTTCTCCCAGAGCCAACCTCCCCCGGACCAGTGCTCCTGGCAAGCACGGAGCGGCCTGGCAGGCGGTGCCTCGGCTCACCAGCACGCAGGGCTGCCCGCGGGAGGCGGGACACGTGGAGATTTCCTCTCTAGGGGCCAAAGGAGGATGGCAATGACCTTGACCCGGATCTAAACTCCCAGGGGGTCCGTGAGCAGGTGGCTGAGGTAAGAATTTGCTTGTCACTTCTAAGTACAACAGCTACTGGGATCAGAGAGGACAGCTCCAGATGGGATTCCCAAGTCTCCAGAAGTAAGAAAGGGTATGTTGTTAGAAAGCACGTGTTTTGTATAAAAGAAGGTAAGCTCCATGTTCCATAAAGCGTTTCTTCTGAACCCGAATATGCTTCCATGTTCTCTGCTGACTTTGGGGGAGGGGAGGGGAACTAGTTGGAAAAACGTCCAACAGGGAAGCAGCCTCCTCGGCTCCAGGCGCTGTGCCGTCCCTCTGGTGAGGAAGGAAGTCGACTCTGCGTGGCCCTGCACCCACTTCTCGCTGAGCCCTTTCAGGGGTGGCAGAGTAAATGACGACCAGAGGAGCCGGGGGAGGTGTTCTGCTACTTTTTAAGATGAGGAAATGAATGTAACTTGCTCTCCTGGTGTTTATTTGCAATAAATCATGATTAATAACCACCTAGGAAATGGACGCTTGTTCTCTGAGTTTTTGGTCGTGGTTCAGCCTTGGGTCTGCCCAGAAGTTCAGGCTCCTGCCACTGAACATCCGTGTATGTGGCACATCTGTCCTGTCCTCTCCCCCATGAGTGGCTCCTCAGGCCAGTGGGGTGGGACACAGCAGGAGGCCAGAGGGCCACCTTCCTCTGACCCATGGAACCTTCAGACTCTTGAGTACAGTCAGTGTGTTCTGCCCTTTCTGTGTGAGGCGGACACTTCCAGAAGCAGATGGGAAAGGCAGCAACAGACTCCGGCTTTGACCTCATGCCCAGGCCAGCGAAGGCCTTCCGCTCTGTGGATGCCTCCACAGGTCCCGGTCTCCCCAGTTGGAGGGGAGCCGGCCCCAGGACAGTGCAGAGCCCAAAGCACCAGCTGGCTTCAGGGCTTCCTCCTCAGGATCGCTTCAACAACAGACCACTTCCAGAAAGAGAGAAAGACAGACAGACAGACAGACAGACAGGAAGGAAGGGGCAAGCTTTAACTTCTATGTTTCTGGCTCCCAGGCACAGAAACCTCAGGTTAGAAAGCAGCTGACCAGTGTCCTGAGGCCCCCGTGTGCCCAGGCCGTGGCCACTCAGTGGCCCAGTGCCCAGGCAGGGAGGGAAGGCCCTGAAAGCAGGTTCTTCTGGAAATACTTGTTTCCAAGAGGAGAGAATGGCTCAATTTTGTTTTCTTGGGTTCGTGAAGGCTGGGCAGCCTCAGGAGCGCGTGTGGGCCTCCTGGGAGATTTCAGAACCCAGGGCATCAAAACACCCTGTTTGGGGGTAAGGTCAGCCTTCTGCTTCTGATTGCAGTCTCCTGGCGCTTTGCTCCAAGCCAGCCCGCGACACAGCTAGAGACCAGGGAGGGTTGGGTTTGGTTGCAGTCCATGGCTGGTCCACCTGGAGGGTTCAGTGCCCTCGTGCGGGGTCCAAACAGCCGTTCTGGGGAGAGGCTGGCGCTGAGAAAGGGGCGCTCACACGGGGGTTGTCCGCCGGTTCAGCATGCTGACGTGCAAGCCTTCCTTCAGGTCCTGCTGGAAGAAGTCGTGCACCTGCAGGAAGCTGGCCTCCTGGCTGGGGCTGTAGCTGGCAGCAGTTGTCACCTTGAGGGGCTCCCGGGACAGCGTGTACATGGACAGCTCGCCCATGGGGATGGCCCCCGTGATCTTCAGGCCCACTGGCGACGCGTCCCTGGAGGGTGAGGCCTCTGTGGACCTGGAGCTGGACCGAGAGCGCCGTCGCCGGTACCTGTAGCTGGGCATCCTGGCGTAGGGGGACGAAGAAGGAGCCTTAAGGAACTCCCGTTTGGTCTTAAATCTCAACTCTTTATTCTTCTCAATGTAAATGTTCACAGCCAGGACGCCCACGGTCTCTGCCACGATGAAGGACAGGGCTCCGAAGTAAAAAGACCAGCCGTAGTTGTAATGGTTCTTTTTGTCTTCATCGCGCTTGTCACTTGGGTCGCCTGTGTTGCTGGAAATGTAGACGATGATGCCTATGATGTTACTGAGGCCTGAAGGAGAAGGAGGAGAGGGGGTGGGAGGGGAGAGGCAGAGGTTAGACCCACAGGACCCATGGGCGGAGGAGGGGCTGGTGGCCACTCCCTGCTGGGATGGGTATGGCTTTATTCTGGTTGCTGCCTTGTCTTTTAAGTACTTAATTTTGAATGGGTGACAAAGTACGAAGCTCCAATGAGATATACAATAAAACACAGGCTCTTAGCTCCCCAGTTCTCCTCCTGAAGGTGGCTGCTGTTATTGCCTTTCTTTTTTTATTTCTATTTTTTATTTTATTTATTATTTTTTTAATCTTCTCTCGAGGATATGTTTATTGATTTTAGAGAGAAAGAAAGGGAGAGAGAGATGTGAGAGAGCAACATCGATTGGTTGCCTCCCATATGTGCCCCAACCAGGGATTGAACCCGCAACCTTTTGGTCCAACCAACTCAGCCAGGGCTGTCCTTCTTATATTGTTCTTATATCCAGTCTTGTTCTCTCTCTCTCTCACACACACACACACACGCATACACAGAGACAAACACACACACAGATCTATTTTTTCCCTGCACAGCACTCTTTGGCCTGCGCCCCTTCATTGCAGTCCGTCTGAGAGGCAGTTCCCCGTCAGGGCTTACGCACTGCCCGTCTGTCGAACCGTGCATGAGGCACCTGCCCCGGGACGTCTCACCAGGCCTCTGTGGTGGGTGTTCAGTGACGTCCCGACCTGCTACAGCCAGGGTGCCAGGGACACCTCGTGTGCGCACCACTGCGCACGCGCACGAGCACACCGTGGGGTGAGTTCCTTGCACAGGGGCTGCCGCCTCATTGGGTATGGGCATTTGGACGCTTAGAAATAAGCTTTATTTTGGGATCTTTTGAGATTTATTCAAAAGTTGGGAAGCTAGTCCAGAGAGCTCCTTGCTGACTCCCACCGGCTTCCCCCGTTAATGTCTTCCCTCACCACACATGTGTGCCGCAGGCAGAATGCCCGCCCGGTCCACTACTGTTCACAACCCTCCAGATTGTGCTTGGATCTCTCAGGGGCTCCATGAACGAACGTCCTTTCCTCTGTCCCAGCGTCACCCAGGACACCCTGCGGCATTTCGTGTTTTGAATTTGGGGTCACTGCCCCAATGCCCTCCACAGGGGTGCCAAAGGTCTCAACAGAATTATCAAGTGTCTGGATTTCTGCCAACCAGGGAGGTGACATACAGACACGATTGTTGTGTTTACGTGACTCTCTTATTCTTATAAGTGCGGGTGAGCAAAGCAAGATTCCTGGGTTTGAATCTTGGCTCCACCAACTGTCAACTGTGAGACTTTGGGTAAATTACTCACCTCCCTGTGCATCCGTGTCCTTTTGTACAAATGGGAATGTCATGGTGGGCGCGTCACAGGGTAGAGGGGGTTCAATGGGCTAACACACGCAGCACTTACAGCGAGCGCGTCTGGGTCTGTGAGGACCTGCGCTGTTCTGTCGCGTCTCCGTGCACTGCCACACCCTTTGTCCATTTTCCTGCGGCCCCGAGCCCGAGCCCGTGCAGCGGGGTGGGAATACTTCTCGCTAAGGGGACCAGAGATCCTGCCCCGAGCAAGCCAGGTGTGGGTTTTAACCCACAATACAGGCTCTCTGTCCCAACACACACACACACACACACACACTACAGTCCTCACACACAGACACAGTTCTCTCACACACACACACTCACACAGTCCTCACACACACACAGTTGTCAGACACACACATACTACAGTTCTCTCCAAGCCCCCTTGCTCGCCCTGCTCCAGGCATGCTGGGCTCCTCTGCTTCTTCTGTGCCCCGGCCAGCCCTGTGCCCCCTCACCCTGTCGCTACCTGGCCAGCTCCTTCAGGTCTTGGTGTCTGTGAGTCCCTTTGGGTACCTCTCTGACCCCCCAACTTAACCAGGCACCCCTTTTGCAGGCTTGTGAGGCCCAGTTCTACCCCTTTGTGGCGCTCAGCACACCCGGATTTAACTACTTTTGATTGAGGTTAAATTCACATAGAAGTAGCCCTGGAGAGCATGCAAGTCAGTGGCGTGCAGCACACTCACAGTGTCGTGCAGCCACCACGCCTGTCTAGTTCCAGAACATTTTGTCACCCCAAAAGGTGGCCCCATTGAGCAGGGTGCTCCCCACACCTGGACTTTTGAAGTGAGTCACACACGGAGACTGTGGGGACCAGAGTGGCGGCTCACCTGCAGCCACAAAGAGGATGCCGGCGCTGAGGACGATGTTGTTCTTGCGGCTGTAGAACCGCCCAGCAGCGATGCAGAGCCCACCGAGCAGGAGCAGGATGGTGCTGAGGATGGGGAAGACGCTGGAGGCACGCACGATGCCTGAGCCAGGCGGGAGACAGAGCAGAGAGGGCAGTGAGACTGGCCGCCAGCTCCTGGCTACGGCCACGGCCATGGTGCTGGCCAGGGGCCCTGAAGACCAGGCCCACCCCCTGGACTGTGACTGTTCTCCTCAGGCCCTAGAGACCGCGGTGCACTGGGAGCTGGGTGGGATGGGGGCAGCTGGCCTAGATGTGAGTGGCAGTCCTGCCTTGCAGGTTACACCAAGCGGGCTGAAGTCATGCCCGCCCCTGTCTTGCCTAGGCTCTCACTAAGTGTGAGTCACTCTTCTGCCAGCCAGCAGGCAGGACAGCCCCTCAGTGGCACCAGAGAGGCCACAACGACAGCCGTGAAAACTCTGGACCGCCTCCTGTTTGGACGGCACCTCCCAGCCCGCTGAGCCCTCTCGGGGTCTCGGTCTCCGCGAAGCCTCCGGAGGCTGGCAAGAGGCGCCCTCACAAAGGAACTCCGAGGGGTGGCCGAGGACACAGGGTTGGCACTGTGTGCTCTGTGACATGCTGTCTGCTGGCTGTGTGGCCTTGGACAAGTCACTTTGCCTCTCAAATGCTGAGTGTCTCCGTTTGTGGAACGCAGTGCATGACAGTACCTACAGCCTAAGGCTGGCTTCGTGTGAATGAGGGGCGTAGCACAGGGCCATAGCACGAACTTCCTAAGTGACAGCCTTGATCTCTGTTGTCATCATCATCATCACCCCCAGAGACAGACAAGGACGTGAAAGCTCAGGACCTCCTGGGGTCACAGAGGAGGAGGCAGCTGGACAGAGAGACACACGGGGACGGTGGTGTCCAGCAGAGAGAGATCTGCTCCCTTGCTCTGCCACTGTTCCCTCTTTTATGCCCCGGGGAGAGCAGTAATACCTACCTGTAAGGGGGTGAATTGTGGCCCCCAAAAGATATGTCCAAGTCCTAGCAACAGGCACCTAAGAACAGGAGCTTATTTGGAAAAAAGGTGTTTGCTGATGTGATTATATTAAGCACCTCGACATGACACCATCCTAGACTTGGCATCCTAAACCCAATGCCAAGTGCTCTTATAGGAAGAGGAGAAGACCCAGCAGAAGAGGAGACACACAGGAGAGAGGCCGTGGGAAGACGGAGGCTGAGAAAGGAGGGGTGCAGCCCCAAGTCAGGGAGGGCTGGGAGCCCCCGGAAGCCGGGAGGTGCAAGGAAAGATTCTCCCCTCGAGTCTCAGAGGGCGCGTGGGCTGACTGGAGGTTCCTGGCCTTCCCACTGTGAGAGAGTGGGGTCCTGTCATTTTGTAATTTATCACGGCGGCTCTAGAAGAAGGATACCCACCTCTGAGGGGTTTTGCAAGAAACTGATGAAATGAGGTTCATAAAGCACTTAGTAGGGGCTTGGGGATGTGGGTCCCTCTTAGATTCTGGCTGGAAGGGCAGGAGGAGGGGAGGGGGGACGTGAAGAGGAGCCCCGGGCTCAGCCTTCCCAACAGACATGCCTGCATGCCTCCCAGCCCAGTAGAAATCTCGCCCCGGGGACCCTCGGTGGCTCCAGCAGGGGACAGTGAGTCAGGGAGCGCTGGCAGGCGCCCACCCCCTGAGCCAGCTGAGCCAGTGTGTGGCGTCTTGGCGTCTGAAGACAGTGTTTGTCTCCCCTCCTGTAAGCCCACCAGTGTGTGCCCCTGCTTCACAGAGAGCGGTTTGTTCGGGGCATTAAATGAAGCCCTTCTCCAGCCGCCACCTCTTTCTCCCTGGTTTTTCTCACAGCCACAGGCTCTGGGAGGAGGTTTCCTGTGGGCTTTTGAAACATGCCTCTGAGCTGCGCGGGCCAGAAAAGCCAGGGGTCCCTGGACGCCCGCATCCTACATCGGCTCAGAGAGGTGGAGAGAAGGCAGCCCGATGCCTTGGGTCGCTGAGGTCAGGCCGGGCTCAGAGCCATCCATCCTGCCCAGGTAAGTCATGTGAGCACCTGTCCTTTGCCACATGGTCTCACTCAGGAGCTCTGGATGTGCAGATGCCAGCCAGGGTCACTGTGCACAGTGGGGCAGGCTAGGATTGCTCCGGGCCGGGGGAGGAGCGGGGCTGATGTCCAGCCCGTATGCTGTGGCCACATCCAGCCCTGGCACACTTCCTTCTAACTCATCCTCAGGCACACCCAGCAGCCCTGACACCAGCACTCTGAGGCTTAGCACTGATGTTATCCCCCCACCTGGAAATGCGGAACCCAGAAAAGGGGTGCCAGGCCCGGGGCAAGATGCTCAGGAGTCCCTGGGGCCAGTGGGGCAGGTAGAAAAGTGATCCCTCCAGCCCCACAGCTGCCTGTGGGCCTGCAAACCAGCAGAGGCCCTGCCACAGCCCAGCAGGGAGCCAGTAGGAAGCCCTGTGACAGCGACTTAAGTCAACGAAGCCCAGTTTCTCTGGAAGTCTTCAGAGTGCATGGCTAAGGGTTGACCTGGTTCTTGAACTGTCGAAGGTGGGCTGTGAGGAGCACGCCCCTGGGCCTGCTGGGGCTGGTGCCCCACGCCCAGACGGCTGAGCTGCCACTCCAGTGGGCTCTCCCACAGGCATCCACTGTGGAACCTCCTGCCACCTTCTCTGATACCTGTTCTCCGCTGGAATGTCAGCACCTGAAAGGCAGAGCCCTGCTCGCCGCTGTGTCCTGCACGTCTACAGCAGCGCCTGGCTCGTGGCCGGCCCCCAATAGCTTGAACAGGTGGAGACATGGATTCCCATGAACTTGCGTCTCCTGCAGATGCCAGCCCCACAGCTCTCTCTCCTGTGCTTCTGCATCCTTTTGGGATCAACAGTTTGGACAAAGGCCACAGGACTGAATGCTGGGGACCAGGGTGTCCTCGGAAACACAGGCTGGATGGCTGCGGCGACTGTGACCTTGGCCTGTCCTGCAACGCTGCCCACTCCCTCCGGCTCCAAGCTCACAGCTACCTGCACTCTGGAGCTCAACGTCAGGGCCAGTTCTCCCTGTTTCTGCAGCCGGAGTGGAAACGACTCTCCTCGTTAGAGAATCAGCTCTGCCCTGCACCCCAGTTCCTCCAGTGGCTGGAGATCACAGGCTCCAAACTGGTCACCCCTCCTCTTCCCGGGGAGTCTCCAGGCTTGTTAGTGACCCTGGCTGCTCTCCCCATAGTGCACACTTGAGGAGAACATTTCCTTCCCCACAGAGCTTTAACTGCTGTTGTGCTGTCCCCTCCTTTTATTTGGGAAAGTCACTGCTGGGCCCTCTGAACCCTGGTGCCCTCCCTGGGGCCACCGCTGGCAGGGTGTGAGGAGCTGGAGCTGGTGGCGACTGCAGGGCACATTCTCGGTCTGCCCCTCGGGTCCTCCCCCATCCCCCCTGCTCTGGGCCTGGGAGGCCGAGCCACAGAGAGTCATCAGGCGCCCTGGACTCTGGCTTTGGGAGCCCAGCGCAGATGAGGCGGCTCTTTGCCAGCTTCCTCCCTGCAGCTGCACCTGAGGGGGCTGCACTCCTTCCTAAAGGCCACGGCTCCTGCTCCATACCTTCCCCCTCCCCTGCCCAGGCCCAGGAATGAACAGGCTCCTTTGGTTGCTGGCCCAGGTGTGCTCACCATCCCCTGCCGGTTTCCCTCAGCCTTGCCCATACCTGCCAACAGTCCTGCGTGACACCCTTCATTCACTGGTCTGAGCAGACCCTCTGCTTCCTGCTGGGACCTCAGGAAGCCACATGATCTGACCTCTGGGCTGACGAGTCACAAGATCAATCCAGAAAGACATCCTAGAGTTCTGGGGACCATGGTGGGGACAGGCAAGGGAGTGAAGAGGAAGAACCAGCGCCAATGCCCGTAACCTCAGTCAAGTTCAAGTGGGAAGTGGAGAGGGTGTGGTTTGTTTCTCCAGTTCCTCCTTCCTGCAGTCCCAGGGTGGGGCAGTGGGGCAAATCTGCACCCAGAGCCTTAAGCACCCACTGATGGCTCCAGGGTGGGGCAAAGCACCAGGGGCTGCCCTAGATGGCTGTGCAGGCCACGCCTTGTACACCTGGAAGGGTGTCATTCATACTGCAGGCTCAGCAGGTGTCGTGTGGTGGGCCACCTGCAGGACCATCAGTGGCCGCCCCGTGGAGCATCATTGGCTTGGCTCAATGTTGGCCTCTGGAAAGCGGACAGAGAGGACAGGCGAGAGGAAGAGGAGATGGTGAAGGAGGGGGATGGGAGGGAGATCTGGCCAAATTATTTCAGGTTCTGGGCCTGGCCTGAGCAGCCTGACACCGCCCCAGGCTCCACCGGGACCACATGCTGTTCTCTTTCACCAGATGACTCAGAACCCAAATCCTCTCTTAGAAAAAAATAAAACTAAACCAAACCGATCCACGAGCAGGTGCGGAGTGAGCTGCGCTCTCTCTGAGGACACTGGTATTGATTCTCCCTAAATGAGGCCAGGCCCGTGCCCCGGGGGATGAAAAGGGGAAAATGACTTCAACATGGTGCTGCTTTATCTGTTCCCGGTTCCCAGGCTCCTTCCTTCCTTCCTCCTAGGCAGGCTCAGGGATGAGGTCTGGCTGGATTCAGGGTGTGGACCTGGGTTAGTCCTTTGGGTTCTGTACTTGCTACGACTTGCTCCATTCTGGGGCCAGCCCAGCCACAGGACATGGGCAGGGCAGGGAGAGACGGGGTGGCTCTACCCGTCGGTGCCGAAAACGCTTAAGGTGCTCTCGCCACCTCCCTTGCCTCCTCCCACAGGCTGCCTGGCACCCTAACAGGCTTAGTGTGCAACTCAATCTGATTTTTTGAGAGGCGAATGCTGGTGTGTGTGGGGAGGGGTGGGCAGGTGCAGTGCTGGCAGGGGAATGTGTTCAGGGGGGTCACAGCCCCCCAGGGATGCCAGACCTGGGTCAGCCTCTGTCTTTAACCTTCTGAACCCAGGCCCAGCTGCAGCACCTGCTCCCCTGAAGCCAGCTGCACCCAGCAGCTCTGGGGAGTGGAGATACCCAGGCCAGCATCTATTCTCCCCAGGCCTCAGTCTCCTTGAGGGAATGGGACTCTCAGCCAAGTAACGGCATTGGGATACCCAGAATGTCATGGCAACGTTGAACACAGCTCCGTCCTCTGAACCAGAAAGGGAGAGACGAGAGCATCCAGAGAAAGGCACCCCCTCCACCCCCGCAGAGCCCGTCTTTCCTCCAGCGCCCACCTGCCACCCGGCTTCCCCTCCGCACACAAAGGAAGCAAGGGATTCTGGACACTCACGAAGGAGATACTCGGAGCTGTCATGGTCGTAGTCGTTGTCCTCGGGGAAGTGATTGATCCGGAAGCAGTGCCCTTTATAGATCCCTGGAGGGAACGAGAGGAACGGATGCTGTAAGCGCTGTGTGGGCTCGCTTGCCCGTCCATTCTGGGCTCAGTTGCCATGTGTGTCACGTGTGAGCCGGGCTCTGAGCAGGCCCTGGACACGGCATCCCCAGTCTCGTGGGGGGGGGGGGACGGCACACACACAGGGAACAACCCCATGGTGGGAAAATGCCCCAAAGGTGACTGTCACCCGTGACAGTGAAAGCGCACGCCACCAGTAACTGTCTGGGAACAGAAAGAGACCTCAAGCAGGGCTGTCCTGGGCAAGCAGGACATGCTCTCCCCCTACCCAAGGGGATTGAGGACCCACGCCTTAAAAAATGACAAAGAATTTGCCACTGGGAACTGGGAGGAGGGGGCTTTTGAGGCAGAGAAGGAAGCCATGAAAAGACAGGGTTAGGGGCAGAGCTTAGCGAATTTGGGGGGAGGAGGGAAGTTCGGTGAGCCTCGAGCTTTGAAGGACGTGAGTGTGGGAGGAAGCCGGCGCTGAAGAGGGAGCCATATGGGGGGGACTATGAGTCAAGTAAGTTAGGATGAAACCTGCCCCCACGGTATCTGTCTGTATCGTTCCCCCTCTCTCAAACACAGTTATGGGGAGTCCCTCCCCAGGCGCACGCCGAAACTGCACACAGCTGGCAACAAGATTCCAATCCTCTCATCCGGTGTGAAGGAAGAGAACATGGAGCCAGAGAAACTTCCAGAAAGACCAAGGCATCTCCTGCCTGGTTTCCCCTCCCCACTGTGAGAAGTACCTTCACCGGGAGGGAGGCGGGACACCCTGCGTAGTTAGTTCAGTCGCTGCAGGAGGACAGGCCGGTCCTTCCTTCTTGAACCTTCCATCCAGCTCTCCCAGTCCCTGCTCCCCTGCAGTCTGGGAACGCCCAGGACAGAAGTGGACACCGGTGGAGAGGGGGGCACACGGGGTGTCAGGCCCTGCCCAGCCTTCCAAGCCCTCACCCTGGGGTCAGCTTCCCTGCTCCAGCAAGGAGCTCATCTTGACGGCCCACACAGCCAGGCTGGGACGGTTTCCAGCTGGGCCCAATTCTTGTTCTGCAGCTGCTGCCAAGCGTCCTGCTGGCCCCCGGCAGCCTGGCCTGACCTCACACAGTGTGGGAGCAGGGCCTGCGTCAGACCAGCATCCACTGAGGAGCTCGGGGCACGCTGCTCTTCCACCGTTTACCAATTAGCTGGCTTCCCGCTGCTTCCCGGAGCTTTCCGGCTGTCTGCTGCCTCCAGAGAGCTAGGGTGCTGGCCCCCTGCTTCCTGAAGGCCCACAGGGGCCACTGGTGGGTGGGCTGGGCTTGGTTAGGGATGGTGAGGAACAGAGGAGGGTCTCAGAGATGACGCCTCAAGTGCTTCATGCTTCAACTGTGTTCTCTGCGCTGTGTCAAGCACGAACAACTTAGTTACCTGGTTCAGTTTCCTCATCTGTAGGACAGACACAACCACAGGCCTTACTCCTAGGGATTTCACACGAGAGAATACGCAAAAGGCACCTAGACGATTCTTGGCCCACAGTGATGGCTCCAGGCAGGTTCGCTGCTATTGGAGCCAGAAATCACCTGTCCTCTGCTCTGCCGGTCCTCACTCTTTCACGAGTGGTTGAGTTGGTAGAGAACCACGAGCGATTGTGATCAAGAGGAGAGAGCACCAAGACAGGCTGGGGTCAGGATGGCGGGGGTGGGGGACACAGGGGTCAGGATGGCTGGTGGGTGGGGGCACATGGAGGCCAGAGTGAGCCAGCCACACCCTCCCCTCCCCCTTGGCTCCTGTACCCCAGATTCAGAACAAGCATTTTCCAGGCATGGTGGGCTTGGCAGAGCATTCTGCTCTTCGTCACCCCCCCCCCCCCCAGATTTTGGGTCTACTCTATGAGTCTAAACACAATCACCAGGTCACATATGCTTGTTGGAACCAGTCAAACAGTAAGAGGTTGAAAAAGAAAAAAGAAAAAATTCTCTTTCTTCAGACTTGTTTCCAGAGGTCAACGGTCAACTGTGCATCTTCCTTCGTGTGTGTGTGTACATGTAAATGAGGTCAACCCCTGTGCTTCTAAAAAGTCAAACTTTTTACTTGGAGATAATGGTAGATTTACCCACGGTTGTAAGGAACCGTACAGAGGGACCCCATTACCCTGCCCCCCTCCCATAGTAGCATCTTGCAAAAGTACAGCGTTGCAACCAGACACCGACAGGGCTGCAGTGAAGATACAGAACGTTCCCACCCCCCCAGGACCCCCCACGTCGCCCGCCCTTCTGTACTCACACACCTCCTCCTGCCCCCAGCCCCCGTCCCCACCCATGGCAAGCACTCAGGTAGTCCGTCTCCATTTGTGTAGTCCTGTCCTTTCAAGAATGTTCCTCAAAGGGAGTCACACAGCCTGCAGCCTGCGGGGATCGGCTCTTTTCCCTCCGCGTGCCTCCCTCGAGACTCATCCAAGTTGTTTACGTATCAAGAGTGTGTTCTTTTTTGTTTTCTTTTTATTGTCCTCTCGTCCCTTTAAGAGCCAGCCCCGTACTCAGGACGGCCCTCCTAAACTGAGAGGCAGGCTGCCGTGTGTCCTGCCGGACTCCGCTGTGACAACTGAGCACGGGGAGCGGAGAAAGCACAGGCCGGGCTGACCAGTGTGTTCCTTCACTGCAGCGCACCGCTCCATGCGTGGGCGCGCCACGGTTTGGCACCTGTGTCGTTTCCGGCGCTTACACCTGCGGCTCCCAGCCGTGTCTGATAATGCTGCTGTAAACATTCACGTTCAGGTTTCGGGAGGGGCCCCAGTTTTCTTTCTCTGGCTTAAACGCCCAGGGGGGCAAATGCGGGCTCACATGAGAGCTGCAGAGTTTGGTTTTATGAGGGACTGATGAGCTGGTCTTGAGAATGGCTACGTGCTTATTTTAAAGTGGAATTACACTCTGTAACCTGAGTTTTTCATTTAACAATATGTACACACATCTCTCCAGGTCAATATCTATAGATCTTACTTCTAAGAAAACCTGCTTATTTTAAATAAAAAACAATACGTTGATCCTAATCCAAACATTGCTGAAAATCCTAGAAGGAAATGAAGACTGTAGGGACCAGGGGAATGAATCTTGCTCCATCACTGATAATGCTGGAAGAAAAGCATGCTTTGGCAGGAATGAGGAAACCTTATATTTATACTTGCAATCTGAAAATAAAACCCAGGTTTTGAAACATTAGCTTGCATATAAACGCATTTGTTCCAAATGCTCCTCCAACCGATCTGGCTAACCCCCACCCTACATTGAGGATGCTAGTTCATATTTGACAGAAATTGTAAGTAGAAATCACTGTCTAACATATTAACTCATTTTTAGCATTCTTTTTAGGGTACATAACCATCCATTGTTATGGTTTATCAGTTCAACTACATCATAGCAATAGACATTCCCCTCTCTTGGGGCTGTGTGTACACACTACAGACTCCACCATGTGGAATTATGCCCCAAGACACAGGAACGCGTGCCCTTTCTCCTTTCCCTCCTCCCGCACCAAACTCTTCTGCACAGACTGAAAGAATGGGCACTGTGGTGAGCTGAACTGTACTCCCCTCAGATGTGTTGAAGTCCTTAACCCCTGGTATCTGTGAATGTGATCTTATTTGGAAATAGGGTCTTGAAGATGGAATCCAGTTAAGATGAAGTCACACTGGGGTGGGCTCCAAGTCCAACGCCTGCTGCCCTGACTGGTGTGACTCAGTGGGTTGGGCATTGCCCCGAAAACCTATAGGTCTCAGTTCGATTCCCTGTCAGGGCACGTGCCTGGGTTGTGGGCCAGGTCCCCAGTTGGGGAGAGGCAGTCAATTGATGTTTCTCTCATACATCTTATTTCTCTCCCAACCTTTCTTTCTCCCTTTCCCTTTCTCTAAAAATAAATATAATCTTAAAAAAATAAATCCAATGATTGGTGTCCTTATAAGAAGGAAATGTGGACACAGACACACACAGGGGAGAAGGCATGTGCAGACAGAAACAGAGGTTGGATTGATGTGTCTACAGGCCAAGGGATGCCCAGCTGTGCTGGCAAGCACCAGAAGCTAGGGAGAGGCAAGGAAGGCTTCTGCCCAGAGAATCAGAGAGAGCGTGGCCCTGCTGACACCTTGATTTTGAATGTCTGGCTTCCAGTACTGGGGGACAATCAATTTCTGTTGCTCTAAACTACCTGGTTTGTGAGCATTTGTTACGGCTGCTCTAGGAAGCCCATACGGGTGTGCTGCTGTGTGAGAGGAAATGCAGCCTCCTCGTTCACTCATCGTTGGAGTCCAGCCTTGCAGGAAGGTGGAAGTGCCCCCACTCCCAGACGGGATAGGCTTTCCTGCTCTTCTGTCTGCTACAGGAGCCCACGGCTGATGCCCAAGAAGCCATCTTTACTGGGTATCTGCAAAAGCATCTTCTCATTGAGTGTGCCACACGGAAACTCCTCAACCTCTCAGGGCTAGGCTTCCAAAGCAGCTTCTCCAGTCATCCGGTGCAGGTCCCCACCGGGGTCCCGCATCCTCTCCCCAGGGCCCTCCTATGTGGGGACTGCCAGCGATTGCGACCTCACCAACCCCCAAAGCATCCCATTTTCAAACAGCTTTAAGTTCCCAAAGGGTCACCTGCCTCCACAAAACTTCACCCACAGCTGCTATTTATAATCCACGGCAATAGAAGTTTCCCCGCTCATGTGCAACCCTTCAAACCACAGACGAGGGGGATTGCATCTAACGGGACCAAAGCGTGGCAGCTTTTCCAGCTGTCCAGGGTTTGCAGGGAGGCTCAACACCAAGGAGACTAGGTGGCCTACAAGCTGCCTCCTCTGGCCAGACCTTGCTAACAGTCTACAGCACAGGTAGCAAACACAAGGCCCGGGGCTGAATCCAGCCCTCCAGCTTGTTTTATCTGGCCCTTGTTTCTACCCGGCGGCAGCACCGAGCTCTTTGCCCCTAGTTAAGGAGTAGTTACATTTATACAGTCCTAACATTATATTCGGCCCTTCGAAGGCAACCTTGAGACTGACGTGGCCCCCGGTGAAAATGAATTTGACGCCCCTGGTCTAGAAGCCTGGTCTCAACCCCACCCACCTTACCCCGTCTGCACTGTAAAGAGGTGGGGGTTGTGGAGGAGGGGGCAGAAGAGTCTTTGGCACATGGAGAGAGAAAGAGATGCCCCCTGAGTCAAGAATTTGGGTATTCTAAATGAGTGTCAAACATCTTCAGTTCCTCCAGCAATTTCTTTCCTGATTGGTTCCAAGATCTTTTGCTCCAGCCTTGCTCCCTCCTTCTGGGTCAGCTCCCAACTCTTGGTGCCCAGAAGAACAAGCCCCCCGGCCCCCAAACCCCACCTTCCAGGCTGGGTCTGATGGGCCCAGGGCACGGCGGCCCCGCCCCCTCCTCTTCTCTGGAGCGGGTGCTGCTGCTGTTCAGGGCACCCGGTGTTCCTGTGGGCTCAGCCTCCCAGGGCTTGTTCACAAGGGCCGCCTCACCTCCCGCAACCTGTTTTTGTTGAGTGCAGTGTTCAGTCCTAAGGACCTCACACTTATCGCTGTCAAATTGAATTTGGTTAGCGGTGGCCTAAGGCATCGAATAGGGAGAAGATGAATGGCCGATGCGAGCAGTAAGAGAGAAAGCCATTTCCGATCCACTTCACACATGGCCTCTCTCGGTGAACGGCCATTGGTGGTGTTGCGGAGTAGGTGCCATTTAGAGCGGTTAATGCTGAGATCCAGCACTGGCCACACCGCAGGAACTCTGAGGGGCTCCTAGGGGTCGCCGGCCTGTGTTCCCAGAGACAGGGGGCCCTCTCTCGCCCCAGGGTTGGGAAGGCGCTGGTGTGAGGAGACTTCATTAGTCACCAGGAGAGTTATTTCCTCATCTGTCAAACTCAGGAATGGGGCCAGAGGGAGCGCCTGCTGCCTTATGATTCCTGGACTATGCTGTAGAGAAAAAGTATAGGGGTGTGTGCTGACATCATGAACCCCTTTTGTTAAAGGTATTTCTTCTTTTTTAAATTTATTTTTAGAGAGAGGGGAAGGGAGGGAGAAAGAGAGAAAGAAACATCAACATGTGGTTGCCTCTCACACACCCCCCACTGGGGACCTGGTCCACAACCCAAGCATGTGCCCTGACAGGGAATCGAACTGATGACCCTTTGGTTGGCAGGCTGGCATTGAGTCTACGGAGCCATAGCAGCCAGAGCCTATTAAAGGTATTTCTATAGGCATAGGAAACATCTGGAAAGAAATACCTTAAAATATGTGCAGTGTTTTATTTCTGGGTGGTAGGGCTATGAGTGATTTAAAATTATCTACTTTTTTTGTGTTTTCTGAGTTTTCTATGATGTGTGAAAATGAACCAATAAGGCTTGTTAAAAGAACAGAAGCCAAATATTGGACTCTATGTGAAAATGTGGCGGTGTGTCTGAAATGAGCACCGATCCACTTGGACGTGGGAACAGGTGAACAGAATGTGAACTGAGGTGCTGGGAAGGTGTGGGGGTGGCACTTTGGCCTCTGTGGGGCGATTGCCCCATCGTCCTTCCTCTGGGCTGGGACCGTTGTGCCCCTGGGGTCAGGCCCTTATCTACAGCTTGGATGACCAATCCCCAGGACTCTGGGATGATGATGTAAGACTTTCAGTGCTAAACCCAGGAAAGTCCCAGGCAAACCAGGACAAGTTGGTCATCCCATGAGTCACTTCAGGGTGCTTGACTAATGGGCCACCTCGGAGGTCTGTCCTGATGAAGGAATCCTGGAGAAAAGAACATTAGAGGGAGACTTAATAATAATGATTACTTGTGTCATTCCTTTACTGCTTTTCATAAGCACTGGTTCATTGGGTCCTCGCCCACACTAGCAGCAGCAGCGGACACCTACTGAGAGCACATGACACCCTTTGCCCTGCCTCGTACTTCTCTGCCCACTTTTTACTCCAGCCATTCATCAATGCAGCAGCCAGCTCCACACACGTGGCAGCTGCACCGGCTGTTTCTTGCTTTTTGCCCACAGCATTAGGTAGATTGCCCAGGGGAGCTGCTCTGCACCTGTGCGTGTGGGAGCTCCAGGGGTTACCCTCCACCCACCTGCCAGGGGTAACCTTTGAGCAGGAGGATGGGAGCTGGTGGGCAAATGTTCCCATCCTCCATTCTTAGATCCCCCCCTACCTGCTTCAGGGGTCATGGCGGGGGGCAGGTCCCAACAGGACGGAGCCCAGGGATGATCCACTCAGGGTCGCCCTGCACTGGCTCTCCCTCTGTCTCAGTTTCACTCCCCCAAACCCTCCCCAACGCCAGCTCCTGGCAGGGCCACCCAATACACCTCCAGCATGCAAGCCCTGGCTGAGGCTGAGACGGAAGCTTCTGTGCTGAGCACGTTCGATGCACATCTTTGTAATCAGGCTCCTTCAAAGATGGAAGACAGAAGCTGAGAGGTGTTGAAGAACCTTCTTCTTCAAAAGCCCCACGGCAGAGACCAGCTGGGGATGATCAGACATTTGAAAGAAGAGGCTCCGGGGACCGGCGGCAGAGGGTGGCCCCTGGAATCCAGCTCCTTGACGTCTCATCGAGCGTTCTTCCAGCTCCACCCTGATGCTGCCTTTCCGAGGATCCTCTGGGAATGCAGGAAGGGCTGCTAACGCCATCGGGGCTGCTGGTCTTTCTCCCCAGGACAGATCAGGAAGTGAAACCACAGAGCCACCAAGGGTGCTGGGTTCGAGAAGACAGTTCCCAACGGTGTCTCCAGGCTGAGGGACTGTTGGGAGCTGGGGTGGGGGTGGGGAGACCTGGCATGGCATGGCCCCTTTCGGCTCAAGGACAGGATGACAGTGAATACACAGCCACAGGTGTCAGTGGAAGAGGGCGCAGAGTCGAGCTTTTCTGCACCATCCTCTCCTCAATGGTATCTGTGCTGAGCGCAGGCCACTGTGCCTGGCGCTGGAGCTACGGCTCTGAGTTAGGTGTTGTCCTAAGCTCCCACTCTGGGGGGGACTGGTGAGACAGGAAGATAAAATAAATGACCCTCAGTCTCCTTTCACGGTGATAGGGCAGGCAGGGAAAGGGATCTGAGGTGAGGCATTGTGGGTCATGGGTTCCTGTCCTGAGCTCTGGCTGAGTTCAAAGCTGAGGCCGGGGGCTACAGGCAGTGGCCCATGTCTGGGAAGAACATCCCCATCATTCCCAGCCTCCTGGTTAACACGAGGAGCAGGAAAGGCAGAAGAGGCCCAGCTGCTGGTGCAGGCCGCCCAGATCGGAGGAGGGGATGAGGGTGAGAAGCACAGGGGGGCCAAACAGTCCACCGGCTTCACTGGGGTCATCCTCTGTGTTGGAAAATAATCACACAACATTTATTCTTCTAAGTAGCTATTAGTTTGAACTTCATAATTTGAAGTGGTTGTCTCCTGCTGTGAATTGGGTCCTTGTGTGCTGGTCACAGCCCAGGCGCAAGGGCCAAATGGATCAAACCCTTGTCTCAGAGTGGGCCATATGGGAGGAGGTCCCTGTCCTGGGCCAATCATTTGCAAGGGTAGCTGCCCCTCTGGTGTTTTCCCAGAGCTGCTTGTCTGTGAGCCTGGCCCCTACCCTGACCCTAACCTCCTGTGGGAACAGCCTAGCAGAGCTGCAGGGCTGCGTGTTTCCAGGAAGGACCCAGAAATTCACGGAGAAGGTGGAGAACTGAGGGGCGGCAGGGCCTTGGACTTGAGGGAAGACGTTATCCTCACCAGAAGAACAATGGCAGGGATCCGTGCAGCACCTAGTATGTGCCAGGCACTATTTTAAGCCCCTGATGTTCATTAACTCCCTTCATCTTCATACTAACCCTGGGAGGTAGAGAGGGTTACTAACACCACTCGGTACTAGGTGCCCTAGCCACATTCGAACCCAGGCTGCCCGAATTCTGAGTGCGTGCCCTTACCTCCTGTGCTCTGGAGGCAGAAGGACCCGGTGAGCTCTCAGAGCTACAAGTCATTCTGATCACCAGTAGCGTGATGGGGAAGTGTGGGAAAAACTCCTGGGCTAAGGAGACTGGCTGATGTTTGGGGCAGAATTAACCTTTCACTGGAAGATGGAGATGCTCAGGCAGAGAGGTGTCAGTCCAGGACCCCCCACTCATCAGGACAGAGAGCAGTCAGGGACGGGTGGGGGTGGGCGAGAGGGCAGCGCTCGGCTGTGGCAGAAGGTCAGGGGTTGTGAGGTGCCAGTGTGTATGGAGGGGGTGCCACATTGGTCTGTGCGAGCAAAGGACCCATGGAGACCAAGGCATGCAGGGAGGCCAGCCTTGTGCTCCCGAACCTCAGATGGCCTGGCCTAGGCAGGGAGCAGCAATGGGGTGCAGTGGCTGGGCTGGGGTGGGGGTCTCACATGGTAGGCTTGGATGGGACTTTACAGTACAGTTTCCGTGGGGGTGACTTGAGGTTGCAAAACCCTGGGTTGGCAGCGGCCACTCCTGAAGGGAGCAGCAAGGTGTGAAAAGAAGAAAGGCCGCACAGGGCAGTGCAAGCCCAGCATGCTTGGTTTGGCGTGACCCCAGTCCTTGTCCTTTGACATGTCTGCAGATGAGGGACCAGAGCCCAGATGGAAGTGACTCTGCCAAGATCATTCCAGCGCAGAGACGGGGGAGTATTCACTTCTAGAGCTGCCATAACCACAAACCAGGTGGCTTAACCGACAGAAATATGTTGTCTCACAGTTCTGGAAGCCAGAAGTCCAAGATCAAGGTGTGGGCAGAGTTGGTTCCTTCCCAGGCCTCTTCCCAGCTTCCGGGGGTCTGCTGGCCATCACGGGTGTGCCGTGGCTTGTGGAAGCACCACCTTGACTTTGGCCTTCATCTTCATATGGCCCGTTCTCCCCACGTGCATCCATTTCCCAAGTTTCCCTTTTTCACAGGGACCGGATTAGGGTCCACCCTAATGACCTCAGTTCAGCTGGGTTATCTCTCTAAAGACCCACATTCCAAATAAGGCTGCCTTCTGCGCACCAGGGTTCAAGGTCCAGGACAAGAATCTGAAGGGGCACAATCGGCCCATCACACAGGGTTGGGGGCAGATGCTCAGCCAGGCGCCCAGGCCAGCGCTCCAAACAGCCGTCAGCACACCCAGGCTCCACACTTCTCCCACCCCTGGAGCTCCTTGCTTTGCTCCCTGCAATTCCCCCTTGGAGCTCGTCTTCATAATTCCTTAATTCCATGCCCATCTCTAAAGAACGCTCCTAATAGCTGTGATTTACCCATTGGCACCCGCTGTGCCCTGCTCGGGCTGGCCTCTCTCCAGTGGCAGCCAGGCGGCGGGCTGCTGGGTAAAGAAACTCCAGGCCTGGAGAGAGGCAGCATGGGCTGGGCTGGACTTTCTGGGGATCCCTAGCACCTTGGCCTGTTGGTGACTCCCTGTGAGACCCTGTTAGGCCACTATGGCCTTCAGTTCCCTCACCCATTTGTTGGGCAGCTGCTCCGTGTGAGATTCCGGGGACTCAGATGTAGCAGGGTGTCTGCCCACTAAGAACTCACGTCCTCTCTTACTGAACACGTGGCTACACTGTTTCTCAGCTTCCTGTGCAGTTCAGTGTAGCTAGTGACCGAGCCGGCAACGGAGTGTAAGCAGAAGGGAGGCGTGCCCTATCTGGACAAGGCTCTGGAGAAGTCGGTGTGCCCCACCAACTCCACTGCCTCCCTTCCCACCAGCCACTGGGAATGGTGGAGCCACAAGGTGGAGAGGACCGGGTCCCTGAATCCCACTGTGGAGGAAATGGGCTTACTTAACACCCACTTTGCACTGCTAAGTAAGCGATGCATCCACTTGTCTTACGTGTAAAACATGCGCTTTGGCGGGTTTCTGTTGCAGCCATAATCAATAACACAAGAAAGGAGCAAGACAGACATGGTCTCTGCCAGTCTGGAGCTTTCTGCTTGAGTCTCTCAGCTCTCAGTGAGGCAGGAAGCCTGGAGGAGGGCCCAGAGCTTTGGGGAGCATGTCCCAGAGTCACCTGGCCCCTGGCTGTGGGGCAGAGGTCAGGGAAGGCTGTCCCCACCTGGGAAATGGGGACATGCGTTCACCGTCCTTCAGAGCTGAGGTGAGGCCAAAGCATTTTGAGAAGGATAAAGCCTGATGATGTTGCCAGGGTGAAAATATAGTTTTTAATGCCTTGTTTCTTGGCAATGCTTTCAAACACACTGACCAGTGTTCCGACTGGAGTTTGGGAAGGAGCCGTCCGTGCCCTCTCCCACGGCCAGGTGCTAGGGATGCGGAGCCAGGGCGGCCTCTCTGGCAATGACTGCACTGGCCACCAGGGCTGGGACAAGTCTCACAGATGCTCTTTTTCTGCTTAGAGTCACAGAGGTGCCTCATCGTCTTTATAGGATCTGGATGGATTTTGATATAAACCCGGTCCACCCGTTCAGCCCTTTGCCCATTCTTTCTTTTAATTCAGCACCACTTATTGATGCCAGGCTGTGGGAGCCCAAAGACATGGGTCCTGCTGGCAAGAGCTCACAGTGCTCTGACCGGTGTGGCTCAGTTGGTTGGAGCATCATCCCGTAAATAGAAAAGTCACAGGTTTGATTCCTGGTCAGGGTACATGCCTGGATTTTGAGCTCCATCCCCCATCGGAGCGCGTATGAGAGGCAACCAATTGATGTTTCTCTCTCACATGGATGCTTCTCTCCCTCTCTCCCTTCCCTTCTCTCTAAAATCAATGAGCATGTTCTCAGGTGAGGATTAAAAAAAAAGAACTTAAAGCCTCTTTGGGGAGGTGAGTGCACACATCACCTTAGAACCAGAGAGAGTGGCAGCTGCTACGGGGGAGGCAGCGGGTTCACAGAGTTTGAGAGAATCAGGACTAAGTGCTCAATCGACCACCTGGGACAGCTCTGGAAAGGGGCTGGACCCACACAGCGCTGAGGGGCAGGTGCTGTTTGGTGCCTGGTGGCTCAGGTGGAGGAAAAGCCCAGATGCACGTTAGGGGGTGAGCTTCTGGAAGATAGCAGGCCTGGGCAGTGGGGGTGGGAACTGGGGCTGCAGAAGGACTGGATTTAATGCCACCGTGAGCTTTTTCTGAAGCTGGGAAAGTCTCCTCATGGCTAATGCCAGGAGCTCTAGACCTTCTCGGCTCTGCGTGTCTGGGATTCTGTTCCCTGCCTGGCGGGCCCCACCCCGGGGCCCCTGGGGTGTCTTATTTTTGTCCCAGAGGAGCCCAGCAGCCTGGGAGATCACAGACCGCACTCCTCCAGGATTAACAAGCTCGCTCTTCATTCGCTCCCCTCCTGCTGCAGGTCCTTGTGAGCAGGGACACATTTAAACCTTGACTCCACTGGCAGCTTCCTGCAGCTGTCAGCCGGGTCACGGCAGCCTCCGACCCGCCGCTGCGTGGGACGCGGGGCAGGGAGGCCGGCGGGTCCTGGGACTTGGCTGCGGCCCGCTGGCTCCCTGTCACCCACAGGGAGAGAGCCCTCTTGGGGGAGATGGGTCCTCAACTTGCAGTGTTTCAGACCCGACAGAGAAAAATGAATTCTACAGCAACTTGGGGCCCAACTCCCCTCTGTCAGTTCTAGTCGGTGGCCAGGTGACAGGCAGGCGGCTCCAGCTCCAACCCACCTCCTATCTCTAGCAGTCTAGGTGATGATGAGGCCCAGTAGGGCATTTCCCCCAAATGGGACGACCTGGAGGGAGGCCAGTGGAGGGTCTGGGGGAGAAGGCACCTTGTCGGCAGCCGAAGGTGGTGCCCGTTTCAGTGGGCCTGGCGCTGGTTCAGTGTCCACTAGGGGCCTGGGGTGTGTCAGGGACCAGTGCTGGTCCAGCCCCTCCACCAGGCAGTGGGGTTCCCAGAGACAACTCTACTTCTGCCCCCAAACCCTGTCTCTGTGACCCTGACCCCTGGAGAGCGGTTAGTCTGGCAAACTGAGGCGTCTCTCTAGGTCCTGGGCTCTTAGGGTTTTGTGCTTGGGCAGGCTGGCAGAGACGTGGGGAAGAACAAGGGGAGAGGAGGGGCGGGCCATCTGCTGGCGCTAAGCCCATCCTGAGGCTCTGATGTGCCGCTGAGCTGTACCTGTGGGAATAGGCCCGGCTCGCTCACACAGTGTGGCCCTGCCCAGCCAGGGGTCCCAGCACTCATCTGGCCTGAGCTGGACCAACCAGATGCTCTCTCGGGAGTTTAGACCAGAAGCAGAGGAGGCCCAGGGGCTGAGGGGCAATGGGGAGTTCACCAGTGGGTGTTCTCTGTGGTCCGTGACGCCAGCTACGAAGCTCCTGGTTCTCCCCTTCCTCAGTCTTGGCTGTTAAGCTCCTTCAGTCCTTTGGGACCCCACATCCAGTAAAGTCCTCTTTGGGGGTCAAGCCAGAAGAAGTTGGTTTCTGTTTCACTGGCCACTAGGAGAACCCTAACCTCCAACCAGCCACACCTTCCTTGGGGGAAAGAGATTCCAACCCCTAGAATGGGGCTCCGAAGCCCGGGCTGTACTTCCTTCCTCAGGGCAGGTCTGCAACACTTTTACAAGGTACCAAAGCGGGCGCAGGCTCCTGAGAGACTAGAGGGCCAATGGGGGAGAAGGGACGTTGTATCGGGGGATGGGAATGCTGAGCGCCAGTCCCCACGTGCCACGTGGAAGCTGCGTGGTCTGGGAGTTCCAGCCTCTTGCAGTCTCAGCCGTCTGGGAACACAGTCACTGGGCTGGCCAGTTAACCACACAGCATCTCTGTTTCCTGGTGGCCAAAGCGTGGCTACCAATGGGCCTCACACAGGTCCCAGGAGGAATAAGGAAATGAGACCACTTGTAGCCAGCATGGAGACAGTCCCCATAAGTGGGGATTCTCCTCCATTCCAATAAGGAAACGTCTTCTTACCTGCTGGTGGCCAATGAACCAAGTCTCCTCCCACATAAGAAATGCCTGCTAGGAAGATCTCAGAGATACCTCTAACATCCCAGAGGCCCCCAATCTTACCACCCAGCTCCTGTCCACCCACCCTGGCCCTTGGCAAGAGGTGGGACCCTGGCCTGGCCTCCTGCCTCACCACCCCCCACCCCTCACATCACTTGGTGAGTTCTTCAAGAACCCTCAGCACCAGCCTTCCACCTCCACCAACCCTTTGCTCCAGAGCTGCCAGGATTTTCCAGGCTTCCTGCTGAGATTCTTAATTGGACGGAGCCGGGGAGATTTCCCCAACCAATAGCTCATCTTCTCTCCTAACTCAGGGAAAAGCGTGCCTAGTTACTGTCTCTGTGATTTCTCTACTCGGATCTGCTCGATGACTGCGGCTCGGATGAAATCTCGGTACCAAGATCTGGGTGTTTTTTTCGTCTTTTTCTCTGTTTCTTTCTCTCCTTTAACGAGGAGCAAATACGAAGCTCCAGGGGCTGAGACAGACCGCCGCAGGTCCCAGGCTCCCTGTTGGAGTGCCCCTGCAGGTCTCCGGAAAGTTATGCTGCACTAAGCTGAGAGTTTTCGCTGAAGGGCCTGGGTGAGGGAAGCAGAACCGTAGTGTGCAAGCAGACTTCCATTTACTTTACACACTAAGAACCTAATGCCTGTGCAGGACGAGAGCCATCTCCACGGTGACAGAGTGAAGCCTAGAGCCCTGGTCCCCTGACTCCAGGTTCAGTGCTGTTTTTCCCCGCCCACTGCCTGGTGGCCTTCCGGGAAGACTTCACTGTTTTTGGATCACTCACCTTCCAATCCCTTTGGAGCCAGAGCCAGCACCTCTATCCCATCCGCCCCATGAGGGCCTCTCGAGTGCTGGCAGATGCTGCGTACCCACAGCCTTCCAGTCCCCCCGAGTTCAAGTCAGCACCCAGACCCTGAGGGCCTGCCATGGGCTGGGCACTGGCCACACATGGGGCTTTGGTGGGGAGCAAGCCAGGGTCTCTAGACTTTGAGTTGGCACTGAGGGGGCCTGGGGAGCCAGTAGTTGGGCCAGGAAAGCCACCCCAGGAGCTGACACCAGAGCTGAGCCCTGAAGGACGCGCAAGGTGAAGATGGGCAGACTTCCAGGTGGAGGGAGCGGCACTGCTGAGGCCCGGAGGGAAGAGGTCGGAGGCCAGGGGCGTCTGAGGAGGTGAAAGGGGGCCCATGTGGCCGCTGGAGGCAGAGGGTAGGGGGAGGGGTGGCGAGTGGCGGGGCCTCAGCACTGAAGGGACGGTGGATGAGAGTTAAACAAGTAATCAGACAGGATCAGATGTGCTTTTGAAGAGAGACCTGGACCTCTGCAGGGTGTGGGACAGAGTGGAGGCAGGGAGGCTGGTCGGAATCCAGGCTCCAGGATAAAAGCCTCATTCGAGGTTACCAGCTGACTTGGGGCAGAGAAGGACGGGTTCCTAAAGTCGATCAGTGCCCCCATCCCCTCCCACCTTCAGACCGACCACCCACGCCACTGGAGAGCAGCCCTGGCATGGGGACACTCTCCAAGAGCTCTCTCCAAGTGGCCTGTCCAGAGCTGCTTTGCTCACGTCCTCCTGGCTGTGTCCAGACTCAGGGCCTGGGGGACATGGCCCCTAACCCTCGTTTGTCCTCCCATGTCCTCTCCAGTCTGTCCATGAGGCCATGCATACACCCCAGCCTCTGTTGGTGGCTCCAGATTCCAGGTGGCCCGTGGTCCTTCTCCTGTCCCCAGGCCCTTCAGTTCCCAGGCCCAGCTCACTCAGCCTCAGCTCCCTCCAGGAGGTTTGGAGCTAAGGCCTGAGGCTTTTGCTTGTGTGAAAAAGAAAAAAGTAAACAAAATGTGAACGCCAGCTTCCCTCTCTCCATGGGCACAGCAGGGCCCACGAGTGGGGCGCTGTGGGCTGGGACGTGGCGGTGATAGGCTGGCTGTGAGCAAGATGACGATGGAGGAACCCTCAGGACCAGAGCGGAACAACTGTCATTGTGAGTCAAGCAGGCCGTTTATGGGGAGCATAAAAGTTAATGGGAAGCCATACTCCAGCTCCTCACCATTAAGCAAGAGAAATGCTGGCGAAAGGCATGAAGAGAGACAGAGAGGGAGAGAGAGAGAAGAGCCCCAAAATGCAGCAGGATTCTGCTTGCTGGGAGCCGGGGAAACGCTGAATGGAAGCCGGCTAGAAACAGGTGGGGGGAATCACATGTGATTAGGAAGAAATCGGTGGTTGGACATCACTAATTTAATCTCCTGTCCCGGAGATTCTTCATCAATTACCTACCACTCCCACCCAGGGCAGTTGAGGAGGAGGGGCCCTCTCCCCAGTTCATCTAAATACAGTCCAGTCAGACAGCCCAAACTGGAGTCTCCTCTGACCTAAGAGTTTGCAGTTGTCCTGGTTTCTTACCAGTCTCTGGAGGTGCACAGGGGACATCAGAGGGAACCAGAGTCTGTGGAGGGGAGCCCTAGCTGCTCCCATGCCAACCAACGCTATGGCTAGAATAGCAGGCATTGCTGCCACCAGCAGCTGACACTCAGTGGGACCTCTCTCACCAGGCTGCTTTGTTAACTCACTGAGTCCTCCCGACCACCCTGTCACGTGGGTGCTGCTGTTAGCACGGACCCCATCTTACAGATGGGGACACGGAGGTCCTGAGAAGGTGAGCAACTTGCCCAGGGCTGCCCAGACCCTCAGTGCGGAGCTGGGGTTAGGACAGGGCCATCAGCCTTCAGAGCCTCAGTGCTGAAGCCACTCGGTTCTACCACGGTCACACATGGTGCGTAGCACCGACAGGCGCCCGCTGGCCGGGCCAGGGCTGGGGGAGCCCAACCCTCTGAGCGACCACCGCAGGAGCACCTCCCTCTCACAGGCATCCACACCACACCAGGCACCCACGTAGAACCAGGTGATGGGGGTGTCTCCTAGGAGGTGTGTGCTCAGGTGGGAAGGCAGAGCCAGGCTGGGTGAGGGAGGAGGTGTGTCAACCCCCTGCAAAGGACACAGGGCCTGTGGCAGGGGGTGGCCCAGGAGCATGCTGAGGCCCCCAGCCTGGCCTGGGGTGAGCTCAACTGTGCATCCCTTTGGGAAAGGGGCTTGCTGCCTGCCTGTGTGTGGGGCGAGGGACCCTCAGGGCAGTGGATGGCTGAGTCCTGAAGGACAGGCCAGAGCTCTCGACCAGAAGTTTTCAACCCTAGGCTCAGGAATGCACACGTTAAATAAAGCCCGGAGACCTCACTCTGGGGTACTGCCCAGCTCAGACGCCCTCACATTCTCAGCGTAGAGAGACGTCTTCCCCCAGCGACTATCAGGAACTGCCCTGGAGTGTCCTAAGTCCCGACATTTCAAAGGGAGGAGCTCAGCATCCTGGACCTTTGCAATTCTTCTCTAAGATTCCTATTGTGGCTTCTGCTGCTTTTCTCTCCTAACTTCTCTGCAACTCTCCTCCTCAGTCTCTCCTCAGGGTGCTCGGAGTTTCTCCTCTGCCCTCACCCCATCTTCCCACTCCTCCCTGACCTCTGTTCTCCCGTGGCTTTCAGCATGGTGCAGGCTCTGATCCCCAGTCCACAGCTTCTGCGACTTCAGACTCAGCATCCCACTGCCTGGTAGACACCTCCACCTGGATGTCCAGCCAGGGCCAGACTTGGCATGGCTCATACTACATGATCAGCCTGCCTTGGCGGCCCTCCTCTACCTCCTCTCCCTGTCTTATTGCCCCGCCCTCTGGCAGGGATCCTCAATGGTAGGTGTCCCATCTCCTTCTTCTTCTGCACCCTGCCTAGATGTAAGCCATTAGCCAATCTTGCAATTTTATTTCCTAAAGAAGCCTTGTCACTGCCTCCCTCAAAATCACCTGCCAGAGAGATCTAGTGACATGAGACTCTGATCCGGTGACATGGGACTACAGCACCTTTGATGATGGCCACTTCCTGCAGGTCAGCCATCAAGGCCTAGTTCCTGCTGACCCAAGTCTCGTGGCTGGCTCCGTCTTCCAACACCATGGAGCTGGGCGCGGGTCCTCGTCCTCGACATGCTCTTCTGGACCATGTCCCGGCTCCAGCTCTTCCCCTTGTCTGGCGGTTTCCTACTCCCTTGTCCCTTGTGAACTCCCAAAAGTCACCAGGGCAGGCACCACCCCTCCCAAGAGACTTCTGCACCTGCCTCCCCCTTTCCCTTGAAAGCACACAATGCTCTGTGTACGCCCTCATCATCGCAACTTCCGGCATTATGTTTAAATTGTGTCTCCCCTGAGCCAGAAGGCCAGCTCTGAGACTTATTTATCTTTGAGTCTCAAGCTCCTATTCTAGTCTCTGCTCAATTCATGCCAGTTTAATTGTACTGTACTTTTCTCCAGAGGGGGCTTCTGTGGGGCTGGCGATACGGAGCAGGGGCATCACTCTCTTCTGGCCCCCCGTTTTCACGCACTCTGCACTCCCATCCCCCCTGCAGGTGAAACACCCCAGAAACGCTACCAGGATGTCCAGTAACAAAGGTGCAAGGCTCCGGTGGAACCCGCAGTGCCTCTCTGTTCACGTGATGCCAATGATCCGCACTGCTTGTCATCAGCCCTCCTAAGTCAACAAATCACTCCCGGAAGCAGGAGCCAATTGTGGTAATGATAAATCCGACTGTTCTAGAGCTGAATCCACAGGCCGCAGAGGCAGAGGATCCGGTGTGACCTCTGCCAGACGAGCTCCATTTCAACCAACTCTAAAACCCACGCAGAAACCCGCCACTGTGTCAACAGGCTGAACTGATAGCAACAAGGAAAAAAAGGAAAAACCCAGAGGCCCGTCTGGACCCATTTCCAATTCCACACGCACTGTCTGTCCCACAGTCTGATGTTTCAGGAGGAAGGCTGGCCCACACGGAGGAGACAGACACGGCGAACTGAGGCGCGGACTCTGCGAGGCCTCAGCCCTCCGGCGCGTCCCCAGCCCCCACCGTGAACAGCCACCACCGCCTCATGGCAGGGCTTTCATTATTCCGCAAGCCTCATTTCCTTCCGGTGGAGACCCCGACCTGGACGCAAGCACAGCACACCCTCCCGTGCCCAGGCTGCGCCTCTCCCTGTCTGCAGACAGGAGCCCCAGACGCCTGTTTCCAGCCGTGCAAGTCACAGGCGGAAGATGAAGCTCGTCCAGGTGCTGCCACCCAGGTCTGCAGCGCGAGTCGTGGCCGGGAGCCAGCACCACGTCCACAGAGGGCTGAATATTTTACATCTAGTGTCTCTGAGTTATGGGCTTTATGCCTTTAGACACCAGAATTAACTTGATTTGAAATAGGCCCTGGGGGAATCTGCTAAAGAGAAGTAAAGGTGTTAGATGGAGTCTATTGTGCTTGGCAAGGTGGCTCTCCCCACCTTTGTCCACAAGGCCGTCAGGGGCGAACTGTCCCAGCCCCTCTCCTATCAGCACCATGACTCCCCTATTCCCTGCCTCCCTCACCCTGGAGCTGTCATTCACTCACACACCCTCTGCCCACAGTCAGCATCTGAGAACGAAGGGGAACTGAGAGCTGCCTTCGTGGGGTCCCCATGCCACGCTACCATTGTATGTACTGCCAAATCCTTCTAAAAACCCAGGAGGTGGGTACCGATGTCCCCACTTTACAGAGGAGGAAGCTGAGGCTCTAGGAAATGATATAAAGAGCAAGTGAAGAGAGCAGGATTTGAACTCAGTTATCTGGTCCCAAAGCACATGCTCTTTACTTACGGGACACCCAGCTCAGTGGTCGCTAGGACCGGGCCACTCAGGAGCCAGTTTGGCAGCTGGCTTAGCCTGTTATGGGCTGTTGGTACTTGACAAGTTGCTTAACCCCCCTGGGCCTCGTTTTCCCGCTCCAAATGCCAGGATAATCACAGGACCCGCCCCCACAGGTGAGGAAGAGGTAAAGCAGGAGAGCACCCATGGCACAGGGCCCGATGTGCCCCCTCCCTGCGTGCCTGCCCTTAGAGGAGAGGCACTCTGTAACTTTAGCTCCAGTCTGAAATGCTTTTGTCACTGAAAGACAGGGCGAGTGTGTGACCAGGTGTGTGGGTGAGCTAATGCTCGGTGGCTCCCGCTGGGACATCGATGGGAGAAAAGGTGGGTGTACCGTCTTGTGCTCCAGTCACAGGTACTAGCCCAACACCGGGTGGGGGGGGGCAGGGGTGAGAAGCTGCCTTTTGCCCCAGTGCATGCATTTCGCTTTGAGCAGACAAGCACTGTGGGGTGTGACCTGCAGTCTGGAGAAGCACGGAGCATGTTCCAGCCGTAGATGACAGCTCTGCCCGCCCAGCCTCTCAGAGCCCGTGTTTCTAGCCGAGCCCTGATTCACAGGGCTGCTGCCAAAGCTCATTAACACATGATGGAAAACCTCTTAGCAAACGCCGAGCACCCACTGCGGGCCTTGGGCCCACATGGACGACCCAGGCAGCCTCGGGTTGTAAGGCCGGAGGCAGCCTGCAGACTCCCACATGCGCGGGCATGGGCTCTCTGACAGCTAGCCCACGCCTGGGTGGGAGGGCCTGGCGGGCCGCTGACCTGTGGGGCGCAGGAGGCAGGGGTGGGTGTTCCTCTGGGATTTCCCTCGGGAAACGCAGGCAGCCAGGCTGGAGGGCTCCGAGTTTGCCGCCAGGAATCAAGGCTGCTGGCTAGAGTCTGAAAGGCCAGTTGGGAGGGGGCTGGAGAGTAGAGAAGGAAAAGGAAATACACTCACAACCCTCCCTGGGAGGCCTCTGCTTGGCCTGGTGCACAGTGAGGTTCCGGGACCAGTGGGCTGGCTTCAGCCCAGACGGATCCCCAATTCCACCCCTAGAGGCTGGCCCTGTTTCAGCAGCAGACACCCACTGTCCCTGTCCCCATACGGCTTGATTTGCAGAGGCCTGCTGGAGGAAAGTGGGCTGCCCGCAGAGGTGTGCGCTGACCCTCTGTCACAGGGGGCTGTTTATGCCCCCACACAGGGACCTCACCTCCACCTGGGAGTCCTGCCTGCGTGATATTTGTATCTGTGGACCAACCAGGGACAGATCCAGAGTTCGTTGGGCCCTGAAGTTTGTGCAATTAGACAAACCCTGGTAAAGAAAAAGAATACACAACCACAAATACACAGAGTCTGGTCCCAGGAGGGGCCCCTGCAAAGAAGAGGCTGCAGCTCTGGCTTCTTCCACGTCATGGTGAGTCCATTTCTGGGCTGGCCCTGGCCAGGCTCCCAGGCCCCAGGGCTGATTTTGTTCGGAGAAGGCAATGCAAACACCACAGCCCCACCCACTTAGTCACCTCCTCAGGAAGCCCCCACACGACTGGGGGTCTCAACATCAGGCTTGGGGAGCTCCGGGGTACCTCACACAGGTGGCTCCTGTCTGGCCCCCTCCCCAGTCACCCATGGCAGGGCTAGGTCCCTTTTGTGTTGTTGGGAGAACTTTCTGATTAGACATACACCCCTTTGCCTGGGAGAATCAGTGCCCAGTGGAATGAATGAATGAATGAATGTGCTCGAGGCTTCATGGGGAAGGTCATCTCTGAGGTGAGTCTTGAAGGATGGATAGAGTTGGGTGGGCAGGTAGCTCCTCTAGGAAGGGACCCATGGCATTCCAGGGCAGGTAAGGCTCAGACTGCAGACCTGGGCCTCTATTCCTCTGATTTCCATATGCTTCAACATCCAGGCCAGGGAATGTCCCAAATGTACACATGGCCCTCGGTTGGCAAGATGCCCTTCTAGTCGTTCATTTGCCCAAGAATCATCATGGTTGGGAATTGTCAGGTCACATGCAAAGTTGGTATTTGGGGGCTGCTAGGGCGGTCCCTGCCCCGTCTGTTTGGGAAAATCCTAGTCCAGGGGCATCAGACTCATTTTCACCAGGGGCCATATCAGCCTCTCGGTTGCCTTCAAAGAGCCAAATGTAATTTCAACTCCTTACCTGTTAAGGAGTAGTTACATTTATACAGTCCTAAAATTATTTTGGCCCTTTGAAGGCAACCAAGAGGCTGATGTGGCCCCCGGTGAAAATGAGTTTGACACCCCTGCACTAGTCTGTACGAGACTCTCCTGAGGGTCAGGACAGAGAACACGCTCAGGTGCCAAATGGACCAACAGATGATGGCCCAGGAGAAAAGACACCTGCAACCTCCACTGCTTGGCTCAGTACCGCAGGGGTGGGGGCCCCTCCTTCCACGAATCTGGCTTCTGGGAAGAGGAGAACCAGGCCTCCTGCTGAATAGGGAGGAAGGCCTTCCCAAAGTGTTTTTGTTGTTTGTTTAGGGATCTCCTTTCATCTTCGTCTTTTACGGGGCAAAGCTGCAGTGATTCCCCTTCTCTTTGGGAGAAGGGGAAGGAGAGGCGGGCCCTGCTCAAGGGCAGTCTGGAGCCCGGCCAGGCACCTTGCATGTGCTCCACCCTTCCCACGTTCTCCTTCGTGGAGGAGATACCGCTGGCAAAGGGGAGGGAGGGAGCTGTCATTGACTGTGATCCTAGCAACTGGCAGTGGCTGCCCGTTCAACTGCGCTAACCCTCACGACAGCCCACGAGACTGGCATCGTCGTCTCTCCTTCATGAATAAGGAGACTCAGATTTAAAGGGTGCACAAGAAAAACTCTCCACGGCCATACCCCAAGTCACGGATAGAGCCAGGTCTCCAAGTCAAGTTCATCTTGGTCTCCAAGTCAAGTTCATCTGAACTGGGTAGGCAGAATCCTAATGTAGTTCCCCAAATTCCCACCCCCTGGCGTGCTCCCCTTGAGTGTGGGCGACACCTGTGAATGTGATGATTAGGTTAGTTATGTAAGACTCCGGTGGCAGGCTGGAGTGGGAGAAGTCGGAGAGACACGCCTGCTGGCGGGGAAGGAAGCATCCTGCCATGTTGTGAACTGCCAGTGGGACAGTGTGGCGAGGAACTGGGGCCCTCGGAGCTGAGAGAGGCCCCTGGCTGAGGGTTAGCAAGCATGCAGAGCCTCAGTCATACAGCCACAAGGACACAAACTGTGCCACCAACCAGGAAGCCTGGAAGAGAACACCAAGCTCCGGAGAGGAAGGAAGCTCTTCTGACGTCTTGGCCTCAACCTCGCGGGGCTCTGGACAGAGGATCCGGCTAAACTGGCCCAGACTCCCCATCCACAGAAACTGTGAGACCACGAGTCTGTGTTGTTTTAAGCCACGAAGCTTGTGGAAATTTGTTAGGAAGCATAGAAAACGCAAACATTTCTCATCCTACAGGTCCGTTTTGCCATCAGTAGCTCAGTACGACCTTGAAAACAGCCAGTGATTGAGAGAGAAAAGAAAAATATCCGTGTTCCCTGGGGGAAATGTTTTCACCTCTTTGAGACTCAGTTTCCGCGCATGTGAACGGGGGTCACACCTGTGCCTACACCACAGGGTTGGTGGGTGGGTGAGACAAGAAAACACGTTCGTTCGCAGCCCACAGAGTGAGTCCTCAGCGCACACATCCCAACGAGATCGCATCCCCTGTGTGTGAGTTACCCACTCTCGGAAAGGGACATCGGAAACATTTCAAGAGGCTGGTTAATGTGGTAGTTATTTGCAAAGTTGAATTAATTTCCCTGCAAGCGTTTCCCAGGGACATTGTGAAAAACTGCCACAAACCAGGACGGCTTCAAACAACAGAAAGGTGTCCTCTCATGGCCCTGGAGGGTACACGTCCAAAGTATAGCTTCTGGTGTCTGCGGCCGTCCTTGGTGTCCTGCAGCGGCGTCACGCCGGGCCGCCAAAAAGCCCCTATTCCAAGTAAGCTCTCAGTGACAGGTATCTGTCTTTTGGGGGACATGATTCAAGCCACATCACACCCCAATGTGAAAGACGGGACTGAAAAGCCCTCAGAACCCTCCTGTTCTCATTTAACTCCCCCGTCTTTTCAATGCCTTGCACATGAGAGAACCAGAAATGGGAAGCCTCCATCAAGGAATTTCTGGAACAATCTGGCCTCAGAAAGGTGAAGAGCAACCCCCCCAACCATGTCCCAAATCCCTAGGGACCCTCTGAGGCGCAGAGGGGACCAGGAGCTGCTCTCTGCCGTCTGAGTGGTGAGAGAGGCAAGGGCCATGTGAAATGCAGAGGCGAGGGTGGGGGGCAGGGGGCAGGCCCTGCAGGAGGCCGGGCCCACTGGGGAGTCAACAGGCAGATGCTGCAAAATCCCTAATGATGGAGCTGCATTTCTAAGAAAAACAGAAAAGCTGCTTCCTGCCTCCAAAGAAAAGCTGGTGCTGCAGGTCCCGGGGCCTTCTTTCTCCCCGGCTCCTCCGTCCTGCCTCTTACTGGGGGCAGCTTTCCGAAGAAGAAGCACCCATGCAAAGGCTCAAATGACTGGACTGGCTGAGTCACGGGGTCCCACCCAGGAGAGAGCTCTGAGCCTGGGTGCTCGTGCCCAGCCTGGTCCTTCCTCCACTGAGACAGTACAGGGTGGGCCGTGGGCAGATGCTGCTCCGGGGGCCCTGTGATGGCTTCACACGATTCCAGGTGTTGGCGCTCGGGGACTCAGGCAGCCAGGCTGTGTCCTGTCAAGCTGGTGGCTCTGTGGCCCTATTGTGTGCAGTTGCACACCTGTACTACAACTCTGCGTCCCCCCGTGCTGCAGACCTGTGGCATGCACACAGCGGGGCATGTCCAATCTCAGCACACCAGTATCATACGAGAACCAGCACACACAGACCAACAACAGATACTGCTCATCACCCACACGGGCAGCCCGAGTACCCCTGTGTCCTAGTGAACTACACTTCCCAGGCTCCCTTGCTTTTGAATTCTGGGTAGGTTTGGCCAATAGGAGGCTTTGACAGAACCTGAGTGGGCTGAAGGAAGGGAGAAGTTAGGGTATCTCTCCCTCTCTTCCTCAACAGTGTTTGTGGCAACTGCCGCAACTCTTCTGGGAGTCTAGTTCCTTCTAGAAAGTCCCTCCCTTGGTGCTCCTAGCTTCCTTCACGATCCTAGCACCTGTGGGATGTCCACACCTCTGACTCCGGTAAAATCACCTCCTGCTGTTTTCTTTCCCACATGGCTTCTCAGCTCTTCCATCACCTGTGTGTCATCAACTCTCTCTATTAAATGTCCTCTGTCGGAAAGACACAGAGCGGCTCCTCTTCTCCTGGATGGACCCTGACTGACAGAGTAATAAAAACGCCCATTTATTAAGCACTTGGACTGTGCCAGCTGCTCTTACCTAGCTCTTACCTAGCTCATCTCCTTGAACTCTCACTTGGGTAGAGGGTGGGGATGACATCCTGCCTCCATTCCATACATGAGAGACAGAGGCTCGGAGAGTTTCAGTAACTCGTCCAAGGAGAAGCCTCTGTGTGAACTCCGCTGTGATGGAAAGGACATGAGCTCTGGGACAAGTCCCGTCTTAGCCACTGAGCCGTCTGACCTCAGGCAAGCTGCCCAACATTCCTAAGCTTGTCTCCTCATTCTAGAACGTCTCCACCACCCCAGGGGAAACCCCGTACCCATTCGGAGTTGCTCCCATCCACTCTTCCCCTGCCCCTAGCAGTCACTAATCTGCTTTCTGTTTCTACCGGTAAGTTGAATATTTCATACAAATGGAATAATACAAGAGGTGGCTGTTAAGGGTCAAATTGCACCCTTTCCCCCCTAAATTCCTATGTTGCAGTCCTAACCCCCAGAACCTCAGAATGTGACCTTATTTGGTTATTGCAGATGTAGTTAAGAAGGCCATTAGGGTGGGCCCTAAGCCAGCCCGGCTGGTGTCTTTATGAAAAGGGAAAATGGGGACACAGACCTGCACTCAGGGAGAGTGCCACGTGAAGAAGAGCTCTGCCAGCCAGGGGACACCGGATGGCCCACACACGGCCGGAAGCTAGGGGAGGGGCACAGAACAGATAGACCCCCTTCTCACCAACCCTGTGGCCGCCTTGATCCTGGACTTCTGGCCTCTAGAACCGTTAGGCAGTACATGCCTGCTGTTCAAGCCACCACCGGGCGGCACTTCGTTAGGGTGGCCTGGACGTTTGCGCCTGGCTTCTTCCACTTAGCATGTCTGCATGTCTCATCACCATGCTCTGGGTCACCCGGGGCTTAGTTGCAGAATGCTGACAGCTGGGCGCCTCCGACAGGACGGGGCAGCAACGTGCTCTCCCAGCCAGCATGAGGGACAGAGACGTGCCCAGCGGGCGGGCACAGCCCTCCCAGGAGATGCACTGAGGAGCTCTGTGTCTTCGCTCATGGTCACACCTGTGGGGTCCTGGGGCGCAGAGCTACCCCACGTCCTGCTGAGAAACAGGGACCGGCCTGCCTGGCTCCTCTCACTGCCCCCGAGAAGTCCCCAGCTCTCCCCTGCATCCAGGGGGTGGGGCCTCCCCAGGGTTGCCTTGAGGTGTGGAGGTTAGGACCATGGCATTCAGAGCCAGACTGCCTGGGTTCACATCCCAGGGTCAGCTCTGCCACTTGGGAGAGTTACTGTAACTCGCTGTGCCTCAGTTTGCCCATCTGTGAAGTGGGGATAAGTAGTGAAGACATTAGTTAAGGCACGAGAGTCTTGTAGCGTCCAGTTTGACTAGGCCAGCTGCTGTAAAGGACCCCGCTGTTCCCTGCACACACCCTGTGCTTTCACCCCATGGCTGGGCTCCTGCACCCCACTCACGAAGTCCTCTGGTCCTCCCAGTGTCCTGTCTTGTTTGGTGACACACCACCCACCCTGTCACCCCATGATGGGGTTCTCCTCCCTCCTCCCCACATCCAGGCTACCTCCCAGATGGACCTCACACTCACATCCCCTCCTCCATTCCATCACCCTGCCCTGGACTCTTCCAGTGTTTTCCTTTCCTGGTCTCCCTGCTTCTAGCCTTGCTCCCTCTGCCCCACCCTCTGAATTTCTTTGGCATTCCAGAACATCCCCAGTACCCCATCCCCCTCACTCAGGACCTGGGACACGGTAGGCACCCGATAAGGTACAGGCTTTTCACCTTCGCCCTTATGCTGCTAAATCTGCCCGGAACCCTCTTCTCGTTTTCCTACTGAACTTAAGTTCATCTTTCAAAACTGGCTCAGATGACTCCTGTGACCACGCTGAAGCCCACCCCAGCCACTCTGTCACCACAACCTTCACCTTGACCCTTTGGGTTTTTCCTCTTAGTATCTGTCTCCCCTGTGACAGTACAATCATTACATGTACTGTGGTCTGTTTTATTCGCTGCTGTAAGGACACTTTCCCCACTACCTAGAACGCTGCTTGGTAATTGGCAGCTACTTAATACAGGTTTGCTGACTGACTGAGTAAATGAATCTTCGGGTGCCCAGGACACAGTCTGGGATCTGGTTTTCAAATCCTCCATGAGTATTTGCTGGATATGAACAGAGACTAAAAAAGTACTCGTGGGGCACTGGGGGCAGGTGGGGCAGGATGAGGGCTGGTGGCATGCGTCCCCCAGGGCAGGGTACCAAGCAGTCTCTCAAAACCACAGTTGCCGGGCCTAGAGAGTACGGGGAGTTGTAAGGGTTCCAGGAGAGATGACAGATCACAAAGCACCAACAGGTGAGAGGTCTTGTCATTTGAAAGGGCTCTGAATCACAAACTCGCTGGTAGAGAAACGCCTTTTTCCGCTAGCAGGTCAAGCAGCATTCCCAAGAGGCTGGGCACAAGGTATCATTGCTGAATGAATGAATGAGTGAACCCCTGAGTCCTCAGAACCCAGCACAGGTCGGGTGCACCCATTCCCAATGTATCTGCTGGGTCAGCTAGAACAGAACACCACAAAGGCCAGCAGATGGGGCTTGATGGGGCAGGTGAGGGCGGGTGGCGGGCCACCTGAGGCATCTTTGCTACTCCAGATGTGTATATCGGTAAAGATAATATACAGAGAGTAATCCTAAGAATGCAGCTTGATGAACGCATGTGTACATCTGTGTAACGACCACCCAGATCAAGGTATAGAATGTGCTCACAGCCCTGGAGGCGCCCTCCTACCTCCTCCCGGTCAGTTCCCTACAAAGGAAGCCACGTTGCCGAATTCCTTTGTCCTAGATTAGTTTTGCTTGCATTGGAACTTGATATGAATGGAGGCATACAGGATGATCAGACGCTGTTTTTCTGCTCTTTTGTGAGCTGGGAGTCACCACGTGAATGCCAACAATTGGAATGCGGGTGTGAAAGCGTGCTGGCAGGTGGCATCCCCTGCAAAACGTGGGTTCCGGGGGTTTGAAGTGCAGTTAATGTCTCCTTAAAGGAGCTGTCTTGAGCAGAATGCTTTTCAGCTTCTTTGCTGAGAGCCGCCCTCAGTCTGACAGCGAACCTTTCTTCTCCAGGCTGCATGAGTCAGACCGGGGGCCCTGCATCGTGGGCTCTCCTGGTCACGATGCTGAGTCCACCTCCTCCGAGAAGCCTGCCGTGCCAGCCTGGCCCACCTCCACTGTCTGGCAGCCACTGGGCTGCACCTGTGGCTCTTGCTCTTTCTTCACATGTGACTTCCCTCCCCTGACCAGCATCAGCAGTCTGTACTGTGTCCCCTGGGTTCCTGAGGTCACTTGATATATGTACGGGACACTGAGCCACCCCACAGCCTCTCCTCAGGGACACTGAAGCTGCTTCTCTTCCCCGATGGGGCTGCGGAAAGAGCTGGGAATAGGTTTCAGAGCCAGAGACCTAGGTGCAGTGCTGGCTTGGGTCCCAGGCCAGTGAGCCTGCCTCAGTCTCCCCACCTCCCACAAGGTATCCATGCCGTGTTGTAAGGATGAAGCAGCTATGCAAAGTGCTTGTACTTAAGAGATTTTCAGAAGTCGTAGCTGCTGCGGTGACGGCTCAGCAGTATAGCTTGGTGCTGAAGAGGATGGAATCTGAAGCTACACTGCCTGGGTTTGAATCCCAGCTTCACCACTTGTTGACTCCAGGGCCTTGGGCAAGTTACTCTACCCCTCTGTGCCTCGGTTTCCTCATCTATACAACAGAAGTAGTGACAGTACCTACCATGCCAGGCGGCTGAGCATGGGCTAAATCAACCTATAAAATGTGCTTGGGACAGATCCTGGCACAGAGTAAAAGCCAGGTATGTGTTAGTCCTTTCCCCCTACGTAATACGGCCCACCTGTGATGAGCGGGAGGGTGTCCTTCAGGTCTGTGGAGCCCCAGCACCTTTCAGAGCCACTAAGGCTTGTGGACTGAAAACTAGAAAGCCACCAATTTAAAAACAAAGAAAAAAAAAAACCAGGTACATTTCCTCCCTGATCCTCCAGAGGTGGGGAGACTGAAGGAGGAAACAAGCACCTCTTCCGGGAAAATGAGGTCCTTTCCAGGCCTGAAGACGAGGGCTTTGTTTTTGGCTCCAGCAGAGACCACGCGAGGAGGCCCTGCCATCAGGGTCAGAGGCACAGCAACAGCGACGAGAACCAGGGAGCAGCTTTGCAGGCCAGGTTTGGGCAGCTCTGCCGCTGGCTGCTGGGCTTGGGGCCTCAGGGCTGCCTCCCTGCATGTTCATTCGCACTTTTATCTCTTTTTAAATTTATTTTAAAATTACAGTTGACGTACATTATTACATTAGTTTCAGGTGTACAACACAGTGATTAGACATTTATATAATGTTACAAAGTGATCAAAAGGTATCTGCATGTGACACGTCTTATAACGGCTTGATGTCCAAAAATATATGACTTGTGCTTTAATCCTAACCACAACGGCTGCTAATGGGTAAAAGCAGCATTAACGAGCACCTGGCAATAAGGACCCACCGGTGCTAAGCCCTCGGCACTGACTGGCATTTGTTTTTTTCTTTTTGTAATTTTTATTTATTGATTTCCAGAGAGAGAAGAAGGGAGAAAGAGAAACATCGGTTTGTTGTTCCACCGATTTATGCATTTATTGACTGATTCTTATATGTGCCCTGACCGGGGATTGAACTCACAACCTTGGGGCATTGCAATGATGCTCTAACCGACTGAGCTACCCGGCCAGGGCCTCAGTTGGCATTTGAAGGGTCAGCTGACTCACTGACACAAAGAGGGAGGGACCCTGGCAGGGGCGGTGCCAGTCACAGTGGAGACTGCCTTTCTTCCAGTATCGCCGTGCAAAGGTTTTTTTCTACAGAATTTACACAGATGGAATTGGTAACACAAAATATTTGAGAGAGAACCCCTGATTTTAAACTGAAGATTTCTGGGTGCAATGAAGCATGCTTAAATGAGCCACAGGGCGATTTTTCAGGAAAAGTAAAAAGCAAGCATCTTCTGTTCATACTTCATTGGGTTCATATTTTAAGAAACCTTGGCCAGTCTGGCTCTGGCAGGAAAATTGCCCCAGAGGAACATTTCATGACACAGCTTTTACGTTAAGTGCTTAATTTTACATATGTGATAAAAGCTGGTAAGACCGTGCATCTGGGTTTTCTTTTCTTTTCTTTTCACTGACTTCGGTGGTCAGCTTGGGCACTTGGATCGCATGAGGTGGATTTCTAGGGATGGAGGCCCAGTGTGTGAACGGCGCTTAAAGGAAATACAGGTTCGACTGCGGACGGCTGGCGAGGGCCGGTGTCCAGCAATCACCTGACTATAGGTCAGGGTGGCGGCGAATCACACCGACACAAAAGGTGCCTGGGCATGATGCAGGGGTGGAGGGTGGGGGCGTGCTCCTGGGCATGTTTAAGCATAAAGAGAAGCCCTCCGAATGCCGAACAAACGTACACATCCGCCCGTGTGTCTGAGCCCAGGAGACTGGCCTGCTGCTTCTTACATTTAAACATCAGGTTTACATGGTCCCCCCGCCCCCCAACATAATACAAAATTTGAAAAAGATAGAGGGAGATAAAATAAATCACTTATAGTTCCCATGACCACATTGTCACGTTTTGGTGAATTTCTGTCCAATACTTTTTTCCAGCGTCACAGAACAGCCACAGCCACAGTCTCATCTATTTGGTACCAGGTGACCTTTTAGAGGTTCCATATCTGTGGGTTTTCAACGCGCTCAATTTACTATTTAATAGAATTTTTCTGTGTTTAATAACCCTCCTAATAATCACAGAGTTAAAATAATACATTTTTATCTTGTAAATGCTTCAAGCGCTTTCAAAAGGCTGCCTCGAACAGGAAGGAGAGGGCTTGTGTGACTGAAAATGTGGCAGACTAGAAAGGAAATGAGGAGAAATAAGTAGAAATACAAAAAAGAAAGAGAGGGGGGAGAGGGGAAGCGGGGACGGGGGGGATGGAAAGGAACAAATGATTTGGGTTTCAGAGGACGCCACCGAGTGGGTAGAGCATTTGACCAGTGTGAAGTTAGGGGACAGGTGAGGGGACAGCGGGCAACTTCCTGAGAGACTGAACCTCAAGGCCATGGCCACAGACCACAGGTGGTCCCCATGGTGGAAGACAGGAGACCCTCCAAATGGTTAGGCAAATGGGGGACTCTCCGCCCACCAGGCATCTGGCCTTGACGCGCATGCAGGAATCCGTGGGCAGAGCGACAACAAAAGCTATTTTTCATGCAAGAGGAGTTGGACATCAGGAAAAATCAGAGCCCCTTTGTATGACATGCCAAACTGCTGAAGCGAGAAAATGTCTCGGGCGAGGGCTCAGATGCGGGCTGGGAACAGCACGCTGGCCCTGGGGAAGTCGGGCGGTCAATGTGCGCTTGTTATCAGAACGAGGGCAGGAAGCGAGTGCGGGGCGCCCTCCCCCCACCGCATGGCGAAGATGAGCTGGTGACACCGCCTTGGCCGAACTGTGCGGCCCCTGGAAGGGAGCCTGGATGTCCTGAAATGTCCTCGGGGAGCCTTCGGGGATCCAGCATCTTTTCTTTGCTTGTGGTTTGGTCTGGGGGCTAGAGGTTCGCCAAGGACTCCCTTCCTCTGAGATCCCTCCTCACTCTGGGCCCCCTTCCCATCGCTCCGCATGCAGGGGCGGTCTTCAGGTCAGCAAATGAGAAGAACGACCAGGCACTGAACGCTTGACTCCAGCCCCAAGCTGAGCACTGACACCTCATCTTGGCTCCTGCCTGCAAATCAGCACAGCAATTGCTAACAACCCCATTTTGCAGAGAAAGCAACTGAGGCTCAAATGCAGTGAAATGACTGGCTGAAGGGCCACAGCTAATAGGAGGCGGAGCCTGGAGTCCAACCAGGAACCACATCCAGGATCCGGACCTTTCTCCACCATCTCCCCGACCACGTCCTCTCCTAGATGTCACTCACAATGGCTGCTATGAATTTCAAGTCCAAGGCCAGGAGTATGTACGTGGAGCCCTATGTGTATTTTCCGCCTGACCCTCCCCAAGCCCCTGAGACAGGTCCTGTTAAGAGCCCCGGCGGGCACTGAGGTCAGGTGTGACCGATGCTCCCCACACCCTGGGCTCCGCCGTGCTGCGAGCCTCTCCGGCAGGTTCCCCAGACCCAGAGAATGACTTCCCCCAGGGCTCTGTATCCACAGTGCCCAGCACGAAGCCAGGCACGCAGCAGGCGCCCCATAAATGCTTAACGATGGCAGAGTTTTAAGTAACACTGCTCTCCAGGCAGCCCCTGGCTCTGTGCAGTGTTTGTGGTGGGCCTTGGAAACAAACGAGAGAGAGGGGAGGTCTGCTCCCAGCACTCACCTCTGCCCCCCACCCCAGCCGCCCATTTCTGGGCAACCTCAGGGCCCTCCAGGGTACCCCTTCCTCCAGCCCCAGCTCCCCTGTCCCATTCTTATTCTAATCAAACTCCTTTCTCAGGGTAGAACAGGACAGCCAGCAGCAGCCACAGAATTTGCGGGGTGCAGGGCAAAATGAAAATGTGGGTCCCCTCGTTCCAACATGATTGAGAATTTCAAGCTGTGGCAGGAGATTATTAAATAAGGTCCAACTGCACAAGTCACAGACAGGCCCATACTATGGCCTTGGTGACAACAGTCATTTTACGTACATCCTTTAAATGTGACCTATTACTGGGATCTGGAGATTTCTAGGGCACTCTCGATTTTCGATTTTCTGGATATCCCCCCTACCTCCTTACCTCCTCCAAAAAGCTAGGGATGCCGACATTCCAGGATCTCAATAGCACCTCTTGCATTGCCTCTTCTACTGTCAATAGGAAATCTGTGCTTTCTCTTTTCTCTCGAGTTTTGGTTCAGAAAATACAAATGCCACAGTGCCATTGTTCCACGGGGGACCCCAAGGCACTGGGGTTCAACCTCCACAGCCTGATGTCTCCTCACAAGGGAGAGATGCTTCCATCCAGCCAGCGGGTGACTCCCACATCCACATCGCCAGGCCAGCCCTGCCTCAGCGTAGTATCGAGGGCTGGTCCCCCCACCCTGTGCCCGCAGCCCATCCAAACCAGAGCCCTCCTGTCCCCCACTCCCAGGCCACTCCTCCTTGGCTGTGTCCTGGGGAATGGCTCCACTGCTTGGGGGCATCTGTCATTGTATCTGCTTATATCCATTTTACAGATGAGAAAACGGAGGCTCAGAGAAGCTAAGGAATTTGCCCAAGGTCACAGAGCTAAGACAGGGTAGAGCAGGATTCAAATGCAGATCTCTTGGTCCACCCCACCCTCCAGCATCTGTCCTCTTAATGAGCACACAGACTTGGTTCAGGCATCACCTTCCCTGACTCTCCTCTGGACAGAGGAGCTCCTGGGGGGAGATGTCAAGGGCGTGTGGGGGGCTGACTCTGTCTCGGGTGGGACGTGGTCCTGTGGAAGGGTGTTGAGCTGGGGAATGACGGGATCTGATTTATATTTTTATAAGACCCTTCCAGCTATGATTGAAGGGCTAGTGGGGGATTGGGGGTAGAAGAGAGAGAAGGGACGCCTGAGGCTCCCACCAGCATGTGGGTCCTTGCTGCGGGGTCAGGGTGAAGAGAGGCCAAGCAACAGTGTTTCCAAGAAAATGCACCTCAAGTCCCCTCTGCAGTGCGTCTGCGCTTCCCCAAGTGTCATCTCATTGGGTTTTCACATGGAGGGGCGGGAAGGCAGAGAGGACACGGGGATAAAGGAGGTCAGAGGGGGGTGGGGGGTGGAGGAGGGACGAGAGAAGGATGAGGCGGGAGGACAGGTATCATCTGCCAATTTGACAGCCAAGCAAACCGAGGCTCTAGGAGGTTACGGGATAAACAGATGATTGTCCAGATGGTTGGTGGCAGAATTAGGGCCAGGCCACAGGTCGCACTCCTGCCCCTTGACCCCCTTTATCCCGGCCTGTATCCCCCAACGCTGGAGTTCACAGCGGCAGCCCCAGTGCCTGCCAGGGAAGGGGATGAGGGGACACATGGCCTGGGTGGCTGCCATCACCACCCCAGGCGCAGCCTTGGTATTAGACCCTATTTGAACGAATTGACAGCCCTCAGGTTCTGATTTTACGGTTCACAGAAGCCATTCGGAGCAGGCCGGCCTCTGAGAGGTGAGGACACAGCGCCATGTTCTCTAGTGGCCTGCACATCCCCAGGGAGGCTCAGCTTCTCCAGTCCCGGACCCTGGAGGTCAGTGAGCAGAGCTGGGGCCTCACTCAGCCTGGCTGCAAAGGTCGGGCCACTTAATTCCTCTGGGCAAACTTCCAAGTTTCAGGAAACGTGGAAAAGGGGAGAAGGCAGTCACGTGCACATCTACAAGGTGCCAGGCACCATGAGGGTTATTCTGTGTGTTTTCTCCTATAACCTTGACAACAATCCTGGGGGTTGATTCGATGATGCTTCTATTTACAATGAGGGTAAATGGAGTTCAGAGAGGTTAAGTAATATGCCTGAAGACACACAGCTGACAAGTGGCAGAGTCTGGACCCAAACCCTGGTCTGAGTGACTTCAGTGCTGCCGTTTCCATGTGGACTAATGGGGGTTGGAAAGAGTGAGCTGGGACAGCATCCAGCCCCTGGTTGTCTCCCCAGGGAGAGTAGGTAACAGAGAGGCTGATGGCAGGTTAGACAGGGAGTTATTCCATTTTCTTTTAGGCTCTGGACCTGGGCTTAAGGCAAGAAACTCCCTTCGGCCTTTCCATACTCTTTCAGAGACAGGGCAGTGCTGGGGAGGAGAGACCCGTACACAGCATTAGCTGAGCGCCTCCGCCTTGGTGGGCTTGGCAAGGTAGGGGGCACAGAGGGCTAGGATGACAATGGGCACTTTGCTCCAGGCCGGGGAGAGGAGAAGTGGCCTGGGAGCAACTCCAAAGCCCTTATAAGCCAATGCTCAGTGAAGCCCCCAGTGGCTAGGGGACAAAAATGCTCCAGGAGGCCAAGGAAGGAGCTGGCTTGGCTTTATGGAGGAGGTGGCTTGAAGGATGGACAGCATTAGGGGGGTGGGTAGATGTGAGGGTGATGGAGAGGTTCTGATATTTGGGGGGAGCAAAAACAGTCAGAGGGCTCTTCAGACCCAAACACATCTTTGGCTCCAGGACCCCAACAAGGCGGCACCCCAGCCTTCTCCTGCTCCAGGGCAGTGGGAGCGAGGAGGGGGCCCGATGCCAAGGTCAGGAGTGGCTGAGTGTGAAGTCACACCCTGCCACCCGCCACCCAGTAGAGAGCATGGGGTCGTTGCGAAGACCCTGGAACTTCACTGGGTGGGAGGGTCTACTGGACCCCAGCCCCATCCTGACCCAGTGGAGACATCCGGGAGCCCTGGAAATACAAAGGGGCAAGGATGGCTAGCCCCTCCCAGATGGCTGCCGGTGATGGATGGCCTTTGGCCTCCCCATTGCCTGCGTGTGCCAGGGGTTGGCAGTTCAGTTCCTCATCTGGTTCCCGGTCCGCACCCAGGAGCCTGGTGGAATACAGAGGCCGACGCATCCCGATTCCCCACAGTGTTCTCCGAACAAATGCTCCCATTCTGGAGGTGTGTGCTGGGTACTTTCACTTGTACTGCCTCACTATCCCAATTTTCTGATTTGTGAGCAAGAACTCAGAGAGGTTAAGTAACTTGCTCAAAGCCACACAGCTGCTTTGCAAAACTGGGATCTGAACTCAAGTCTTCTCTCCCCTAAGATTGGCCTCTTTCCTCTACCCCTTGCTGCCTTCCCAACAAAGTCAATGTTAACGCGATAGACTGTCTCATCTCTAAGGCGTCACGGATACATTCCTTCCGGGCCCCTGTGAGGGAGCTAGGCTTCTCCTGATCAACCTTTCCTTTAGTATGTGTACACTGTACCTCTGACACGTGACCATGTTCTTCTCTCCGGCCCAGCCCCCTGGAAGCTCACAGACAAATCTGCCGCCCACCTCTCGTACCCCGGCCAGCCTTTTGTGCACTGACTGGACTCAACCTTCATCTTATTTGCCCAATTTTATTTTACCTTCCGTCTCAGTCCCTCGCCTATTTTGTTACTTATGTTGCCCCTTCCTTTCTTCCTTCCTTTTTCGGTTGGAGGAAAAAGAACAGAGTAAAATCACGTGATGTAATTTTCGCAGCTTTGAAAAGCTTTTTCACATAAAGAAATCGATACTTTAGAAAAAATTTCCTTGGTGTCCCACCAGGTCCTGACTTGCAGTCCAGAAAAGAGGGTCTTGAACGGCACTTTGCAGAGCACCACTGGGGGGAGGTCTGGGGAAGATCTCCGCGGGTCCAGCCTGGCCCATCCCTGGGGGGTAGAACCAGCCTGTTCTCTCATTGCAGCTGTTCCCAGGAGAGCCACCCTGTGCACACACTCACGGGAGAACGCCCTTGTCGGAGGACAGGGCTGCTGCCTGAGTGTGTGTTCGCAGGTTAACCAGGATGGAGGTGATGAGTGACGGCAAGAAGGGCCCGCAGGGAGTGAGTTCCCTTGTCTTTCTGCATTTCTTGCTGCCTGCCCTGTGCTATGGTGGCTGCTTCTTGCCCCACCTTCACCCAGGTGCCCGCTCCAGGGGAGGCTGTGCAGGCAGGGCCCTGAGCAGGCAGCACCCATACCCACTTCTGCTACTGGCTGTGTTACCAACGAGCTGTGTGACCTTGGGTGAGTCACTCTGCCGCTCTGGCCATCAGTCCCCTTTGCTTGCAGAGCTTGAAAACTGGGTCACATCAGCAGTTCGCATCCCCAGTGCGGACACGTGCTGGGCTGTCACAGGCAGGGCGAGGTGGGTCACCTGCAATTCATACTCTTTTTAAAAGAAACTTAAAAAAATGTATTTTTCAACTACAGTGGGTATTTAATATTATGTAATATTACTTTCACGTGAACAGCATAGCGGCCAGACAGTCACATACTCTACACAGCGATCCCCCCGACATTTCCAGTCCCCGCCGGGCACCACACGCAGTTATAACAATATTACTGACTATGCTCCCTGTACCTCTGCGGTGCTGCTCTGTGGCTGCCAATTTGTACTTCTCAGTCCCTTCACCTTTTTCACCCAGCCCCCACCCCTCCCCTCTGACACCCACCAGCACAACCCATTACTCTCAAGGAGCCAAATGAGGGACCGTCTATGTCTCCAGTCACCTCACGCAGAGGCCAGGCCATCCCATTAGCAGGGACGCTCCCCCCACTTGCATTCCACTTGTTTTCTAGAAGGAAGGAGAAAGGAGTGGCGTGCCTACGAGCTACCAGGAACCAGGTCTGAGCGGTGGTTCTCCCTGGGGGGGGGTGCCTTTGCTCCCCGAACCCCGGGGGACATTCAACAACGTCTGGAGACATTGTTAGCGGTCGCAACTTGGTGGGAGGGTGCTTGGTGGGAGGAAGGGGGTGCTTCTGGCTTCTAGGGCAGAGATGCCAGGGATGTCAGAGATGCGGCTATACGTCCCGTAACACAGCAGACAGCCCCAAGCAAAGAATGACCTGGGCCAAAGTGTCACTAGTACTGAGGCTGAGACGCTCTGCCCTGTCGTGAGGGACAGCTGATGCTGGACCTGCGCGCTTGGGTCTCCTATGAGTCATCACGATCCTCCCGAGTGGCGCTGTAGGGCCTTTCTGACACTGCTTGGCAATGCGAGTGCTGGGTAGCAGTGTCAAAACCTGGGCCCCCCTGTGGGAACACTCTTGATTCCCTTTCCCAATCCTGTTCCTCCGTCTTTCCAATTTGGACATGACGCTGCCAGCTGCCATAGGCCCCATCCAGGCAGTCCTCCTTGATTCATCACCCCGGCCTCCCGCCTTCCCTCCTCCACCTCTCCATCTCTGCTGCTGCCTCTTGGCCCCAGGTCTCCAGTCTGGCCACCTGCGGCAAAGTCCAGACTGGTTTCCTGGTGGCCTCCTCTGCTTTCCAGAATCTTCTCCACATGCAGCCACATAATGTTCTCAAAACATAAGTCAGGCCCCTTTACTTCCCTGAAAAAGCCCCCCAAAAGGTTCTGATATGATCCCACATAAAATACAGGGGCTCCGGACCCTGACCTCAAAGCCTCTGCCAGGCCCCCAGGCAGTGACAGAGCCCAGACCCTGCTGCCTCCTCCCTGCTCACTCTCCTCTGTCCTCACCAGGGTCTTCCCACCTTGGGGACTTGGCTCTCCTTTTCCTCTTCCTGGAAGGTGGTCCCCTGGTCCTTCTCCCACAGCTCTCTGCTGCCCCTGGACCGACAGCATCCCTGCCTAGCCTCTGTCAGCACAGAGCCCTGCTGTTTTCATCAGAACACTCAGGAGTACCTGGGAGTGTCAGCTCCCCCAGTGTCAGCTCCAGGGGCGCAGGGGCCCTCGCTTTCCTGTCCACCGGGGTGACTCAGAGCCTCGCATGTCTGACACAGAGCAGGTGCTCTGCGAGCATGCACTAAATGAGGGAGTGCATGCGTGAATGAATGAATAGAAGCAGGCCTGGCAGGCAGGTGACTTAGACCCCTATGTCTGTGTCTTAGGAAAAAAGTGAGAGACGCTGAACTGAGTAATCTCGAAGGCTCTTCCAGCTGGAAAAAGCGCCCCTTCTTTCTATGACAAGGCCACAGTAGACTGGGTTCACTGGACCGGGTTCACTGAGGGTGGGAGCTCTCGGGGGCCTGTGCGTCAGGAAGGCAGACGAGGAAACAGGCTCATAGTCTCTCCTCCACAGCTCCAGTGCAGCTGTACCGTTCTTGGCCGCCCTCACCTCTGAGGACCCGAGGTCCCTACTACTCTGCACTCCCACAACTATGTGCTGGAATCCCCAGAATCTCGCCCTTCCGAGGAGACACACACAGGAGGTTTCATTTAAAGAGCTGCTGGTTTCCTATTGAGCCTTTCCAAAGCCTCCGGCATGGGGATCCTCCAAAGCCAGCTCTGTGGTGGGGTCTTAAGTCAGATTGCAGGCTGGGGTCCACCAAGACCCCCAGCTTCTCTTCACTAAGTCATGGGGCTCCAGTTAAAAGGAGGTAGTTTTTTCTCATGAAAAGGAAGAAAGGAGTGAAGAACAGAGGAGGGTGAAGAGATGGAGCAGGGCATGAAGGGAAGGTAGACATGTGGATGACTGGAGAGTGGGCACCAGTTGTAAAGCAGAAGCAGATGGAATGCTGTGTCCCTGCAAATCCAGAGGTTGAATGAAGCTCTCACCCCAGCAGTGCTGGGAGGTAGGGCTTTTGGGAGGCGACTGTGTGCAGATGGGGTCATGAGGGTGGGCCCCTGTGACCGGATTAGTGCCCTCTTAAGAAGAGAACACGTGAATAAAGCGACCGTCTGCAAGCCGGGGAAGCGAGCTCTCATGAGGAACTGAATCGGCTGGCACCTTGACCTTGGACGTCTATCCTCCAGAACTGTGAGAAACAAATGTCTGTTGTTTCAGCCACCGGTTCTGGTGCAATTTATTATGGCAGCCCCAGCTGACTGACTAATACAACACCCTTCCCAAATCTGGGTGGATCAAGGAAAAAAAAAAAAAAAAAAAAAGGACATCCCCTGGCTGGTGGAAGCCTGGCTCGTCTGTCCACACTCAGCCGAGATCTGGACAGGGGAAGGCATCCTGATCCTCAGCAGCGGCGGCCATCCTAAGCCTCATTTTCTACACCTATAAAAGGCAGCTAATTAATGTCTACCTCGAAGTGTTGCTGACAATTACATGAACTAATGTGCATCCTGCATGAAGGTCTTCAATGCCAGACGGCTGTTATTATTAACACTAGAGGGCAAATGGGGGCGGGGGCTGGAGGTGGGGGGTGGGGGCGGATGCCGGCGCTGGCTGCTGTCATCCCCACTCACCCGGGCCTGACTGGACAAGCTGCCCCTGGGTTATTGCGAGAGAAAATGAAAGCAAACACAGACAGGAAAGGTTCCCAGCCTGGGGGCTGTCATGGAGCAGGTGGAGAAAGGACGGTGTTTGGCTTGAACCCTCTCTGAATGCGCAGATATCAGAGCTGCCCAGCTGACCTGCTGCGAAAGGCTTCCAGGTGCTGGAGGAGCGAACTTGTGGACAAGGGGCGGGAGCCCTGGGGAGTCACTGATGACTGGCCTCTCCCTTGCAGCCCCTTTTCCTCGGGGGGCCACGGTGTGCATACAGTCTGGGAACACTGGTGCGAGAGCCGCTGCTCAGACGAGGGAGGCCAGAGCGACTGGGGCCAAGGATCCTCCAACTCTCAGGGTCCAGAATCTTCCTACACCTTCTCGGGCCAGTGCTCACATCAGAGCTGGCACAGAGCAGGCACAGGGGCCACCCCTGACATCGAGGCTGCCATGTGAAGGCTCTGACAGAGCTGTGGGTATGCTGGGGACAGCAACATCTATGGGGGACCGGTGGATGGGAGGGGCAGGGAGCTGCTGAGGCTGAACTTTGCGGGGACTGTTGGTTCTGCGGCCAGAGCTCTCCTGAGGCCGCACAGTGACTGGGGACTCTTGCAGCCTGGCTGCCTGCAGTTCTGGCCAATGCTCTGGTGCTGACGGTGGGCACGGGGGGCTCTGACATTCTGGCAGGAGCTGCTGTCACCTGGGCCCCGGATCTCCTCTTCCCCTCCTCGTTTTCACAAGTCTTCTGTCCCTAGCAGACAGCTCTCGCTCCGGAATGCTAGTTTACATTCTATTGCTTGTCTAATTCCAAAATGCCTTAGAGTCTGCACAAATGTTGGTTGGCAATTCCTTTGATTGAAAAGTCTGCAAAGATGTGTTACTCCTTTCCTCTGCCCACAGCCTTGGGCTGAGTGTCACCAAAGATACAAAAAAGAATAAGCGGGGGTCTTGGGGAGGGGGGAGCAGATGGTTGAGTATGATTGGGACAGGCTGGCCCAGAACATGGTAGAAGAAGAGAGAGATGGGGAGAGAGAGAAAGAGAGAGAAGGAGAAACATAAACAGACACAGAGACAAGTGGACAGAAAGAGGAGAGAAAAGGGAAGCGAGGAGGAGACAAGAGAGAGAGAGCATGCACTGTGCAATTGTTTGCGTATCACCTGTATGTTCACACTTCTAAATGCCTTCATGCCTGGGCAGTCAGGTACTTGGTTCTGTTTTTGATGGCAACCCAGAAGCTGTTAGGGAAAGGGCAGGACGATACGATGGGAAGAGCTCTCTAGTCAGACAAAGGCTCAGATCTGGCCCTACAGCTTCCTACCCGGGGCCCCCTGGGCAAGCGCCTTACCCTGTGGGAGCCTGTCTCCTGAGTGCGGACGGGTGAAGACAGCGCCCTCTCAGGGCCATTGCGATCACGCCACATGACAACATGCACAAGGCTCTGGGCACTTGCCCAACGGAAGAGCAGAAGGGAAGACCGGGCTTTGGGTGAGGGGAGGTGGCAGACAGGAGGCTGGGGTGATGTCAGACCTGGTGGGGCTCAAGGCAGCACCCAGCTGCCCTTCTGCATGCAGCTCTAGCAAAATTTGTGGCCACTTTGTGTACATGGCTTGCTGGGCTCTCCTGGCCTGGCAACATCATTGAGAGGAAACAACCGGGAAACTGAATCTCCTGTGTGTGAGTGGCCAGCGAACCCGTCAGAGTCCTGCCGTCACAGCCGGCGCTTTGTTAGCTGCCTGCTGCAGTATTTCTTCAGTTCCTGCCCAGAGGTTTGATCTTCTCTTTCTTTTCCCCCATGTAATGCTTTGGGGCACTCTGTTAGAGAACAGGTAGAAGTAATGCATTTTATACACAAGAGCCAATATTGAGGTGACCGGGCCTCTCCACGCTGCCAGGGAGTGGCCTGGGGTTAATGTGTTGTCTGCGTCTCAGCCCAGACACTTGCTGGCAGCTGGTGGCATCAGAGATGTCAGGTGGCTGTCAGACTCCTCGATGCGCTTTTATGAGACGGGCTGGCAGTTTCCACACAGGTTGAAGGACCGTCACGATGGTTCCAGCCATGACAAGGAACCCTGACCCACTCTTCCCAGACCTGGGGTGGTCCAAGGATGTTCTAGCCCTGGGAGGTGGCCCTCAAATCCCTGACATCTGGGGGATGGCAGAGGCATGGCTGAAGTTCCCCCAGATGGCAACTTACCACCCTCCCTCTGCCAGAGAAGCCAGCTGCCCAGAGCCTGGGGCTTTCTCGATGAACACATCAGTCCTAATTAGGATGAGGAATTAATAAAGGAGGCATTTGAGCCACTCTGCAGAGGCCAGGCTTGCCGGCATGGAGGTGTTCCAACTTCCACTGGGAAACTGGAAGGCCTGGGGTCCACCTGTGCGTTTGGGTGGTGACAGTGGCATGACTTACTGTGCCACACGGACAGCGCCCAGCGGGGCCTGTGAGGCCGGCGCTGCAGCACCTGCTCTCTGCCCGACTCAGGTGCCATGGCAGGCAGTGACGTGGGTACATTCTCCAAACGAGAGGAGTGGGTGTTCGCCATCCGAGCGACTGCTCACCAAAAATGATGTCTTTCAAAAGAAAAGAGGAGGGTGTGATCATGGGCCCACCGATTCTTTGCGTGGCTGTGTTTCCCAAACTATATCGACTGCCCATTGCTGCTCCAGAATCTTCCCACACCTGGGTGGAGGCTCCACTCACCCCTGGCATTGAACTCCAAATTGCAAAGGGTAAAGCAACCTAGCAGGGGAGAGCTGGGCAGGCTTCCAGATGAGACCAGGCATGGTCTGGGAGGAGAGAAAGGGAGCAAGTTGGACCTCACCAAGCCTCCCCAGCTTTACAAAGCCCCTTTATAGTGACTCCAAAGGCGGCCAGAAAAGGGCCATGGTTTTGAGAGCTCCCTGCCAACCTCCACCAAGATCCAACCACGCTGATCTATTTGCAGGGGCTGTAACTGGGGTAAGGGAGGCTAGCTGTGTGGGAGAACTTCCCGAAAAACTGAGGGGTGGAGTTAACACATGGGAAAAGGTTACAGAAGAACAAAGACGAAACTCTGCCCAAGGATTTTTGAAAGGAACGCTCCGCCGACTTCCCTCAGCTCCATTTTAAAGCCAAGACCAAGCGGCAGACCTGCCCACAACCTGACTGGAACCAGATGGCCCCTCCACTGCCACCTGTTACTACGAGTTCCGCAGCTGGGCGGGCAGGCACCCGGGAGGCGCCGGAGTCGGGTGCACTTCGCCACCGGAGTCGTCCGGTCTCCTTCCCCGGAGGAAGCGGTCGCCACTGTCCCGGGGCACCCAATCCCGGCCCCTAGAGGCATTCCGACCTTACAACACCTACTACTCGGCCGCTTAGCGCAACGGGGGTCGAGGCGCGCCGCCTCTTCTGCCCCGACGGGTGGCCACGCCCCTCCCAGGCCTCTCCCGGTCCGCGGGTCGCTCCTGCGCACCCCAATTCTCCACCGAGCTCTCCCGCCGCCTCCTTGCCCAGGGATCACCACGGAGAGCTCCCTGCCTCAGTCAGGGAACACTGGGTATCGCTCCCCTTCCCTCCTCACCGAGCACATAGGAGCGGACCAGTAACCCCGGGGAACAGTAGGGGATGAAGAAGGGCCTCGGCGGCATCAGGTTTGGGCGACTCGGCTCCCCCAGACCCGCTGGGAGTCCGGTCCCAACCCGCACCCTACGGCACCGGCCTAGAGCTAAAGCGGAGCGGTCCCAACGCTCCCCGCCCCCGGCCGGCCCCGCCCCAGGATGGCCAGTTCCCATAGCAATCGCGGAGACACCGGTTGCCAAGCAACCCCTCCCCCTCCTCCCTCCCCTCCTCTCCGGTCCCCTCCCCCCAACCCCAGCCTCTCCCGCCCCCTCGCTAGCCTCCACCTCCCCCGGGGGCGCCGGCGCGGTCCCTCGGGATCGCTCTGGTGTCCGGCTGCGCGCGCGCGTGAGTTTAGTGTGTTTCATTGTGTCTGTGGGCGAGGGGGTGTGCGTGCGCTAGTGGAGAGTTTGTAGGGTAGGTCTGTTGTGGGGACCGCAGCCGGGAGCGACCCCGACCTGGTACACAGCTGGCCGAGTGGGGACCCGCCCGTTCGCTCCGGCTCCTTTGTGTCTCGTGCGGAGCGAGTGCCGCGCCCACCCTCTTCCCTGCTGGCAGCCCGGACAGGGGGTGGGGTGGCGTGGGGTGTCTGTGTGTGTGTGTGTGTGTCGGGGATGGGGGTGCCGGGGTCGGCCGTACCTTCGATGCAGCACACCCGCCACAGCCCCGAGTGGGTGAGGTCGCCGCGGGCGCGGCGGGGCGGGGGCCCGTCGTCCATGGTCAGGTTGCTGCTGTTGCAGATGTGTGCGCTGGAGTAGAGCCAGTAGTCGGTGCCGATGGCGATGGCCATGAGCGAGAAGGCGGCGAAGGCTCCGGCCGTGGTCAGCAGCAACTGCAGCCCGCGGTCGCATCGCACCATGGTGGGCGCCTCATAGTCCGCCGCCCGCCGGCCCGGCCCGCCGCGCCCGCCCGCCCTCCTTCCTCTGCGCGTCGCTCCGGGGAGCCCGGGCTGGGGGGCCAAGGGCCGGGGGGCGGCGCCGCGCTGCGCGCTCCGACCCCGCGCCCCGGGCGTGCCTGCGCTCCGGCAGCGCCGGGGCTTAAACTCCGAGGCGCGGCGGCGAGTGAGAGCTGCGCGGGCCGCGGGACCCGCTGGCGGCGGTGGCCGGGGGCTCCTCCCTCTGGGCCCGCCCTCCCCGCTCGGCCCGCGCCTCCGCCCCGCGCCCTCCGCGCCTCCGCCCGCCGCCGCCGCCGCCGCGCTCCCGGCCCGCGCCCCGCGCCGGTCGGCGCCGCCCCTCGCCTCTGCCCCCACCCGGGTGTGCGCTCCCCTCTCTTCCCCCAACCCCGGCCCGGATTTTCTCTCCTTCCCCACGTCTCCCCTCCCGGCTCTCGCGCGCTCTCTCCGTCTCCCAGGGTTCATTCACATTATTAGAGCGAAAGAAGCCGCGGCACCGGTTCCCTAGGAGCATCGAAGGGAAACCGCTACCAGCTACCTCGCTTACCCAACCCAGGACACCCAGCCGCCCCTTAGATGGCCCCGAAGACCCGTTAATTTGTGGTGTGCGTGTGTGTGTGGTGTCCCTTCTTTCCCCATGTATGAATCCATGCCTTTATCTGGCGATTAATGTGTAAGAGCGAGTGTGGGAGTGTTCGGGTCAGATTTCTAGAAACCCCAGATGTGAGTCACAGCTGGGAGACTTTGCAGGCCAAGCCAGGCCCCTGCCACTCTCCTCCCGCACCCGGGCGGCTCCTGCCTCCCGCGGCTGTCCCGGATTGGCTGTCCCGGATCCGCTTGCAGGGCCAGCGTGTTGAGGCAGAAGGGAGGTGTCAGCCAGAGGTCCTTTGGGAAGAATACAGGATCCCTGTTGTATAGGGAGGTGGTGAGGCTGTGATTGAAGTGTGGGCGCTCCCCCATTACTACACTTCTGATGGGGTATTACTGCAAAACCAGGAACACCCCGATAGTTCCTGATTGAAACATCCCGGCCCTGAGCTGTTTCCCTCTAGTCCCAGCTCGCTCTCCAATACCTTTCTTTTTGCCTTTCACTCTACTCGAGCTTAACTGGCTTTCCCTCACCTCCTCCCCTTTATTGCCAGCCTCTGCCTCAAGCCCTGCTGGCTTCTCTTAATTGCCTTTGCTGCTGGCATAGTCTTAACCTGGACACATTCCCTTGCCCTCAGAGCCAGTTCAGCCTCCTTCTCCTTCAAAAGCCAGCTCCAAACTTTTCCTTCCAGGAGCCTCTGAGACCAGCACCTGGATATCCAATGTGCCTTCACTTCCTACCTTCCCAAAGGTTACATTGGCATCCCTGATGGGCTTCCTGCGGGTTGTGGCACTGGAACACCGCCCCCCCCCCCCCCCGCAAGTGAAAGAAGAATGTGGGGAGCTGCTATTCTTCTTGCAAGATGCAGCTTAAATTTCCCCTTCTTTGTGGGACCTTCCCAGGACCACATTAGCCGGACAAAATCAATGACCCCGTCCTGGAATGGCTGGTCTGTCACCCACAAGACTGTGAGCCTTTCTCACATCTGACAAATACAAGAGGGAATATTGCTGAGTGAGATGCGTTTCTTGTCTCCTGGAAAATTATAGTCTGGTCTGGGGAAATAGAGCATAGAAATAAAAGGGGGGAAATTCCAAGAGAATATAGTCCAAGGACCAGAGTGGCTGCACTAATTAGCACTTGTTGGCCCCCTTCTTCTGCCTTCGGGGTGTCTGTTCTGCTTCTTCAAAGTCTCAAAGGACAAGAGTCATCACCTCTGTGTTACTTCCACCCACCAGCAACCTGGCCCGGGGGCTTCTGCACACAGCAGGTGCAAGAGGGCTCGCTGTAGCTCAGAATAGGGCTGCACCTCTACCCCTAATGTCCACAAGGATACATTCTGGGTTCCGTTCTCAGAAGCTCCCAGAACAGTGGGTCTCAAGCTTTGCTTTCTTTTTTTGTTCTCTTTCTTTTTGTTTTCATTTTGCTTCCTCTCCCTACTGTTCCTTCTCCTCCTCCTTCTTCAAGGAACAAATCTTTTCTTAAACAGAAGCTCAACATAAACAAACTAGGCCTCCCACCAGTTAGCCTTGTAGGTAAGAGCTGGCATTGCTCTGGTTGAATGGGGTACCTGTTCCCACCCACCCACGAGACCACTTGCAGCCCCCAGACCACCTCTGTGGATCCAGAGTTCCATGCAACATGGTGTGAAAACCCTGCCATCTTGAGACAGCTCCTGGGTCACTTGGAGGTGACACCTGGGCGGTGGGGTCCTCCTCCAAGCAACAGATCCTCTTGCTGACCCCACAGAGGCAGAACAGAAGTCTTCATTCATCACAGTCCTGTTGGACCAGCCCCCACCCCTCCACTCTCAAAGGGGCCTGTGGGAAAGTTGCGAGAGCACTGGACTAGGAGGCAAGAGAGTCACCATGTCATGCTGGCTCCACAACAAATAGCAGGGTGACCTTGGAAAGCCAAAATCACCTGGGAGAAAGATACTCCTCCGGTCTCCCCTTCAGAGTTGTTTTGAGGGTCAAATAAAGTAGCCTTGCGTGTTGCAGACACTTAGCGACCATTGCGGAATCAGTAGTAAATGCTCCCTTTTCTACCTTCTCTTGGGACAGCAAGCCAGACACCGGCTAGGGGATGGATCTCACATTCTCTGTTAATTCTCACTATCACCCTCTTACCGCACCTGGCCAGTCCAAGGCACAGGGAAACTGCGTGACTTGCTCAGGGCCTCACATCTGCAGGATCCCAGCTCAGGATCCCAATGCCTTCAAGGCCAGAGTTTTTCAAGGACACAAAACAGCCTCTTGGTCCTTGTCCAGTACCCCTTGACTGCATTGTTTTTACCCCTAAATTTGGGGGCTGGGAGGTTTGCCCGTCTTTCTGTGGACACCCAACCGGCAACCATGCTGAGTCCTGAGACTGTGGAGTCAAATAAGGGCCCAACCGCCAGTGTGGGGAGCTGGAGCAAACTCAAGACTGTCTGAGACCATCTGTCACGCCGGTGTGAGCACAGCTTAAAACTGGGAATTCTGCTCAACTGGATTAGAGAACTCTAAATGGCAGTATTTAACTGCTGCCCGGGGCCCCTGCAGTTTCTTCCCTGTGCATTTCCAGATGTGAGCGAGGGATGTGTCCTGCGCTTACCTGGGGGAAGGCTCTGGACTGGCCTGGTTCTGGAGAGGCTGGACACTGGGCATCATCCCCCAGGGAAGCCACTCAGTGTACATTTTACTGCCGGGGGAGGAGACGGTATCATGGGTATTATTACCTCTCTGGACAGCTGAGAAGGTGGCAATGTTGGGACCTATCCTCCAAAGCTGTCTTTTTCAACACAAAGTGGTTTCTTTCTCCCTCATGGGTCATTGGGGTAATTACCACGATTCTCCACTTTACTTTGGCTGTGAAGACAGAGCTTTAATGAACTCAGAACCCTCCGAGGATCCCAACTCCAGGGCGAAGCGGCCAGGTGGTCTCGGTGGGAGAGGAATACAGCATCAGGCCGCTTGTGCTGTGTAAGGTGCACGCCAAAGCGGCGAGGAGGCTGCATTTGCAGTCGCAGGGAGAAGGAAGGGAGGGAGGGCCCTCCGCCAGCTAGGGAACATGGTCCTTTTCTGCTGCGGCTCCGAAAGCATTTATTAAAAGCTTTGTTTCCCTCCTTTGTCCTCCAGAAATAACGACCTTTGTGTGGCAACTTTTTGTGATGTCTCATTTTCATGCCCAAGCAGATGGTTCTGCTGATTTCTTAGAAGGCTTAGTGGGGGGATGTGGGGGAGCTTGGGAGAGAATGAATGCGAATAGACATAAAGAGTGATTTTGAGTTTTGATAGCTCAGGGTTGGGGATGAGTCTTAGAAGGTTCCAGGGCTTGGCTTAGTGTGGAGCCTTATCTGCAACGCATCCAAGCCTCTCGGAATCCAGGAAGAATACCTCTGGACCGGGGCCGGCGGCCTCCCCCCGCCAGATTGTGCACACTGCCGGAGTGACTCTGTTCTCCCCTCAGCATTTCAATAGGGAGCGTGCAGACCAGAAAGTGCTGCCTGGCCTTCTGTGTTCAGTTTTATTCCGTTTCATTTGCTCATCCCTTCTATGCCATTCCCGGTGATTGGAGCTGGACACACAGGGTCTTTTTGAGCTCTGCCACGAAAAAGCGGTGGCACGCTCACCGCCCCCACGCCAGGCCAGCCCCTGGAAGTGCAGAGGGAAATGAAGCAGCATTTAACAAGTGCCTTCGGAGTGCTAGTCCCTCTGTGTGCGTGTCACTTAATCATGGCAGTGACTACACAAGGTGGACGCCTTGACTCCCATTCTGTAGAAAATAAGCCTGTCATTAAACAGATTAAGTGACCAAGTTGGGATTTGAACCCAGCTCTGCCTGGTGCACAGCCCGGCTTTGTGGGCGACTCCCAGCACCTCACTCCCTGGAGGGTGCAGAGGCCCAAGGTCTTCCAAGTCTCTGCCCGAGTCTGCGTCTTCCCCCACTCCTCCTCCGTGTACTTATCCAGATGAAATCAGTGACTATCAGATAACTATCGAAGTCACACAGGGGTGGAGAGGTCAGGGAAAGGCTGCACCTGCCACCCAGGTGGGGTGGTGCAGACTCCCATTTCCTGGGACAATAGGATGAGCCAGGCTGATGGCAGGTGCTGGAAGCCATCAGCCTTAGGAGCCCACCTGCTTCTCCCTCTTGGCTCCTACCCCCAGCGCCTGTCCTGGTGCTGGCCAGAGTGGTGGAGGGGGCCAGGGCCTCATCCCAGGCCAGTGGCTTCTTTGAGACAACTCTGGCTTCCAGCTGCCACCCTCTCCTGGGCACTTTTCATTTCACTGTGGTCAGAGGAGGGTGCAGCCCCCTCAGCGGTGAATCGAACGTTGCCCTGTGAGTAGAGTCCATGGGGGCGTATTTGAGATCCGTGTGTTTCCCAGATCGATCCCATTAGGGGCTGCACTTGGTGCTGTGCTGGGCCGTCTCCCCACTAGAACTTGCTCCGGAACCAGGCTGGATGATGAGCATATTGCTAATAAGGGCCTGGCTTGGCCAAAGCTTCCGGCCCAGCACGCTGGATAGTTAGCCGGTTATTCTGAGAACATTCTTTTCAAAACACTCAACAGGACAAATAGGCCCAGAGTTCCTTTGTCCACAGCCAGCCTCTAAAAACTGAGCCGACTCTCAGAGAGTTGAGAAAAACCAAGAAAGAAATCGGCAGGAACATTGGGGAATGGGGGTGGGGAAGATGGTCAGTGACGGGGCATTCTGCGAGCAACTGTACCATTGGTGCTTTTTACCAAAGCTTTTAATTCCTAAAATATAACAGCCTTGTGCAGAGCTGGAAGAAAAGGCTGTGTTTCATGCAGAACTTTGCTGCAAAGTGCCTGGCTGCTGAATGAAAGGTTCGGTTCAGGGTAGGTCTGGCTACTTCCCGCTTCTGAAGTACCCTTTCCTATTCATCTGCCCCCCAGGGTCCACTGCTGCCCGCTGGGGGAGGGAGGCCGCAGCTACTCTTGGCCCTCTCAGAGCTGTGCTTGCCGCTGGGTGGGAGGGCTGGCTTTGTACTGCAGATGTCTTTTTGAACCGTGGATATTAATTGAATATTTGCATCTGCCTCCTCTGTTAGCTCGCTCACTTTGTAATTGAGGAGCTGCTGGGTCTTTGCTGCTTTTCTCTCCAAGCTCCTTTCTTATGAATAGGAAAGGGAAGGTCATAGGCTTCAGGTGGACCCAGGTTTCCAGTCCTGCTTTGCCATTTGCAGCTGTGTGACCTTGGACTAGTGGCTGCACCTCTCTGGGCCCTGGTACAATGGGGAACCAAGCACCTGCCTCATGGGGCTGTTGTGCCCCAGATTGAAGAAGCCTGGGCAAGGCTTGGACACAACGGTGCTAATAGCTGATGGCTACTCAGCACTTCATAAACACTGGTTCCATTATAAATGCTTTACCATCTATTGACCATTCGATCTCCCCTCAAACACTTCCAGACATGTACTATTGTTAGTCTCGTTTGAGCAAAGAGGTATGAAGGCACAGAGAAGGGAAATCACTTGCCAAGGGTTGTGGAGTAGAGCATCCAGTTTTGAATGCTCAGGAGTCAGGCCCCAGAACCCATATAATTGGTTGAAATGTGTACTAAAATTTTTAGAGAGAGGGAAAGGGAGGGAGAGAAACATCAATGTGTGGTTGCTTTTCACATGGCCCCCACCAGGGAACCTGGCCTGAAACCTGGGCATGTGCCCCAACTGGGAATTGAACCAGCGACCCTTTGGTTCACAGCCCATGCTCAATCCACTGAGCTACCCCAGCCAGGGCAAGAATAGCTTTTATTATCTTGCTTATGAATACTCCTTAACAATTAACTTTAAGTTATTCAGTACCCTCATCCACCGACAATCACTGGCTTCACCATTCAAGCTTCCTTTGTATACAGACCATCATCTAACAACTTCTCCAAACTAGAAATACTGGATTTTCCTCTGTGGGGCCCTCTCTGTTGGTTCACTTTGTCCCCTGGGAACCTATGCATGTGGCTCTGCTGGGTGATAAAGGTTTAATTAAAATCATTGTCGTCCATTGCCAATACTCTATGACAACTTTTCATGGCCGGACAGTGGGCTTGTGGCAATCGGTGGTGTAGGAGACTCTCGACTCACTTCAGCTGTTGCATGGCCTTGTAGAGCTCACCTTCAGAGCTGTTGTAAAGTTCGACGAGTGAGGTGTGTGGCCTCAGCTGAGTGAGGTGTGTGGCCCCAGCTGACGCAGGCAAGGGGGTCTGACAGCGGCAGATGTCACTGCGAGATGCACATGATATGAAAGAAATAATATTTATTGTAGGGATGAGTGATGTACCCAGAATTTCAGGGTCCTCTCCAAGTGTTCTGCGGACTCACTGGGGTCTTCTCGTGCACGTCTGCCCAGAAGTGCCTGCTCCCTGGCGTGGGCGCTGTGCACCTCAAAGCCTTCTCCACGCTCCCGCCCCCACCCCTTCCCGGCTCAAGGTGACACCGGGCAGAGCGAATTCTCAGACCCTCACATCTGGCTCTGGGCTCAGCTGGATCTGATAACAGACCATTTCCAGATAAACAGGGGATGGAAAATGAATTGACTTCCTAGAGGAGATATTTTAAATGCATTAGATCTTTTAAAATTCTGGGGAAGCATGCTTTGACTGATGCTGTATCTGGGGAGAATGCTCTCACCTGGAGGGTGGCACCTGCTGGGTGGCCGAAGTGCTGGCTCTCGGGCTCTGTGCCCAGAGGGGAGGCCTGAGACAGCTAGCTCTGCAGGTCCCAGTTCTGGGTCTCCTGGAACAAGGCTGCTGTCCCCTTGCTCCTATGCTTGCCAGCATCAACAAGCTCTCGTCCCAGAAAATGGGTTCACGGTGGAACACGACTATGAGCAGCTCCAATTTATCGAGCAGTTCATGTGCCCGGCACTTTACAACACGCAGGATGTTATCATCCCCATCTCACAGGTGATTGATACAGGCTTTGAGAGGGCAACCTGCTCAAGGTCACAGCTAATGCATAGAAGAGCTAAGATTCCAGTCTAGGACCTTCTCCTGAGAACAGATCCTTCCCGTAGCTCCGTAGTTTTCAACCCGGATACCCTTGACAATGGCCTAGGGATATTTAATAAATACATGCGTCCCTCCCAGAGAGTCTGACCACTCTGCATTGATATACTTTGAAGTTCCCAAATGATTTCTAATTTGCAGTCTGGGAGAGAACCAGGGCACAAGGCCATGATGTCTTTGGATCCAAGTTCTCCTGGAAAGTGGTTTTCAACTGAATTCATCGACAGCACACACAGCCTGGCTCAGTCTCTGGGGCAACTAACAGAGATGGTGGTCCGAGGGGCTCCCGCCATCAGCTGGGCTGGCTTGTGCCTGCCCCCCGCCCCCCAGCTGTGTGGGGTGGGGAAGGCAGCTGCTGAGCTCATGTGATCTGGGAGCTTCTACGAGGCTCTCGTGGCCACCTGTCGGCCTGCCGCCCAGCCAACTCCCCCTGCCCCAGCGCCGTCTTGCCTTTTGCCTCCCTTTGCACCCAGCAGGCGGTACAGCCCTTCAGGCAGGGCTCTGGCTCTGCCTCCGGCGGGCCTCCTAGGATGGGAGAGCTTGGGGACACAGGGACTGAGCCAGTATCTCCTCCAGCAGCTGGCCCCATTGGGAATTGGAACCTGCCCTGGGAGCTGTTACCACCCAGGCGGTTTACCTGGGACAGTCAGGGAGCTTTGGCCTCAGACCACAGGCCTGAAGGCTGAGAGGCAGATGGGGGACACTAACGTTGGTCCTCTGCTCTGGCTCACTCGGGGCCTTGGGGCTGTGGGATGTCAAGTGGAGGATGCAACCACTGGGACATCCCAGAGCGCAGTACCCAGGCGGGGGCCGAGTGGCTACCCGTCCGCGGCTCTTCCTCCGTCTGCCTCCGCCGGTTCCCAGCAAGCCGCCCGCTGCACTTGCCAACGGAGCCAGATGCTGCTTTGGGGAAAATACCTTCTGGAGTTTGTTGTCTGAGCGCTCCCAGCTGACACCCACAGTGGAGAAGATGTGTCAGGATAAATGGAAAACCTCTTCATAAATATTTGAAAAAAGGCAAAAAGGAGAAGAAAAAAGAAATAGCCCCAAACTCCCAGCGTTTGGGAGCATCTTAATGATTACTGCTAACAGATGGGGGATGTAGGTCCTTAACATTCATCAATTTGTAGCGCGATCCCAGCATAGCAAGCAGGGGCCTGTGCTTCCTCCAGGGGCCGCCAGCCCCGAGGGGCCCCTTAGCTTGCCCTGTGGCTGGGGGAGAGGACAGACCTGCCCTGGACGCTGGTGGAAGCCAGGGCGCATGTGCAGGTGCCGGGCTGCCCTTTATCCATAATGCATAATTGTGCCTTTAAACTCAGCTGCCTTGGGACTTTATTACAAGTGGAGCACAGGCTAAAGTGGCTTTTAGGAGAGCCCCTGGGAGAAGAGTAAGAGGCCCCAAGGGCTGAGGGACTAATAGGGTAGTGCTGGTGCCCAGACGAAGAGAAGGGAGTGGCGCACCCACGGCGGGAAGGCCCAGGGGATGGGCACCTCCCACCCAGAGGGGCTCCACTATGGGGAGACAGGGCTTTTTTCTCTTTTAAAACTTTTTAAAATTTATTTGTTTTTAGAAAGAAGGGAAGGAGAGGGAGAGAAATATCGACATGGATCAATGTGTGGTTGCCTCTCACATGCCCCCAACCAGGGACCTGGCCTATAAGCCAGGCATGTGCCCTGACTGGGAATTGAACCAGTGACCTTTTGGTTTGCAGGCTGGCACTCAGTCCACTGAGCCACACCAGCCAGGGCAAGACAGGACGTTTAAAGGCTAGGCAATGTGTAAGTAGTCTTGAGCATTCCCCATGAAAGGGTCCCTTGTCAAAGAAACACATCACCCACACTCAGCACCTTGGTCTCCCTGCCCACAGTCCCAGTTTTGGCCAGACTATCCCTGTGCACCCCTGGAAGCAGAGCTGCTGCCCCTCGCTCCATGCATGCCTGGCCTTCGGGGTCAGCACACGCCTTCTTGCCTGCCTTGGGCGAGGTCACTTGCCTGACCCGGGGCCAGTTCCTGACTGTCTTAGACCACTGCAGATGAACTCTGCTCAGGAGGGGAGGGTGGGCAGCGGGGGCAGGAGCTGGGCCAGGGCAGGGTCTCCAGAAGACAAAACCTCAGGGAGGACTTTCTTGGGTAAGAAGATTCCTAAGTCTGAGAGTTGGTGCCTCTGGTGAACTTGAAAAGGCAGATGTGTTCTGACCTTTGAAGACCCCTTGTACCCTGCAGAAGGTGCCCTTTGCTCTGGGGCCTCTGTACTGGAAAAGGGGGCACACAGACAAGCTTCCCACTTGTTAGTGTCCACAGTGGGTGCCGTCACAGGAGGGGGGCTTCAGTGAAGGCTGGCGTGTGGACAGGAGGCTGCCTGTGGACTGTGGTGTGTGTGATGAGATATCTGTCCCCAAGTGTGGGATGGGAGGCCACAGGAACCTTGACCTTGACTAAGACATTTGGAGCAGCATTTGTTGTTGGCCTGTGTATTAGTGGTCTCCAGGGAAACAGAACCAATTGAGATATCAGGGGAGATTTATGATGAAAATTGGAGGCTGAGGAGTCCCATGACCTGCCATCTGCAAGCTGGAGCCCCCAGGAAAGCTGGTGGTAACCAGGAGCTCTGATGTCTGGGGGCAGGAGAAGATGGATGGCCCAGATCAGGAAGAGAGAGAGAATTCCCCCTCCCTCTGCTTTTTTGTTCTAGCTGGGCCCTTAGCGGGTTGGATGGTGCCCGCTGACATTGGTGAGGAGCATCTTCTTTCCTCAGTCCACTGGCTCAAATGCTAATCTCTCCTGGAAACACCCTCACAGACACCCCAGAAACGATCTTTTACCAGCATCTGGGCATCCCTTAGCTCCTTCAAATTGGCACATGGAATTAACCATCACAACCTGCCTCCTCCTCAGATGTTGGAAATATGAACTGCTTCTAGAAGGAGGTGGGGACCAGGACAGCCTGGAGGCTGGGCTTAGAGATGGCACTCCCCATCTGTCTCCACCTCACAGGAAGGAGGATCGATGCTCACCTCTGGAACGTGAGGTCTGCCTTAAACTAGGACTCAGGTTCCCTCTGGTATATTGACTTTGACTCAGTTCTACTTGAAATGCTGTGTTCTGGACACATTTCTTTTTCTTTAAAAGATTTATTTATTTATTTATTTTTAGAGAAGGGGGAGGGAGGGAGAGAGAGAGAGAAACGTCAATGAGTGGTTGTCTCTTGTGTGCTCCCTACTAGGGACCTGGCCTGTAACCCAGGCATGTGCCCTGACCGGGAATCCAACTGGTGACTGTTTGGTTTGCAGGCCAGCACTCAATCCACTGAGCCACACCAGCCAGGGCTGGACACATTTCTAAATAACCAACTTAGAAAAATGCATGGTCACTATAAACACTCTGCAAAGAAGGCTGGTTGAAAAGCAAGGACTTTGCTTCCTGACAGAAGTTCGCGTTGCACCTGGTTCTGCAGTCAACCGAAAGTATTTGTCAGGTTTTTACTCCTGTCTGGTGCTGGGCTGGTCACACTTTCTTTGATGAGTGATTATGAAGAGTGAATACAATTCACTCATTCACTTACTCAGTTGACGGGTGTAGCAGTCTGAACAGTGCTCCCCAAAAGACGTGTCTTCGTTCTAACCCTCGGAACCTGTGAATGTGACCTTATTTAGGAAAAGGGTCTTTGCAGATGTCATTGAGAGAGGGACCTTGAGATGAGATCGTCCTAAATTAGAGTAGGCCCTAGCTGGAATGACAAGTGTCTTTACAAGAGAATGGGGGGCGGGCACACAGAGGGGTAGACATGTAAAGACCGAGGCAGAGAATGGAGCGATGCACCTACACCTCAAGGGGGGCACAGGATTTCCGGCAGCCCCCCCGGAAGCCATGGGAGGGGCTGGAAGCCTCAGAGCTTCCAGAAGGAGCCGACCCTGTTGACGCCTTAATTTCAGACTTCCAGCCTCCAGAGTGTGAAAAAATACATTGGTGGTATTTTAGGCCACCCAGTTTGTGACCTGTAGTGGCAACAGCCCTAGGAAATGAACACAATGGACATTTGAGGGCCCAAGTGCCAGGCTCGGGTTTCATCACTCCGACACAGCGGGGGACAGCGGGGGAAGGGTGACCGGCCCCCATGGATCTTCCTCTTTAGAGAAAGGGACAGATGCCAACGGGGAATTGTGTGACGAGGGTTCTGAGGGCAATGCACGGGACGTGGCACCTATTTTCTCCTTCCGAAGCTGAGCCTTCGTCTTAACATGGCATCACCCTTTGCCCCTTGCTCAGTCCACAAGCCTGCCAGCCACCTTCCACCCCCACCCCACAGCCAGCCACCCTCTGACTCTGCATGGGCCTCGGCTCCACGGGCTATTTGAACCTGCCCACTCCCCATGGTCTTAGGGCTTCCTCCTGGCTGAGTCACCATCTCTCCTCTACACCCTCCTGGAAGTAATTTATGTCCCTCGAGGGCTCTTGCCACCTATGTCTGCTCCAATGCATTCTCCCCTTGGCAGCTGAGGAGTCTGTACAAATACCAATACTTCACTCCCCTGGAAACGACATCTTAGCTTTTCAAGCACTAAGAGGCAAATGCCAACACCCAAACATGGCCTGCCGGTGGGATCTGGCCCCTGCCTGTCCCCCTGCACCCCAAGGAGTTGGTCACGCTGGCCCCTTTTCCTTCCACAGACTGGCCAAGCTCCTTTCCAACTCAGGACCACCACACACATGGCTTGCTTTCTATCTAGAAAGTTCTTCCTTTTATTCATGGATCTCAACTCAATCTCTTGATTTCAACTTAAATGCCACCTTTTCAGAGAGGCTTTTTTGGACCAGCCGTGCAGGATCGAGTACCTCTGGCTTCTTCCTCACTGTGCACCTTTCTTCTTAGCTCTTCTCCCCACAGTTACATAGTGACAGGAAGGGTGATGTGCTTGATGTCTGTCTTTCCCGCACACAGCCAACCCAGCAGGACAGCGACCATCTCTGTTTTATTCATCTCTAATTCCCCACCCCCTACCATGGGGCCGAGGATGCAGAAAGGCTCAGTATACACGTGTGGAATGAAAAGATGATGAATAGGTTTCCTGCGCCCTATTGGGGAGGGGAGGAGTGACGTGTCTGGTGTGGCAAACTTCTCCCGAGAGCCTACAACTTTATCAGCACCTGAGACAGCCTTGGAAATGGAATTACTTTTTCTTTTCTCTCTCTCCTCCAAAATCCTATTTTTTGAAGTTTGTTTTCCCCTGTGGAGTGTGTGTATGTGCAGTTAACCCTTAGGGCAGCAGGAGGGGAAGGTTGGCTTAGTTAAAGAGCATGTTGGCAAAGGTCAGACCCCCTCCCCAAAGGAAAAACTTCCTGTTAAACAACACATCTGATGAAAGTTAAAATGCATTTGCAGACATAAATTGGTTGCTGTAGCAACCAGCCAGAGAAGAAAAACAGAGAAGATAGGAAAAACGTCAGCTAACTCTGATTAGAAGGAACTGTCCAAATAGAATTGTGGGATGATACTGCGAAAGGTCTCACGTTCCCAGCATAAAATGACGTTCTGCAGGCTTGCCTCGATTTGGGCAATGAGCTCCCTCTCCCAGCCCGATCCCCCATTCCCACTGCCTTCCTGGCTGGCTCCTGTGGGCGGCAAAATGTGTGATGCCTGCAGACGACGCACCCTGTCCGTGTCGAAGTTGTCCACACTAACAGCTCCTGTGTTAGTGTGCTCCTGGTAACTTGCTCTTCAAAGAGACCCTGGGCTGGTTCCTTCAGGAGGGAGTAATCATCTTTTAAAAGTCTCTCATTAGAAATTCCGATTTTTTATACACCTGGATTTTGAGAGTGGAATCCACCCACTTGTGCCAAGGGAGTTCACGGAAGGAGTCAAGAGTGGAGCATGAACTCTCAGAGGTGATTCTCCGTGGCGCCTCTGGGGTTCATGGGGATGACCACTCACTTATGGGGGAGAAGGTCAGCGTGCAGCACGGGCTGCAGGGCTGTGGGAGGACAGGCGCAGGCACCGCCCAGCTCCCCGGCCCCCCCCCCCCCCCCCCCGCCCGGCCCTGTGTTTGATGAAACGCGGTGTTTCTAGTGGGTGAGCAGCCCAGCTTCAGCTAGTTTTCTCGGGGCAGATTATCCGCTGAGCACGTGAGTCTAAGGATGCACTTTTCAGGGGTCTGGTAATGGCAAAAAGGCACAAAAATGTTCCCGTCGAAGGCTCTTGGTGGGTGGTATACCGCCCGTGAAGTTTGTGGGTTCATTTCACTATTCATCTTTGTTAGGCGCACACTGAGGGACTCTCCTCTGGGGGAGGCGGAATGACGGCTCCCCGGAGATGCCCAGCTCCGGGTCCCTGGAACCTGCGAGTGTATGAATTACGTCACGTGATGAAGGGGAGTTAAGTTGCAGGTGGAATTAAGGTTGTTGATTGGGGGACCTTAGGATAGGGAGATTATCTTGGATTATCTGGGGCCCAACAAAATCACAAGGGTTTTTGAAAGTGGAAAAAGGGGGCTCACAAGAAGGTCGGAGGGTCTCAGTGGAGAAGAGCTTGGCCCACTGTGTCTGGCTTTGCAGACGGAGAGGGTTCCAGACAGGGACTGCAGGCGGCTTCCAGAAGCTGGAAAGGACAAAGAAGCAGAATCTCCCCAGGAGCCTCCAGCCGGCACCTTGATTTTGGCTCAGTGAGACCCATTTAAGACACCTGACCTTCAGAACGGTAAGATAACAAATTTGTGTTGTAGAAGCCACTGAGCTAGTGGCCATTTGTTACAGCAGCTGTAGGACACTGATACGTCCTCTACGTGCCAGCCCTGCTTGGGATTCTGGGGTGAGGCAGAGTGCTGGGAGGCGGGGCTCTTACCCGGAGCTGGTTAACAGTCCTGAGTCAGGGGCAGCCAGGAAAATCAGTGGGTGAGGCCTGGGGATGGGGGTGGTGAGGCGCTCTGGGGGCTGCGGGGGTGCCAGAGGCTGTGCTCAGAGCAGGCTTCCCAGAGCCAATGTCTGAGGACTGGACTTGGGGGACAAGGTAGTGAAGAGGGCGCTGGGGAAAGCCGGCCAAGACAGAGGCAGGAGACGGAGCAGCTGGGTGGGGGTGGGGCAGCTGGGGGAATCGGCCTGGGGGCTGCAGGGGAGCGTCCAAAGGGTCTGGAGCAGGGGGCTGACATGTGTCAGGGCATCAACCCGACAGAGAGCTCAGCACAAGGCGGAGCATGTGGAGTGGATCAAAAAGAACAGGGATCAGGGCCTGGAAGGGTTGCCCTCCTGGAAAGAGACAGAGGCCTCGGTCTCGTGGGGGCTCCACCCTCCCCTCCCCTTTCTCCTCCTCAGTTCCCTTCCCAACTGAGTCAGCAGCCCTTAGTATTGCTTGACCTTCTTCAAAGAAGTGGTCAGAACTCCGCAGACCAGCCCTGCCCCCTACTTCCCGGCACTTTTCTCTTCGCAACTGGCCAGGCGCGGAGGAGAAAAGGCAAATGCAAAATGAAGCCTTCCTCACAGGCAGAGCACTTGGTCTGCCATCCCTTCAAAAATTAAATGTAAACTGTGAAAATCAATTATTCAAGGCGTAATTGCCATTATTTTCTAATAAAAAAAGGGATGGATGCTGTGATGGATTATGAGCCAGAGTGAAGAGAGGCGTTTAATTAATTCCATAGGCCTGCTGAAAAGCAATCCCCACAGAGTGGGGGACCTGCCTCAGGCCACCCGGGCTGCAGCTGACTCTGCGTAGCTGACGCCCCAGCCTGGGGTCTGCTCTGGAGCCCTTGCCTGGAGCTGCCTGGGGGCATGGGCTGGGTGCCCAGGATGGCTCTGAGTCACATCTGGACTTGCATAGCTGGGTGGGCAAGTGGGAGGTCAGTGAACGGCCAGAATCTGGGCTCTCAGAGGAAGGCTGAGGTCAAGTCCAGACACTCAAGCCCCTGTCCTCTGCCCAAGCCCCAGGACCTGCAGGTGGGCTTTGAGGAGGAGCCCAAGTTCCTTCCGGTGACTGAGCTCAGGAACCCCTACTTGTGTTCTCATCCTCGTGAGCAAGACCCCATGCCCTGTCTAAGTCTATTGAGCGGACATTCACGCAAACTCCTGAAGTCCTGACAAGAGCAGAGCAGAGCCTTCCGGGCCAGGTGCACAGCACGCTGCGCAGGTCTGCTCCGGGCGGGAGGGCGGGGCGTCTGGGGTGCGCAAATGGCTGCATTGGAGCAACCTGGGGGGAGGGGAGAGAGCTGTGGCTGGATGGACAAAGACGAGTGAATCTTGTCTTGAGAGCCATGAAATGTCGCTGAAGAAATTTAGAAGCGAGAGACCGAGCGACTTGGCAAACCTTTCAGGGAGGTGGAGCCAGGGTTTGGGTGGAGGAAGGCGCTCCAGTGCGAGACCCTGAGCAAGGGGCTGCAGGCCTCTGGGCGGGAGAAGGTCCTGGCTTGGGCTCAGCAGGGCCAGTGGGGAGGCAGGGATGGCAGAAGTTGGGTTTATTCGGAGGTGGTGTTGGGAATTTTTCTCAGATAGAAGAGACAAAACCACGGTTTAAAGGCCAGACTCCTTCCTGATCCCTTGGGTTCCCAGGACACGCTGCCGCGTCTCTTTTCACGCCCTGTCTTGCACTTTCAGGACACGCCACTGGGAACTGAGCGAGCGACACCGTCCCGACACTTGTGTGATTCATGGACCCTGGGACCAGCGCTCGGGGAGCCGGGGTGGCCTCTTCGGCCGCTGGCGTCTAATTGATTTAGTGCGCGAGCTAAGGAACTGCGGTTTCCTGAATGGAACCTGAAATTGCATCGACTGTGGCGCAGCTGAGGAGGACGTTAGTCCGAAGGCACAAACAGGGGTGGCGTCCGGACTTCGGGGACCGTCGCCGGAGTTAATCACTGCGCCTCAGATCTGTTGTCTGTCGTGTCTCCCCAGGGGGCATTGAGCTGAGCGGGAGGCTCTTGAGAGGGTGACAATGGACACTTGTAAGAAAACAGGGTCCCCTGTACCCGCAAGCCCCTCACAGCAGGAATAAGATAATGAATGTTCTGTGAGCAGCTCTCGTCTGAAGGGAACTAATTGATTCCAATTTTCCCTTTACTGGATCCCGTAATTCTTTATTATGCCTGCTTTTATGACTGGGGAGGCGTCGGTGCTGAGTTGCTGTGTAATAGGAGGGCTGTGTAATCCACACGATAATCATTTATTCACCAGCAGGACAAATGGCGCTTTGTGTCATTAAGAGGACGCCTGGCTCTCAGCCTGTCACTCTTCCCATTCGAGCCAGGTGTGCCAACCTCAGAGCTGCGCAAGCCATCTCCCCCTCGGAGGAGGAAGAAAGGGACAGGAAGCCGCCAAGGAAACCTCAGAGATGAATCTGAAATCGCAGCCACCTTTCCCCCAGGGCATTCTAAGATAAATGGCAACATTTGGGGGAAAGTCAGGCTTCAGGGTGATTCCCCTGTGGCAGGTGACTTGAGACAAAATTTATTTAAGGAGAAAGGACCCAGCTATGTCTACACGTGGGCAGGGTGTGCCCTTCCCCAGAGCCGCTGGGCACGGCTCCAGGAAGCCAGGTTCCAGGCAGGTTTGCAGAGACTGTTCTCTCCTCCTGCAAAAATGCAGAAAGTCAGCTCTTCCTGCAGCTGGCTTCACAGACTCCTGAGTGCACGGCCTCATTCATTCACTCACTCACTCACTCTCTTACTCCACACACATTTATCAAGCTCCCGCAGCGTGTCAGGCACTGGGGATACAGAGATGAATCGCACACGTGGCCCTGTTGTCAAGGGACGGACTTTCTGGCCAGGGAGGAAGACAAAAGCGAGCCAATAGAAGAGCCACAGAGCATGCGTGTGCACACCCAGGCAGAAGCAGGTACCGAGGAGGGCGTGAGGAACGCTCCCCCGTCTGGGCCAGCTGCTGAGCCGGGGCAGGGGAACGGAGTGTCAAAGGCTTGTGGGTGAAACCTGATGGTGACCTTAGAGAACGGTTAGCAGACATTCAGGGAGGGAAGTGGCTGAGGCTTGTTGAGCCAAATCACGCGGGCTGTGCCTACCTTGATCAGCAGTTTAGGTTTTATTCTGAGGGCAATGGGGAGCCAGTACAACTTTTTAAGCCAAAAAGAGACACTACCCAATGTGCAGTGTATGCATTTTAGAAAGATCCCTCTGGCTGAGGTGGAGAGAGGCTTTGGAGAGGGAGGTGGGGAGCATGAACACCTGACCTAAGATGTGGGTAGTGAGCATGGGAGGAGAGGAGGAGGAGGTGAGGCACCAAGAAGATAAAATCTCCAGGCCTTGGTGACTTATAAGACATGAAAGGTGAGGGAAAAGGAGGGAGTGAATTTTACTCCTGGGTTCCCGTCTGGGGGACCTGGGTAGGAATGCTTTTGGCAGCAAGGGATAGAAACCTGATAGGGACTTCATCAGTAAAGACCTTTCATTATCTCCCATATTGAGAAGTCTGGAGGCGGGCCATCTAGGGCTGGTTTAGCATCTCAATAGTGTTATTAAAGACCTAGCATTTTCTCTCTGCTCACTGTCTTCAACGTGTTGGCTTTTTTACCTCGTGGTTGCAAGATGGCTGCTGTAGTTCTAGACATTTTCATGGCATTCAAAGTAAGAAGAAGGGGAAAGAGGTGGCCACAGCCATGTCTGTTCCCCTTAATCAAGGGACAAAAACTTCCCCAGAAGTTTCCATCTGTAGGTCAATGGTCATCCCTAGCTACAAGGAGGCTAGGAAAGTGAGTTTTTAGCTTTCCAGCACCGATAGTGGAGGCAAGTAAGGAAGAAAGGACTTGGGAATGGGCTCAGAGGCCATTGGAACTGGCCCTTCTACTCTGCAGCTGCGTACGTGGAGGCCCAAGAGTAACTGAAGTCTGCAGAGTGGACATAATGGCCGGCAGCGCAAGTGCTTTCTGTGAGTCAGCTGTTCTCCTCCGCATCTCCGATGCGGGCCAAGGCGAGGGCTGGCGTCCCCGTTTTAGGGATAGGTCGCCAAAGCACAAAAGTGCCGAGCAACATTCCCAAAGTCACACAGCCCCAAAGTGGCAGGGCCAGCGTCGGAATCCAGGCGATTTGGTCCCAGAACCTGAGCTGTCTGCCTCCCCCCAACCCCGCCTGCCATGTGCTCTCCTTCCCGCGGTGGCTTTCCCAGGGGACCCCGGGCTCCTGTGTCCTGCCCAGGGTCCAACCACAGGTCTTGGTTGAATCTGTGGTCGACAGGCTGAGGTCAGACTCACCTCCGTTTCTTCCTTTCCACCCTCCTTTCTGTCCTTTTTCCTTTGGTTCGGTGGGCCGGCATGTTTCTGTTTTGAAGGCTGTTTTTGGAGAGCCCCGTGAGCCCTCGGGGGATGCAGGTGTCTCCCGTGTGCCACATGGGCCTCCCCTGCCCTCGTGGTGGGGCGATCTTGCCCATTCCCCGAGTGTCCAGGCTTGGGTGCCTCACAGAGCCCCACGAGATGACTGGGGAGTAACCCTGGCCTTGCCCTGTGGGGCACCCTGCGTCTGTCCCCTCTGTGGGCTGTGCCATCGGGGGGGTCCCACGGAGCAGTTCCAGGAGGAGGCCATCTGCAAAGACTCCCTGACCCCCTGGCAGCAGCTCTGCCCCTGTCCTACCCAAGGGGAGGACCTCATCCCCCCACCCCCCACAGAGGCCTCTGCGAGGCTCTGGCTTGCTTGTCCCTCACTACCCTTTTCTCCCCAGGTAGCCCCTGCTTCTAAGCCTCCCAACCCAGAGGAAGGAGCCCCCTGCCCTCCTCAGTTCCTTTCTGTCACCCGCAAACCCCAGCTGTGGGACCCTTACCCAACTGCCTCCTCCTCCCCATTTTCAGAAGAGAAGGAATGAGCCCTGGCCTCGAGGGAGTCCCTGCAGTCCAGCCAGGAGAGCGGGGCGTCTTCCCCTCTTCCCCAGGAAGTAGGCCCCCTCACCAGGCTGCCATAATCTTTCTGGGGGCAGCCCGAGCCGATGTCCCTCTGGTGGCAGGCTTTGATCTTGGCCCTCGTGGAGAATGAACCCCAGGATGCTGCAGTGGGGGCATTGCTTTGTTTCCTAAGTGACAGTGTGTGTCGGGGAGCCGAGTCAAGGGCTTACGCTCTATTCTCCGGAGGATGGGGGCTTCCTGGTTACCCCCCACCTCCTCCACAGGTGCTGTGTTCAGGGGGAAATGACAGGGTGTGCGCTTGCGCACAAGGCAGGTGTCACCTAGGTCGGCACTGAGCGGGGCGGTCAGACATTGAACAAGCAATGACAGGCAGGGGCCTCGGGGGTGCATGAGGGGACCTCTCTGCACTATTTTCACAACTTCTGTGAGTCTATAATTGTTTCCAAATGAAAAAGCTAACAAAAAGGGGGAAAATAGCTACCGAAGGGCGGAGAATGAAATCTCCATCTGTCTCCCCACCCGCCCCACCGCCACCCCAAGAAACCGCTGTAGTTTCTCGCTCCTCCTTCCAGGATTTACTTCTGCATGTGCAAGCAAATGCAAATAGAAAAGATGGTTCTTCCCTAATTTCCATATAAAAATAATATATTAACACACTTTTCTGCCCTTTTTTTTCACTTACTAAATCCTAGAAACCCTTCCATTTCAACACGCGGAGGGCCTGCCCGCTGTTTGTACGTGGGTGCAGGATCCCAGCGATGGGTGTGCCCCAGGGGATTCGGCAGGCCCCTTCGGGTGGGCATCTGGGGTGTGTTGCTGTTCCAACGGGCACTGCCGTGGATAACCTCGTGCTGATGCCATTCCTACCTCTCCCGGAAGTGCAATCCCCGGGCCTTTTGCTCGTTTGTCTTGTGACTGAGGGGTAATGCTTAGAAAGGAGGCAGCCTCCGGCTGCATGAGGGTCCGCTTTGCAGTCAGGCTGTCCTGGGTTTGTATCCTGGCTCTGCTGCTCACTAGCTGTGTGGCTCTGGGCAAGGTCCTTCACCTGTCTGGGCCTGGGTTTCCTTATCTTACCGTGGGAGCTGATTCTCAGTGTGGTGCTCATACGTGTTTTTTGCTATGAGGATGTCAGACCCTTTCTGCCTCAGCTTCCGCAGCAAGTGACAAATGCGCACAAGCCGATTTTCAAAGGAAAGCTCTAAGAACCTGCTCCACCTGCTGGAACCCTTCCATCCAGCCAGATAATTAAACCTCAGTGGGGGAAAGAAAAGACGCAGCCCTCCAGCAGGGCAGGCGGCTCACTGGGTGCCAGCTGGCCCCACCGTCCCTGCTGAGGTTACCCTACACCAAGGGTTTCCCAGGAGCCTCCTGATGTCAAAGGTCAGACCCCAGTCCCAGGTCTGGTTGGAATGCATGGTTCTACATTCAGAGCCCTCTCGGGGCGGGATGCCCAAGGCTGCTGGGAAGGAGGGGCGTGGCTTTTCCTCTGTTTACCGCCACAGAGTCTGAGAACCAGCGCTGTGTCAGCGGACATTCTGGTCTCTGCCAAGCAGGAGGAGGGCTCAGCGTGAGATCATGAATACTGGACTAAGTGGACCTGGAGCCGGTGTGACCCAGGACAGTCACTTTACCTCTGTGAGCTTCAGGGTCCTTCACTGGACGGCAGAGATCACACTACCTGGCCCCGAGGTGCCCTCCACGTGTCACCGCATCGAATCCTCGCAACAACTCCATGAGACTGGTGTCTTCAGCAACCCCCTTTGCAGATGAGCAAACCGAGGCTAAGAAAGACCCATGGCTAGTAAACAGCAGCTGTAGAAATCCAACCCAGGCCCGTGTGACCCCAGAACAGGGGCTCCAACTCATCACAGGCCTTTCCATTGGCACAGGATTCATTCATCATGAAAGTAGAGTCCACCAGGTCAGCCGGTGGCCGGTCACCCAGTGGGTGGAGAAAAGCCCCAGCTCCCCCGGCCTCTGAACTGCCACGTCTGGAGGCTCCAGCTGCAAACAGCCCGAGCCCCTCCCAACGCCAGGCTGCCCAGGAGCAAACTGGGGAGAGATACAGTTGGCAAAACACATTAGCATGTTCCTCTCTGCTAATTAGTTTTGTGAAAAATTATTTATCTACTTATTTTCACCAGAGAGCAGTTGGGGCTGCAGAGATGTGGTGCCACGTTTTACATGACAACGAAAGGGAAGAAAATGCCTGTCACTGCGGGTGTGAGCCGTCCCCATGCGGGTAACAGGCAGGGGTCTGGGAGGCCTGCGCACAGCAACACTCCCCGGGCAGGAGTAAGAGGGGTCTCTGGCACTCCAGGGCTCTGGAGAAATGTGCCGCAGCTGCGGCAGTGTCTGCCAAGGGTCACGTGACTGGTGTGGCGTTCAAGGCCCTCCCCCAGCTCCATGCCTTTGTTGGTGCTGTTCTCACTGCCTGGCCCACTCTTCCTCACCTCCTCTGCCCAGAAAACGCCTCTCCACCATTCAAGTGCCAACTCAAGGAGCGTCTCCTCTGGGAAAAGTTTTCAGACCCTCAGGGGTAGAATGCAGCCCTCTCTCCAATGCCCTTTCTGGGACTCCGTGGCACCTGTAAACATGTTAAGGGCCTCAGTGGTTTCCAGGTTCATCTCTTGGCTACGTGTGCAGGGGCTCTGTAAACTCTGGTTGAAGAAGGGATGGTCATGTGAGGTGATGGCCGCAGGCTGAGCCGGTGGGAAGGCTCCCCCGAGGAGGGGCCCAGTGCTGGGACAGAGTCAAATGGCACAGAGGGTGGCCTTAGCCCCTGGCTCACCTACCTGGGGGTGTTCCCTCCCACAATTAACCTTCCTGAGGGCAAAAAGAACACATCTGACACTGGGTCGCAGTCTTAGCACTGGAGATACTTGGGTAGCTGTGTTTTGGAGAGGCCTCGCTAGCACAGGTGTTCACTTTATCCTTGCTGGGAGAAGGAATGACAACATTGTGCTCTGACCAGAAGTCAGCCAACGTGAGGGTTCTGGTCACGATCGTTCATTCTCTGTGTGATGCTGGGCCAACTGTTTCCCGTCTCTGGGTCTCAGTTTTCTCATCTCTTGGCTCAAGCTAAGTGTGAATTCCTTGGCTTGTCATGTTGCAGACTGCCCCGTTCATGTTTGGAGAGCTTTCCAAGTCAGGAGTTCCTCCCCCAACCCCCAGGGAGAAACCAGACCCACTTCCCCAGCCTCCCTTGCAGCTATGGTGTGGTCATGTGACCTGGACTCCACCCATCAGGGTGCATGAGCCTTCCATTGGCAGAGGCTTTGTAGGCTGCAGAGAGGCCCTGATGAGGATTACCATTCAGTGGAGAGAGGTGGAGCTTTCGGGAGCAGCAGCAGTGCTGGTCCTGGTGGAGACGCCCATGCAGGACACTTGTATGAGCTGAGGTGTCTGTGTTGGTGGCAGGAAGAGTGTCTTTACTGTGAGCCAAGGATGGAAGGCGCTACCTCCTCCAAGCCTGATGGCTTGTATGGCCTTTTCTCCCCAGAGGCCTTAGGTAGTCACGGGCTCTGTCCTTGTCTACGGAGCAAAGCTTGTAACCACTGCATGCTTCCCCACCTCTGCTAACTCTATTTTCTCATGTCAATCCACTTGGAACTCGGCTGACTTCACAAGGGAGAAAGACGTAGAAATCCAGAGTATGGGCACTGAGTAGACTAGCGATGTGCTGGGCTTTGTTCTTAGTGCTTTGACTGCGTCTTCTCATTTGAGCCTCTCAGCAACCCTGGCAATTCTATTTTACAGACATGAAAACAGAGGCACAGAGAGATCAAATATCTTGCACAAGGCCCCAGATTGGGAAGACGGAGAAACCAGGATTCAGCCTCAGGTGGGCTGGCTCCACAGCTGGTTTTCTTTTCTTTTATATGATTCATCTTACCCACAGCCAGGCGAGTATTTTGGTCCTTGTCCTCAGGAGGGAGAATGACTATGTAGCAATGGCAGGTAAGGTTCATCTTGTATGCAAGCTCTGATTGCTTAGTTGTGGATGCCCGGAACACGGGCGGGGGAAAGGACCCAGGCTCAGCAGGAGGCAGTTGATTAATAATGTTTGCCATTCACAACAAGAAAATGGCAACAGTTATACCTGCCTCTGGACTATTCCACTGACGTGTTTAGATCCTGGACTATCCGATCAGCTCCACCTTTCCTGGCAGTCTGGTCTTCCTCTCCCCTAACATTAACTCTCAGCCCCCTTGTTTTTTTTCTCCAGCACCCACACTCATTGCCTTTGCTTCTGTGTGTTCCCTAAAATGCAGTCTCTCTTCTCGTAGCCCGACCGCACCATCCCTACCCCCCATGTGAAATTGCCTACTGTCACGGAGATACCACTGATCTTTATTCTGTTGGAAGCTCCCTGCGTTGATATGCGGTCCAGTACTTATGCATGCAGACCACCACCAGTCACACCCCTTAAGGTGGGAGCAGGTGGGGTTGGGGGGATCCATTCTTGGTCTCTGTCTCCCCCAGGGTCTAACACAGAGCCTTGTGCAAGGTGCACACTCAACAATGTTTAGGAAATAAACAGATGAAAGAATGAGTGGATGGTGTTCTTTATTCATTTCATATTTGTACCTTTTACCAACTCATTGTGAGCAGAGATGGTGTCATCTGATTCTCCTGGGTTCTCCCCAGTACCACTGTGGTGGACAGTAATACTTTCCTAAAATCTGTGGGGAGAGAAACGGAGCTAATAAAGCCTCTTCCACAGGTTGGTTATTGAGCAATCTGAATGTAATAGAGTTTTTGCTATAAACGCTTATAGCAAAAACCCAATAAATATTTGACTGTTACAAATAGTAACAATAAAATCATAATACCACTTACTGATTTAGCTGTCTTGACTGGACAGAAGCTATTTATTTCATGCATTATTCAATGCGTCTCTTTCACTGTCAATATGAATATGTAATTTGTATCAGTTAGCTTTGGCTGTGTAACAAACAACCCTAAAACTTAGTGGCTTGAAATCATAATGATTTACTTGATTTACACTTCAAATGGGTAAACTTTATAGTATGTAATGGATATCTCAATAAGGGTGTTTGTTTAAAAAAAGTAATCACAAAGGGATCTTACTCTTTGCTTAACACATTGGCTAGCAAAGCTTTTTTATTTTATTCCTTTAAAGATAATGTTTCACACATCTCTGGGACTCAGCTCCCTAACGCTTTTTCAGGATATCTGGAAGACCAAAACTATTTTCATAATAACATTAAGATGTTATTTACCTATTTCAGTCTTGTTCTCTCACTATACACAGTGGAGTTTTCCACGAGCTGGAATATTGCAACACATTGACGCAGAAGCAGGTATGAGAACCCCGTGTCTCTTATTAAGTCCGCTATTAATGAAATTTGCAAAAATGTAAAACAATGTCAGTTTTCCCACTACGAGTTTTGTTTTGTGAAATAGTTATGTTTGATTATATATATTATTTATGTTAACATGCAGTGAGTTTACATTTGTTATTTTAAGTGAATTAATGTTTTAAAAATATGTATGCTTTAAATTCTAAAATGGTCAGTATTGGTAAAAATAACCACACATAATCAAAAGCTCTTGAGGACCCTTCACGGTTTCTAAGAGTATAACAAGTCCCTGAGACCAGAAAGAGCAATATGACTCTGTGACTTGGAGGTGGAGCTTTGTAGCATTTCCATTTTCACCTAATTTGTCCTAAGGAAATATCAGTGATAGATTTCAAGATATTTCTGCAAGTTAATTCATCTCAATTATTTAAAACAGCAAAATGTAAAAACAATGCAAATGTCCATCCATACAGAATTGTTTCAATAAATTACAACAATGTAATAGAGTATATACTGTTAATACAAAATAATAGTACAAAGTAGTATTTTATTTGAATAAAATGTTCACAGTTTATTAAGTTAAAAAATAAGATACGGATCAGTGTGTAGAGTGTGATCCCATTTTTTTAGAAAGAAAGTCGTTTATCTGTATATGCATAAAACAGAAAATACAGAGCATTAACCGTAGTATTATGCATTTTTAAAGTATTCTATAAAAACATGTATTGCTTTCTTAATTGAAAAGCTCCTGAAATGTTATTAAAGATTAAAATGCAATAATGATTTTCTTCTCTTATTATTGTTCTTTTAATCTTTAATAACATTTTCCTCAGCTTTTCAATGAAGGGGGAGGACTCCCGGACGTGGACGACAGTGTGAGGGGGCGGGGCGGGGCGGGACAGGGAGGGGGATGAAGAGGATAAATGGTGGTGGAAACAATAATAATTAGAAAAACAACGATGATTTCTTTAGGCCACAATGTGGTGAGTTGGCATTGTGGGACTAAGCTTATCTAAATAAACAGTTCTCAGATAAGCTGGTCAGACTCGGTGGATCTCTGCTGGGTCTGGTCCGGGCCTGGCTGGGCTGCCACCTGTGTCCTTCCGCAGCCGCCCGTCAGCTGGGGCGTGCTGCTGGTGGAAGCCAGCTGGCTGTTGGCTGGGTGATGGGGAGACACAGGTGTCTCATTCAGCAGGCTAGTCTGGACTCCCTCACACGACGGCTCAGGCTTCCAAGAGCAGCAAGAGAGGAAGGAATGCAAGGTGCCCAGCCTCTTGAAGTTCAAGTTTGGAAATCCCATGTCACTTTCATTATATTCCATTGGGCCAAGACAGACAAGTCCAGCCCAGATTTAAGGGGTGGCTAGATTGACTAACGAAACTTACTAGTGAAACTGCAGGGTGTTACGGTGCTTTATGCATTTACTACATAGTAATACTGAGGCCCCTTTTATTTGACAACTATTTAGTGCCCTGTGCTGGACACACTGTCTTTGGTCTCTGTGGGGTAGAGACACATACATCTCACCTGAATACCAAACACACGGTGGATGACCAGGGAATACTTGTGGAAGGAGGGACTGAGCTGGGACAGCCTCAGCCCCGCCGACGACCACACTGATAAGCTCCACCATTATTCCGCGGGCGCGGCGTGCCACACGGAGTCAGCAAATCGTGAGACGCACTTCCCATGAAAGCAGAGGGTTTCTTCTAAGACTAACAAACAATATGCTGAGTTGTCATGGGGTGAAGCCTGATCCAGTACAAGCAAACTGCTGGCGGCTCCACTTTTTAGGGGAGAGAAAAAAGTGCAGATCCATTCACTGAGGACAAAATCATTATTCTGGTTTTAGACACAAGCAGACAAGCATATTAAAAGAATACACTTCTCTGATGATAGAGTCTAGATACTCTAGACGACAGCCTTGCGAAGCCGAGCTCCACAAACAAGCTTTGGAGAGAGGGGGAGGCCATGGGGCTGGAGGCTGGTGTGTGAGATGGAGAGAGAGAGAGAGAGAGCATGGGAGGTGAGGAGCTTCAAATCTTTTCATCTCTAAGGACAGCACACAGAATGCCTCAGAGGACGTTGCATTGCTTTGGCTTTTGTATTTATTAAAAAAACACTGATGACTTCTCCAGGGAGAAGTTTGGAGCAGCTGCTCCTGAATCTGCCGCTGTGTTGTCTACCTGTCTACCCTGCGCCTTGTGCCGTGCAGAGCCCAGACCCTCCCTCGCTCTGAGCCGCTCACAGCACCTCACAGAATACAGACACAGAGACACCCAGGGACGAGCCCGTTCTGTCCTGTCCTCTTGTTGCCAACGGGTGCAGAGCACATTGGCAAAGAGGTGGAGGCTGGTGGCGAGGAACGGCGGCCAGGCAGGCCCAGCCAGGGCTCCGGGTAGGACTGTGTGCAGGTTTAAGAGCGTGAACGTTGGGTCCCGGCAGCTCTGCCACCTACTGACTGGGCCGACTTCCGGCAAGCTACCAAACCTTGCTCGCCTCATGTTACCATCTGTAAAATGGGGATAATAATCGTGTCCACTGAGCAGATAATAATTGCTCAATAAACAGGAGGGTTATGGACGATGTGCTTGTGTCCCCCCCCCAGATTCAGATGTTGAGGCCTTAATCCCCAGCACGGTGGTAGCTGGAGGTGGGGCCCTTTGGACGAGGTCATGGGGCTGCCCCTCTCTGAGGGGACTGGTGACCTAATAAGGAGATGAGGACAGAACAGAGTTCTCTCTCTCTTTCCACCAGGTGAGGAAACCAGGGCCGGAGGTGTCACCAGATGCCAACCATGCTGGCAGTCTGCTCTCAGACCTGCAGGCTCCGTAACTGTGGGAAGTAACCCTTTGTTGTTGAAGTCGGCCAGTCTGTCATTTTCTTGGTGTAGCAGCCCAAACTAAGACAAGGAGCTACAGTGCCAAGGACGTTGGCATGTGTTAAAGGTGCAGAGAGGGACCTCAATATTCAGGTCTCTGAGACCTACCTTAGCTTTGGGTTCTTGATCCTAGGCACCCCACCGCCACTCCAGGGGGGTTCCAACTCCAAGGGTGGAACGAGACCAGGAAAGGTGGTGCATTTACGTTACCTTTTAGCCGTGCTGAGCTCTCCAGGGCAGAGGGTCACTCCCTGGGGCAGTAGTGAGTGTCCCGTTCCTGGGGATATTCAAGCAGAGGTGGGTGACCAGTTGGCAAAGGTGTGCAGGGGGGATTCAGTGGTGGGTGGAGAGATGCTGTCTTCCTTCTTTGAGATTCTCTGGATCTGTAACTAGGTAAGTAATGCTCAGTGTTTAGGTTACTGTCTCATAACTGGTTTCATATTTGACTTGCACTTCCCTGTCCCCATCTAAGTGCCCCTCCCAGAATTTCTCCCTTGTCTGAGTTCCCTGCACCTGCTGCTCCCGCGTGAGCCCGCGGCGAGGCCTGGACACGTCCACATTTGTGATGCCTGTGGCGGGGGTTTGCCTGTGGGTTGAGGTTACGGCAAGAAGAAGGCCCATCTCACCGTCACGAGGAAGACCACTGGAAGTTGACTTTGCTATTTGAAACAGTCCCTTGATGATTTCCACTGACTTGGGATCCTGCCACCTTCACACGTGTGATTCTCCACGGCTCTCTCCTCCATGCACACCCACCACCAGGTGTCTGCACACTTTCACTTTTCGTTATCTGGATGTAGCCTTCCCCTGGGGCTTCCACCTCCCCCCACTCCCGGAGGGGTCAATCTGGTATATTCAAAGGTAGGTCTTTCTTCCTTGAGAGCAGCTCTGGGTCAGGCTGGAGAGAAAGTTTCTTCTCCTTCTACTGTATGGTCTCTGCTTGGGAAGAACAGGACATAGCCAACAGAACTTTATCGGTTCCACTCTGGCTTCTAGGACAGTAGAGAGAATTGGATCTCTGTCCCCGACAGGGGGTCCAGTACCCCTTGGGAGCACAGCCCTCGTTCCGTGCCAGCAATCACCCGGACAGTGAAGGACGCCCGACGGTCCATGATGCCCCTTCCATCAGGCAAGCCAAGGACCCACAGCCTGAATGACGGATTAGGACAAAAAACCCATTCGCTTGGGGTGGTGGCTGCAATTTTCTGACTAGTCATTTCAGACGCATAAATACCCAATTAAGATGCCATAGTAAAGGACGTGGGGAAGGGAAGCTCATGTGGTTTCCTTTCTTGGGAATCTAACAAGCTATTTTTTCATCCCATTCAGAAACCAAAAACCTTAATTTTTTAGAGCAGTTTTAGGTTCACAGCAGAGTTGAGAGGAAGGTACTTTGACGAGAGGTAAAAAATGTACTCCGGTGAACGTAATCAAAGGAAGCCTGTTGGAAGGATATTAGGAATGCAGGGTATTTTCGGGCAGGCTGGAGAACAGGTTTCAGCAGACCCCTCCCAAAGCCGGCGCGCCACCTTGGACATCCTTTCTCTGCCGCCTCACTGTCTTAGCCTCCTCACCTGTCTGGCCAAATGGCTGCTCATTCTCTACAGTGCAGCCCAAGCATCCCCTCCTCCGCGACCCACCCAAGTAGCTCGGACACCCCTTCTGAGCCCCCATGGTATCCAGAGGCTGTGTGATAGCATCTAACACCCAGAGTTACCCTCTCCCCAGACTGGATTGAGAGCTCGCAGAGACCTGGGCTGGCGATGTCTTCTTTCTGCTCGCCCAGGGCCCAGCACAGCGCCCGGCACACTGTAGGTGCCGATCCTCAGGCAGAAATAGTGCAGATTGGTCCCGGAGTGCCACCTCACAAGCGCTCCTGGAGTGTGTCCTGAAGCTGTGTCTCCATTCCCAGTGCTGGGCCTGGGGGTGGGGTGGCAGGATGCTGACTGACTGCCCCAGGCGGGCAGAGTAGGGCTCCAACCAGGCATTTGCCCTGGGGTGGGCGGCCTCCTGGGTTTCTGGGGTGAGGAAGTCTGCCCCGGAGGGTGTGTCTTCAAAACATCAGAGAAAATTAGGGGTGACAACTCTTAGGAAAGATGTGGGGAGGGGTGGTGTGTGTATGTGGGAGGGAGGGGTTGGTGTGGGTGAATGTGCCTCTTTCTGGCGAGCGGTGATGCGGAGGGGGCTCGGGCTGAGACACTCAGGGGCAGGTGCTTCTGGGGAGGGTGAGTGTGCCGACGCCGGGGTCTGTGCTCGCTGCACGTACTTCTGTGCCGAGGGCCCAGGTGTGTATGCCGTGTGTGTGTGTGTGTGTGTGTGTGTGTGTGTGTGTGTGTGTGTGAGAGAGAGAGAGAGAGAGAGAGAGAGAGAGAGAGAGAGAGAGAGAGAGAGAGAGACAGTGTGAGACTCAGAGCCGCTGAGATTCTGAGATGCACCATGGCTCCCACCGTGACCGCCTCCTTCAGTGAAGACAGTTGGGCTTTGTGGGTGGCGTGTGCACTGGGGGGGGGTGTTGTGTCTCCTCATTTCGGAGGTGCATTCATGACTGTTAACCTTGTCATACTGTTTGTGCACAAAGGGCACTTTTCCTGCTCTGTTTCCTGGCTGATGAGCCGACTCTGGACACCTGGCAGGTTGGGGCACTGGGGACTCGGAGCGGAGCGGGAAGGAAGGGCAGGGAGTCCCTCCAGGGCCGATTTCCCAGCAGTGCCCTGGCCACCGCCAGGCTCCTCCCGCCTCCCTCCGAGCTGACAGTGGGGCAGAGGCTCCCTCTCCTGGGCCCACAAAGCCAGTGGGAGCAGAGCAGCCACTCAGAGAGGTGGGACGTCTGCCAGGAAAAAGGGACTGTCACCGTAGCCCTGTATCCCTCCTGCTCCAGAGTCTCCTCTAGCCCGAGGTTATAATGCTCTGGGGGCAGTCCTTTGACCCCTCCCCCTCTCCCCTGCCAGCAATACCGGCCAGGGAAGTGTTGGACCAGGGACCTGGACCGGAACACCTGCTCCCCAGACGTCCTGCAAAAGAACCTCTGTGGGGTGGGGCTGGGGGTTCAGGGTCTGTTGAGCCAGCTCTCTGAGTGATTCAGACAGCTGCTGACATTTACGAAGCACTGTTCTCGAAGGCACACTGGAAGCACAGTGGGGTGAGGTCACTTGTCCATGGTTTTACTTACTCGTTCATTCATTAAAAATCTGCCAAGTGCCCAATACCCGCCAGGCCTAGGCAGTAGGGATATGTCAGTGAGCAAAACAGACAAAATCCCCACCCTCGTGAGCTTATATTCTATTGGTAGCGGGGCCGGGGGCAGGGGGAGGTGGGGAGAGATACGATATGGAAAAGTAGAAAGCAAAGTGTGCAGATTCAGAGGTGGAGGGAACTCAGTTTAGGCTCATCGAGAGCCTCTGGCCACTGGGTGGAGACACAGGTGAAATGAGACTGGGGATGCAGGAGGCTGCAGCCCTCATGTTCAGGCAGGAGGTGACTGGGGCGGGGGGAGGGGGAATGGGGGGGTGGCAGAGCTCAGGCCGGGCTGCTTCATTGTCCTGGGGAAGGACTGTCCTGTTCCAACTGAGAGAGAGCAGAGAGGCATGCTGGGGATTTGAGGCCCGAAGGGACAAGCCTGCAGTAGTCATCCAGGCGGGTGGGGACCAAGGGTCATTGGCGGCTCCTGGTTCTGAATGTAAGGTGAGAATTAACCAGGGCTAGAGTCCTGCCAGCTGAGGGTGGTGAAGAGAGAGGCCACAGGGAGCAGGGTGCAGGCCTGAGGGAGGGAGTCCAGGCCTGGGGCGTGGGATCTAAACCTTGGGAAGAGGGGGAGGCCCGGCGTTTGCAGCAGAGCTGAGGGACCAGGGCTCCTGGCTTCTCTGCAGGAGAGACTGGGTTAGGTGACTCACTGAGTTTTGGTCCAATAAAATCCATTCTGCACCCACTGGTGTCCACGGAGGGATATGAAGTCCCTCTGGTGCCCTCTGGCTTGTGCTGGGCCTGGTGCCAGCATCTGGATTTCTGGGGCCTTGGCATTTGGCAAAGGGGTGCCATGGGCTGTCCCAGCACCAACAAAGAGCTGGCACACAGCAGCTGTGCACTAATGTCATCAGTATTTGTTGAATGAATAATGAACGAACTGAGTCCGGCCTTCAAGTTTCACAGGTTATACTAGTGGTTTTTGACTTTCTGTATCTGTAGGAGTTTTGAATATAAAACTTTAAGTAGAATCCCCTACTTGGGAGGGATTAAAAATTTGTCTAAATCATGCTAAATAACTGAGCAATACTTACACTTAATCCCCAGTGCCATACAGCTGTGTCTCACAGTGTCACTAAAAGTCCTCATAACTGTTGCGTCATTCATTTTTGTCACCCTTAGTGTATGTCACCATTTTTGCTGCCTTAGTGCACGGCAGCAGCCTTCCCCTTCTATCTCATGCTGCAAAGTTAACCCTGCCTTAGGAGTCAGGTTCTAAAGTTACCACCCAAGGAGAAAACACAGTTTAATAAAAAATTACCCTTGAAACTAATGGGCTGTGCCCAATAAGTGCAGAATTCCTGTTTGATGCCCGCAAACCTCTGCCCTGATATGCATGTAATGTACAATTTAAATATTTTTATGCAAAATAGCAATTACAGCAGTTTTGATAGAATAAAAGGACAAAGAGTTAGAATTTACTTACCTGAATCAGAATATGTGCAAGACAAAATTCTCACCTGTCCTGGCAAAGTCACCATTCTCGGTCCCCAGCCTTGGGTCAACAAAGGGCATGCTGTCTTTGGCATGAGGCGTCCCCAGCAGTGAGCAGGATCCACTCACCTCAACTACCCCCTCAGTCAGGGCAGAGGTGCTGGAGGAGAGAGAGACACCGGACCCCAGGCCAGCGGAGGGAAGCTCTTAAGCTCCCACCAATCCAAAGCAATTGCTTGATGTAAAATTCTGGAGCCACAAACCCTGAGGTTAAAAAGAGAATAACTACAAAATAAAGGTGGGGTGCAGAGCCCCTGTTCCAGGCCCCCCTGGAATGCATGTGCTATTTTTACAAATGGCCTGAAGACAGAGGTTCCCAACTGCCAGACCACAGACCCCGAAGGGACAGTGACTGACTGTCAGGGCCTCAAAGTCCACGTGGGGAGGCAGCTCTGCCCACAGGGTCACTACTGTGTCCCGTGTGTATATGGATGGCTTTGTCAAATTCGTGTAAATGCTGTCATGATAAATCAACCACAAGTTTATCCCAAAGCACTGCGGAGTTCCTGGTGACTTGTACTCTCACGAGGCAGGTTCACGCCACGGCCAGGGTGTGAGCTCTGTGCAAACGCCGCCTGCCCCCTCCACATCCAGGAACTGAGCCCTTCCCAGGCCTCTCCTGCTCTCCACCCCCACCAAGACCTCAAGGCCGCTGTCCTTTTAGATTCTGCTTCCAGAACAGAGCTGGGCAGACAGGGGAGCAGATGGAGTCGGGCAGATGTGGAAATCTTGTTATCCCGGCTGCCAGCACGCTGACTTCCGCTGTCTCCGTGGAGAGGGCCCAGGGGAGGTAGGAGAGAGCCCCTCCTGGTCCTGTGGGGACCCCATGCTCAGAAAGGGGACCCTGCAGCGGAAGTACAACCTGTCTTTCTTCAGCCTTCGGAACCTCAGCGTCTGCTTCCCACCCTTGTGGGCTGGGCCTGCCCTTCACCTTCTTGTTCCCAATCAGGTTTTATAGCCAGGTCGTTTGCTCCTGGAAATGCAGTGTCTGGGCCAGGAGTGGGACCTGGCAAGTGATGGATTACGAACATCTGACCCCAGGAACGTGGGGTAAATCCCAGCCGCCTGCTAGGACATCCCATCCCGCTCCAGGCCCCCGTCTGGGCTGCCCTGTCCAGCAATCCTGTCCCAAGTCCCCAGGTGGATCAGAAAAACAGCTGTTTCTACAGACTGATCAGGAGTGAGGGCATGAAATAAAATTCGAAGGACAATTGCACTTGAGGACTTTTCTGAAAATGTTACCTTGAAGTTTATATTCGTTTGTAAACCTAGAAGTATTCTGAGTTCTCCCTGGGGGAGGGTGGGGGGGCGGGGGCGGGCAGGCTGAATTTATGCAGTTGCTGGATCTGGCCACTAGATGGGGCTTCTCCCTTTGTGTCTGAGCAGGCAGCCCGACAGTAGATCTGTGCCACGTTTCTCACTCGGGCGCTGGCGCCACCCTGTTCTGAACTTAATCCAAATCTTTATTAATACATTCCATAAATGTCCCCCCCATTCGGTCTCATCCGAAATGCCACCTCATTAGAGAGGCTGCTCCCATTCCCTGTTCCCTGATCCTCTTTTATCGCTGTCACTGCACCTGAGCCTTTCTTAGCTGTGTGCTCAGCTGGTTTTTGGGCCCCACTCCCAGCCCTGCCCTCTGGAAGGTAAGCTCCCCAGGGGCAGGGCCTCTGGTTAGACTAGCCTCTGATACACAGCAGGTACCCCACAAATGTCATCCAATGGCTGAGTGACCCTTCGGAAAAACTTAGTTGAAGGTGGCAGGCAGTCATGGAAGGATGACAGGTCAAATGTCAGGGTCAAATGTCAGGCTCCAGAGTCTGTTGGCCAGGTGGATTTGGGTGAGTAATTTGGGTTCTCCAAGACCCGTCTTCCCGTGTGGGCGTGGAGAGGACGGGCACTAGTGGGTCGGGTCGTTCTGAAGATAAGTGGGAGATAACATTTGTCGTGACAGAGCCAGCGCGTGGCACATGGTTGGCACCTAAGAAATGTGAATGGCTTCTCGCCCTTTCCCAGGGGAATAATTCAGGATAAATATAACATTTACACTAAAATCTTTATGTGTTTCTCTGCTGAGCATGTTCAGTGTGTTCAGAAATAATTAACTTAGAACACCTGGTGGAGAAGAACAGACACGGGCCCTGGGGAACAGGTCTGTCTGGCTTAGGCAGAAGTTTTGTCCTAACAATTTTTATGGAAAATGTTTCTATACAACGCTTTCTCTTTTCTCTGCAAAATAACAAGGAATGTGCATAATCATTATAATCTGGACTCTCAACCTTAACGTCCATCTCTTTTGTCCCTCTTTCTTCCTGCTTCCTCTCCTGGGCTCCCCTCAGGTTCTCCGACTCACCTCACCTCCGAGCCTCTGTACAAGCTGGTGCCATGTGCAAAGAACCCAGAACAATGGCCTGAGGCTTTTCCCCTGGGAAATCTTGTTTATCAGACTGGGCCTGAATGCCACCTCCTCTTCCCCGATCACAGACTCTACTGGACCAGCTCTGTCCTTTAGGTTTTGGTGTTCGAACTTGCATTTCCTTTCCCAATGTCTAGCTTTCCTGTTATTTCTTGACTGAGAACTTGTTAGTAGACAATCTCTGAAAGTTACAGTGGTTTAGTGTGTAGCCATGGTCCGAGGATCCACGGCACCAAGATGGCTGCGTCAGAACAGCGGTGCAGATACGCTCTCCAGGACCTGCCAGAGCCTGCATCTGCGTGCTGGGCGTTTCCATGCCAACCAGCTGGGGCCTGGTGATGAGCACTTGCTTTCCTAAATGACCCCCAAGTTGATTACAGATGTGCCTCTATTAAGGCAGGAAAGTTGTTTTAAAGTTATAGTTTGTGAATTCATAGAGCTGGATCCTGGCTGTTGAGAAATTCATTCCCAAAGACAGAAAGACGACAGGAAGTGATTGCTGCATTCTCAGATCCCACATTGGGAACCAGAAATGGGAAGCCTGCAACACCCCCTACTCTCAGGCTCCTGTCTTGCTGCCTCAGACACCGGGCTCATGCCCTTGGTCCAGGCCCCCTCTCCCGGCCTCTCCCTCTGTCATAGCCCTTCCCTGGCTTCTTCCTCTCTGACCACCAGGGCCGGCGAAAGCTTTTGGAGGTAACCACCTGATTCTCCATGTTGTTTTTCTTCTTGGCTGGAGCCGGTGGCCTTTCAGAGCATTCAGCCATGTTCTGTGGCCGAAGAAGTGTCTGTACATGTTGCAGCTTAATTATCTGCGTCCTGATTGCAGCCCCTCCCAGTGGGACAAACCTGCTCTGCCTTTGGAAGCCTGGCATTCAGGCTGTGTGTGTGTTACAGCTTTTTTTTTGCTAAAATTTTTCTGTCTGTTCAGGTAAAAGCATTTGAATGGTGGTGGACTTTTCGTCTTCTTCTTTTAAAGAAACTAATTTTAATCACCTTTAGACTGTTATCCCAACCAAGCTTCCCAGTGGTGGCACCCCCTACCCTGCCAAGCCTGAACCCCAGGGCATGAATCCTTCCCATGACCTCCCACTGTCCCTTGGAGATGCCAGGAACCAAAGCCAGGGGTCTTCTGTGCTCAGAGCAAATGGAGACACGTGACCTCTGACCTAGGAGTGCCGGTAAGTATTACTGAGACCCCAAGGGTGCCATTTACCAGGAAGGTTTGGGAATCTCTAATTTAGAAAAAGACTCTTTGTTCTGGATTTGCAACTTTTCTGTAAGTTTCAGATTGCTTCAAAATCAAATAGGAAGCTCTGGGGTTGACTCAGTCCTCAGGCTCCATGTGGACTGAGGCCTCCCCTGGCGTGTGTGGGTGTTGGGCTAGGGCTGCCCTGCCAGGCTCTGAGGCTGCTCTCACCGGCTGCATTGTGACAGGTCCTTCTGCGTTTCCATGAGCAGGCACGTGTTACTCAGAAGAAAGTGCAGGCGAGACAACGTCCAAGCCACCAAAGGAATTGACCTTTTTCAGTCTATCCCAAGGCAACGTATTGAAGAGGAAAAGGAGAAATTGGCCATACGAGGGCAGCATTGTTAAGGAATTATTGCTAATATCTTTTTCCTTGTAAAATGGGGGAAGCGTCTGAAATTTGAAGGAAAAAAGGTTTCTTTGTGGGTGCATGTTCCAGGTTGAATGGACAAGTGCAGAAAGCGATAAAGGAAGGAGGCAAATGCAAAGGACTGACTCTCAGTCCCCAAACCCTATTTTCCAGGCACTGGCTGGTGCAGAGTGGCTTCAGGCCTGCTGGCCTGCAGAGCGCCTTAGGTGACAGGGTGACGGCACCTTCTTACCAAACAAAACGGACACACTATGCCTGCATCAAGGAAGGGGCCAGTCGCCAGCATTGGGTGCTGGAGTTTTGAATCAGTTCTGCAAATCACACGTAAAAGAGACATTCAATGTAGAAGGTCTACAGAGGGCAGCGGCCACCCCTTCCTGAGCCTCTGGCCTGCCTGCCAGACCTGGTGCCCTTACACACTTGCCGGGAAGGCAGCCCAGCTCGAGCCTCATCCTCCCTCCCTCCCACCTGCTCTGTCCTCCTGTGAGATGTCATGGCCCACACCTAGCCCTGGGGCTGAACTGAAGCAGTGAGCAGGCTGTGAGCAGGGAGACAGGGAGCTCACGTGGGACAGAGCTGACTCTAAAAGCCACAGTGCTGTGCGCGTGTACTTTGACGTGGGTTTTCTGTAGAGCAGTGGAGGGGGGAGGTTGGGGAGATATTGGTCAGAGGAAACTTTGGAGCAGCAAGGCAAAGGGCAAAGGGCAGAAGGCACAGGTTTCAAAGTTGGTCAAACCCAGGCTTTCACATCTACAAGCCCGGTGACCATTAGGAAGCTACAAGACATCTCTTGGGCTCAGTTTGCTACTCTGTCCAATGGGAGTAACAGCACTCCCTTCGTTACCTTGCTCTTCGGATTAAATGGAGTCCCGCTTGTAAAGAGCCTGGAATGTAGTAGGTGCTGAAGAAATCTCAGTTCCCATCTTAGTCTTCTGTCCCAAGGAAACAACGAGGCTCTGGGAGCTCGCTTGGGGCCTCTTCCCTCTGCAGCATCTTGGAGAGAGGGAAGGAGGAAGACCCGCAGGAGCAGGAGCAGCGATGGCCCTGTGTTTCGGGGCACAGAGATGTGCTGGAGGCTCAGATCCAGCCACCGTGTAGGAATAATTACGGCTGCTATTTTTGCGCACTAGTTTAATAACGTTAATTTGGCGACAGCCTGATATTATAACATACTCTCCCACACAGAGGTGACTTTAGTTCCCTTCTCACCAGAATCCTTTTGCATTTTTCCTGTGGGGTTCGGGCGGGGGAGCTGGTGACTCACAGCTGGAGGGGGCCTCCTCTGGAGGCCCCTCTCCTATGCGGGTGTGAGCTGCTGGCAATGTTGCCTTGTGACGGGCGAACCGGAAACTCACTCAGCCTCCAGGGAAAGGCCCCTGGCCTTGCTCTGGGCCTCTCCGAACGCTGGCAAAGAACTGGCCATTCCCGAGCCATTGCGCCAGGGCAGGCTTCTTAGAGGGGGAACCTGTGCTGTGGTTGCTTGATGGCCTCGTGGCTGAGGGGGAGCCCAGGGGGGCAGAAGGAATAATCACACTAGCGCTCACGCCTTAGAGATTTGTACTGAAAACGAAGACAGGGACAGAGTGGTTTCTGAGTGGGGGCTGGCAAAATGGGACTGGGGGGATGTTTTGCGAATCAACTCAGAAGTCCATCCATTGGGGACAGGGCACGTCCACGCTGCAGGGCGTGTGCGTGCAGCTGCGAAGGAAGCGATGACCGAGGTGCAGCGCGCAGAGAGTGGGCGAGGCTGCGTTTCTCTGAACGTCAGCCTTGCAGCTCAGCAAAGAGGAAAGAGTGGTATTCGAACCTGTGCGCTCTGCAGCCACCAATGAAATAATGGACCGTGGCCGTGACTGTCGTGGCCACTAGACTCACAATGGAAAGGCAGCCAGAGGTTGCATGCTGCCTAATTTCAGATGATGAAAATAAGGAATTATTGCTAATATCTTAAGTGTATTATTATTGGCATTGTGATTTTTTAAAAAGAAATCCTAGTTTTTGCAGATGCACAGTAAAATATTTATGGAAGAAATGATGTGATGTTTGGGATTTGCTTCTAAAATAATCAGGGATTAGCCCTGGCTGGTGTGGATCAGTGGGTTGGGTGTTGTCCTGAAAACTGAGGGGTCGCTGGTTTGATTCCCAGTCAGGGCACAAGCCTGGGTTGTGGGCCGGGTCCCCAGTTGAGGGCGTGCGAGAAACAATTGATTCATGTTTCTCTCGAACATGGATGTTTCTCTCCTCTTTCTCCCTCCCTTCCCCTCTCTCTGGAAACAAAATCTTTAAAAACCTTAAATAATCGGGACTGGACGTGTGTTAATCGTAGTTGAAGGTGAGTGATGGGTGCAGGGGAGTTAGGCGCACTGTCTTCTTGAGGAATTCTGGACTGTTGGGGGGGCGGGGAGGTGAGCGCACGTGGCGTTCAGCCCGAGCCTGTGGGAGTGAAAACTGCAGCCCGCGTTCTGGAATAGCAGCAAGGCAGCAAGGCAGCGTTTGAACAGATGGAGTGCCCGCGTCCTGTGATGCGTGCCTTCCACGGGCAGTAGGTCCCGCAGGAATGGTCCCGCAGGTCTGCAGGGAGAGACAGATGGCTGAATGGCAGCATCGCTGTTTGTGAGCAGAGCGGCCTTGGAGGCCACCTGACCCGAGAGATGTGCTGGAGGAATTGTGGTCATATCTGGGAGGTGAGTTCACGGCTCTGGCCTTTCCATCTGATTTCCCCGGTGTCTGCCGCTGGGATTTCCCCGGGACTCAGGCAAAAGGCAGTCGGCATGGTGTCCTAGGCTGTGATTAGAAGCCACAGGCTTGGTGTTCACAGAGCCAAACAGAAGCTCAAGGAAAAGCAGTGCTGGGCGGCAAAGTGAGAGAGGGAACGCACACGTAGTGAGGTACTGTTTATTCGGGTGAACCTATGTGTGCAGAAAGCAGCAGCACACATTTTAAGGAGCACATGCGACACGAAAGGATACATTGGGAAACGCATTTCACGGTTGCTCACAGGAGGGGACGGGAGAGGAAAAAACGAATGAATGAGAAACCAGGGGTCAATACTGGTGTGGAGCCATGAGGTTACGCACCCTGAACTGCGGAGCATGCTGCTCTCTCTGGGGTTTGGAGTAAATAAATAAAATCATGAAGGATAAACCGCCAAGGGTAGCAGCTGGCATACAGTAGGCACTAAATAAATGCTAGCAACAACCAAAAGAATATATTCGCACTTATTTAATTACTATTAATAGGCTATAGGGTAGATTATTAAGAATGCTTTGACCATTTCCCCCCATCTTTTTCTTCTTCCCCAATCCTGGAAAAGAGTCTACCCTTCTGTTCCTAGGGACTCACTGAGGAACACTATGGAGTGTCTTCCCGAAGGGACAGATTGGAAGGACATCCTTGGCAGAGGTCCAGGTAAATAGTGAACCCTGGGGACAGTCCCCATGCCTCTTGGGAAGGAGATGAGCCAACAAGTGCCACTGGTGGGTTCCGAGGGAGGTAGAGACCACAGACCCTTGCAGGGCCCAAGAGGGGTGGTGGCATGGGGTTTCTGAGGACAGTGGCCACCAGGAGTCGGGTCCTGCCTCTGCGAGGGCCCTGGCACCTACACTTTCCGGCCACCTGGTGGCCTCTGCCACCTGCTCCCCATGGTACTCCTGGGCAGCCCTGGGGGACACTAAACTTCCCACCAACCATTTCAGTATGGCTCACTGTTAGTTTGATTCAGAACAACAAGGTGACGTTGTCACATTCAAGTGCGGTGAAGTGAAATTCATTCACACTTTCACACTCCACTATTTTTCTTTGCACCTTTCACAGCCAGGAGCTCACACGTATGGTGTTTCAGGGAGTGTTTTGTTGAACACACAGAAATACTCCTTCTTCCTCTCTAGCTGATGGGCGCTAGGCGTCCAGGTCTCACCGCCACGGCACTGCGGCGGGCCATGTGCTTCAGGGTGCCCCAGGGTTCAGCCCAGATAGTGGGACCCGAAGCCAGAGTCCTCCGGGAGCTCCTCTGCAGGATCCGAGCCTGGTTCTGCAGCACTCGGCTGGGTCGGGGTGTTGGGTGTGACAGATAATCCCTGGTCCCTCACTCCGTGCCCAGTCCCAGCACCTGCTGTGAGGCTTCCTGCAGTGACTAGCCAGCAACGAGAGGCGCTGAGGTCCCACCACGACCGACCTCACGTGGGGAAACCTGGAATTGTTCCGCCGCCATTCCCACCCCAGTTGTGTGAAATAACGAAAACCACGGTCCGGGTCTCTGCCCCGGCTCCAGGCACAGAGCTCCTGAAACCCTTGTAAGGAGGGCGGAGAGCAGTGGGAATGTCTTTTGTTCTGCTACTTGGCCTTTGGCCTTGGCTCCTGACACGGCCCTCCTAAGTCCTTTGGGACTTCCTGGGTGATGGCAGTGTCTTGTTCTAATGAGGCGACTCTGGGTGGGCGCCTGGAGAGCTTCAGGGTGGGGGCTGGCCGTGGAAAGAGCAAGTAGCGAGTAGAAGCTTGGAATGTTCCGCTTAGCCCGCCCTGCAGGGAGGGGAGAGGAGCCGGAGGACGAGTGCGTGCTCGATCACGCTGCATGATGGGGCTGCAGAGAAGGCCGCTGTGTGGGAGGTGTGGAGAGCGTCCTGCTTTGGGTGCACCTGACCGCCACAGGCCGCAGCTCCTGCCGGACCGTACCCTGTGCAGCTCTGCATCTGGCTGTCCACCTGTGCCCTCCGCTCTGCCTTTCATTCCATAGTAAAGTGGTAGGAGTAAGCTTTCCCTGAGTTCTGTGAGCTGCTCCAGCGCTGATGGGACCCAAGGGGGCGAGTGTGGGAACCTCTGCTTTGCAGCCAAGTCGGGGAGAAGTAGTGAGTAACCCGGGTCCTTCTTCTTGTGACTGGCCTCTGAGGCCAGGTGAGGGCTGCGTGGTGGGACTGAGCCCTTGAGCTGGGGCATCTGCTCGAACTCTGGTTAGTGTCAGAATTGAATTGAATTGCGGGATACCCAGCTGGTGTCACCGAGCACTGAGCATGATGAGTAGAGAGGTGATGAAAAGGATTGACAAGCCGAGAGCTCTCAGGGGAACGACACCACGCCACCTTTTCCCATTACTGACACCATCCCTTCCCCATCCACCTCTGAATGGGAGCCTGGACCTTTTCTCTGAGTGTGGCGGTGAGCGTGTGGGCCGCACCGGGCAGTAGAAGGGAAGACACCCACCACTTGAGACAGGAACTGGCAGAGCAATGCCAATATTACCGCCTGCGTGGTCACGAGCAAGCCCCGGACCCCCTTCAGGTATCAGTGTTCCCTACGTACAGGACCAAGAGGGTTGGATGGGACAATGCTTGCAAAGAACCTACTATGTGCCAACCACTCGGACAGGGCTTTACAAGCATGTTGACGATGACGTCTGGTGATGAGCCTCTGCTGGAGCTGAAGCTGAAGTCATAGAGTCCAAACTGACGTTTACAAGAAATGGGCCGTGGTTCATGATGGCGAATCCATTTTCCCGAAACCTGTGACTGACCCTGTAGGACAGTCCATCCAGCCCTGGCCATTTAGGGCGCCGAGAATTGCTGAGGATTTAACACACAGAACTCCCCTGGGGCCTCGTGTGGGGCTTGCTTTATTTAGTCTCTTTACCATTTTGTTCATAAAGGGACCTTAATCAGAAAAGGACTTCACGCTTTACATACGTACTTCCCCCATCCATAGAATCCATCGTGTTTCATTGTATCTGAACTGGGATAGGAGGTGGACGTGTGAATGTGGGTGGATTTAATATTAGAATTGACCCAAAATCAGTCCGCTAAAGAGACTGTAATACATCGTCTCTCTATTGCCTGATCAGAAACCTCCAAAGCCCTGAAGCCTTGTTCTTTTTGTGATTGCTGAGTGTGAGATGAATTATTCAAAGACCAGTGATGAAGATTGGCTTCCACTCTGCAGCCGGAGCCCTGGAACTGCAAGGTCATTTCTGAACATCCATCAGGCCTGCTCAGGGCCCGAAGTTCATCCCTGGGCCCTGACAGTGGGGGTGGGGAGCACACTGACTCCAGAACGCTGAGCGCTCTTGTCCTCTTTCTCAAGGGCAGGCTCTTGCTGCATCCCAATGAAGCCCAGCTCCTCAGGGAAAGGGCCCAAGAGCAGGGAGGCTGGGCCTGAGCCCACGAACTTGACAGCTTGCCCAAGGCACAACGTTTGTCTAAGGAGGCAGAGTCTATGAGGGCTGGGAGGTAGCAAGGAGGATGCGTGGGCCTTAAGCATCCTTGGTTGCCCACCCAGCACTATTTCCCCTTTCTTTCTTGAGTTTTGTTTGGGAAGCCATTAGACTTCCAACTAAACCCCTGAGAAGGGGCTTTATCCCCAGTTCCAAGGGTAAATCCTGATAGGTCTAAGCCAGTGGTTCTCACCCTGGTATCCCATTAGGACCACGTTGGGAGCTTTAAATGGTTCATGTGACTGGAGTCCAGTCTAGAGACTAGAGCAGGGCACAACCTTGCCGTCACCTGGAAGCTTGTTAGAGAGACGGACTCTCAGGCCCCACCCGAGAGCAAAGTCAGAATCTCCGGGCTCGGAGGACAACTGGTCAAAGCCAATCGTCCTCCGGCAGATGTATTTCCCAGTGATGTTGCCACCACAGGTCCTGCTTCTCACACTTGCCTCACAGTGGGACGCTGACACCCTCTCATCTTGAACCAGCAGGACCTGTGGCCCCTCCCCCGAAACCTGGGTGGTCTGGTCATTCCGGTGAAAAGGACACCAGGGAATGCCCGAGGCTACTTCGGAGGAAGGCAGCACTGCCTGTCTCTTGGGACGCCGCTCTGAGAAGCCAGCAGTCAGGCTGGGCGGAGGGCCAGGCCTTCTGAGGAGACCGCAGAGGTGTTCCAGCCGACAGCCCTCGCTGAGGTCCCTCGGGCACCAATTGTCAGACAAGCGAGCACGGAAGCTCTGCAGAGGACAGTCGCTGTTGGACTCCTGCTGCCGGAAAGATCTGGAATGGGAGCCACCTGCTGAGCCCAGTCAAGCCCTCGGCTGTACAAAGATATGATCGTGGCTGTCTTACGCTGCTGAGTTCTGGGGCGATTCGCTATGCATCGATAGATGGCTGGGGCCCAGGGGCAACCCGCCCTTGCCAGATGGTGGTTTAGGGATGGGCATGTGGCCCAGTTTGGGCCAATAAGACATGTGGTAGAGTCTTCTGGGAAAGCTGCCGTCTTTGTTCCCGAGAAGGCCACGGAAGAAGAGACGGCCCTTCTCTTCCCTCTGATGTGCTGTGTCTTGATACGACGCTGAGCAGCTCCTGCCCTCTTGCTACCAACCTGAGGACAAAGTCAATCCCAAGGATAGCACAGCGGAGGCATGGAAAGACCTCGGGTCCTTGAGGGTGTCCCTGAGCGACTGCATTAATGAGCCTCCGAGCCCACACCTCCTGGCTCTCCTGGATGTGAAGATCATACTTACTGCCTAAAGCAGTTCGAGTCACAGTGTCACTTGTTGTTGAAAGTGTCCCCTCTGTTGCAGTGTGTAAGCCAGAAGCCAATCTCCATCAGCTCTGAAAAGGGAGGATCTCAAGGCCAAGGTCGATGGAGTGTCAGCTGTTTCCCCAGAACTGTTCCTCCTGCTGGTGAGCAGAGAGCTGGTGGGAAGTCTCTCCTAAGCCAGGAGCAGGTTGAGTGATTTGGGAGGGCAGGGCAGACGACAGGACAAGTCAGCTAAGCTTGGGCCATAGAGAGGGTCACTCTGAGCCAGCTCTCAGCCCCGAGTCGACGTGTCTTCTCCACCAGGAACCATCAGAAACCCCAGGTAAGTTCTCATGTAGGCTCGCTCCTTCCCAGGAAAGGAAGCCTGAGGAGGCTGCCCATTTTGTGGGTGGAGAAACCGAGGCTCGAAGTGTGTGATGGGCTTGCCCAGGGAGCTTGGTGGCTCTGAAGTCCTTCCTCTTGCCTGCGGGAAGCTGGCTGGGACTCCGAAAGGGAAGCTGCGGGTCACATCCCCAAACGCTCAGCCCACCTGGGTGACCGGCCAGCGCCCTGCCTGTGGATCTGAGGATGAGCCTAAGCCTTTCACATCAATTCCAGGGTGAGCTTCTCCAGGGAAACCATCACTTCCCTCCTCTAAGTCGACTCTCATCTGGAAACTTCCGTCTCCCAACAGACATAGACACAGTCACACTTGGGCACCTTTCAGCTGGGAAGCATCTTTTCTGCCCTACATTGAGCGTGAAAGTGGTGCCTCTTGACCTTGAATCTGCTCTTGGACCTCTGGAGTTGGCTGAACTAGGGCCTTGCTCCCCATAATGTGGTCAGGGAACCAGACACTGGCTGGAGAAGCCCTTTCCCCCTCCCCCGGCTCAGAGGAAGGAATGGGACCCTTCCTGCTGCTCTGGGGGCCTGCCCTTTGCACTCAATCTTGTTCTTTCTTGGGGTCCCCCAGGTATCTGACCCGTTATCTAAATTCCATATTCTTTGGGTTGTCATCCAGGTGCTCCAGGAAGGAGACAGGGGATGCAGGGGGGAGGGGTCCATCACTTGAGAATGGTTAGGCTTTGCCTGTAAAACCAACCACCTTTAGAGCTGGAGGCGGAGTCTGAGGACAGAGCCTGGAGATGATTTTATCCAACCCCTTGATAGACAAAAACAGGAAGCCCCCAGTTCCTGGAGGGCCTATGACCTGGCTTTGGGGCAGCAACCTCTACCCGCTGGGGAGTGTCAAGCCTGCAGGTGGTGGCTGCTGAGCCTTGACGGCCTGGCTGAGCCCACATTTGCTGCTCTGGCCTGAGTGTGCATGGACGTGCTGACTCCCCATACCCCCACACTCTGCACCAACCCTGCCTTCGGCAGAATCCACTTGTTCATCCACTTCTGCACCCACTCAGGACGTGGAGTGTTTGTGTTCCAGAGGCTAATTAACTTCCTAAGCGTCGTATTAGCATACGAGAGTGTGTTCACTGAGTTTGGTAGAAAAGTCAAGACGGGGAGAATTGCAGATGGGCTCCGTGTGCTCACCAAGCAGATGGCCTCAGCCAGAGAGGCAGCCTAGGAAGGCGCAGAGCCTGGGTGTGCTGACTCCCCACACCCCCAAACTCTGCACCAACCCTGCAGTTCTTAAGGTGGAACGCTATTTCCCCTGCTTTCCTCTGCCCTTTATCCACTTGTGATGGCTAATTATATGTGTCAACATGGCTGGGCCATGGTGCCCAGGTATTTGGTCAAACATCATTCTAGGTGTTTCTGTGAATTTTTTGATGAGGTTAACATTTAAATCGGTGGACTTTGAGTAAAGCAGATTGCCCTCCATAAGTGGGTGGGCCTCACCCAATCAGTTGAAGGTCTGAATGGAACAGACTGACCTCCACTTTGCAAAAAGGAAATCTGACAACAGATGGCCTTCAGACTTGAACTGGAACTCTTCTCTGAGTCTGCGGTCTGCTGATGTCCCCCATCAGGTTTTGAACTTGCCAAGCCTGCATCCTCAGATGGACTAATTCCTTAAAATAAATCTCTATAGATACACATTCCATTGGTTAGCCCTCACACATGGGTTACCCTAACATTGAGGAGGGGGCTCTGCCCACGTGTTCCTCTGGATCACCACCATGTGGATTTGCCTGTGACTCCTCCCCTCAGCTCTGCGCACAGCCCTGGCAGCAGCCCACGCCTTTGAAGGCCCTCTGTGGTGCTGGGGTTGAGGCATCTAGACTCACCCGAGGCAAGAATGGGGGTGGGAGGGAGCCAATGTCCCATGGCTGGTAACCCCAAGTGGTTTTATTCCAAAACTCATCAGATTTTGGTGTATGAGTCTCCCCCTCCCATTTTTTGAGGGGAAAAAAAAAAGAAGCTCATCAATGTGTTTTTTTTTTTAAGTGCTCAAGGAAACAAAAGCTCAGAAATTGGGGAAGGGGCCATGATTCATGATTCTGAGTTGAGTTTATATACTTTAATGTTTGATTAAAATCTTTTGATTGTGGAGAGGTGGCCAACAGGGTCCAGTTCTGAAGTTAATTTCCAGATGGAAAGGAAACTGTGACAGTTGTGCAGTTTGGCAGCTCGGCATCCAGGCCAGTAAAGGCGCACCCTGCTGACATCACAGCCACCAGTCCACCGTGTCCAGGGGCGGCTTCTATTTTTCCCACGTGCATGAGGACAAGCCCGGCACCGTGAGAGAGCAAGAGAGCTTTACGGAGAGAAGAGTGCATCCTACGTGCTACTCACACGGACAAAAACCGGAGTAGAGTGCATCTCCACGCCTGTCGAGTTTGGAAGAGCTACCTAGTGGTCTCCGAGTGCACTTGCCGACTCCTTTGCTGTGGGACACTGTGGTTTCCAGATGATTCCGTACACGGTGGCCAAAGACACTACGGTCATCACGGTGCCAGTGCAGGGAGAGTCGGGGCCTTATGTTGCTACTGGTTTATAGGCAAGGGGTAAAAGGTGAGGGCAATCTAGAGCTTTCTACATGAAGCTGAATCATGAAATTTCAGGCTGGTGCCCCCATACAGAGGGGATTTGGACACCAGGGGCGTGCAGGCGTGCAGAGAAAAGGCCATGTGAGGACACAGTGGAGGAGATGGCCATCAGCAAGCCAAGGAGGGGGCCTCCGAAGAAACCCAGTCTCCTGACCCCTTGATCTTGGACACTTGACCGGCGGCACTGTGAGAAATAAATGTCTGTTGTTGAAGCCACCCAGTCTGGGGCATTGTTATGCCAAGCAAAAAATAAAACAAAAACCCCACAACAAAAGTCGACCCCATAAAACCCTGTCCTTCGGAAGGCTGCACTCGTCACACGTGCGCTTTTTGGTACCACTTTCCAGAGCCCACGAGTCGCCCACTGTGGCTTTGTGCACGCAGCACCTAACACTGTCTTAAAGAGAAAGAGAGAAAAGCAGGCAGAGCAAACATACAGCAGAGGGCCTGTCGTCGTTTTGCTGATCAGAACCTCAAACCTGAAACCACAGGAGCTGAGACCCCTGAAGAACCGAGGGGGCGCGTCCTGTAGAGGTCCTCTCACTGTCTCCTGCCCCATGGACTCAGCAGGAAGCGCTCTGCACATCCCAGCTCAGGTTTCCTACTAGGAAAATGGGCACCAGGCTGCCTCGCCTTCTGGGGACATCTGTTTGCCAACATATGTACCACACCCAGGAAGCAGACGTGGCCCTATGTAGGATTAAATTGGCAACCCCCTCCCGACGTTCATGGGCATCCTCAGGGGAGTGGCCGGGTGGTTCCCAGCCTGGCTTGTTTAGACTCAAAGTGCTCCAGGCATCAGCAAGTCCAGCTCTGGGGCCCACGCAGCCTCTTTGAAAGCTGCCTTCTGCTTAGCTGGTATAGACAGCTGTCTTCATGTTTGGGTCTCAGGGTCTTGAACCGGAGATGTGGCTGGTGTGCACGGGGACAGTATCCCTGGAGCCTGAAACAGTGCCTGGGAATATGAACTCAGACCAGGAAAATTCTGAAATTCTCATTATCAGAGTCACTTCTTTGGGTTAAGGCATTAAAGGCCCCTGTTAAATGTTAGGGAGGGGCCATACGTATTAAGACATCATCAGCCATTAACACCTCTTTGTGACTTCATCAGTGGCCTCAGAGCCCCCTTAGTCCCCTAGGGCAGTTGAGTTCTGGTGGGAGAAGGGGAGGGATTCACAGTCTGGGGGGCTGAGGGGGAGGTGGAGAGCACAGAGGGGGGGTGTTGTGTGGGGGGAGGCAGGCGACAAAGAGAATAAAAGATGTCACAAGGAACATTGCTTGACAATTCTGAACCAGCCAGACCTCTGTATCAGTCACCTTTTGGTCCGGGGTCCAGACCGTGAATGTGAGGGCCAGGCCAGCTGGCAAGCACACGAGCCCCGCTGGGCCTGTGTAAGGAGCTTGGCATCTCAGAGCTGGCCTTGGCCTGAGCCATGAAGCTGAGTGTGCAGGGACCAATACACAGCTGTGACCCCCACCTGTTCCAGGAAAGGGGAGAGTGGCTGGTGTGATTGACGTGTAAGAGGTGGGGCTGCACCCATGCTCTCAGCCAGTCTGCTTGCCCTCTGGCTCCAGACTCCTGACACCACCGTGAGGCAGTTAGAGATAGTGGGTGGTTGGGTGGGGGGCGGTGGGAGCAGGGAAACAACATGGGTCAAGTGACAACAGCTAAGCTTGGGGGAGGCCGGCCTGTCAACCAGGGGCCTGGGGCTCACAGGCCAGCAGGGGAGCTGGGGAGAAGCTGCCTGGCTGTCCACAGTCCCAGGAGGCCTGCGGCGAGGCTCAGCAGGGGGAAGACGACATCTGGTCATAGTCGGGGCACTTGAGCAAGGCTGGGTAGTTGCTGTTCATCTGCAGGGAGGCGTCGCTGGAGATGTCGGAGGGGCTGCGGCCCCGGACCCAGGCGTCTGGGTGGAGGAACTGGCCCGAGTAATCGGAGCAGTTGCTCAGCCGCGGGCGGTAGAAGCCATGATGAGGCCTGTACATGTCCTCGGCGGTGTACCTCTTCATGAACAGGTACACGGACATCACCCCCGCACTCTACAGACAGGAGAAGGCAGAGGAGGGCTCACTGCTGGGGGCCTGGCCTTGCTCCCGGCAGGCGGACACAGGGACGAGAGCTGCTGGGGGTGGGGGCAGGAGCAGGGCCCTGGGCCGTCCTGGATGGAGCAGCCACGAGCCCGTAAACCACGTTGCGTTCTGGGGACGAAGGGCGGTAGCGTGGTGGGTCCAGGATGTGCGTAGCCTGCCTTCCTCCTCTGTCTGGGCCCCGGGCACGCCCCGCTCCCCACCCAGCCTGTTGGAAGGGTTACCTCTGTTAAAAGGAAGGATATGGCAGCGAAGGCAAACGACCAGCCGTACTTGTAGCTGAAATAGGTCTCTGCATCCTTGGTCCTGTTGAGCATCTCGTCGTTGATGCTGGAGATGTAGAGCACCAGGCCGACTACAAGAGAGAGGCCTGGGGGAGGGCAGGGGGGCTTGGAGAGGAGGCCCCGGAGTTTGCTGGTGGGGTACCCACCACCCCTTGGGGTTCAGGAAGAAAGCCTGGGGACAGGGCACTCGTTCTGGGGTTCAGGGAGAGGAGGAGCTTGCCTCCTGAAGACCCAGTTTGGACCATGACCTTCTGGAAAGCAGACATGTGCAGGTGAGAAAGCTCCGTCTCTATTTCATTTGCTCGTTTTGGGGTGGCGAACACACAATTCTACATACAGATGATGTCTTATGGAATCGTACCCCTGAAACCTACAGAATTTCATTAACCAATGTCACCCCAATAAAGTCGATTTTAAAAAAAGCTTCCTGCCAGCCTCCTCCTGAGCCGTGGTAAGCCGAGGGCTCTCACCCCTCTGCTCTCTAGAGCCACCTGTCGGATGTAGATGCCCGATCCCCACCCCTGGACATTGAGTCACCTGTGGGCTGGGGCCCTGGCACTGTATTGCCCTAACAGCTCCTCAGGTGACGCTAATGTGAATGATGGGAGAGAACCACTGAGCTAGCGGTGGCTTTGCTAAACTGAGGAAGAAAACCGACTCCCGCTGACAGAGGCAGTCAGGCCTCCAGTCCCTGTCTCCAGCCGAAGGTGGCAACATCACTGCGGAGACTGAGTGGCTCCTGGTTTGTGCAGCCCCCCCCCCCCCCCCCCCCCCCCCGCACCACTGGGTGTGGCCTGTTGAGATCATCAGGCAGAGAGGTAAGGAGAGTTTGCCCAGATTCTGGTAATTGTTCAGTCAGGGAGGGGGTGGGGGGCCCCCATGGGGTCCAGAGTCCCACTGACATTGTGCAAATAAATGACGGCCTCAGGCACCGTTCCCGTCAATGAGTGACTGTAATTGAATCAGCACATAATTAATTACCCTGTTTTGAGCTGTTCAGGCTTAATTCCCTTCACATGATTAAACCAGGACATCTTGAAGGATGAATGTTCAAGGAAAATCAACGCGACTCAGGACTTCCGGGCACTTAGCTCATGTTTGCGTCACTGCTGGTCCCGAGGACCCCGTCCGCTGCTCTCGTTAGAACCACCTCGTGCGGCCCAGTTCCACCTGAGGATTCTGAACCCGACTGCTGGAAAACCTCAGGTGCATTCCGGCTACTGTACAGCCTTGACTATTGTCAGGTTCGTAGCAGGATGAGGAGCTTAACCCCGGGTCCCTACCTCCCGGCCTGGATGGAAACAGCACCGTGTAGAGGGTGGGCTGAGGACACTGCAGGAGCCTGGGTCACTCACTCAGCTGGCCTGGCGCCGGGGGCCGACCCACAGCCACGGCCAGGACTGCCCAGAGTACGGCTGTTCAGGTGTCGAAAGCCCAGAGTGCATGAAAACAACAGACTTACCGGAGAGGATGAAGAAGATGCCAGAGACAAAGGCCAGTATTGTCCTGTGAGGACGGATGTGTCCGATGTTGCTCAGGATGAAGCCAATGAACATGAAGAAGAGACTGACCAGAGGGAACGGTGTGGCCGAGCGAATCATTTCTAATTGAGGGGACAAAGGGACACTGTCAGCCTGCACTGGCCTCACCCTCCTGAGTTGGGTGCTCCTGGCGGTGTCTGCCAGCTGGTCCCCAAAGCTGCACCGTGCATGAGCTCCCCAGGCTCCGTCCCCTCCTTGGGTGGCCTGGGACCTCCCAGTGCTGCCGGAGCCTTTGTCCCTTACTCTTAGCCTGTGGAGCCTGCACTATCTCAGTGTCAGAACTGTACTGAAAGTTCACTTTAGGGGTCAGAACCAGCTCTGGTGAGGCCAAGACCATGCATGGTCAGTCTTGCTGGGGGCCAGAGGCCTTGATTCAGTTCCCTGAGTACCATGGTCTGAATGTTTTTGTCCCCATCCCCCCTCCCAAATCCATATGTTGAAACCTACTCCCCAGTGTGATAGGATCAGAGGCGGGGCTTTGAGGAGTTGCTAAGGTCAGGAGGGTGGAGCACTCCTGCACAGGATTAGTGCCCTTATAAATGAGACCCCAGGGAGCTCCCTTGCCCTTCCACCAGACGGGACACAGCAAGATGGCACCTGCTACGAATCGGAAGACAGCCCTTACCAGAACATGACCGTGCTAGAGCCTCAATCCTGGACTCCTGGTCTCCTGAACTGAGGGAAATACATTTCTGCTCTTTATGAGCCACGGGGTCTATGGTATTTTGTTCTAGCAGCCCAAGCAGGCTAAGATGCTGGGTATGGATGCCCTCTCACTTGCCTGGGTCACAAGCCTGGGACGTTCCAGCAACCTGTCACCATCTCGGGATAAGTAATGGACAGAACAAGTTCCGGGGAGCTCAGGCCAGCACAGCCAGCCGAGGGCAAGGACATCAGCCCTCGGGATACAAGCTGGTCCCCCTGAATCTTCCCTCCGCCCTGCTCTGCTCTGCGGAGCCAGCGGCCCGGCTTGGAGTCTGAGGCACCTACTTAGAACGTTGACAGTGGACTCGGACGTCAGCTGGGTGTTCATAGGCATCACATATTCTATGGTGAAGCAGCGTCCACGCTCCTCGCCTACAAAGACAAGAATCGTTTACCTTTCTGCGTCCTTCTGGAAGGTGGACTTGGAGTTATTTGAATGGTACCTCCAAATGCTTCTAGGATTTTTGACCCCTGGACGAGCTCCAGACCCTAGGGGGTCCCGTCCCCCACAGCAGGGCTGGAGCACAGCCTGATGTCCCGTCCTTCCTGAACCCAAGCTCCGAGAGGCTCATGAGAAGTGGCCAGCCCGCAAACTGAGGCTGAGTAACATGATGGTGGCTGTCTTGTTGCTTAGGGACAGACTCGGCGGGTAGTGGGTTTCGATTCCCCGGTGTGGGTGTCACGGAGCAGAACCCCCAAAGCCTTGCCAACCACTTCAGAAGCCAGATCCTGGCGACTTCCAATTGTGCTCGGTGATGCCACATAGTCCCTGGCAATGAGAGGTGAGGTTGGTATCGGACGCCATCCCCAAAACAGATGCCAGTCACCAGCAGGCCAGGCCTTGAGGTGTCCTCCCTGTCAAATACTGGTGGGCACCACGTGGGTACTGGAAATATCGGGGGATCACTTTCTAAAGTATATGATTGCGTAACCACTATGCTGTTCACCTGAAACTAATACAAAATAATATTGAATGTTAACTGTAATAAAAAAAATTAAAAAAGAAAAGGAAAGGAAAAAGAAGAGGTGAAAGGAGCTTTAGTGACCAAAGACTGAAGCTGGGGTCTCTGGCATGTCTGCAAACCGTCAGGGCAGGGGGAGGCGGGGCTGCGGATGCCACCTGTGAGACCACCCCAGGTGGAAGCTGAAGGCAAGGCCCAGTTTGGAGGTGACTGGTGGAGGGTGGGGAAGATGGGGCAGAGACAGGATCACCCCGACCAGAGAGGAAAGGAAGAAACCTTCCCAACAGCCTCACTGGGAGGGCCATTCCCAGGAGACCAGTCACAGTCGTGAGATGCAGACGAGGCAGTGGCTTCCTGAACTAGAAAACTTGTTAGAAAGGAAACAATGTGTAACATAAAAGAAACGGGCGTGCTGTTACTGGTTTCCATTGCATTCCAACTGTCCTTGCAGCGACTCTTTCAGACAAAGTTAAATACATGTGTAACGGCAATCAGTGGTGTTGCTCACCAGGGTGACACACACACACACACACCCTGGTGTGGGCACCAACCCCACACCCATCTCCCAAAGCCCTACCACACAGCTGGGAGGACCCTGCAGCCCCTCTGCCCAGGGCACCCATAGGTTACAGGGCCCTCCGAGAAGTGCCCAGTGACCACCCTGTGGCGATTCTGGTCAGCCCAAGTTTGTGGCCTGTCTCAGGACATGGAGACAGAGATGCTCTTGTACAGGCTGGTTCGGGCCATGATAATGGGACAAAGGACAGTAGCGACTCCAAGGGTTCCAGAGAAGCAGTAGCCTCTAGAAGAACTAGAGCTGCCGGGAGGACCGGACAGGCGGCGCCCAGACCTGCCCCACCTTGCACACTGGGAAAGACCTGCACCTGGGAGTCCTCCTCGCCATCCCCTGCACACAGACGCAGAGCGGCTGCCAAGCCTTGCCCATCCTGCCAACCACTGGTGCTGAGTCAGGGAGACGACCTTCCCCTCCCCCAATCTCTGCTGCCTCATTTGGAGATCAATGAAGCAGGGGGTCCAGGCACGGGGAGAGCTTTGAGCCCTGTGTGGTGTCAGTGCCCTCAGCCTGGAGGTGGAGTGTGCAGAAGGCGTGGCTACACACTCGTTTCAGGTGGGGAGACCCAGGTCCCCGGTGACAAGAGCGCTGGCTCAGATGGATGCCACACGTCAGGACTCAAGTTTGGGAGGGGTCCTGGTCACCGCAGGGGGCACTACCCAGGCTTCATGAGGATTGTCCAGGTGAACCATCTCCTTCCAGCTGGGGCATCTCTTCCCAAGGGTTGGGGAGGGGAGCTCCTGGTCCAGGGGGTGGGGCTGCTCCTCTGGGGGCAGAGCTGTGTAAAGCCCCGGGTACCCTTACCTGCGAGGAAGCAGACACGCCACAGGCCGGAGTGGAGGGACATCTTGATCTCCGTGCTCTGGTTCTGGGGCAGGACCACGCCCTCCTCCAGGTACAGCCAGTAGTCGGTGCTGACGGCGATGCCCAGGAGGCCCAGGCCGCAGACGGCGAAGATGCTGCTCAGCAGGGTCAGGGCCTTCCTCCCGCAGGCACTCATCTTCCCTGTGGTTGAGTGGGTGGCCGCAGCCGTGGTCCCGCCAGCAGGGAGTGAGCTCTGGGGGTGGGAACAAGGGGGAGTGGGCAGTAGCAGCTGTACCTCCAAGGAGGCCAAGGGGAGGGGCCTGGGGGGGTGACTAAAGCGAACTCTTGATGAGTCAAGACCAACAGGCCAGCTCCCTGGACGCCAGGCCACTGCACCCTCTTCTCCTCCCTGCTGGAACTCACAGCGTTCTTGCCAGGCTACTGCCAGGGGCTGGCTTGTCCTCTGTGGGAATCCCCCTTGCTGGATAATGCTATCCATCCATCCATCCATCCATCCATCCATCCATCCATCCACCCAGTAGTCCACTGTGCCCAACACGAAAGATAAAAAGATGAACACTGAACACGACGCTATCTTTGCCCTTGAAGGCCTCCCGCCTAGAAGGACAAAGGCATCCACAAAGCAATTAGAATGTAGCTTCCGGGGAGCTGTGCTAGAGATCTGCCTGGCTCTGAAGCAAGGAGGAGGCTGGAGGAGTGAGCTCTGCCAGGGTAGGGGGGTGCTTCTTGGTGTCGAGAAGGACTCTGAGGGTCAAGTGCACCCTGGCAGAGAGCTGTGGCAGCCAAGGAGGGGAAGTAGCAGCAGCCTCGGGAAGAGACAGAGGGCAGAGAAGGCTTCTTGGGAAGGTGTCTTCCTCATGAGCTGCAATTTGGTATAGTTCTAGGTCAACAGAAGTAAAGAAGCCACATCACACTGTCCAAGTTCAATGGGCCTCCTAAACCCACCTAATTAGAAACCATCTGACTCTTGCCTGCTCAGCACTCAGTATTGGCAGGAGTCAGCTCTGAACCAGCCAGGGAGAAGCTAAGAGTCTATTCAAGCCGGCCTGCTGACACCTGCCAGGGCCAGGCACTGGGCTCGGAGCTGGGAAACCCTGAGGGGTAAGGCTGATGGAAGCTGACCCCCACAGAGCCCAGAGCCCAGCTCAGGGCTCTGCACACTGGCTCCCATCTTAAGTCACCCAGGGTTTGCCCAGTAATCCCCGCTGCCTGGGTGCCACTCCGAGAGGTCCTGGTGCAGCTGGGCTCAGATGAGGGCAACAGTGTTTTTCAAGAGCTCCCAATGATTCTCAAGTGCAGCCCAAGTTGAGAGGGACCAGTCTTTGCTACTCAAAGTGTGAACCACTGACCAGCTGTGTCCCCTGGGAGCTTGTGAGAAATGCGGATGCCTCGGCTCTCCCAACGTTGTCAATCAGAATCCGCGTTGTAACAAGATCCAGGTGAGTGTATACCTGCTGGAGTTTGTGAAGAACTGGGCCAAATAGTGACAGGGAAGCCCAGGATGTGATGAGAGCCCAGAAGAGGGTCACCCCGGGGGGCTCGAGGCAGAGCCAACTCCAGAAGAGGGTGGGGCCTGGGCAACTCAGCGTGCATAGCCAAGCGTGCTCTCGGTGTCACCAAGCGTGAACCCTGTGCGACAACGCAAAGCCCGAAATGCCGAAACAGGGCATTAACGTTCAGTCAAGTGTCAGGCGTCACAGCACCTGTGGTGGGGAAGGAACGCCATCCGGTGGTGACCCGGGGCCCTACTCAGGGCATGGCATCGTATCTCAGGGGATTCGCCTGCGCAGTCTGAGCTGGCTGTAGGAGGGGAGAAAGGGGAAGGGGAGGTAAATGGGTGCTCTTTGCAGGAACGGGGGACATCTAGCACACCGGCCCTGCCCTATCAGCTGACCATGGGAGGGTTGACTGACCTATAGAACGAGCCGTAGTCGGCCTCCCGATGATGCTGCGTGTGAGCCCTTGGAAACCCATGCACCCTGTAAGCCAGGCCAAGAGCTCCCGGGTTTAACCCCAGCCACTCCTTCCTGAACCAGCTTTGACAAAGAAGGGAAAATAAAATGCAAAACAGCCAGCCCTCCCCACCAAGCCAAGTCAGTCTCCACACAATGGGGTGAGGGGCAGAGCCAGCTGGCTAGGCTCCCGACTGGGTTACAAGTATGTCACAGAGCACCTACTGTGCGTGGGGCCCTGTGCTCACTGCTGTGGGAGAGGCAATGGCCTCAGAGGCACTGCACAGAGTTCATGAGCCAGGAGAGGATGACACAACAGCATCAGGGCTGTCACCCTGGGGCAGGACCCGCCTGGCAGGTGGACGGCGGTGGGGGAGGGGCAGAGCAGACTGCTCAGAGGGGCCCCGGAGACTGCTGCATGGATTGGTAGGTTGGGGAGTGACGTGGGAAATGGTAATTAAGCTTTTCATAGCGGTTGGCTAAGTACATTCACTTACACTTGAAGCTCCCAGGGCCCCCATATCTTCCAGAGAGAATGGAATTAGAACTCAAGGACGGTTGCTGGAGGGAAGGGAAGGGGAGGAGAATGCAAGGGTGAGACGCCTGGATGAGGACAGAACCCCATATGCTGCAATGAGCCTTGAGAGGCAGGAAACCTGGGCTGTACCCTCAACCCAGACACTAAATCTCTGTATAAGGTTGGAAAATCAACCTTTCTGGGGCCTGTTTTTCTTCCGGTAACACAGAGGAAGAGAGTAATAAACGTACAGTCTACTTCGTGTTTATCATCACCATGAGGCACCCTGCTAAGCACTTACGCTCTGTTTTAATTCTCGCAACTCCATTACCACCTCCCTGCCCAGGTGAGCACACCGAGGATCAGAGAAGTTAAGAAACTTGCCCAAGGTCACTCTGTGGGCAGGTGGAGGTGCCTACATTTGAACTTCACCCTGCCTCATTCTCAAGGCCCTTCTTGTGCCACCCCTACGAGTGTCTTCCGAAGTGGGGTCCACAGAGCAAAATTTCCTTGGAATATTCTAGCAAAAAGAACTCCAGTGAAAAAAGCCTTGGAAAGCGCTGCATGTAGGTCTTGAAGAATCCCACCGCGCGCGCGCGCACACACACACACACACACACGTTAAAGCCTCGAGGATCTAACTAAGCTCACCGTGCGCTGAGTCTGTCCCAAAGCCTCACACATTCCAGGGCTTTCCCTACTTATCTGTCCACGCAATGGTGCCTTGTTCTGAGACAGCCACTTGGGGAACAAGGATGTCCAGAATAACCAGGCCTGCCCTGCTCACGCCCCAGAATGGCTGGGAGATTAAATGTCACAGCAGCTACAACAGGGCTTTAAAAAATCTGAAGCGCGGTCCTGGTGTAAGGAATTATTCTTAAGCGCCGCTGGGCAAATAAGCCCCTGTCCGTGTAAGGCAGACGGATCAGGGCTTCTGAAATACATAGACAGCCAGTGCCAGCCGGAGCCGAACAGCCCATTTTAGTGATAAGCTTGGCAGCGAGATAAAAACATGATCTGGGTCTCGGAGGCTCGGAAAGATGAAGGGAGAGAGCAGGCTGGATCTGAATCTACAAACACAAGACATGGAAGAAGAGGCCGAAGCTGACCTGACCTACGAAACTCTGCAACAGCAGAGCCTGGAGCCGGGAGTGAGCGTGGGAAGAAGGGAGTCCCTTCCAGAGTCTGTGACAAGCTCACGGAGCTCTGCCCAGAGCGGAGGAGAACATCCTATTCACGACACAAGAGTAGTCATGCTTCCGATATGAGATCGTACTTATCTACAAAGAAACAGCAGCATCAGGACCGCACAACTGCCCCCACGTGGGCAGCATTAGCCCCACTTCGTGGATCGGGAAACGGAGGCTCCGGGATGTTAGGTAAGCCTGCAGGACGTCCCGGGTGGGGGACGGACTGTGGATTTAGACCTAGGTCTAATCCCGAGGCCCGTGCTCTGGCCGCACCATCTCCCTCCTGAGGAAACAGACCCTTCTGGAGTGTCGGGGTGAAGAGACACACCCAAAGTGGGCCACTAGGGAATCTAGAAATGTACGTGACACAACACTTGGAAGACGGTCTTTGTAAATGACCAGGTGTCACCTAAGGGCTGTTGGCTGCTCCTACTGGGCTCGCTCTGGGCAGCTCCCGGCCCACCCTCCCATGCGGTCTCCGGGAGGTGCTCTCCCGCTTGGCATCTCTGATTCCGAAAACCATGTTGGAACATGAAGGACTGGTGTTTCTCTTGAACTGCATGCAGGAAAGTCAAGGTCCAGAGGGGAGGAGCACCTGAGGTCGCCTAGCCCGGCCCCTGGAGGGACCGATGTGTGAATGCTGGTTCAATGCTTTTCCCCTGTGCTGCATGGAACGCTAGGGGGCAGCAGGTGGAAATAACCTGTACCACCCCATTCTGCAAACGCCATCACTTGCATCTTAGTTCATCCCCTTCCTGCCTTTCTTCCAATGTCACTGCCTATGTGCACACCCGATGTCTTCTGGCAACGGCAGCAGGAATGGGGGGCCCTTGAGGACGCTGGTCTTGGGTGAAGTCCTAGTTCCCACGTCATCAGGCTTCTGTCCAAGTCCTTGCGTGTACACGACTGTCTCTCCTTCCCATGAAGCCCATCGTTCATCCACAAGGTTCCTCCGATTCTTCTGATGGGGAAGGCAGACGCTTTTTATGAGCCGCTACCCCAAAGAGATGTTTATGCCATACTGTTACATGACTAAAGCTGGATGTGAAACCACATCTAAGAAGAATTCAACTGTGAAAAAAATTCACGGTCAGGGAAGAAGTAAACCAAAATGTCGATGGTAGGTGTTTCCAGGTAATAAAGTTATGGATATTAGATTTCCTTTATTGCTTTCCGGTGCTCAGCAAAGCTTCTGAAAAAACATGGATTATTTTTATATCCAAAGTGGAGAACTGAAGAAAAGACTAGAGCTGTCGATTCTCCATCACTGCCCTTGCGTGCAGGGTGCCCGCTAACTCCTGGGCTAGAGATGCTGAAGCGTGGTGCTACACTCTGGGGCTTGGGGCCCAGACACAGAAGCCTGGGAGCTTTAAGATGATTACCCGGGTGCCATTACCTCTAGGCATTAGCTTGTTAATTATCAGGAATTAACCGTTGCTAATTATCATCCCATGACTAGCAATTAGGGAGAAATGTCTTGTGGAGAATTAAATCACTAATGGCACATTTCCCTGCCCAAGCCAATAATAAAAGCACTTGCAACGGTGTGCTTAGGTGCTCAGAGACAGGTGAGGGTACAGGTGTGCGTGGGAGCCCTGCATCTCCTGGTTCTCCCTGTAACCTGGTTCTCTTGGGAACTCCCTCAGGGGAAGCCAGCCCCCATGTAAGAAGTCGGACCCCGAGATCGCCATGCCTTAGAGAAGGGCTCTCAGACTGGGCCCTACTGACATGTGGGGCTGGACAATTCTTTGTGGGGTGGGGCCATCGTGGACTCTGCAGGGTGTTTCCCCGCATCCCTGCCTCTACCCACCGGTTGTAATACACAAACGTGTCCCTGGGTCGGGGCACATCACCTCGGGTTGAGAACACTGCTTCGGAGGCCGCTCACAGTGCTCTGGTTGACAGCCCAGCTGAGCGGCCAGCCAGCAGCCAGAACCAGCTGCCAGCCATGGGCTTGAGTCATCCCGGACCTCCAGCCCAGCTGAGCCTGTGGGTGATGGCAGCCCAAGCAAGCCCTGACTGGTGTGGCTCAGGGGATCGGGCATCACCCCGCAAAGCAAAAGGTCGCTGGTTCGGTTCCTGGTCAGGGCACATCCCTGGCTTGCAGGTTCTGTCCCTGGTCAGGGCATGTTCAAGAGGCAACTGATCAATGTTTCTCTCCCTCTCTTTCTCCTTCCCTTCCCCTCTCTCTAGAAATAAATAAATAAATAAATAAATAAATAAATACCATCTTAAAAAAAAAAAAACTGTCCAGCTGAGCACTTCCCAAATTCCTGACCCACCAAATCACAAGCAAAATATATTAGCTGTTGTTTTATACCATTATGTTTTGAGGTAATTTGTCATTCAGCAGAAGTTACCAAGACAACTTCATCACTCAGTTATAAGCATGTTTTTCTAACTGCTAAGTGTAAGATAAGCCCCAGGCACGATTGTTGAGCACGTAGCTTAGTGATGGCAGATCTGAGGGTCCCAGTTTAATCCCCGGAATTTACAGCTATGTGGGCAAGTGAGCGGCACATGGGCTTTGGGATCAGGCAAATCTGAGCCGGAGTGCCAGTTCCTTCATTTCAGATCCTGCGGAAATCACCACCACGCTGAACCTCGGTCTCTCCATCTGAGTAGCAGGGGCGGCTTCTCATGTGTTACTGTGAGGGTTTAGGAAAGTGTCACTGAGTAAGGCTGGGCCACTGCGCGCCAGCCCGGTAAATGCTGCGATCGCAACATGACACCCTGACACCCAAAGAGCGGTGAACAGCAGGGCAGATGGAACAGGGTGATTTTGTCCCTGAAACGGAACAAAACGGCCTGGGCTTTCTCATCATTATCCAGCTCTCATCCTGGCAGTTGGTCCCTGCAGAATTGTCACCCTCCCTGCACCCTCCCTCCCAAACTGAATTTCAGCCTTCCTGTCTCCCCTCTCACCTGCATATCAACAAAGGCTTTGGACGGGAGAGATTTTAGGTTTTTCTCATTGAAGGAGCTAAACTGCATGATGATGTGAAGGGCACTCGCCCGCAGCTGGCCTAGGAGCTCTGCAGGCCATGGAGACTGTGGTTCCTGTTTCCTGGGCCCGCAGGCTGGGTGCATGTGGGGTGCCACGCACCGAAGGCTCACATGACGTGAGCATCAGCACAGGGCACGCAGCGACGAGGACGACAACGGGGAAGGCGATGACGGCTGCCCCTCATCGGGCTCGTCCATCCGTGGAGCATCCACATTGTCATTTGGATCCCTACGGGACAGGCCCCGTGAGGATTACGATTATTATTTTACATAAAGGGGCCTGAGGACGGAGATGTGGTAGTCGCCCAGTTCACACTCTTCCACTTACTCCAGGGATGTAAAGCAGTCTGCCCCCTCTTCAACAACACAGAACTGCTCTTTTGATTATTTTATATCATATGTAATTCATATCTCATGGTATTAAAAAATATGGAATATATTGGGATATATTATGGAATATGGAATAACGAGCCATAAGACCACCCCATAAACCTATTGCGTTTGAGCAAACGTGTCTGTACCTTGGGCTTCTGTGCTTCTTGTCTGTGACGTCCCTCGTTCCCAGCCCCGCTATCAGCCAGGAACGATAGAGTTCCACCCTCCCCTCTGCCCCCCTGTCCGACCCCATCTGTGGACCACGTCGGGGACCCTGGCAGCAGAAGAGACGCGACAGCAGATGTCCTGGCCAGCCCTAAACACCAGTCCCACGAGGAGAGCAGCCACCCCCGAAGTTCCAGCCCAACAGAAGTGGATTTTTGTCTTTGCTATTTGTAGAAACCGAACTCTGCGTAGGAAAGGCAGAGCTGCCTACACCACTCTTCCTTCCCATTCCACTTAAACACAACTGCAACCAGGGCTGCACACCACACCACTCGGTGACATGAAGTCTTAATTGTCGGCAGTGAGACACCCACTCCGCGCCTGCTTCCTCCCACTCACACCTCCAGCGGCGCCCACTGCGCCCATAGCATCGCAACCCCCACAGCTACCGGGCAGGAGAATAGCCAGCGAGAGACGGAAAATGACTTCCTACCCTGGGCCTTAATGCGTGTAGACAGGAAAAATGTTCAGACTTGATCTAATTTTGGTGACACTGGCCATCCGTCAGACCCAGGCTGCCAAAGCCTGTAGGGACAGCGGGGCCCAGGGGTTTCTCCCCTCCTTGGGATCCTGATTTGGGGTCTGCTGCCCCCTGTGCACTTCTGTCTCCCCGGTTCTGGACGGCTGACATGTGTTGGACAGGACTCCATGCCAGAAACAGTTCTAAGCAACTTACACACATTAATTCACTTAATCCTCGAAACAAGCCTTTGTGGCCAGCACTAAGACTGAAACGAGGGTACTACCAGTACCTTCTTCAAAGGGGGAGGAGGAGTAAACGAACCAACCCATGTAACCAGCTTAAAATAGGGGCTCCTGCCTAGTGCATAGTAAGTGCAGAAAGCAATTTTTTAAAAAGATTTTGTTCATTTATTGTTAGAGTGAGGTGAAGGGAGGGAGAAAGAGAGGGAGAGAAACATCGATGTGAAAGAGAAACATCGATCGGTTGCCTCCCAAACACGCCCTGACCAGGGACTGAACCTACAACCCAGGCATGTGCCCTGACCAAGAATCGAACCAGTGACCTTTTGCTTTGTGGGACGATGCCCAGCCAGCTGAGCCACACCAGCCAGGGCACACACAGCAATCTCAACTGTGGTCATTATCTCCACTTTATAGATGAGGGGGTTGGTGGTTCCGCCACCCAGCCAAGGTCAACAGATAGAAAGTGGGGGAGCTAGGATTTGAACCCAGCAATCTGGCCCCATTATCTGCTAAGCAAAACTGCTTCTCCTTCCTCTTACCCTGTGAAGTGGCAGAAGTCGTTTTGACAGAGTGCTGAGCTCATCACTTTGGAAACCCTCGCTTCTGAAAAGTGGAGATTCCTGACTGCCAGAGGGAAACTTGGACCTGATTTGGCTCAACATCATCAGCCTCTTGCTTAAGATAAGAGGGCTGATGGTTTCATCCCTTTTCTGCTTGGCCTTTGGCTCGCTCAGGTGCACGGGCACCCCAGGTGTTTTCACATGAAATGGTGAGCGTGCAGTTGGAGTGGGAAGTAGGGGAAAGGAGCTGAGTGCTCCTGGCCGGCCTCGGAATAATCCTCGTTCCGTCCAATCCCTCCTTTATGCTTGGAGTTAGTATTTATGTTTCAAGAGAGGCATTAATTTTTTTTTGTAAGATTTTTATTTTTAGAGAAGGAAGGGAGAAAGAGACGGAGAGAAACATCGATATGTGATAGATACATGGATAGGTTGCTTCTCCCACACTCCCAACTGGGGACCTGGCCCGCAACCCAGGCATGTGCCCTGACTGGGAACCGAACCGGCAGCAACCTTTTGGTTTGCAGGCCGGTGCTCAATCCGCTGAGCCACACCAGCCAGGGCAAGAGAGACATTTCTTTTTCTGCTGATTCTTCCTTCTGGGAGGAGGAAGGAAGGAGGGTGGGGGAGCTGGGGGAAGTGCGCTGCGGAAATACTGCTAGAGAAGAACCCTTGGGAGACAATCAGTGCGGCCTGGCCTGGTTACAAAGCAGTGGGCGTGTTTCTATAAATACCTCCTGCCGTCCGTTTTCTTGCCCCCAGCACATTCTCCCCTGACTCAGGATTCTAATCGCCGGTAGCACACACACCCAGGCCTGCTCTGCTCCACCGCCCTGGACCCTGCGCCTTTGAGCCCCCAGCCCTGGGTCACACAGAGAGCCAGGAAGGTGGCGTGGGTCCCGGAGCAACACCCACAAGCCCAGGGTTCCAGCCCTCCCAACATTAGTGCGAAATGGAAGATGAAGTGCCAGCCACTTCAGGGACAGAGCCTTGAACCAGAGGCACAAGGAGAGAAAAGCATAAAAGGGCTGATGTGTTTCTCTGAGGAGTCAGCTCTCAACACGATGCTGCCTGCTCCTCCGTTTGCTCCCGTGACTTAGCATGAAATGACGTTTGGCTGCCCTGAGACCCAGGGGCCTGGTTCTGAGCATGCCCCCACTCCCCCCCGCCATGGGTGAGGAGGTCCAGGGCCACACGGTAGAGTAAAAGTTCTGTGGCCCCTGGAGGGTCCCGCTGCTGACCCAAGAGTTCTTGCCCCAGCAGATGCCACATGACTCTTGACAGGTACAGTCAAGGTGCTTACGATGATTTTAGAGACTTTAATTACTCCTGACTGGACGACAGAACTAACAATCTGGGCAGGGAACTGAGAGTGAAGCAGGAGCAGCTCCACTGTGCACTAGGCCCCCAGGAGGTGGGTGGGGACAAGGATGAGGAGGCAAGGGTGCTATGCTGTCTGCTTCTTAGCCAGTGACATCACCTCACAGGCCCAGAGCCACTGGGTGCGGGAGGGCAGTGGCCTGGAAAAAGAAGCACTAGGCAGGACAAGCGTGAACCTCAGCCTGGCTGTCACTTTCCCTGTGGCTCGCTGCTCAGGACATCAGCCCACTGAGGCCGCCTGGACGCCCTGGGCTGGGGTTGGGGGGTGGCTTTAGCTTCCAGTCCTGAGTCTGCTGGGGTTGGCCGTGGGGCCTTGGGCTGCTGGCTCAGCCTTTCAGAGTCTCATCCATAACCCAGGAACAATTGCTTCTTCCCAGGGCCGCTGTGAGGGTTCTGCGCCATGAAGTAGGTCGTGGGCTCTTGGCAAATGTTCACCTTCGTTCCTCAATCCAGGAAGGAAGCCGGACTGGCCACTGAGGAGGCCGACCCCAGTGCAGAAAATGCATGGGGTCATGAGATGGTGCTGGTGGGGTGGGCAGGGGAGGGGAGGATGCTTGTGTGCATCTCACTTTAAAACCAGCCTTGGTAACTGTCTCCCAACTGAACAAGCAGAGATCGGGGCGGCACGTGGCAGGCATGGGGCATACAGAAGCCTTCAGAACTGCTGGGGAGGAAAGTGCCTGCTCTCCAAGGGGTCAGGTCAGGAACTGAGAAAAGGGACCTTTCCCAGAACCCCACGGCACGATGGGATTGAACAGGACACAACCCTGGGCCTTTATACCAGTGGGCCTCAATCCCTGAGGCCCAGGAGCATCATCTTGAAGAGTTTTACAGAAATCCCAGAGACGGATTGCTTCCGAGACCAATTATACCTGACCTTCTGGTGGGGTGGGTGGAGGGGAGGGTGAGGCATCAGTATTATAAAAGATTCCAGGTGATTCCAACGTGCAGCTGAAGTTGAGAACCACCATGCATGGGGACCCTCACGAGCCTGGAGACATACAGACCCCAGGCTCATGGTTGGAACTTAGCTCAGTTTGGACCGGAGCTGAGCTGTCCAACATGGCAGCCACTAGCCCCACGGGGCCCCGGAGACTCGCAGCGTGGCCAGCCCGAGCTGAGACGTGCCATCAGCCCAGAACACCCACCAGATTTCTAAGACTTCGTACAGAGTAGGCTGTAAAACATCTCATTGACAATGTTTTAAAACACCGACTACATGTTGAAATGGCATATGGGGCTAAGTGAAATTATGATAGAAAACTTCACATTACATCATGTAACTCTCACTGTATTTATTCTACTGGACAGAGCTGGGCCAGAGACTAGCCAGCTCAAAAATGCGTTTCCTATAGTTCTTCTGTCTGTAAGTTAGTTCCATCTGTTTTTTTGACAGGAATGTCGCTTCATGATTCCATTTATATACCATTCTTGAAACGACAAAAATAGAGAAGTGAAGAACAGATTCGTGGTTGCTGGGATCAGAAGGAGAGGTGGGTGGGGGGAGGCCCGTGTGGCCACAGGAGGGAGCCCCGCGGTGTGGGGGTGCTCTGCACCTCGACTGCATCCTGGTTGTGATGCACCGCGCTGTAGTTTTGCAAGATGGTACCATCGGCGGAACCTGGATAAAGGGTTCACGGGATCTCTGTGTACGATTCCTCTCAATGGCATGTGAATCTACAATTATCTCAAAATAAGACGTTAAGTTAGAGAGATCAATGTCACTTAGGACACAGTCACTTCTGTGCTCTGCTGGCCAGAGCATAAGGCGGTGCCATCCTTTGGGAAAGCAGTTTGGCGACACGCGCTGAGCTTTAGGCATGTCCACTTCTCTCGGTTCCCCAAATTCCACTTCTGGGAATTGCTGCTAAGGAAATGGATGTCAGTACAAAAGTACGCAAAGGTATTTATTCTCCGTTGTATGCAATAGCACAGTGCTCAAAACCACCCAGAGTCTTTCTGAAAGAGAAGGGGTATAGGAACCATGGTTTGTCCACTCAGTGGGCTACTACATAGTCGTTAATGGAAAATCCTGATAAGATCACGTTAGATGAAAAAAAAAAGCAGAACACAAAATATTGGCAATTTGTTAACTTGTAAAACAAAAAAATCTGTTAACACATGGGATGATGAATATAACGACATTAACAGTGGTGTTTTGATAGTAGGATTGTGGATGAATTTATTCTTTTTATTTTACTGTTTAATAAATATGCACCACAATTTTCTTTAAGTGACCTATGATCTTTTCCCTTTTTTAAATGAGCTGTCTTCCTGGAGCTAAGGGACAATGATCGCCCCATCAGGAAAGAGGGTGGGTGGCAGACTTGCCCCCTGCTGGCTGAGCGCGGTGGTGCAGCCTGGAGTCCCAAGGAGAGCGCTCAGTTTCCGGTCAAGTGCCAGCGGGTGGATTTGCAGCCCCACCCCTGCCTGTTGAGAGGGTAGAACCGAGAATCTGTAACTTATGTGAGCTCCGGCGAGATACTTAAGCTTTCTCAGCCTCGTTCGGCAAAGACATAAATGGTGGCTCATGTAAACGCCTGTGTGCGGGGGTCTCACTGTCGTCTCAACGTGCATGTCCACGATTGCTCGTGACACGCAGCATCTTTTCACGGCCAGTCCCACTCCTATTCCTTTTGCTATGAAGCGTCTGTTTATGCCTTTCTCCCATGTACTTTTCTCTGGGGTTCATCCTTTTTCTTACTAATTTATAGGGATTCTTGAAATATTCTGGATATTAATCCTTTGCCATATTTATGTGCTAAAACATCTCACAGTCTGCTGCTTTTCTTTTCACTTAATGATCTTAATTATCTTTTGAGAAGTGCTTAAACAGATTTGATTGCTCTGTACTATCACTGATTGTGTACGCTGCTCTTGTATAGAGCAACATTGCTAAACGGGAGTCTCTTGGATTTTCTATGTAGCAGATCTACCGTTTGTGAATGTCGACACTTCTGTAGTTTTCCATTCCAATTCTTATACCTCCTATTTCTTTTTCTTATGTTAGTGCACCATCAAGGTACGCAGAGGGGATGACAGACACGTGATTGGTCTGATTTAAAAGAGAGTAATTGTAACATTTACCACCAAGTAGGATATTTGTTGAAAATACAGCTTGTCAGGGAAAGGAAGTGGTCTCCTACCAGTAGTTTGTGACAAGGCTTTCTTTTTAGTCATACTGATTTTTATTGTCCTGTCCATATTTATTGAGATTTGCATGTTTATTTTTCTCCTTTAATCTGTTAACAAGGCAAATTACACAAATAGATTTTCTAATGTTAAACTATTCTTGCATTATTAGAATGTTGCTTTTGTTGTGATATATGACATTACACGTAAATTATAGGTCAATCTCACTCGTGACTATAAACACAGGCCCGTTCAACACTACATGGATGGCATCTGTGTTTATAGTCGTGAGCGAGACTGACCTATCATTTCCCCCATTGTCCTGTTTAGTTTCCTCATCCAGGTTATATCAGAACCACAATGAGATACCAACACACACACACACACACACACACACACACACACACACACGAGTGGCTAAAATTAAAAAGGTTGACAATAGTAAGTGCAGACCAAGACCTGGAGTAACTGGAGCTCTCAAACATTGCTGGTGGGAATGCAAAATGGTACAACTACTTTAGAAGACAGTTTGCAGTTTCTTATAAAGTTAAATGTGCTCTTGTCACACATCCGGCAACCCCACTCTTGAGTGGGCAGGTTTCTAGCCTCCTGTTCACAGAGGGGCGTGGCAACTTCTGGCCTTGCCAGGGCCCGAGGCCACATCTTCCTGTTTCTGGGACTTGGGCATTACAATTTCAGAATTGAGTTCCTATGGCCATACCTGGGCCCAACACCTCCTGGTCCTCCTTGGTGTCAGTTCACATGCCGAAGGCTCTGGGTTTGAGTTGCTTGAGGACTTCAGTCTTTCTTAAGAGTCTGCTGTGTATTTTAAAGCCTTAAGTGCTGGTAGGTGGATGGGTATGCGTTAGCTGAGCTTACTGTGTTGCCGACACTGGACGTGTCTAATTCAGTACCTGCTTTTCAGCCCCCTCTTGCCTAGTGGTGGTACCAGAAGTCTCTAACACCCCCACTCAGCATTCCGGAGTGGGGGTGGGAAGGGAAAACGGCCTCTTTCTCCTTTTCTGAATTTCCCAATGTGCTATAACAAGCACAGATTATTTCTCCAATTGGGGTACCTATGCATGTGTGTCTACACATATATAAACTTTAATTTAAAAACTAAGAAAAATGACCTATATGTAAGGGAAAAAATACTTTTAACCAGAGCCGCTTTATGGCAGAGGGAGGAAGACAGTGAATTCCGGCCCCTCTCCTGGCATGGCCTTCTCTGCTTCTTCCTGGGGCAGAAGCCAGCTTGCTCCAGGCTTTTGCAATGTTCTATTTTTATTTTCATTATTTAACTGTGTCCAGTATACATTGCTGAGTGGAGTGCTCAGCTCCATAGCTTAATGGACAACTGACCTCGGTTTGCAAAAGTGCAAGTCACGTGGGGCTCTGCAGGCTGTTAGCGGGGTCCTTAGCATGCCCAGCCCAGTCAATTCTGGTCTAAGGCAGAGAGCACAGGGATGCGGCTGCCAAGGAGGGGCACAGGAGTGAGTGAAGCGAGCTACATCCACTTGCAGCCTGCTCTCAGGAGCGCAGGGGCTCATGGGGCTGCAGGCGGCTGACTATCCACTTGTTTTCTCACCTCTGCTGGCTTGTTCACCATCTACTCAACTCAGCTCCTGGCCAGACTGACTAAGGGGTTTTAATTCTTCCACCTCATCTTCTTTCTTAGTCATTTGATTCTAGACCTTCACAGTGATCTAAACTGTATCTTCAGACCATCAGATCCCACAAAGGTCACACATCCAGGAGCCTGGAAAACAATGGGGTGGGTCACCAGGCAAATTGGCTCAGAAGGGTTTGTTGATCGGCTGCATTGACCTTGACCCTTGGCATTCATAATATTTCACCAAATGTTTACACTGGATGCTTTCATCAAGCCTAGGAAGATGCTGTTACAGACGGTATGATCCATTTGGCAAGTGAGGAAATCGAGGTGGGAGAGGAGGCATCCTGCCCAGGGAGGCTGGGGTGGGACCTGATCTTGTGTCTCCTGGAGCACAGTCCTCAGCCTGTTTTCACCCCATTCTCCCTACAGAGAGGCGGGGCATCTTCCCAAGTAGACCCACGGGCACAGAGCCCTGGGGGCCACTCAGACAGGAAGTATAATCCCCAGGACTTGGGGTCAGGGAGCACCCTGGGCCAATCCATGCTGGATCTGCCCCTCCTCCCCCTCGCCCCCCACCCCCAGGGTAGGAAGGCGGGACAGAAGGGCTGCTGCTTTTTCTCTGCCTCCCGCCTGCCTGCACTCTGCAGCCCTCTGCTCCGGCGCGGTGTCTGCAGCCCCATTGGATGATGAGTGCTCCTCATTCTTCCCACAACAACACATTCATCAGGAGGGAGACAGGCGGCCGGTCCGGAGGGAAGGGAGAGGGAGCGGAGGAAATCAATAACAGAGAATGATGTCTCTATATTGTGTTTCATGTGCGGTATTTCCCTCTGCGGAGGCAGGACAGGAAAAAAAATGTTGGCTGCGTTTCTGATTCAAATTGATCTTGAAGGTGGGTGAACCCAGCGGTGGCCCCTTAAGGGCCGCTGTCACCTGCTGGCCCTGGGCTGACCACGGGCTTTCAATCAATGTGCACGGGGCCACTGTTGATCTGATTGGGGCATCCTGGCTCCTCTCTGCTCGCAGTGCTGGGGCCTGCTCGGCAGGGTCTGGACACAGGTCACCAACTTTGTGTGTGTGGGGGGGTGACGTGGGAGAAGGTCAAACAAGGAAACCAGGGCCATGCCACAGACCCAGACTCACCTCTCCTACACACATGGAAGTTCCTCCTCAGCTTGGGCTCAAATACCTTCAAAGCTGAGTGAAATCCGGTGGTACAAGCATCATTATCAGGCATTAATAACACTGTAGTCTGAATTTACAGAGCCTGGCCCTCAATGGGGACAGTCACAGCCCTGTCCAGGGACATGGTGAGGAGTGCATGAGGTGACTCACACACAAGGTCCAGCCCACACGGGGTACTGTCATCAGCTGCTGTTAAAGCCAAGCTCTGGGACCCTATGTGGGGCTTGGCTCAGTTCTGGACACAAGGCAGCCGTCCCCCCTCAAGTTTCCAGGAGTGATCTGTGGGAATGGGATGGATGCAGGGTATAGGGGTGCCTGAAATTCGGAGCAACGTCCCATAGGCAGGTTTCAGAGAGGGGCAGCATGTGGGTGCAGAGTGCCAAGTGGGGTCCAAACACCGCCATGTGACTGCCACTGTACTCAGAGCTGGGGACCCGGCCTGGTCCTCTTCTTTGTGAACTCAGGGGACAGCCACTGCCTTGTGCCCCGGCAGGTGGGGCTGGCCTTGGTGCTGTGTGCCTGCCAGCCCCAGAGCACCTGGTGTGCTCCTTCTGCAGAGCAGGGCGAGGCTGGCTGAGACTCTGGGGGCCTCTGGGACAGAAAAGTACAAGTGAAGGTCACCCACCAGGGAGCAGTCCCTCTTCTGAGGTCAAGTGACATTTACCCAAGAAGTCGCCTGCCTCCTAGGGCAATGGCTGGGGGTGTCTGGGTGTGCCAGCCCACAGGGAAGGTGCTGCTTTCTGGTGCCCACTTGGTGCCCACAAGTGCCAGGATGGTGCTGCCAGTGCCGTCCTCTGTGGGGCCCCTGCTTGGAGGAAAAGCCAAACAGGGTGGTGGGCTGTGGAGAATAGAGGCAGTCATGAGCCAGGGGCAGCGTGACGCTCAGGAGCCTTAAGCCCTTGACCCTGGTGTCACATGAGCCCTGGAAGAAAAGAGGTCAGCAGTCAAGAGTGCAGAGCCTCTGTGGGCTCACAAAACGTGGGTAATCATGGCACAAAAGGTTCTGAGGAAAAATAATAAGTTTTGGCGAGGAGGTGGGAAGTTGGTGACGGGAATGTAAAAGGGTGCTGTGGACAGTTTGGTGGTCCTTCAATAAGTCACATGTATGATGACCGCATGGCCCAGCAATTCTATGGCTAGGGATATACCTAAAAAACCTGGTGACAGGTGTTACAACAAATACTTGTACCTGGATGTTCATAGTAGTATTATTTGTAACAACCAAAAGGCGGAAATAACACTAATGTCCATCTACTGATGAATGGATAAACACGTGTAGTAGATCCACACAACGGAATATTATGCAGCCATGAAAAAGGAACGGGGTACTGAAACACACCACCACATGGAAGAACCCGGAAAATGTAATGCACGGTGAAAAGTGCCCACATGTTGTGATTCAGTTTATACACAAGGCCCAAAACAGGCAAAGGCAGAGAGATAGAAAGCCAGTGCATGGTTGCCAGGCACGTGGGGTGGGGGAGCAGGGGGTGACGGACATGTGCTGGGAATCGACAGCAGTGACGGCTGCACAGCATCTGAATGTCCTAAGTGCCACTGAATTGTGTACTTTAAGGTGGCTAAAATAGTAGAGTTCATGTTGTGTGTGTTTTACCACAATAAAACCCCCTACGGGTTGCACTTATTTATAGCAAAGACGATGACTCACCGCAATTTAAGGAGAATGTATGCACATAAGCAATTAGGGAGAGTCGGGCAGGGCTGCAGGGGATGAGGGAAGACTGGCTGCGAGGTGCTCGAGCACAAGGGACTGCTCAGTAAGCTGCACTTCCCTCCCGTGACCCCTCCTGTGTGAGAGCGCGGCCTCTGCTGACCACGCCTTTCACACAGCCCTTCGTCCTGCACCCCGGAGGTAGGTGGGACAGGTCCGTCGCTGTCTCCTGTGGATCAAATGATTCCCTGCCTCCCTGAGAAGCCCAAGACCCCAGGGACAGAACTCCAGAGCTTGCCTTTAATGCCTGGTACCTGACTTCTGTATAATGTGTGGTTGGCACTGGCGAACACAAGCTTGTGGGTCTGGCAAGATCTACAAAGGGCAAAGGAAGCACTGGGCATTGATTTCAGTGACCAGTGGGAGCAAATGTCATTCAACGAGCAGGCTGTGAGTACCTCTTTGGCAAGCCCTTGGCCTAGTGGGTTGGGGAAGAGGAGCAGATGCTGGCAGTGCTGGAAGCAAGTTGGCTGATGCAGGTGATGGCACAGAAGCACAAACAAGGGACCACAACTGGGGAACATCTAGGAAGGCTTCCTGGAAGAGGTGGCACCTGAACTGAGTCCATTACAATCACCTGGTTCCTATCTGGGGAATAGTTTTCATTTCGAATGAAGGAAAAGGGAAGAGAATTTTGGGAGCATCAGACCCTGTGCCCAGTGACTTGGTTACATTTTTCTTTTACAAATTCCAGTGGTCTCAGTAAGTACACTGAGCTCCTTGGGTTCAAATCCTGGCTCTACTACTTATGAGCTGGGTGACTGTGGGCAAGTTATCTGTGCTTCAGTTTCTTCACCTATAAAATATGTTTAATGACAAGGACCTCAACGAGCTGCTTGACAACTAGATAAGGTCAGTCGAACACCCGGCACAGTAGACCTGGTGGAGGGGACATGTGTAGGAACTATTGTCACTGTAGCTACTCCCTTTGCACTTGACCGTGGCTCTGGGGCTGGTTAATGGACAAGGCGGCCTATAAGGATCCATTGGCTTCATTCCTTCCCAGCCATCAAGTTCGGCAGAACCTCCTGCAGATGTCACGGAGTGGGCAGGATGGGCCCAGTGTGCGTAGAAGACAACGCAAGTGGCCGCCATGAATGCCGCACTCCTGTCACTGCGTGATGCTGTGTGCTGTTCGCTGTCTTCCTTTTAGTTTTATCCTCACACCAACCCTATGGGCAACTGCTCTCCCCTTCATTTTAGAATTAAGGACACTGGAGCTCAAAGAGGTAAAATACTTTGTCCAAGGTCACACAGGGTGGTCGAGCTCCAGGCCCCCATTCCGCCCATCCTCTGCCCAGAATGGGGGACAGGGGACTGGAGGGGCAGAGCCTGGGCTGCGTCTCCAGGCCAAAGCTTCCCAGCCGAGCCTGATTCCTGGACTGTGAAACCAGCCTGACACCGAGGTGTGTCTCTCCAGGACTGGACGGCGGGAGGCTTACACACGAGCAGCTTTGCATGTGATAAGCGCCCGCTGCACGTTCACTCCTGTTATTAGTGCAGACGTGCCAGGTACAGACCAGATGCCCCAGAAGGGACGACGCTGTCATTAGACACCATCTCCTGGAAATGCCCCAACATCAGTCTGCCCATGAGCCTGGCGTGTGGGACTCAAGACGGTACTTTAGAAAATGACTCACTGCTGGGTCCTCTGTCCCACTCACCCCTTGGCCTGTCAGCCTGCCCTCGGCTCCTGCCCCTCGCTAAGCTCTGCCTCAGGAGCGGTGCCAACAGTCACACGCAGCTGAGTGGGCTGGAGGCGGACGCCTTCCCTCAGCTGTGTGCGTCTCCCTCCTCTCCCTGTCTCCCTCCCCTCCTCCTGGTCTCTGCTCAAATGTCACCTGCCAGTGGGGCCTTCCCTGAGGCCCCTTTGAAAATGGCACCCCACCCCCACACTCTCTGAACCTCCAGCCTGCCTTGTCTTCCTCTCCGGCATTTTCACCTCGCAGCCTGCTGTATATTTTCCTTCTTTAGCACATTCACTGTCCGCCTGCCTCTACAGAACGCTCACTCCTAAGGGAAGAGCATTGAATTTTGTCTGTTTTGTCCACGGCTGTATTCCCAATGGTTCTCAACAGTGGGTGACGGTTCCCCCAGGTGCCATTCGGAGACATTTTTGCTTGTCACAGTGAGGAGGGTGTTGCTGACATCCTACAGTGCGCAGGACAGCCCTCCCCCAAAGAACAACCGGGCCCCAAATGCCAACAGTGCCACAGCTGTGCGCCCTTCACTCACAGCAGTAGCCGGCGTGTAACAGTGGGTGCTCAAAAGTGATTGTGAGAAGAGTGTAGAACCATTGCTCTTATTGAAGAACGGATATAGCTGAGAATAATCTTAAAGAAGGGGCTACCTTTGGGAGTTCATGGCCAACAGGTCATACGGGCGACCTGTAACTCTCCCCCTCTGGGCTGAGCTTGCCCTTGGCAGCAGCCAGGGTGGGCTGCAAACCGCTCATTGCTGGGCCGTCATGAGCCAGGTTGCAGGTCCCCTTAGAGCCCAAGGAACGTCCCTCCCCACATAAGGCCAGCCCGTGGGCTCCCTGGGCAGGGACTGGCAGTTCTCACCCCCAGCACCGCCCCAACACTTGCCCCCACCCTGGAAAATTCCAGACTGTGTGCCCAGCTGAGCAGGGAACCACCTGCACGGTCTTCTAGGGCGACCACGGCTGCCTCTCTCCGCCCAGGGAGCCCACGGGGCTCGGTGAACTCTGGTGTCTTGGAGAGAGGGTGACCGAGGCTGATGGGGGTGTGCTCGGGAAGGCACAGGTGTTGGAGCCTCCCCAGTGCAGCTCAGCCTGGGCCATTTGCTGACCTAACCAATTAGCTGACCGTTTTAAACAGCCAGCTGACTAGCCCAGGCTCTGCAAATGCGGAGCGCACCACCTATGGAATACATTAACCACCACGTGGCCGTGCTCTGAGGGGAGGGGACGATGTCACCTCCAGAAACAACACAGCCATAGGACTGGAAGCCTCTGGGAGCTTCTATCTAACACCTGCACCCTCAGAAGGCAGCCCAGCCCACATTCCCACCAGGAATTCCCACTTGAGGTTCATAGCTTTCCCTGCCTGCTGCCTGCCCCACCCCCCAGAGGCCTCCTTGGGCTCACAGCTGGGCCATTCTCTGCAAACCCTGAGGCTGGGATAGCGCCGCCTTCTCTCTCTCCCTCTCCCGACCTTGTCTTTGCTCCCCTTTCTCTTCTACCTTCTTCTCCCCTCACAGGTCCTGAAAGCTCTGAAATGAGCCACTAACGCTAAGGTTTAGTAGCTGACATAACTGGGTACAAGGTCAGAGGCCAAAGGAATGAATCTCTAATGGTGGAATATTAGGCAGCAGACAGCTAGGTCTGGGGTGACAGGACGATATTTGGTGGGCCGGGGTGTTCCTGGTGCTCTTGAAGTCACAGGTAGCTTGGCCCCACTTCTGCCAGGGAGACAGGCTGACCCCAAACCCAGGATGAAATAAAAGAGCAGGCCGGTGCCCAGTGACACCCTGGGACTGAGCCAGGGGGCCGTGTGGGGTAGGCACAGAAGGACGACGAGGGCAGGAAGCCCGGGGTGAAGTGCCAATCCCCCAGGGTAGGGTTTGGAGGAGACTGGGGTCCGAGTCTTCCGTGTTCTTTTCCTGGGAGGCCAAGCTCTGTCTGTGAGCTGCCCTGACCCAAAAATCTACACTGCTCCTCCAGCTCTGAGGGTGGCATGAGGGCTCCTAGGTGCATGGTCACCTCCCTCAAGTTCCATGTCTGAGAGTCAGGCTGGGGACTAGAGGAAGCAGAGACAACCAGCCCTGGACACCTCCAGTGAGCTGACACGGACATCTGTGTCCTTGCTTTACACAACACCCAGGCCCGTGCTACAGATGAGGAAACTGAGTCTCCCGGGCAGGAGTCCAGCTGCGGCTGGAGCCTGTGCTTTCCATCCCGACATAAGGCCCGCCTCCTCCAGCCATGAGTGAATAATTCAGCCAAACTCTTCCCTCTGCATTCCCCTCCCCCAACTCAGCGCCAAATCAGGGAACTTGTACTCACTGCCTGAGAATGGCCGCCTCTCACAAGCCTGCTGCCTGCTGGCCGGGCCATGGGTGCAGCCCTCCAGGATGCCAGTTCCTCACAACCTGGACCTGTGTGGGCAGGGCGGCCTGGCTCTTCCCTGCCCCTCGGGATATCCACACCTCCCACACGTGAGAGGGAGGCACCCCAGGGACCTGGCCCTGACACGGGATGCCCCCAGCTACCTCCGGCTGCCAAGTTAGCAGAAAAGTGAGGCGCTGCTAGGGCATCGCAGGCAGACTCAGGCAGGCAGGGCTGGCTGTGGTGTCAGCAGAAAGATGCAACCAACCAAGTTGCCTGTGGTCCTGAGAGGTCCTGAAACCGGGACATGAAATCCAGGCCAGGCACCCCTCGCCTACCTCCAGTGCAGTCTGGGATCTTAATTCATCCACCCCCGGGGTTCATGGAGAAGAGGGAGTGAGCCCGAGGTGGCCGGGAGAGTGATCCCATGTTGGGCTCCCCAGGATGGCATGGAGCCAGCACTGTGACAGCTGGAGTGTCACCTCCACCTGGGGATCCTGTCCTGAGACCTGCTCCTATCCGGCCTCTAATAACCCAATGCAAAGTAGGTGATTTCCTTTCCTTCTCTGTAACCACAGAAGAGGACACCATGTGCCTGGCAGGTTCTAGGGGGCAGATGAGAGCATGTGGCTACACCGGGTCTGTGAGGGGTGCCCTGTCTGCACTGGTGAGGCTCAGCTCAAGAGCCTCTTTCCTCCCCAGCCAGGTCCACGAATTCTCTGTTAAGTTTCTTTCAGTCCCAGGAAGTGAAATTTGATCATCAATCCCAGGAAGCAATAATTTGACTTCACTTACAACATTTTACTAAACTGCATCTTCATCAATGCCAAATGAGGATGACAGCAAAGAGACAAATCAAGTAATTAAAATGAGGGGGCTTTGGGGTGGCTGGAGAAATTTGGGGGGGCATCTGCCTAAGGATCCTCCGTGGCCACCACGTCCTTCTCTCCCGCGTGTCCATCTCTGCTCCGTGGCGGCTGGCAGGGACACTTCCTCAGACCCAGCCGGACCCAGGCACCCTCCCTGTCCCATTAGGCACTCGGGCAGAGTCCTGGGGGCAGGCGGGGCGGCGGGGCGATTGGACAGCTGGGGAGGTGAGACCACCCGGCAGGCAGGCTGCGATAAGTGGGATGTTCGACGCGCGTGAACAGCCCAGCTCAACAGGTGGCGGTGGGCTTGCCCTCCGCATTATCCGGACAATTCCTACCAAGCATTCAAGCCCGCCCAGGGAGTCTGCCCTCAGCTTCGGAGCCGGCAACAACACCTGCCCAGCAGCGCTGGCAAAGAGAAGGTATCACCACCTCCCCGCACATCCCGGAGAGGGAGACACTCACACTCACGCTTCCCACCACGCCGCCCCTGTCGTCGCCGCGCCCGGCCAGGAGGCGCGCAGGGGGCAAGCCGGCCCCCGCCCGGGCTGCGTGGTAAAGGGGTGCCGGGGGGAGGGCGAGGGCTGGCCCAGCGCCGTGGAAGCGGCTCCCGCGGGAGGTCGCACTCCCCCGCCCCCATTCTGGGGGAGCCGGTGTCTCCCGGTTTTCCCGGCTCTTACCTCGCTGGAGCGGCAGCGACCCCGATTCTGCTGCAACGCTCCTCGCCGGCTTCGCGTGTCGGGCGGTAGGATGCGCGCGAGGTTCCCCTGGCGCCGGTCCCGCCTAGTCCCGCCGAGTCGGTCCGCAACCGTGACCGTGGCTGCAGCCTCCGCCGCCGCCGCCCGGGGAGCCGCGAACTCCGAGACAGAGGGCTGGCCGGGGGCGGGGCCGGGGGCGGGGCCTCCCCGCCTCCGCGCTGCGAGCTCCCGCGGGCTTTGGGACCCTGCGGACGCTGGGTTCCTCCTGGGACCTGAGCCCCTCTGGGGGAAACACCTTGGTGGGGTTTGCAGGTGGGGAATTGGGGGCTGGGGTAGGGAGGAGAGACTTTCGGAGACCGCCTCGGGCTTGGTTGAAACCCGGAGCCCTGGGTCAGACTTACCTTCAAATTCCAGCTGTTACTGCTGCCTCTGCTCAAAGACAATAACCACTACACGGCACCTAGTATTGATTGAGCGCTTACTGTGCACTAGGCACTGCTCAAAGCGCTTTGCGCATATTAAGTCATTTGACCCCCACATCAATCCCATTTTACAGATGGGGACACTGAGGCACAGAGCGATGACGGGATGTGCCCCGGGACACACAGCTGGAAGATGCCAGAGCTAGGATTGCAGCTCAGGTCTCCTGTGGCTCAGGATCTGTGCGTCCCAGCCTCCCCGTGCTTCCTGTCTGTGTGGTGTTAATAAGCAAATTACTCCTTAAAGGCAGAAGGCCTGGCACGTAGTAGGTGTTTAGTTATATTTGTTGAGTGAATGAATAACACTGTTAAGGGGGAAACCACCAACAAAAAAGAGAGAGAGAGAGAGAGAGAGAGAGAGAGAGAGAGAGAGACAGACAGACAGAAGAGAAAAAAGAGAAAAAAACACTGGTGAAGCTGGATCAGTGATATGAAGATAAAAAGTGGGTATAGCGGCCAGAAGACATATCTTCTTCCAGGTCTGCATTCAATATTCCCAGCGAAGGCCAGAGACACTGCCCTGGGGTCCATGTCCCACAGGATCATCTCTGCCGGGCAGCAGCCACGTCCTCAGACAACTGCAGAGTGTGTTTGGGGGTCAGCGGACTGCCCGAGGGTGGGCTTGAGGGCAGGGGTGGCTGGGGCAGTGGGTGTCCGCCCTCGTGGGCTGGTTGAGGGATGTTAGAATGAGCACCTGCTCCCCAGGTCCTCTTTGATCTGTGTGATGCTGGTCACATTTCAATGCCCACGGTGAAGCAACAGACCCCTTACCTGCAGAACACACCCTTTAAAAGGAAAACAGTTACTAGGGGTGCTCACAGCCTCCCTCCAGTCATTCCGTGGGGGGCAAGTGGGGAGGTCTCACGAGGTGGGTGGTTGACAGAAAAGGAATTGGGATTCAACATGACTCTGCTTCGAACCTACTGTGTGACCTTGGACAAGCTACTTAACCTCTCTGAGCTTCAGTTTCTTCCTCTATAAGCAGGCCTGCCTTCATGGGCGTATGACCTGTGCACACAGCCCTGCTCTTAGAAAGGCCTTATGCCTGCTTTAATGATCTGCTTTTGCCATCTTAAAAATTTTAATCATTTTTAAATAAGGTGCAGCATTTTCAGTTTGCACTGGACCCCGCTAATTATGTAGCTGGTGTGGGTTATGAGACCCACCTCACTGGGTTACTGTGACACTCACTGAGATAATGTCTCCCATGTGGTTTCCCTTCCTCTGATCTGGTCATGAAGATGAGTAGAAGTCCAGCAGGGAGACAAAGGGATGGGAAGGGAGTACCGCGCAGAGGGGCCAGCGTGGGCAAAGGCCTGAGAATATGAAATTACATTCAGGGAAAGACAAATGCTCTGGGGTGAGGTGGGGGGTGGAGAATGGAGCTGAAAACAAAGAGACAAGTTGGGGTCAATGTGAAAGGCTTTCCAGTTCTTTTAAAGAGTTTGGACCTCAGCTTGGGGGCCTGTGAGCAGAGAGCTCTAGGAAGGGGAGGCAGGTGGGCACCAAACGCCAACACCCTTAGCCTGCAGCTCAGCTTGGACTGGTTCAGATAATGAGCCAGGCAGTGGATGGCGTGGGCAGGAGCCCTGCTTGGAGGCTGCCAATATGGCGTGTTTGAAACGTTCGCTGTCGACACAATGGGAAAATGCTGTAGGTGTCAAAGCCAGCAGCGGCACTTGGGGACTTGGGGACTCTGGGCCTGATAAATAATGGAGCAGCCCTTTATGCCTGGGTCTTTTTCAACCCTTTCAATAATTCATGCATTGCACATGGGTTGAGAAGTTTCATAAAACGTCATCTTTTTTCTGAATCCTGGGCCAGTCTGAGCAAATCTGATAGCTTCATGCATTAGGTCTTAATTAGAAACATACACACATGTGAGCACATCCAGCTTTGCAAAGTGTGCCTTGTGTTTAAGTCAAGGAAAATGCCCAATTATGTCTCAGATGGGGTGGGGGGGCGGCAGGTCCAGCCAGGCCTCTGGGAGGTGGAGGTGGGCGCCTGCTGCCCTGGGGGGAAAGGGTCCGCGGGGCGTGCATTCCCCAGAAGAGACTGTACATTTTGGTGCTCAGCGCCCTCCCTGTGGGAGGTGCTTCCTCCCTTGCCTACTGGAAGCCAGGCTCATCCAGAGGGCCTGCCTTGGCCAACGCAATGTGAGCAGAAGTGACATGTGTCACTTCCAGGGAAGTCTAGGAGCCAATGAGTTCTTTGCCGTCCCATTTCCCTATCTTTGGGACTGTGGAAACATGAGGCACCAACCTTAGGTGCTAAGACATTACTAGTTCCTATTTCTAGGTGAGGAAATGGAGGCTTTAAGACATAATTTGACCTAGAAATGACCAGGTTACAGCAGTTGCAGGAGAATGGCATATTCAGGTGCCGTCTGAGTTGGCATCTCTCTGGCTGTGAGTGGGCACAGCAGCTAGAACCCTCAGGCCAGCTGCCAGGACCCAGGCACGCAGGGTCTGGTCTCAGCAGGGGAACCAGGGAGCTGTTTGGGGGCCACACACTTCTGGGTGACTGGGCAAACAGGAAGGCTGGGCGACAGGGTCACTGGCCATGAGGTATCCCCAGCTCAAGGAACACTGGACTTTAAGAAGCAGGGAAATGAGTTTCTCTTTCCTCGGGGGAGCCTGGGTAGCTGGCTGGCTGGCAGGGACCTAGAAGGTGGGCTGTGCTAAATTTCCAGGTGAGATTTCTTCCTCACCTGCCCTTCCTCGCCCATGGATTCAGCCCCATAAGTTCCCTCTTTTCTCCTAGGACTTGACCTTGATGGTGGGGGAGGGGTCGAAAGGGACACTGGCTCTACCACACTGGGTCCCCATCACTCAGACCCCAGCACGTCTGTCCTTTCCCATCACTGCCCAGTTTGGTGTGAGCTGTTTCCCATGCCCCCAGCTGACACCTCTCTTCAGCCCCCTAAGCACCTCATCAGGCCTCCAAATGGGGCCTATTGATAACTGACTTCTCTTCAGTTAGAATGTGCCCCCTCCTCCTCTTGAGGCAGTGGAGTGTGAAGCCTGGCGAGTTCACACAGCAGTTGCTGTCCCTGCGAGGTGACCGGGTGGCCATTCGTTCGTATTCCCCTTGGCGCTTCTCCAAGCTGCACCCCCTGCTCCGCTAAGACCAGCTGTTCAGCCTCTGCTGTCCTAATTTGTCCCCTTGGCAACTCGATCACTGCTTATCCAACAGTTCAAGGGCAGGGGAGCCCATCGACGGAATGAAGACTCCTCTCCGTTTAGACCGCTGAGAAGTGACTGGGGGTTACAGGAAATGACACTGAAATGAAGGCCCTGATGGGGCTGAAGACGGGGTGGCAGGGGTGGCAGGTGGTCAAGGGGAAGAAAGAGACCTTGGCAGGAAAGGTCTCAAGGTGGCCCAGAAGACGGTGCTAACTCAGGTCAGCACCTGGACAGCTCCCTGCACGGCCAAGGAGCCAGGTGCCTGGGGAAGGATCTTTGCAAAAGGTGATTGCAGCCTCTTAACCCTAGATTTTCCTCGTTCTCTACGGAACCCTGTAAAAGCTGTCTGTCTGGTGATTCACCCCCTCGGGACTCAGGGAGACGCCAGTGTCATCTGATAAACTAATCCACACCACCACGGCATGGATTCCCAGGAGCCGATGTGTTCAGTTGGCCAGGTGACACATCACATCTCCTTAGAGCACTCTCCGAGGTTCCAGCCACCAGAAGAGGACTGTGGGAGGACCTTTGCAAGCCCAGTACACTTCTGGAAGGCTCCAAGGGGTGAGAGGCAGCTCAGCTCTCCTGAGAAATAGGTGAGGTGGCTGGTCACCTCGCTTCCCGCAGGGCAGCTGCCGAGTGGCCATCAGTGGCTGGTGGGGCGAGAGCTCCTAAAACAAAGGGCCCAGAGCCCTGGCGGGTGGGCTGCGAGTGAGGAGAAAGGGAGGCCAGGAAATGAGACGTGAGCTCCTGTTTCAGAACTAAGAGATCAGGTCCAGGCTCCAGCCGCCTCCCCAATTACCCGGCTCCAGAGATGACAGAAAATAGCATCATAAAGAGCCATTTCCTGGCTTTGAAGTTAATGAAAAAAGCTTTGAAGAATTAGGAGTGAGGGTAGTTTTTGAAGCAGGCTGCATGTGGGAAGGTGGCGTGTGTGCCCGGGGGAGACAGATGTGCCCCTCCAGCCTTGGCAGTCCCCCAGCCCTGGGCTGGCCTGAGAGGCCCTTGGGCTCCGAGACCGGGCTGGGTCAGACCCCTCCCCGGGCAGAGACTAAAGCTTGAGAAAAGGGACAATGTTTCTTGGGGCAATCTGGCAAGGGTGGGGGTCAAAAGCATTGCAACTGTTAGAACCCTTCGGCTCAGTGACCCCTCTTCCATGAATCCATCTGTGATCATCACAGCCTCATGTATGATGCACAGTAAGAGGAAACCCCCTAAACACCCACATCTACTGCTTGGGAATCACTGAGGGCAAGTAGGTTACAGTCACAGGATGGGCTGCCATACAGTCATTAAAAATCAAGTTTGCAATGTAAGGATACAAAAAGATGCTCACTGTATATAAGTATCATTTATATTTATTATATATTTATATTTATATAGTTATTAGTTATGAGAAAGTTTGGACACAAAAATATTTATATAACGTGATCCACTTTGTGAAAAAATAAAATAATATACGTAGACACCCCGTGGAAAATAGCCACAAGGACATCTAGCAGAGTGTTCGCCATTGTTAACTCTGGAGGAGAGACTACGGGCGATGACTGTGTTCTTCTTCACACTTTTTTATATTGTGCAAAAGTTTTTCAAATTATGAACACAATTTTAGAATCAGGAAAATAACATTTATTATTATTCTAAGTATGGTACAACAAACATAGCACAAAATGTACATTTATGTCCTGTGCAAATATCACCATCGTAAAAAATAACATTTTAAGTGTACTTTGAAACTTGCAGTTTTCTGTACAGCTGGGAGTGGAGGGTCGGAAGCCAGACTTTGCAAACCGCAGCATGGACATCTCTCGGCTGTCCCCCGAAATTCACTGAGACATGAACTACGGCCTGCCCCCCCCCCCGAAGCATCGAACCTACCAGTCAGGACTGTTTTGGTGGCAACTGAGAGAAAACCAGCAAAGGGAATTTTGTGACTCAGGTGACTGGCATCTGGACTGAGCGAGTGTGGTGGGAACAGGTGCGCAGAGGACAACTGGGGAGCAGATTCTGGAAGAAGGGACAGGTGTCCTTTTCCAAATCAACAGATGCTCGCTGCATGGGGGCTAAGGTGGGACGCTGTGCACCAGCCCGGCCCCCTGCCCCAGGCTGCCGTAACTATGGCACCTTTTTTTAAATTAAGACTTTTTTTTTTGTTGAGATGAAATTCACATAACATAAAGTCACCCATTTTAAATGCCATTTTCGGTGGCATGCAGGGCATCCCCAATGCTGTGCAGTCCCATCTCTGTCTAGCTCTACTTTCATTGTCCTGGAGGGAAGCCTGGGAATTCAGCAATTCCTTCCCACTCTGTCTCCGCAGCCCCTGGCCGCTGCCAATTCCCTTTGTCTCTATGGACTTACCTATCCTGGACCTGTCGTGTACATGGAATCACATAATAAATAACCCTCTGTCTGGCTTCTTAACACTTGGCATGTTTGTCAAGGCTCAAAGGCATTGCAGCACGTCCCCATTCTACATTTTCGATGACCAATATCCCACTGTACCACTGTACACCTCTCTCTGTTTATCCATTCATCTGCTGGTGGACGTTAGCCTCGTTCCACCTCTCGGCTCTTGTGACTAGTGCTGTTATGAACTTGTGGGTGCCGTATTTGTTTGAACACCTGTTTTCAATTCTGTTGGTTAGGTACCTGTGCCTCAGAGTGGAGCTGCTAGACCCTATGGTAACCCTGCTTCCCTGGTGGAGGAGCTGATGGATTGCTTTTCACAGGGGCTGAGCGTTTCCCATTCCCACCGCAGCAGCAAGGCAATGCACGAAGGCCCCTCCCAGGGCTCCGATTTCTCCGCGTCCTTGCCAACGCTTGTTATTCCCTTTTTCTCACCACAGCCCTCCTGCTGGGTGCGAAGTGTCTGGCCCCCCTTTTGAGGGGATGGTTAGGATGGGAGAGCCGATCCCAGGGCTGTCGCTCTCCCACTGCTCTGCTGCCCTTTCAGACCGGCTGAAGGTCTGCACACCCATCGGGGCTGGGTAGCAGGGCGGGAAACCCCCTCTGGGCACAACAGATCGCCCTCGCCAAAAGCAGACCTGCTTCAGGTTTTCTAGAAGCCTCTAGCTTCTGGACCTTGACTAAGAATGACAATTCCTCAGTCATCACTTGGGAAGGTCCTAGATTCTGCTCCCGCGTGGGCTCTGCGGCTGGAGAAATTACTTGACCCCTCTAAGTGCTGGTGTCCTCATTTGAGAACAACGCCCACAACACGCCTCCAGGGTTTGTTGAGAGAATAAAGGACACAATATATTCAAAGTGTGTAGACAGGGTCTACAAATGCAACTTGTGTTTTAGGTTTTTAAAGCCGGCCCCATTATAAATCCCTGCGGGGAGGACAGAGCTCCTGCATGGCCACCGGCATCTCCCAGAGTGCCGGGCACTTTCGCCTGAGCAGGTGTGGAAATGCCTTCCGGGCACCATTGGCACCCCTGGCAGTGAAGTGGCACCTGGGTGAGCCAGGACCCCTCTGGGCCCACCAGGAGGAGGGTGCTGGGGAGGTAGGTGCCACCTGCCCAGAAGGGAGGACTGGGGACACTAGCATATGTTTCGCCTGGTTGGGGGTCTCCCATGGGTGTGTAGGCCATGCCCGCCTGTGCTGGGAGTCAGAAAGGCCCTCCCTGTCCGTAGGCTAAGCAGTTTTCCAATGGGTGGGTCAGGATGACCTCAGAAGATGGAGTTCAACCTCCCGCTCATTCCTGTATCCTCATGGGATGTGTGTGTGGGGGGAAGGGCGGAGACCACCAGGCTCCCCCAGGGAAGCAGGAGGCAGCCCCCAGTTCCCGGCAATGTAGGAAAAATTCTAGTGCCTGGTCCTCATCAGGGTTTCTCGGCCCAGCACTGTCCACGGGGGTGGGGGAGTGGGGGTGTGGGGAGGTGGGGAACGTGCACTTTGGGAAGTTTAGCCACGTCTCCGGCTTCTACCCACTCGGTGTCAGTGCGCCCTCACCCCCATTGTGACAACCAGCATATCTCCAGTCATTGCCAAATGTCCCCTGGGCGGCAAAATCACCCCTGGTTGAAGACCACTGGGCCAGATGTCAACTGAGGCTGTTTCTGGCCAGACTTCTGCTGGTTTCAAAGCAGAGGAGGGGGGTGGGCAGTGGCCCATGTGGGAAAGGCTACCCTGGCTCTGAATCCTGATAAAATTTTACACTAGTGAGAGAAACAAACAACTCCTTCCCCCTCCCCCACCCCCCTCCCCCCACCTGGCAATTCTTTTAGTTACTTCAAAGCAAACACCTCACTACCGCAAATCTTAATTTTCTTCCCAGGACAGTGTGGTCCAGTTGGGAGAACAGAGGACGGAGCCTTGCTCCTCTTATCCTGACTGACCCACGCCTTGTGTGATGGCAGCTTGGTCACCGTTGTCCCTCCAGGCCTTGCTGTCCTCGTAAAGACCCCGCAGCAGCCAGCGGTGGCCGTCCCCAGACGGACACTCTGGGTCTCCACAACGGTGGAATAGATGGGGCAGGGTGGGGCGGGGAGGGGAGTCTCAGTTCTTCCTGCGACGCTATAAGGCAGATCAGTGTTCTTTTCTTTGTTATTTAAATGAGCAAATTAAAGATCTGAGGGACTAAATGCACTTGCCCACGGCCACTCCGTAAGTTTGAGACTGAACAGCATTCATTCATTCACTCCCTCCCTCCACGTGCCTGGAGGGATGGGGGCGATCAGCTGCAAGCTCCCCATCACGGGAACAACATGGTTTTGACCAATGGACTAGACCCCAACGGGGGTCCCAACTCCAGCTCCGAGGGCGCGTCACAGCAGAGTCTCCTGAACAACATGGGAAAGGAAGGAGCATATTTGTCCCTCCTCTCTGAGGGCCTCCAGTGCCCCACTGTGCCCATCCTCATGAGCGGTTGTCCTGTGACTCACCCCCTTCGGACCCTGAGATCAAAAGGTTTGTTAACTCCCCAGTAAGCTTTAACCCTGAAGCCCAGCCTGGGCCTGAGGACCTTTCTCGAAAGAATGAGGGGAAGGGACTATATCAGGGGTTCTCAACTGGGAGGTGACTTATTTCCCCAAGGAACGTTTGAGCATGTGACATCTTGGTTGTCACACTTGGGGAAGGGGTTGTAGTTGGCACATGGTGGGCAGAGGCTAAGGATGCTGCTAAACTTCCTACAACGCACAGGACAGTCCCCCAGAATAATGAGCCCCAAATGCCACCGTGCCAAGGTTGAGAGATTGCAAAACTGGTAGAACATCAGGTTCACATGCAGCTCCCAAGGGGAGAAGAATCGGGGTGGGGCAAGTTCCACAGAAGAAGCGTACAGGTCGCGGGGTCACACCCCAGGCCGGTTTGCTTTGGAAGGTCCTGGGGGTGTTGACAGCCCCAGCAGGAGGAGCAGCTCTCTGTTGCACTTTCATAAGTGTCCTGGCTGACAGCTGTCACACAGTCACCCTATCATTAGGCACCCCTATGGAGGCAAAGTCCCCTGGACACGGGGACAAAGTTCTGCTCCTTTTGAAGGACAGCACAGCCTGGAGACAGATGAGTGACGGGCGCTGGGGGGTGGGGGCAGGAACATTCATAGAGACACAGGAGTCCCTCAGGGCCTTTGCGACCAAATGATCCTCCTAACTCACTAAATGATTACTCTGTGGTTTTTTCAGTGTAATGAAATTTCCCAGCATCTCCTCGCTGGCCTTTATTGTTTTCTGTCCAGACTGTTTCATTTTGCTATAAATCGTTCTTGCTGCAGCAGTAGGTTTTGTGCCAGTGGCCCCTGGGAAGGGCTTCTGGAGGAACCACACCGGCAGGAGCTCTGTGATGTTGAGCTGACCCCCGGACCTGCCCCCTCCCGGCTCATTTCCACAGGACTTTTGGAGGCTGAGCCGGTTCATAGAAGGGTCCTCACTCTGGTCCCATTGAGTCACATGCTCTTGCCCAAACCCGCTGTTGGGAAGGAGAATGGGATTCCTGTGATTGGCTTTCACCAATGAGCATCCGTCTGCTGGAGGCCTAGCGGACCCAGGGAGCCAGTCATTACCCCAAATCAGCTCTGAGCTGGGGCTCTGTTAGCAAAGGAGCACGCGAAAACAGCTAGCAGCTGGGCTTCCCCCATGAACTGTGAGCATGTGCACAGCCCCAGGCCCTCCTCAGAGGGGACCTCCCTTTGCCCATCCCTTTGATGACCGGCAGAGGTGGCATGTCTTGTAGCAAATGGCCACTCCCCTCCGCCACAGGTGATTGGATTGGAACTGGGAACCTGACCCCCCAACAGCCAATCCACTGGCTTGCCAGGGACCAAAGACATGGCCTGACCAGGAAGTGCACTAGGCCAGTGGAGTCCCTCTCTGGGAACAGACCCAGAGAGACCCGCTCAGGCTGAGGGGGGCCAGGAGGAGGTACGACTGGTGGGAGTTTTGAGAAGACAGACATGCTGAGGGATCAGAACCACACTCAGAAGGGTAGATCCTGTGTGTTTCTGTTTCTATTACACTCGTGAAACAATGAAATTATAGTGGTGCAGGAAGATCAGTGGCTGCCAGGGGCTGTGGTGGGGGCTGCAAAGGAGTGGCACAGGGGGGCCGCTTCTGGATGGAACAGTCTCGATCCTGAGCACGATGGTGGTTACAGGGACCTGCCCGGGCAACAGAACATCATAGCCCACACACAGACATGCGGACACACACATACACGGCGTGTAAACCCTGGGGAGGCCGGACCAAGGTTTGTAGTGTGCCTTGTGGTATTTTACTGGGTCACTGCCTCGATTTTGATAAGGTTCTATGGTTATGGACGATGTTATCATTGAGGAAAGCTGGGGGGGTGGGTGTGTGGGCCCTCTCTGTACTATGTTTACAAATTCTTTCCAGTCTGAAATTATTACAAAATGAAAAGTGTTAAAATGAAAAACAGAAGCTGAGATGCTAACAGGAATGACAGATAAAGATCCAGCTCCCAGAGCTGCCTCCAATCCAGAGATTTCTGTGTTTGGTGCAAACCAAGGAGCCTGAACGGAACCGACTCTCAGTACATAAGTCTGCATTTTTAGTTATTTCTTAGGAAAAAAATCCCCCAGAGCCAACATTTTAAAGACTTTTGTTACTTTGTGCCAAATTGTCCTTCAGAGAGGTGGTCCCCGTTGATAGTCCCAACTCTAGGGCGGGAGAGTGTCGGCGTCCCCAACTCTGCCAAAATTGGGTTTTACTCTTTCAACAAAGCTTGATCTTTGCACAGTTGGTAGATAAAACACTTGTTCTTTTCTCTCCAGGAATTCGAAGTTATTGTTTTGCACCAAGTTGGACCATGACATTGGCTGCTTACCTGGAGACTCGGATTTAGCCTGTAGGTCACCTTCATGAAGCTGCGTTTCACTCTCTTGCCCCTAACTCGATAGAGAGCGCTCAAGAAAAGCCAAGCGGGAGTTTATCCTTTTAAAACTCCCCAAACGTTGGTGAGGACATCATTGCTCAGTGTCTCATCTAGGTAATAACATCGTATCCAAGAGGTTTCTTCTGAAACTTTTGCTAAGAGAGGCTCGTGGTTCCCAGGGGCACATGTCTGCCTCCCAGGGACTGATCACGCTTCACCTTTTCTTGGCTGCTAGGAAATGCAAAGCCCGGTTTGCAGACCCATGACAGCAATTTGGTTAACTCTTGTGGGACATAGATTTATGTTTTTATTGTCTTCAGTCCTGATCTGCTATTTTTATTTTGTAATTCACGTGGAGTGTTGTACTTTCATGTCATTCCAAATCCTGTGGGAAAAGGCAAGAGCCGAAATTTCTCTTGATGATAAACTCTGGTAACCAACACGTCCTGAAAACTTAGACCGGACCTGGCACCTAACTTAGTGCTCACATAAACATCTGTTTAATGAGCGAATACACGAGCGGATGGATGCACTTGACAATGCCCAACTGCAAGGGCGTTGACACTGACGGAAAGGAAACACGAGTTACTTGTTGAGCCAAGAGCAGGCAAGTGTTACCATGGAAAGTAGGGCTTCCAGAAGCAAAACAAAAGGAGAACGGAACACAGAGTCTCAAAAATGTTCAGCCGTATTATTTTAAAAGAAAATGACCCATAATGCCTTCAGAATTTCAGGAACAAAGATGTTCATTACCTAGTTGTGTAAAATAATGTAAAAACTGGAACTAACCTAAAAGTCCAATAATAGGGGAATTAGTACGAAAATGATGGTAATCTGTGTCATGGAAAATTGTGGCCATCTACAATGTTCCGTACAAAGAGTTCTTAAGGACTTCAGGAAAAATGTGTGCAATAATACCCCTTGAAAAAGCAGGAGACGGGATTGGACATCCATCACGTGCCCCACCGGGCGAGGCAGGGAGCAGAAGGAACACGATAAAGTATACAGCGCTGTCAGGGGTGTCTCTAGGCTGTGTGCTGCCGTATCCTCCCCATTTTTGACAATCAGCATCCATTTTATAATAGGAGAAAAAGCCTTAATTAAAAATAGAACAGGAAAAGATACAAAGCGGTAGTAAGATTGTTGAAACGCATCTTGGAACAAGAGCGCCATTCTGTGGAAAGTGCAGCAGAAGTGTTTGCTTGCTTCTCTCCCTGACGGCAGCCAGCGCCCTGAAAGGCCACCTTCCCGTGGTGTGGCGTTTTTTTCCCTGAAATTCAAGGTCGAGCCTAACTCCTCTCCGCTTGATTATGGGCTGGACTGAATGGCTTACTTCTAACAAATGGAATGCAGGGGAAGCGCTGAGTGACTTCCAAGAGTAGAGGTCACAGGCCCCACTTCTTCCTTGCTGTCCCTTGGCGCGTTCGTGCGAGGGAGGCCCACTGACATGCCACGTTGTGAGTGCAGGCGAGTAGCCCGACGACGGCCCACGTGGCGAGGACCTGAGGGCTCCCTGGCAGTAGTCGTGAGAGTGAGCCTTGTTCCAGGCAGATGCTCCGGCCCTGGTCAAACCTGCGGATGACCGCAGTTCTGGGTGATACCTCGGCTACAACCCGTGACGGATCCTTAGCCCATCCACCTCGCTGAGTCACTGCCAGCTTCCTGACCCACAGAAACTGTGAGATGATACGTATTTGTTCTTTTAGGTTGCTCCGTTTTGGAGCGATTTGGAACACGGTAATAGATAACTGATACGTAGGTAAATATGGACTGCGCGCAGCTATGGAGGGCGTACGGATGTGTGGGTAACAAGCTTCAAAATGACTCAGTTGGGAATTTTTGGTTTCCTTTATTTCTTACTGCATTTTGACATTATGTATCAAAAGCCCTGAAAAGGTTCATAGCCGTTGAGCAAGAATCCAACTGTTTGGAATATACCCTAAGGACGTGGAACCCTCCCACAAGAACACAATCTACAAGAGCAAGGACTTTCATTGGTTTGGCTTTTTGCTGTTTCCCCAATGCCTAGAACAGTACATGGTACTTCGCAGGGGAACAATACATAGTTTTTGAATGAATGAATAAATACATGGAAAAATTGGCCAAGTACGTGAAGATGTAAAGATTAGAATATTCATCCCAATGTTTCTGACAGTAAAACATTGAGAATCACCTGAATGTTAGGACAAAAGGAAATGATGGGCCAGCATGTGTCAGAAATGCATATGTACAAAAGGGAATATTATGCAGCCCTGAAAATAATTATGCGGAATGATCTATATTTTGTAGTGGAGTCTTTCTTAGTGGATATCTACTAAATGACCTGGATGAACCAACATTTTTTTCTCTACCAAAAATGAAATAATTCCCATGACATGGTGAACATCTTATTTTCCTCAAATTCCTGTTTTCTTGCATCTCCATGCAATTTCGCTCCCGCTGTGACTTCCCGTGAGCCAGTCGGTTTATTCCCAAGACTTTTGACGTCTGCCATATTGTTTTGTATTTAAGTAGTAATTTAAGCAAATGCCACATAAACTGATGAAATACAATGAAAAAGAACAGAGTTGTTTTGATGAGCACAAAATAGAAGTTTTAAGAAAGATAATAAAGGCGAGTTTTAAAAATTCTTAGTGCTAGTTGTGGGCAAGACAACTATGAAAGACGAGAAAAATATTGTAGAAATCTAGAAAGACGGCATTCAGGTTGCTTTGTGAATATTTTGCTTCTCTTCAAAGAAACTCAAACTGGACATTTTAAGTCAAGCACTATGGGTATAGCTTATGCAAGAAAGAGATACCCCACTCGGGTAGCTTCCATCCTTTCTGCAAGGTCGTGCATTTAAAGGGGTCACATAACAATGAAGTGTTGAAACGTGTGCGTGTCGCTGTTGTGTTCCCTGCTTTAGATGCTCAGCTTCGAGGCCCTGCGCAGTTCGGTAAGAGGGTTTCACGGTCCCGTTAGGAAAAGGAAAACAAAATAATCAGTAAGATTAAATGAAGTGAGCAAGCAGTGTCGGCATGGCAGCAGTTACCTGGGGATGGTGGGATTTTCTTTTACTTATCTGCATTAGCTAGAAGAATCAGGGGCCATTTTTGTAAATTTTCTGAAGTTTCTAAAAGCATTTTCTAAAATAATCTAAAAGCATTCCCATAGTGTTCTGCCCTGGCCTTGCCTCCTTGGGCTGCCCAACACAAAGACATCGGCACCTTCATTTTGACAAGCTCCTTCACTCCCTGATGGTTGCCTCACCTGGCCAGCCCTCAGCTCCCCCTCCCCACACCCCTGCCTGGGTTCACCCACATACCCTCAGTCCCACTTGTTGTTGACATCTGAGGGGGTAAAGCCAGGGCTGTGCTGTGGTGCGAGGGTGGGCTCCTGGCTGCCTGCCACTTGCTGCTTCTTCTCGGGGCCTCTCCAGGCCAGAGGCCCCCAGGTGGGGGCGGCTGCAAAGGGACCTGCCAGGTTCTGAGGATCGCAGAGCTATTTTTCTCTCTCCACCCACATCCAGACAGCTCAAAAAAAAAAGGTCAGGTGAAGGTGGGAGAGAGGCTTCCAGAAACAGTTACAGATGAGCATTATCTCGGAGGCATCAGAGTCAGCTGAGAGATGGGGTGCGCTTTGAAGGAAGCCATGGAGGGGACAAGGCCCCAGGATGGCCCAGCATCCCCCCCGCCTGAGCTGCCTCTTTGGTCTCCCGAGTGTGGCAAGGCCAGAAACGTCAGGGGCCTGGCGCCTGGCCTCGCTGTGCTGCTGAGGGGTTCTGTAACTGGAAGCTGGTTCGTTACCTTGGGACTCAGTTTCCCCATCTGTGAGACATGCACAATGACTTCTATTCCGCGAAAGTGCCACAAGGGCCCATGAGATGATTATGTTAAACTGTGCAACGGCTGCTGGATACGTCTGTCCTTCCCCTCCCCCTGTTGACTGATTTCTGCCTGTTCACCTTCTTCCCTCTCCATCTTGTCCTCCAACGGACCGCAGCTTCCCTGCCTCCTCCAGGAAGGCCCCTGGTGGGGCTCACATCTCTGCTCTTCCTGCTGGCTCAGTCTTGTGTTGCTCACCCAGGGCATATTTGACCGCTCTGGACTCACCTTTCCTGTCCTGTAAAATGGGCTCAGTAAGGAAGCCCTACCTCGAGTGGTCACTGTGGGCTTTAAATAAAGGCACGTGAAGTAACCAGAAAAGTGGCTGGTGTGCTCACTCAGCATGTGTGTGTGTGTGTTTATAATTTGCGTTATGTCTATATATACACACACACATATATATTTTTGCTGTTTTTGTCTCCATCTGAGTTCTTCAGCTACCGCTAGGTCTTTTGTTTCTTTAGAACCATACTGTTCTTTTCCCTCTCATGCCTAGAATAGGCCTCTCTGCAATATTTTTATCAAATTAGCTTTAAAAAAAGAATCTTGGGGAGACATCCAGTTCTGCTTTCTTGGAGCCAAAGCCAAAAGCCCTCCTGGCTACTCCCACAGGCACGGCCCTGCCCCCTGGCCTCACCCCTGCACTGTCTGGGGTGGAAACACGATGTGAAAACAGATAACCTCTGCTCCTGCCAGGCACTTTAGCAATTCAGCTGAACGGTGACTTCACCTCCAGAGCACAAGAGAGGCTGGAGGAAAAGCTCAGGGCTGTAAGCAATCTCTGAAGTGTAACAATAGGCAGCCACTGCCTCTAGGTGCTGGGCCAATGGGCAGAGGTTGGAATTTTGGGTTTCCTCGGCAGGAGCTCATGAAAAGTTTTGAGAGCTGATCTTTAGTCAATTCTTGTGCGCACATCCGGCCTCCTTAATTACTTGGTGACCACCTCGAGGGCACGGGCCATGGCACAGTGATGGTTTGGTAACACCTTGCCGGACTGGGCAATTTTGAGATCCCTGTGTTCATTCACCCAGTCCCCACGCCCCTTTCTCAGAGAGCTCACATTCTGATGGGAAAAGGCAGGCGGCCCGCGGCAGATGAACTAGATCGGCACTTCTCTGAGCTCCCCTCTGTGCCGCTGAGCCAGCGCCACGAGTCAGATCGTGCGGGGCTGGTAGGCTGTGCGAAAGTTTGGGTTTCATCTGAGGGTTGTGGGGAGCCGTGGGAGGGCTTTAAGCGGGGGAGAGACCTGCTTGGACAAGGTCACACTGGCCGCTGTGCTGAGAGAGCCATGTGGGACCCAGGTGACCTTGAGGAGAGGGGCAGAGAGAGGAGCGAATGTGGAGCACGTGCCAGGACTCGGTGTATGTTTCAGATCAGGGTTTGCAGCGGCAGCAGCAGCAGCGCCGCTGGCGTTTGGTCTGGGTCCTTCTCTGTCGGGGTGGGGTGGGGGGGCTATCCTGTGCATCGTAGGCATTTACCAGCACCCCTGCCTGTTGGTCTCTACCTTCTAGAGGCCCGTAATGCCTCCCTCCAGTGAGACAACAAAAATGTCTCTAGACGTGGCCAGATGTCCCCTGAGGGGCAAAATCGCCCCCAGCTGAGGAGCACGGCTTTAGTGCAGACCCAACAGGACTTGCTGACGGGCTGGGTGTAGGGGGCAGCGATGGACACGGGATGGTGAGGCTGGTACTGGACAGAGGACTGTCTTTTTAAAATTCTTACCTGAGGATAGGTTTTTCTGATTTTCGAGAGAATGGAAGGAGGGGGAGAGAGAGAGAATGAGAGAGAGAGAAAGAGAGAGAGAGAGGGGTTGCCTCCCGTATGCACCCTGACTGGGAATCGAACCCGCAGCCTTTTAGTGTGCGGGACAGTGATTCAACCAACCGTGCCACCCGGCCAGGGCAGCACTGCCCATCAATTCAGGGCAAGCACAACTACACAGGGAGCCTGCCCCAGCCGCAGGGACACGGGCTGGAATTCCTCCACCTGTCAGACTCTCACTCTCTTTCTCCCAGTGGCCGTCCTGCGCAGCCGCAGGGGGCAGGCCTGGAGCTCCCGGGGTGCAGCGGTCTGTCCCCCGGAGCTCACACAGGGGGCAGGTGGCTGGGCAGCAGCCTGGCCGGCCCGCAGGGCACAGATGTGCTGTGGGTGCCGAATCTGGGCCTTGGCATGCCGCTTGCATTTCCCTCCCACGATGCCCAGCTGCTCCTCTCTTTGAAAACTGAATTCCTATTTCTAGAACACCCATCTTTAGCCTGCCGGGGGTCCCCACACGCCTCCATTCAGCCCTGTTCCTAGACTCTGAGGTTGGCTCAATAATTATCTTCACACCAGGAATCCCCTGATTAGCTGATACACGCCCCCCCCCCCCCCCCGCCCCGCCCTCTCAAATAGGACTGGAGGAGAGAAAACCCCATGCTGTTCTCTGGCTGTAACCCCACCCTCCTCTGGGTCCTAGCCATTTCCTGCCCTTGTAAGGAGCACTGCCCCTTCCTTCAGGGGAGGGTCTGTTCTAACGCTGCAGGGTCACCCTGTAGCCCCACCGTGACCCCGTAGGCACCCTCATCATCATGCCCTTGTGCACGCGAGGACACGGAGGCAGAGACAGGCACAAAGAACGTGCCCCTGATCGAACAATCACAAGTGGGAAGCCAGGCCGTGTGGCTTCAGCTTTGTTCTTGCCACCGAGGCTGCCTCTCTGGAGACGGGTGAGGGAGGAAGGGGTGTGGGTGGGGTGGGGAGCAGCTCACAGTGCTGTGCTGGCAGGAGACGGTGTGAGTGCCAGGCCCACAGCAAGGACCTGGGTGTGGCTGTGAGCCTGCAGGGACCATGTCAAGATGAATGGCCAGAGTTGACTTGGCGACGGGCTGCCAGCCAGCCAGAGGTTTCTGTACGTCATAGGTATTAGCTGCGTGGGGCAGAGGAAGGGACAGGCTTCCAGGGACAGCTGGGGATCCTCAATCCTGAGACTGGTGGCTTCTCAAGTCCTAATGGGGCTGCCTGTCAACCTCCTGGGGCTCAGGTCACACCCTGGCCCCATGACCAGCCACATGTGATCACGCTGCAGTCGCCAGCACGTGGAAATGGACTCAGTGGGTGAGAAGCAGCACCCGGAGGAGAGAAGTCACAGCACGGGCAGGTGTGGATGCACAGTGAGGGGCGGGCAGGGGCGGGGCTCGGGGTGGGGAGCACGAGGGGACGTGGTCCCCCCAAAGGAGTGGAGGAGGCAGGCAGAGGTGAACTCTATCAAGGCCGACCCTGCTTTTAGGAGTGCTATTTTTGTTATTGGATTTTAATTCTGAGGCTAATTCCCTCAAGAGCATCGCGTTTTAAGACACTCGGTGTGTGGGAATGCTCTCTGTTTCATCCCCCACTCTTCTGCACCCCGCAGCAAGGATGGGACGAAGGCTGCAGAATCGGAAGACGGCGATGGTCCTGAAGCTGAGTCCCCGGTGCAGCCAACAGGACATGTGAACAGTATCTGTTTCTGGAGGCAATTCCCAAGATTTGAGCTGAATCCCTTCTGAAATCCTCCCAGTGAAGGGGACGGCCCACCCTTGAACAAAGTCCTCATCAGCCACTGTGTGACCCTGCAGTGTGGGGGGTGCAAGAGCATAAGCTCCACGCAGGCAGGGGCCGTGCCAGCCCTCCTCTCTCCCCACGTCCCCAGTGCCCGGTGAGGCTCCTGCCCCAAGAGGCTGCCCCATGAACGGCCAATGAATGAATGACCTGCCACTACTCTATCCCAGTAACTGCTTGGGTTTCAATTCAAAGCATAAAGTATTTTAAGAAAAAAATTGAGGTGGGGGTGAGGGGAGGTAGAGGAGCGTAAAGGGGGGGTAAATGGTGATGGAAGGAGACTTGACTTGGTGAACACAGTACAATATACAGATGATGTCTCACAGAATTGTACACCTGAAACCTATATAATTTTATTAACCAATGTCACCCCAATAAATTCAATTAAAAATTTAAAAATCCTTCCAATTGTACACATTGAAAAAAAAAGTGAACGTAAGTGGAGTGTGTGTGCAGGAAGTGTCCCGAGTCAAGTCCCCGGAGACGAACACTTGAAGAACAGCGGGGACGCCACAAACGACGCAGACGAGGCCGAGTGACTGAGGAATGATCGTCATCTTTATTCATACACAATTAATGTCTCTAACGAAGCATATCATGCAAACGAAGATTAGAGGTCATACGGATTGAGGAAAGCGATGCAGGAAGTTGTACATTCACCTCGCCCGCTACAAACCCGATGTCCTTCGCCAGCTGAGCGGCCTCTACAATTGTCACAAGGTGTTTACGCAGAAGGAAAAGCCTCCGCCTCCGCCTCTTCCTCCTTCGTACACATGTGGGGTCTCACACTATGTTTCCCAATGAACGACTCAAACATGGCGTGTTCTCCACACACACACACACACACACACACACACACACAATATTAGGTAGCAAAAGCAATGATTTCAAATGTTTCTGACCATCTATAAAAGTTATTCTGAAAGACCCTAACAGAAGGGACATGAGGTGAATTTCTAGACCATTTAGACTTAAGAGAAAAACTGCCTTCATGTATGATTTTGAATAGTCCACGAATCCCCTCAAGAAAAGAATCACATTCTTTCAGGAAGAACATCAACAAAAACCTACAATCACAGGAATAAATACTCCTAAGGTTCAGCAGAGGGGACGAAGACACAGTTGTTTAATCAGAAAATGCAAAGCCACCCTTTGTCTTATTGTAGAAAAAAAGATCCTTAGAAAGTGGACTTGATACTTATTTTTCTGAAAAAGCAGGGTTCTGTCTACTCACTTAAGAACGGACTCTGGGACGGATGCCCGCAGGCGTGCTCCCTGCCGCCGCCTCTCTCGGGGGTGTGGAAGTGTTTCTCAGCTGCCCAGTGAGCAAAACCCTTACAGGACATCTCCCAATTTTCACCGAATGTGAGACCTGGGGACCCCTGGGGACTGGAGACAGACCTGAGCAAGCGCCCCCTTCCCGTGCCGAAATGTGGCCACAGAGCCGCACAGAGCAAGGAAAGGCGCCCCAGGGACCCCTGGGAACACTATCCTAGGGCTGCATCTGGAAGACGGGCAACGAAGCCATCTTTCTATGGTCTGAAAGCTTCCAGACCTTAGGCAGTTGTCCCCAGGGCCTGTTAAAAACACGGAGGGCATTGGTCCGCCGAGGCGATCCACCCGACTTCCAGTCATCCTGCACGGGCTCTGCACCCCGCTGGCGTGGGAGACCCTGCCGAGCGAGCGCAGGTTGGGGGGCTCCAGCCGGCCACCACTGAGGGCTCCTACGGGGTGCATGTGGTTGGAATCTTATCAAATTGTCAGTAGTTTTATTTTAAAAGCTCATTTTTAAAGAATTGAGTTATTAAAGTTCTCTATAAAAAAGTACAAAGAGCCCAGCATACCCAGTTGTTTTGCTGGAATTAAATTTATTTTTTCCTTAAGGTTTAAAAAAAAAGTCTTTGGAACCTGTGGGCCTTGGGCATTGTAAGGCTGTTTTGATGGCTGAGTCGGACCTAATGGCTGTTAACCGCACTTGATCACACAGCTCAGAGGCACAGGGGACCCTCCCAAAGGGCCCTGACATTGTAGAATGAACAGAACCGTGGTCGACACTGTTTCTAGACGCCAGCCTTCACCCACATGTAACTCGGGCAACCTTTCCCAGCTCCCCGTATCTCTAACAGAGGTCACATACAGCACTCCCTGCGTCAGCCCAAATGGGAATTGACAGAAATGTCCACGGTCTGCTGTATTTCATAAGATGTAACCCAAGCAACTCAAGGAAAACGTTTTTAAAAATACTTCCCAACACTCCTTGTCAAACCAGCGTGCAGTCACTAATAACCAGAGTGTCACTGTCCTTCCCCAGATCTGTCACGCCTTTGCTGTTCCTGTAGCCTTGTGGGTCCCTGGCTCAGTGTCCAGTTCACGGTCATGATTATTCGGTGTGCTTGGTGGGGGATCTCCTGCCCTGGCTGGGCTCAAAGAAATAGGAAATGGTGTGAACTGCACACATAGAAATAGGCGACTTCCTAAGACCCAAGTGAGAAAATGCCTGTCAGATGGTGTTGCCTTCCCGAGGCTTTTGAAAACCTGAGACTCTCGCTTTCCTCCCTCTTCAGTACAGAGAAAACAAATCCCAACAAAACACCTCTAATTTCTCTTGCTAAGTGGACCCAGGTGGGAACGGCATTGTTAACTGTTTCTGCAACTTCCCCATCCATCCCTGGCTGCCCTGGTGCTCTCGACAAGCCCCGGAGGGAAAGAGGTGGGGATCTACTGCCTTCCAGGGCAGGTGGGTGGTTCGGCTCAGCCTCTCCCACGTAGGCAGGGGAAGGGGCTTCCAGCAGCTGGTGAGGATGCTGCTGGCATTTGGGAGATGTTTTCTGAGGAGGACTAGACTGTGTCCCTGGCAACAAGCTCCGTCTCAAGGGCCAGCAGGCGGTGACTTTCTTCTGCACCAACAACCTCCAATGGAAAGCCCCTGGAAATGGCAACAGCGTCCTTCCCAGGATACCCCCTCCTTCTCCTCCATCCTGACTTCCTCCTGCCACGAGTCACCTTCCAGATGCCTGCAAACCCTGCACCTCTCTCAACTCCTTACCCACCTCTGCCTCCGCAGACCTCTCGCTTCTCAGAACATCAACAGGAGGGGTTTGCACCTGCGTTCACCAGCAAGCCTGCACGCTCTTCTGAGAACCGTAGCTCAGGGAGGCGCTCAGCAGTCATTCGTCGGCTTGCGTTCCTCTTGGTCTTTCATCACCTTTCAAACAACCATCTCAAGTCATTTCCAGGGAGCTCTTAACCCTCTGATCTTCTACGAAAATTCCTAGTAAGCAAGCCTCATAAGAAAAGGTGGGCTGTGACTCTGCACTGACTTGTACCAGGCCTTGGGGATGAGGGAACTAGACATGCTGACAAGCAGTCATTGCAGTGCCCAGGGTCTTGTATCAACCTTCTCAGTCTGTTCTCGCCACTTCAGACCCTTCCGTTCAAACCAGCACCTAGTGGCGTTAGAGATGCCCGCCGGCCTGCAGCACACAGGGAAGCTCCCCACTGGGCAGCAGCCACCTTCCAAGGGAACACAACACAGGGAAATTGGATGGCCTTTCAGAGCCACGTGTCCGCTGGAGATGCAGATTGTACGAGACCCTGCCGGGGGCCTGGACGGCCGCAGGCCCTGGTGGCGTGGGCACTGCCCGGGGGCTGGAGCCTCCTACAGTACCCCAGTCACCTGACCCTGTGAGGTGTCCTCCTTATTCCGGCCTCCACCAGGGCCCTTCTCTGTGCTTTTATTCACGCGATGCCCGAGGAGTGGGCCAGTACCATAGAGTTCCACACGTGCTCGGCAGACAGGTCTGTGAATGGTCACCACAGGACTTGGCTTTCAGCAGTACACTCAGGACACAGCCCGGCACCAAACAGGCTGCCATGGGGACACCTCACTGGGCCCACGCATTTGCTGTTTGTCCTCAAGCCTGCTGTCCCTGGGGCAGAATGCTGGGCCCACAGACGGGGAGTTTCCTTTGGAAACTATGCCACACGTTTGGAAGGAACACACGGCAGCTGAGATGCTGGATGTGTTTCCTAGGGAAACACGAATGCTCTGGAAATGTGTTGGCTCTTCCCCGAACTGCTGCAGTTGAAACAGGTGGGCAGCGTGGGGCTCGGGACAAAGGGTCCTCGACCTGTGCGCTTTGCTGGGACCTTCCTCCCCTTCGGGGACTCGGCTGGGGACCCGTCCTGCTGTGGCCCCGTTCTGGGGCACGGTGACTGGCTCTTTTGTTTATTAGGCTCTTTCTGTAAACTGGTCCCTTTTCTGGCAGATCCAATTGAGGTGCGCCTGGTGAGGACATATCCCCAAAATGTGCACTGACCTGGGGTGGGGGGGCTGCAGCTCTGAGTGTGCCAGAGCCCCTCGGGGGTTCTGAAGCCCACGGCCCATCAGAGATGGCAGAGAAGTTGCTCTTTTTGGGTCTGACTTGTTCTCTCCCCATCTCTTCCTCTCCTCAGGGGCTCCCAGGACAGACAAGCCTCTCGTGTCAAGCCTCCTCAGTGTTCCATGAACCTCAGGCAAACAGCCGGAAGTCAGTTGCGGAGCACTTAGTGGGGAGATGTGTTTCTGGGGAGTGAAGAGAGACAGAGCAGGCCTCTGGACAGAGTGGACGCAGCTGCCATCTGGAATGTTCTTTCCGTTGTAGAAGACTGGCTTCTCTGAGGGTCTGGCGTGGGTGGTGTCTGACCACAGAGGGGCTCCTCAGGCTGGTTCCAGCAGCAGGTGGTAGAAACTCCGTCGCCCCTGCGAAGAGTCTGCTGAGAGCCCCAGGGGGTGGCTGTGGCCAGGGGCCGCTGACAGTCTGTCTCACGAATTCTGCACAGGAGGAACAAATGTGCGGTCTCCCAGGGGACGGCGCGCGCTATCTGAGAGGATGCCTCCCCCCGATCACTCACAGTAACGAGGCTGAAAGGAAGAAAACAACCACGTCCAGCCAGGGGCTGTGCTCACACATCTGCCCATACTAGTCACGCTGGAGTCAAACCCACTGCCCCCAAGGGAAAGAGTGGCGTAGGAGCCAGAACAGAAGACAGCGTTAAGAAGCTAAGAGAGACTCTCATCTCAAAAATAATCCCCTAAAATTTTTGTTTGCACATAGAATCAAATATTTATATATGTATTAAGCCTAATTAATCATGTAAAGTAGCCATTCGTTTCTGAAATTAGATCTATGTTAAAAAATTAATATGTCCGATACGGTGCCAATGGGCAGGGTACACACGGGGTGGGGGAGGGGAAGGAGGGCAGCAAAGGATTCAACTAGGACTTAACCATAGAAGCAGATTAGAAACAAGAGCCTTCACAAATATAGCACAATTGTGTCTTATAAAATATTATAATACTTTCTTTATGCTTGATACGATTATATCAATAATATAGATTCACTTGTTATTAAGGTTTATTATAAACATGCAAAATTCATTGCATGATGCATTTGCAAAACATATTAAAATTCTTCTTGCAATAAAACATCCTTGAGCTGATATGTATCCAAATTTCCTGATTCCACAGCTCCAGGTGTCACTCAACATGAACTAGAAGTGGGGACCAAAACCGCATTGATTTTCATCCCTAAGGGGACGTTGAGGGCCAGGGACGGGAGAAAAATCCATCAGTAGGGACTGATCCTAGAGTCAGTGCCTGAAGTGACAATACATCGTACCCTCGTAAACGACACTGCAGCCTATTAAATAAATAAGTACGAAGGGGGCTGGGCGCATGCTTCCGCTTCTTCGGAAGCAGGAAGCGAAATGTCGGGGGCTGGGGGGTTGGCTAACAACACTGTGAGTACTGGCATTGCTGATGGCACCCTGGATCGCAGGATAATCTCCCAGAGATTAAAACGGATGCGCGCGCGCACACACACACACACACACTGCTGTATCCTTGATCTGAAATGACTTCACATGCCCATGTAGCAAAGTCCTTAGAAGATTTGGCCTCTCACAAAGAAATGCAAGTGTCAAGACAGGTATCAACCAAGCGGGACACAAGAGGACAGACTCACTGGACACCTATCGGAGGTTTTCTTCTCTTTTTCAAAACCACCGGGCCATGACTGGGTTATGCCTGCCAGTGTCTGGGGACAGTGAGCTTGGAAGTGACATCCTGGCCTCTCGGTTGTAGGGACGATTTCCATGGAGGCAGAGAACAGAAGCGGCAGGGGTGAGGAAGCCTCCCCACCCCCAATCCTGCCTTGCTCCCTCTCTGTCCTCTGTGCTCCCCGCTCTTTCGTTCCCAAGGCGCCTGGGTGGGGAGGTGTCCAGCCCACATGTTTGGTGGGGCGGGAGGAGGGGTGTCCTGATGGTGAAGACCGACAGACCAAGGATATGGGAAATACATCAAATCGTACCAAAAAAGGGGCAAGAGCCTGTTTGCTTCCTAGGCAGGGTTAACCTACAGCCAGAGTGACTTCTACCTAATCAAACCAGACACTGTGCACTGTACCATCTTCCACTCAGAGAACGCTCTTGGTTGAGAGAGAGACCCTGAACAGCTGGTCACACGTAGACTAACAACCCAACGATTTGCAGACCTCCGTCTGGAACAAGAAGCAAGGCCGTGGCCCTAAAATTTGAGGGTGAAGGATCATTTCCCGCTGCTGGGGGGACGGGCAGGGGCGGGGAGGCCTTTGCTCTCGGGGGCGAGTTTCATACTGCGCTCTGTAAGATGGGGTGCACAAACTGAGGGTTGACGTACGAGAACCCCTCAAAATCAGACTGGTCTATGTTAGCGATGACCAGCTGATCCGGAGGCGTTAAGACCGGTTGCCCTCGTGTGAAGAACTTGTCAAAGTTTTCCGCGCCTTTGCCGCACTGCGGAGAAAAGAGAGAGAGGAGAGGTCAGTCAGTACCATAAGCCATGGGCAGCCGCTCTGGAGGCGCACCCTGTCCGGAGGAGTGCGGCTTGGGGCGGTTAGACGGGGAGAAATTTGGGAAAGCCAGGCACAGCAAACAAGGGCGGAGGCCCACGCAGTTACCGACCCTCACACACCCGCCCTCCACGAAGAGGCCGCTCAGGGGAAATGCACTGTTGACCGTAAGGTGACGAGGGAATAGCTTCTTGTGCTTCCGCCTCAGAGCAAGCAGGGCCTGAGTGCAGATGCCACACACATGGGGCCGGCAGTCGTGGTCCTTGCTGAAAAGCCAGGATGCTGGGTGGGGACACAGGCAGCTTCCTCAGAACTGAACGGTACAGCTCACTGCCCCACATCTGTTTCTTTGCCGTCATATTTGTAACGAAGCAAAAGCTGTGTTATTCGTGTCTTCCAACTCGGATGTTCTAAAAACCTCAATCCCTAAGTCTGCCTATGACCCACCCTGGGTAGATGTGATGGCGCAGATGGGAATGCACCCGGGGGCCCAGCTGGACGTCAGCTCATCTGGGTGGATCGGGGCAACCGGCACACAGTCACATGGAGTTCATTTGCAGGGTGGTCTCAGGCTGGAGGTTTGCCCTGGGGCTGGAGGGAGGCGGAGCGAGGCCTCCTACCCGTCTCAGGCACACCCCTCCTCCAGGTCCACAAGGCTGCGGGCAGAGCTGCCCTGGGAGAGGCTCTGAGAACCACAGCTGCTTGGGGACCACAGCCGGCAGTGGAGCAAAGGGGTGTCCTCACTTTCCCAGCTACCCAGAAGGGTGGGGCACATCGACGTGCCCAGGATCCCAGGGTGACTCGGAGACAGGGAGTGCTGGGAGGTGCGTGGGTGAGAGGGATCCCACTCCTCCACACTCGGCGGAGGCTCGTCCTCTCCCCTGCTGGCCCCCAGGGCAGCGTGTGTTAGCTCCCAGTCAGCAGCAGCTCCTCACAGCCAGGGCTTTCCTGGGTCTCTGACAGAGGACGGCTCTAGGTCACAGCAGCGGGGCCACCCCACCCCCTCATCGGTAAAACGGGAGAACGGTGGAACCTGCTCCTGCACTGCTATGAAGGTTGAATGCACGGCGTTCCGCACACAACCCAGCTTGTGGCGACAGCTCGGCACTTGGGGCTGTTACTTTTGCCAGGCCAGTGTAGTCTCGTGGGCCACACGTTCTCCCCGTTTCCACATCTCTTCCCCATCTTCCAGAAGGTCTCCTTGAGAATCTAGTTTCATTTTGGTTTGCCCACCCTTTTATCACCAACAATACCTGCTCCTAGGACCTACGGCGGTGGGAGGCACATCATAAATTCCAAGTCAGGCTTTCCTAACGGGTAGCTTTCCTTTCTGGGGTTGTCTTCATTTTCGTAAGTGACCACATGCTCTCAACTGGAGGAGGGTTCTGACGAGTGACTGGTGGGTGGAAATGAGGGGCGTGCGTGTTGTTGGGGAGGAGGGGGAGGTGTGTGGGAGACACGGGGTGGGGGGCGGAGTTGTTTGGGCCCCTTTTGGCCACTTTATGGAGGCCATGCTAACTATCAGTCCTGCTCACATGGGTCCTGCCCCCCGCACATGCGCCAGGAGAGGCTGCCCTCCACACTCCCTGTTTCCATGGTGCTTTTCCTCGGGAGAGCACAAAGCACTGTGGAAACAAAGATCAGCAGAAACTGAGTCTGTAGTCGGCTTCCTCCCACATGCACAGGCCACTCTGAACCACTCAAAGGTGCTAAGAAGGGACACAATCATTGATCTGCACTCGATTCATCAGACCAACAGATCAACCAGCCAACCACAGGACCCACCTCACGTGGGCACCACATTCAGACACTGCTGTGGCGAGGACAGCTAGAGAAACAGCCCTCGTTTGGATATTCCGGTGGTTCTCCACCAGGGACGGCTCTGTAGCCCTCCGCCTTCCTTGCGGACATTGGGCGATGCCTGAATTTGGTTTTGGTGGTCGTGACAGGGGGTGCTACTGACATGTAGCGGGTAGAGGTCAGGGATGTGGTTAAACACCCTGCAGTGTACAGGACAGTACCCCCCCTCCCCACCCCCACAAGGGCTGTCGGTCCAGAACGCCAACAGTGCTGTTATTGAGAAACCTGGCATATACCAGGATGGTAATGCGAGGCTGAGCTAGTCCTAACTAAGGTCAAGCAAGGAAATGAGGAAGAACGGCCCTCTGGCAGACAGAGAATGGAGAAGCTGCAGAAGCCCAGGGCAAAAGTATTGAGTGGAAGCAAGCCTTAGATCCTCACTTCGAGGAGAACATCCTTTGGGCACCTAATTAATCAACACTCATTCAAGTGAATCCACTGTGGGTGCTCCCAGAGGTGGGGCTACGCACTCCCTCAAAAAGCAATCATTTGCATTTCTCTTGCTGTTCACCAACCATGCAGAGATGAACAAAGAGCTTCTGGAAAAAGTGGAAAAGAAGGCGCAGGCTCTAAAAGAAAGGGGAAGGAAAGCCGAGGTACCAACCATCTGGCTCTCGATCCATGAGGAAAGACCACACAGGCCTGGCCTTCCCTTGGAGCACTGCCTTGATGGTGCTCAGCAACCCTCTTCCAAGGGCAAGTTCCATAGGAAAATAAAAAAACCAAAAAAACAAAAAACAGCTAAAAGAAGAGTTCCTAAGATCCCCAGAGTGGACCACACAAATGTCCACACTGAGGAGCCAGGGTAGGAAGGGCAGGCAGTCCATGGCATTGAATTCTAAAGCTGTCCTCCAGAGGAGGTCACTCCTGGGGGTGGCCACAGCTTGCAAAACTGAGTACCGGAGCCCACTGGGAAAGCCTCCTGCTGGGCCTGCTGCAGGCCATGGGGTTAGGGGGTGCTGAGGAGACCAGGTCAATCCCAGCTCTGCTCTTTGTCACACGCCATGGGTCTCAAGACTGCTCACTGCGGCAAATCTCCTCCTCTTCTTTCTAGTTCTACATCATGTTGGAATTTCCCTGATCCCAAAGAGGGAGAAATTGGGTGTTAGCTGATGAAAGCGGTTTGAAACCCGGTCACTCAGGTGGGGAGACCTGAGGCAGACAGGACAGGCCAAGGGCAAAGATAAGAACTGCGTCTGTAGCTGTAACTTACAAGGCACAGGGAGGAAGCCCCGGAGAAGCTGGAGGCGGAACCTGAGGATCGGGTGAGATCCAGGACACAGAAGGAATTTTTATACTTGGGGAAAAATCACACCAGAAAGAGCCGCTTTTCCCTCACAAGGGACGGGGGCGGAAGCACAGCTATTTTTATCCGAGGTTCAGGACTAGGAGGAGTAGTGCTAATTTTTCCACCATGGAGGGTCTCTTAATGCCTGAAAGATGAGCCCTCTACAACTCTTAGTGCAGTCAGGCTTAGAGACAGACGCTCTCCTTTAAGTCACATTGGAGAAGACCTTGAACTACTTATTTTTCTAGACGTGGGGAACTACGACTCCTCTCGTACCCGCCACTACCTACTGAACGGTGTCATGGAAGTCAGCGCGCTTTGGGTCCTTGGGGAAATGCCAAACAATGGCTTCACTAAGCTAATGCGCTTTTAAGGTAGAAAGGATTCCGCCTACCACCTGTGAGCCAACTGCACTCACAAACATCAACCTGTGGGTGAAGGGCCCAGGCAACATTTGGATCCGAGAGGGAGAAGGGGAGGCACAGAGACTGAAGGGCTTGGGGGCCCTGGCTGTGCCTGGGAATGCATGGATGAGCGCGTCAACGAGTGATGGCGTGAGAGAGAAGTACAGCTGGCCAGGCTGCAGACACCCTCCCAGCAGTCCTCAGGGATGAAGGGGGAAGGTGATTGCATGGCCACTGGCAGGGCAGCCTCCACCACTGTCCACAACAGCAACAGGCAGGGGTGGGTTGCCCTTGGCCTCAGAGCGCTAGGCTGAGTGACAACCCACAGAAGCTAAAGGCAGCGTGTGCTACTTGTGAGCAGAACTCCTTGGCTGGTACACTGTCTTCAGCAGTAAGGGCCCCCCTTCCCTTTCACCAGCTGAGGCTTCTGGCACTTGGGATGTGGGACAAAGATGGGGGTGGGGAGGGTGGCAGCAAGTGGCCCAAACCTGACAGTTCCACTGGCACTCCCAGAGACCAGACCACGTCTGCGTTCACGGGGCCACATTCAACTCCCGAGGGAAAGCAGGAGGCGCAATGGGGTGAAGGAGCTGACCAGAGTTCAAAAGCCCAGGGTGTAGCTTTGGGCAACCCACAGTGATGGGAAGATGAGGATGTGAATGTCCACCTGCCAAGCCTGCTGCAAGGATCGAAGGAACCACCGTGTGTGCCACCCTCTCTAAATGATCGGGTGTGACACCGACCTCCTGCAGGTGTCCGGCATGGAAAAGGTGCATGATCACCAGTTGCAGCGTGAAAGAACAGCATGAATCGTCTACCTCCCTTCCCTAGCTCTGCAGTCAGGACTTAACTCCTTTTCAGCCATCTGGTGAAAAGTGTCACTAAGATGAACCCAGGAGACAGCAGGCGTGGTAAAGGCATGACGAAGCGCAGGAAGATGCCGCTCCGGGAAGCATGTAGGACTGCAATGCTCCCCACCCGTGTGGCACACGGGGCACTCACAACGCTTTGTGTCCTGCCTCCTGGGTAACGGGCTGTGAGGAGGAGGCTGAGCCTGCCCCTCGGAGGTTGGCTTCCCAGCTCTGACTCTTACCTGGGGGGCCGCTGAGAGTGAACCACATGTGGGTAAGTCTCAATCCTGTCCTTTACCTTGGTGTCTCAGTCATGTATAATACAACCTCACAGTCACTGGCATGGGAATTAGGGGGCGTGTGAGCAGCACGGAAACACCGCCATCACAAAGCAAATCCACACAAACCCAGAAGAGCGGGGAGCGCGCAACAAACCAAGAGAACAGGCGTGGAGCAACGGGAAGGAGAAAGGAAACTCATCAGGGCGGCACGTCTCTGACAACTCCTAGAGGCAGCAGGATGTGCTTGGTCTCAGGGTCGCTGTTAGCTATATTCCAAGTCCCGGTTCTGGGGCTGACCGTAGCCCCGTGCCATGGTCCTAGAGCAGTGTGTTAGTAAGAACACGCCAACACCTGTGCATGGCGCCCTGACTCACGGTCGTATGCCAACTTCATTCGATTAAACAACCAGCGGCAGAGAGGAGAGGGCACATGCTGCCCTGGGGCCCCTGGGAGGTCACGTCTGCACTACGGAACCACCCAGGGAGGGCGCGGGGCCACTGGGCAGCAGCCCCAGGCCTGTCCTTTCTAAGGAGGTCAGCATGCTCAGGGAATGGTCTTCCGTGCACGGCCAGCGCAAGCAGGCGCACACGCTAAGGGTTAAGAAGTGAGGTTAGCTTGCTCATGTAGTCACCCAAGGTTCTGGAAACGTGCTCACCGAAGGCCTGGATGCCCACTGAAGCCAGTGTGCTTTGGTACAGAAAGTCTGGAGAATAAGAACGGACAGGGGAGAGTATTTGGAAAACAGTCAGTGTTTGGCCTTGGAACTCAAGAATCGGAATGGCCCGAGTGAAGGATGCCACAAACCCACAGGAGCTGACGTGGAGACACCTCTGAGATATACTGATGTTTGGAAGACGCAAGGTGCCACCTCACTTGTGCATACATTCACACACGCATACAACTTTCCAGAAGGTTCCAGAAAAGATAGTGAGCAATGACACTAGTAGTTAGGGAGGGAGAGAGAGAGTCTTTTCCTTTTATGTCCATCTCTACAGCTTAAGCATTTTTCCACAGAGCTAGTATTTTAATAGTAACTGTGCTGAGAGACCAGACAGGCTATGGTTTCCCAGCAATACAAAGTTAAACAGTATTTTTCTCGCCTGTGGCCTTAGAGCCTCCCTCGGAATGGGCCCGGAGGGAGCGGTTCTACTGCTGGGTTTGTGGACAGGCACGGGCTATGAGCCACTCGTGAAATGAGTGGCTGCTCGTGGTCACAAGAGCCACATGTGCCCAAAGGCGAAGATTGTGGCTTACCCCGGGCTGGGTTCGGTGGAGCGACACCATGCTCTCCATTTGGTCTTTCTCTGTACAAATGGCCAGCTTAGAGGACTCAGTGACTGCTGTGGTTGGGACCATTATTTCAGACAACGGGAGCTTGCCAGCTCACGCAACTCAAGGCACACACAGTCCGCATTTATCCCGCCACTCACCTCGGAAGCTCCTCAAGCCCTGCCCAGAGCTGCTTATTTATATTGATTATTATTTTAAACGTCTCCTTTCTTCCCACTTCTCTTTCAAGTGGAAACGCATTTGGGAAAGTAATTATCAAAGGAAAGGAAGACTTCTTGCCTCTAATGAGCCAAGTAGAAGATGCTGTCTCAGGCTGGTTCCAAGGCTTAAATCTACCTGAAATACATCAGGATATGGCAGAGGCTCTCATCTCCCCAGGTGGGTCAGTGTTCCGACGTCGCCGGTGAGGCTCCGAGTCTGATGAGTCTCACTTTTAATTGGCATCCCTTCTGGTTCCGTGGGAAGGCGGAGAACGAACCTGCTGCTGCCCGAGAGGCCTGATTAGGGGCAGCCTGAGGCTGCTGGCAGCATGGTCGTCGGGAGGCCACTCCCCTGGACAGCTGCTGCTCTGCACAAGTAACTCCAGAGCGATGACGGGAGGAGCACAGCACCACGGAGCGCCCCTCGTGGTAGGAAACTCACACGGGATTATTCAGGTGGAAAGAGACATCAGGCCTGCCACGTACTCTCAGAGGATTCAGGAAAAAAATACGTGTGTGTGTGTGTGTGTGTGTGTGTGAGAGAGAGAGAGAGAGACAGAGAGAGACAGAGAGAGAGACAGAGAGAGAGACAGAGAGAGAGAGGGAGAGAGACGTAAAGAAAGGACGGGTACAGCCAATGTGGGGACATGCTACGTTTAGGGCCTCTGGGTATGGGGTCTACCGCAACTCTTCAAACGATTCCTGCAACTCTTCTGCAAGCCAGAAATTAGAAATCACTAAAATGAGTAAAATAAATAAAATGAATTAAAAGGAGTACTGCGCCCACTTTGCTAATTAAACTGTCATCCAACTCTCCAAACAAGCCGAAGGAGACACTTCAGGGCCACCGTGGAACCTCCTCTCGACGTGCTCTCCACGTGCTCGGCTCTTTGGCTCTTGCTGCGAGACTGACGGCGTCCCGATGAAAGTTGTTATTATTTTTTTCCTGTCTCTTTTTGATACCACAACAGTAATTTCCTAGAAAGGTTACCCATGAACAACAGGCCTGTTTCCAAAGCACTCCGCTCATCTAGCAACTCTGGGATCTATTTCTCGGTGTTAACTCTGTGGATTAATTTCTCTTGCGCCCACAACCATTTAAGTACAGCGAATGCTTTGGTCTTGCCTGTGAACTAGATATTGTGCTCCCTGGTGCCAATGGATGGAATTCAAACATGAAAAATCAATTAACTTTCCACTTCCAATATTCATATAAACTGTTATGTATCGTGGGCAGGAAGAATGGGAATTTGCAGGGCAATTATATTCCCACGAATAGTAAATTGGGATAAAAGCCGACAAAATTCGAAGCGACACGGGGTGCACCTCTGAGGGCAATGCCTCTTGCTCTCCAGGCGGAGCAGAAAGAAGGCAGTCCTCTCCCTCAGCGAATGCTCAGGATGCTGGTTTGTCACCGCCTCGGTCACCTGGAGCCCGGCAGGCAGCCAGGACCCTCTTTCAGAAAGTACAGTCACCACTTCATGGCAACCTCTGTTTTAAACTTAAAAAAGGAAGCTTCTTCCATGGGATCTTCTGAATGGGCCTCTTTCTGATGATTCCGGTATTTCGCTCAGAACACCAGCCAAATGCTGAGCCAACGGCCCTGTGTTGGTGGCGTGAGGCCCTTCCAGGCTGCATTTCTTGCAGGGAAACCGAAACCGGCTTGCCCTGTGATTTTTTTCCACAAAGGAGAGCTCGCTCCCTGGCTGCCTCATCTCCCAGAGAGCAGAACACAGATGATTTTGTTTTACAAAATAAACCAGCCCAGGGCGATCTCCCTCATCTTCCAGAGAAGCATCTTCATCTTCACAATTGCACATGGTGGCCTTCTGAGGACACAGGGTCCTCCCTGACAGTGGGCCACCACAGTGCACGTAATTCCTCTGGCCTGTGGGCGCTTCCCTCACCACTTCCACTTCTGAGCCTGGGTGACGGTCGCAGTCTGCACGCCCAACACCAGCCGCTCTCCTCTCTCTGCTCTGGAACAGAATCCAGGCCATAGGAAGTCCTGAGCCTCCCTACAGACCCACGGCACTGCGAACCGGCCTTGGAGGTGGAGCTCCATTTCCCTGGTACTTGAGTCTAGTTTCCACAGTAGGCAGGAAAAAGGAAGACGGTGGGATGCCGTGGGAACCCCGATCACTCAGGACACGCTCTGTGGTGGTCCGGTGACAGGATGCCTCTACTCTGTTAGGAAGTCAGTGACTTTGAAATCACCTTTCACTGGAGGTTCAAAAATTAAAAAAAACACACCCACATACAAAAAAACAACGAAATGAAACTCCTGAGCTCATACACACAAAACTGGCTCCCAGAAGCACCCTGCAGATAACTGTGGGTATTCCAATCCTCCTGTTGGCATTAAAAATAACCAGAGGCTTCATTTCAGGGAAACTGATTCACCAGCACTTGCTAAAAGCGCACTGAGCGAGCTCCAAGACGGACGAGCTCTGTCCACCAGGGCTGTGGGCACCGCTCCCAGGAGAGATGCTCTCTGAAATGGTTCGCTGCGCACGTTCGGTGGAATGTGGCAGCAATATGTTTGCCTGACTGTTTTTTTCAGCAGCAATAACTGGCTGGTATTGCCACGTCTTTGAAATAATAAAGCCGCTGGTCAGAGAAGCCTCAGCTTTGTGCTTTATCCATAAACTCTTTTGACCTTTTAATGACAACATCGCGGGATAATTTTCTGCTCCCCTCAGCTGCGGCGCCGATCCAGCACATGCTGCCGCCTCCGTGACGTTGGGACTTCGATGGCTTTCTTCTGCCGCGCAGGTGGCCTGGTGTGGGGCTGGGGCAGCTGAGCCCTCCCGGGACCCAGGCTGTTCTAATGATCTCTTTGCCCTGGGCCTCTTCTGCATTGGGACAAATCATCTGCTCCTCAGCCACGTGCTTCTACCTCCACTCTTGTTTGCATCTCCCTTGCGGCACCACCTCCTGCCCTCTCCTAGCTTCTTCTTCCTTCTCTGTACCCAGGTTCCCCTGCAGATGGTGGGCTTCTGCCTGAGAAATCTCACGGTGGGCGGATGAGGTCTCTCCCTCCCTCCGACCAGAGCTCCCACCACATAAGCCTTCCACACGAAACGGTGACTCCAGTGATTCCCACGGCCCAAGGGAACCACGTACACTGGGGCCACTGTAGCCAAGCCACGCTCTGGCTCCCCCTGCATGTGAGTTTAGGGCTGCGGTGTCCACAAAAGGTGGGTGACTACACAGAACAACAACTTCCTGCGGAAAGCCAGGTGGGAACACAGAGAAAGACGTGTTTGAGGGCGACTTTGCTGCTGCTCATCTCTTTCTGGAAAGGGGATGTTGCTGAGCACTTAGGGCAGGGTCAGCGTGGGTCTCTGCTGTCCCCGTGAAGAACCGAGCTGTGTGCAAGACCTGGCTGGGGCGCACCTCTCGTGGTCAGTCTCAGAAGGCTGGCTAACCGCGCAAGGGAGAAAGGAAGTCCCTGCCAGACTGTCCCGCCGAGATGCTGCAGCACGTTTCTCTCTGTCTGCAGCCCCGCCCCTCCCCGGCTGAAAACCAGGCTTTGTAAACTGGAGGGAAGGCCCCTATGAGAACCCCCGAACTCAGAGCACAGGACTGGCTGAAGAGAAGGTGGGGTGGCAGAGACATAACGTCTCTATTTGAAATGATGATTCAAGAGAAAGTCAGCTGACCTGATTAATTTTAGTTTTTCTTCAGTTTGTGCTAAAAATGCCTTGGAAAAATAAAATCAATGGACTGACCACCCGCGGTTTTATTCTTGGAGTAGAGGACATATAAGCGTATTTGATGAGGAAGTAGCTGCTCTAAGAATAAAGCTGTGTACCCCCCTCCACCCCAGCCGCCACTCCCCATCCCGCCCAGTCAGTAACTCAGCTCCCCGGGAGGGGCCCTTTGCCTGCTCACAGGGCACCGTGAGGAGAGATTTGGGCCGAACCAACACAGCAAGGGCTTCTGAAACTGTGCGATAAAGCCGCCCTGTTTGCAGTCTCGGGGGCAGAGGCCACGCAGTGATGACCCAGCACTGGCCGAGCCAGTGGCCGAGACGCAAGGCCCAGACCCATCAGGCCTTCAGATGTGGGATGCAGGGAAAAGCAGCCTCCCTGGAGACACTACAAAGTGGCAGGTGGCATGAGTGAAGAGGCTGATGTCTTAAGACTCCCAGTGTCTCTCCAGAGATAGAAACGTTCAGAAAGGCAAGCGCAGGCTGTAGCCAGCATTTGGAGTCTGGTGTGCGCCAGTCACTGGGGGTGGGGTGGGGTGGCGATGGTGCGAGGGGAATCCAGGACGGCGGGAGACTCGGAGCAAGGAATGCAAATCCATGAGATCCCAACCCAGAGCAAACTGGCCCTGGCTATGTAAGAGTTTTGGGGGTCACTGGCAGCTGTCCTGCCGGGGTGCATGGTGGACACAGCCCCTGCTCGCTGCCTGATCTGTCCTTACGCTCAGAGTCAGCAGGGATCCCGGTGTCTCAGATCTCGGAACGAGGGCAAGGCAGATCCCTGGCCACTTTTTCCACTTTGCAGAGGCCAGGGGTCGCTAGCTGCATCTCTCCCGGAAAACGGGTGGGTGGGACACCTCCAGGATTTGGGGAAACACAGCTCAGAAACAGGCTTGCCCCTGACTCACCACTTTGGGCTTGAAGGGCGGCTGGATCTCCCTGTTCTCCAGTTTCTCCCAGTCGATCCTCCGGAAGAAGGCATGTTCGCGCACGTCCCGCTCTCCCTCGGGCCCGCAGCCCAGCCGCTTGCCTGGATGCTTGGTCATCAGCTAGAAGGCAGGAGAAAGAGGAGCTGATGTATATCACGGTGCCCACAGTTGATGATAATGTGTCGTATGACCGAAATTTGCCAAGAGAGCAGAACTTCAGGGGAAAAAAGTAACTATGCGAGGTGATGAGCGAGTCAGCTGGGCTGTGGGACCTTTTTACAATGTGCACTTGTCCCTCGGTATTAGCGGGGGGTTGGTTCCAGGACTCCCCTGGGGATACCGCAATCCCATCACTCAAGTCCCTTATGCGTGAAGCGTCTGCACAGACCCTGCGCACATCCTCCCGAATGCTTTAAATCACCTCTGGGTTACTTGGGACACCTAACGCAATGTGAACACTGTGCGAAGGACTGTTACACTGTGCTGTCAGGAAGTAATGAGGAGAAAACAGTCTGACATGTTCAGTGCAGACACGGCCATCGTAGGCCTAACTTCCTAATGCACGTCAGCAACTGTGTACCTTTTCTTTTGGAAACTTTCTGATCTGTGGTTGGTTCAATCTGCAGAGGAGGAACACGTGGATACGAAGGGCCAACTGCACACGCATATCAAGTCATCACGCTGTACACTTTAAATGTATTACAATTTTGTCAAGGATACCTTAATAAAGCAGAAAATTCGTTCATATGTTCCTCAAAACACATAACCCAGAAGCTTCAGGGCAGTGTACTCGGAACAGCCCCAAGTCAAAAGGACACGAGCCACGTGCCCACCGGCAGCAGAGCGGACGAACAGGCGTTCACAGGAGGGAGTGCTGCCCAGGGTGCGGAAGGCGGCCGCAACCGCATGCAGCCCTGTGGGGGCGCCTCACCAGCACCACGGCCGAGGGGTGAAGCCAGGCCCAGGGAGCAAGATCCCACGTGTGCCAAGTTCAAAACAGGCACAGCAAACCCCTGCAGGGGCAGGCCGGCAGGGACAACTAGGCGGGAGAGGAGGGGGCGCCTAGGGTGCTGGGGACGTGCAGTTACGTGGGTGTGTTCATTTTGTGACAGTTCCCTGATCTGTGCACTGGTGACTTGTGCCCTTTTCTATCCGTGTATTACTGGTACGTCTCAAAAACGGAGAAGCGCAGACCGGACTCACCAAGGCACTACCAAGTGAGGCTATGGAAGAGAACGAACATTCGCCAACCGTTGGCGATCACTTCTGGTGACCTGCACCACAGGTGGACAGGAAATGAACGCTGACCGGGCCACGGTTTCCAGAAGGTTGGGGTGTCGATCCTTTTCCAGGCCTTCACTTTCCCCACTACACCCTGCGTGCCACCAAGCTCTAGCTCTTAACGGCCGAAGGCAGTGGTGGGGTTTGCGGTCTTTCCGCCCTTGTGCGGAGAAGTGTGGGGAACGAGTCCTGCCAGCCCTTTCGGTCTGTGATCCTCACGGGATCCCAAACCCACTTACTCCTTTGCAGATGGAAACAGCCTCCTTGGACAGGGATTTCGGGTACGAGACGTTGTGCTCCATGATGGACTGGAACAGCTCGTCTTCATCTTCACCGTCAAACGGAGGCTGTTGCGGAAGAGCGGAGGAGGGCGAAATACTGAGGCAGGGTAATTTATTAACACGGCGCCCGCAGCTCCAACTCAACCCCGAGAGGCTCCGCAGGCTGCAGACTCAGCGCGGTCAGCCGGCGGGTGTGTTCGATGATCTGTAATTAGGCTGCAGGTTGTGTGTCTCCGTTTTTCCTGTGCCTTTAATTATCTTACCCTGGGCAACTCAAAACAATCTCTAAGAAAAATGTTTCTGAGTAATGCTTTGAATGATTTGCAGATGAATTATAATTCATCCATTAGTCTTGTAATTATGTGTTAAAAATCTAATTACCACCAAGTCAGCTTACAGATGACTGTGTTCAGAAGGTGGGGGCGTGGCGAATGCTGATGCCTTTGGATTCTGAACATGGGGTTAAGCACACACCAGTACGTAGGCAAAGAGGACTTCCTCAGGGCCCTTCTGGCCCAACACGGAGATGCCCCTGGACACTTCCCTGTCCTTTTCTACCGGGTTTGCATCTCTAAGTGGGGAGTGGGAAGCACGGAGGCACTGTGGGAGGTCATGGCTTTGAAGTCAGGCAGGTCTAAACCAGAAGTGTGGCCCCACCACCTCCTAGCTGGTTGTCCAGAGGCAAGTGACTCACCTCTTTAAGACACAGTTTTCCTGTCTGTACAGTGGGGCTCCCTGGTGAGTCTGTAAAGTGCCTGATATTAGTCTTGTACTCATTAAGGGCCCAATGAAGGATGCTTAACGATACTCATATTGTTATTGAGGTGGATGGATTGTCTTTGGGAGGCGCTGCTGGGAACCTCAGGAGGAACAGGTGAGCTCAGGATGCCCTCAGTCCTGAGATTAGCAAATTACTCGTCACTCTGGACAACCCACAGCATCAATGGGCTTGGGAAAAATGGCTTAATGTTCTCCTTTAACCTTGAACTTAGCATGCAAAAGGCAGACCAGGGTCAGCCCGTGTAGAGAGAATCCTATTTCATCTTTCATTTTCCTTCTCATTAGAAAGAGGACTCACAGTCAACTTGGCTGTGAGGTCAGGGCTCAGATAACAGCAGAGTTGGGCTTCGATTTAAGCTACCTCGCGGACCAAAGACAACTGTGGAGTCGTCAATGCGACGACTGTCCCTTCCTGTCAAACAGTCCCCCCGAATGAGACAGGCCAACTGACCTAAGCAGAGCGCTCCCCTAACCAGCACTCACAACCACCCCAACCTGCCCCCTGGCCCCCAACCTTCCTCCGCCACCCCAACCACAGCCCTGAACAGGCATTGGGAGTGGGGTCAGTACACGGGAGCCACACCCACCAGTGGGAAAGATGCTGAGTCTATAAAGAACCCTACCTTGGGGGCCAGGTATGGTGTGACTGATGCCACTTACGCCCTTTTCCCTTGGTCTAAAAATATACATAAATAGGCCTGTTTTCTGGCTGTGAGTGCCTGGTGTTGAGAACATCTAATTTGGTGGGAGCCTGCAGGAGGGCGAGAGAATGAAAATCAGCCTGCCTGTGAGTGACGCAGAGCAGGGCAGGAACAGAGTCCACATGGGCAGAAGTGCCACAGCACCTGGCACCTGGGGTGCCTACCAGGCAAGTCAGTTGGGGGCAGACACCCCAGCAGGGAGAGCGCAGGCTGCAAATGGTCACCTGCGTGGGCAGGGGATGTGCTGCTTCTGCCTACACAGCAGAGCAGGGCTGGCTGGGGGATGGGTGTGGCTGCAGCCAGCAAGAGCTCCAGGGGAGGCCAGTCCTCCCATCCACCCCGCAGAACCTTCTCCCCTGATGTCCTGCAGCCTACTTCACCCGACCACCTGCTGCACGCCCAGCACAGCACATCCCGTTTTCCCTGAAAGCGACCCATGTGTGTGGCTAAGTTTTGGCCAACGAGGTTTTCGTAACTAAAACAAATGTGGTGTGGTTTCTGCTCAGGGCTACGAATTGCACACCTCCAGGGCCCCACTCGCTCTGAATTGGCTGTGTGTACATACTCTGCAATGTCACAGTGACCCGGAGGTGAGCAGGCCCTGCTTCTGGATAACCCATCAGTGCTCCCAGTGTGGCCCCTCGGGGCCACTGGTCAGGACGGAGCTACATAATTTGTAGGTCTCTGAGCAAAATGAAAACGAGGGGTCTGTTATTAGACTGCAGAGCACTGAACCTGACGCGCAGGTGTCTTCTGAGCTCGGGACCTGTGTGACCACATAGGTCACACGCCCATGAAGTTGGCTGAAGGTGGGCAGCTGGTGTGCTTTGCTGACAGTGACAAAGACACCAGGGGGATTCACCCCACCTCCCTGGTGATGCTCAGAACCAGCGGCAGGAACGCCACAGGGGCTGGGTGACAGGTAATGCAAACCGCAGGCCTAAGAGAACCTTTCTCCAAAGAAAAACTCAAGCAAACACTCCCCAGGAATCCTTCTCAAGCGGGGTAGCGAGAAGACCCTCCTCACTGGAAGACCACGAGGTCAGTGCAGCCGGAGCCCTTCTTTCCCCTCTGACGTGGAAGACAGGTGTTGTTGGGGGCGTTCCGGGCGGGGCTCTGACACCTGCCTCCTGGTCTCCTGGCATGGGAACCACCTTTGCTCAGGGGAGCCTCCCCACAGGTGCTGGGTTCTGAAACAGATACGGCTGGGGCAGGGATCAGGCCTGGGCCACTGCAGGTCAAAGGAAGATATATATATATATACATATACATATATATATATATATTTTTTTTTTTTACCACGCAGCAACCGCTGTATCCCCACCGAGAGCAGGATAGGTGGCCCCTGACAAACCCAGAGAGCATTCCTCAGGGCATTAATCCTGCAGGGCATTCCTGGGTCAAAGTTTGCATCTACATCCCTTTCCGGAGATTTGTGTGGATACATTCTAAAGGCCCTGAGAGGTGCTGCAGTAGAGAGCTGTCCAGCCCACTGTGGACCATCACAGCGTGGGGTGGGGGTCCGTAGAGGCCCCTTAGGCTCACCTGTTGCCATAAGGTTCCTACCCTATAACGGAAGCCACAAGACCACCTGTCTTTGTGGCGGAGCCTTGGGGTTTTAACCCGTGTCCCATCCATGTGTGGCCCAGAGGACTGGGGTCTCTCCCGGGGAGAACACAGGCCCAGTCCCCTGCAGTTCTGTTATCCACCCGTCAGTCCACACTGCCCGACACGGGAGAACGGCCAGCATTTGGGAGAGAGCAGCGCGGAGGATGCCAGCGGCAGCAGTCACATTCACGTCCCAGGCTCTGTCTCCTCTGCGCCGGGCATTCTGCGGAGCTGTCAGAAGGCCTCACTCCCTCATTCTGCCAAACCCCCCACACGACGTAGGTGCTATTACTCCCATTGCACAGTGGAGGTCACGGAGGTTCCATGAAATGTTCTGGCCAGGGGTACAGAGCTGGGGTGTCCAAAAGCCAGGAAGCAAGCCCTCACATCCTGACTTCGGAGCTCGGACTCGCAGCCAGTCTGAGCGATGCCACTTCCCACGCGTGTCCTGGTGGTTAGACTGTGCTGATGCCCCCTGGCAGCTGCTGGAGTGAGGGGGAGGTGCCGAGCTGCTGGTGCACCCAGCCCAGAAAGAGGACTCGATGGCGCGGGCGAGACTGTTCTGGTAAACTTTAAAAAGCCTGATTTACGTCCCGCACAATGGGTAGTGGTGAGCTCTGAAAATACAGGGGGGCAGGCGCCATGGCCTAGGATGTTTCAGGTCACTGTGAAATGCGTGACTACCTCTAGAATAGAGACCTGACATGATTCCCCAGCACAAATCTGGATTATCTGTCTCCTGCTTAGGCCACAGGGTCACTGTGGGTTGGTAGAGGCGCACAGGCACCCACGCTGGTGGAGCTGCACCATCCTGGTCTTGCTGTGGTGGAGCTGGGTCAGGGGCTCTGCGGTGTCTCGCTCGAGCACTCAAATACTCCACTTGGGAGCACATCCACCCAGACCTCATTGGTCAGAACTAGTCCCATGCCCCAGCCAATCACAAGTGAATCGGGGGGTACAATCCTACGTGTGCCAGAAGGAAGGAAGACCCCGGACACCTGGGAACAGCAGTAGTGACCATCGCATTTGGAAAAGCTCCCGGGAGCCCTATATTAAATTGAAACAATGTATTCGTGGGGGGCGGGGAAGTCCATGAAAGTAGCATCCACATCCCTCTTACCCCAACTCGCACATTGCTCTTGTTTTTCTGAGGACCCTGTGGCTTTTCATGTTATTTTCGAATGGTGAAACATAACTTGGAGTAGTCTGCTTTTCACTTGCTGCTGCAAACACATTTTCTCTGCAGCGGCCAGTGCTCCCAGTCAGGTCAGGGGCGCTGGGGGGTTACGTCATCCTAGGCGGACGCATTTGTCCAAGGTGCATTTATAATTGCTTCCGGCACTAACACATGCTACTATAAATGTCTGTGTGCCATTTGTTTCTTCTCTGAATTACTTCCTAGAATGATTTCCCAGGGGTGGGATTACGCAGCCAAAGGACGTGACCATTTTTACGGCTCTCCTTCGGTCTCTCCTGGTCGCCCCTGGAATGTTCGTACAGGTACTTGTTTCTCTCGGGCCTTGGTGTCGAAGGCAGGTCCATGCTAAGAAGTTATAATCCTGCTCATTATCCTTCCCAGACGTGCCAGCTACGGAGCCTGGGGCCCCCAGGGGCCATGCTTTGCTGAGGTACTTAGGGCAGGACCGTTTGGATCACTTCTCTCCCCTCTTCCCCCCACTCCCAGGATTATTTTGGAAATTTCTACAAATCTGGACTCAGTGTTCCAAGCTAAGCTCGAGTCTTGGCTTGGGGGTGCCCTCCTTGCCAATATGTAACTTGTGAATTTTAAACAGGCAAACGAGGGATGAAGGACTCATTCCAAAATGATCCCAAAGTCACTCACTAGTAGGTGGCCATGTTCATTTGCAGGTCACTGATGACCGGGGGTGGGAGGCAGGAGTAGGGAGAGAACTCAAGGACATTCAGGCTGATGTTCTGGGATGAAGTACCCATTACTGATTCACCAGCGATAAGGACAAAGCATTAATAACCCTGGCAGGGAGGGACGCGAGAGCAGAGGGCTGGCCCCTTTATGATGAATACCCACGAACACTTGGAGCAGCGGTAGCCCATTAGAGTGCTGGGCAAACAGGACTTATGCCCCGAAGTAATCGCATTTGTCAAGCCACCCAGGAACTGAAGACAGACTCAGGCTGTTTATACTTAGCTGCGCCTGCTGGCTGCTCACAATAAATAAAGCAAATAAGAAGAAAATGGCAATAAACTTTTTCTGCTCATCTTCAGCTCTCTTGATTAAAGAGGACAGATTTAGACTGCAACCCCACTAGCAACTTTATCTAATTACTTTTACTTTTCAATAACAGTGTCTATTCCCTCTGCTGGGTTTCTGAGGTTCCTGCAGCTTCGGGGTGGGGGAGGGGAGCAGTGTGGACAACACACGTGGAGCCTGTGTGGTCCTTTTCGGGCTGAGTCACAGCCCAGGAATATGTTCAAATTTGCATCAAGTCGGGGAGGAAGGATAGGAAGGGGGTCTGAGAGGGACACACTGTGTCGTGGGGCACCGGGGAGACTGAGGAACAGCGGCTGTGCCTGCCAGTGCGCCCGCACATGGGCCAACTTTAAGGTGCCATAGTTAGAGGCTCCCCACTTCCACAGAGATGATGAACACTTCCCGAAATCACATAAGGCAGGATCACTGACCCGGAGGATCAGGATAACAAATAATGAAAATGTGCCAGAAAGTCTGCAGAACCACTGGGTGGGCGAGGGCCCTGGGCTCTCTTTGGGGGCATGAGGAAGGACCTGTGTGCAAATGAGGCAGGACTTCAAAATGCATCCGGAAGGGGACCTCCCTGAAGGAGGGCAGCATTTCCTGAGCTCTCCCCTGCAGAACGCAGACCCAGGAGGCTTGGAGAAGGAGAAAGATGGGGTGGAGGGGACTTCGCTGCAGGCCTGGGTCCTGAAATTCTAGTCTCCTGCTGGCCAATAAAGAGACAGCCCATTTTATCTCTTGTAAAGTGCCCTTGGAAACAGATCCTATTTCCACCCAACCAATTTTGTTTGTGGGCATATGCAAATGTGCCTCTTCATGAAAGCAGGGCTTGTTTTCTGGACTCTGAGAGTCAGGACATGCAAGTGGGGTGGAGGAGGGGACTCAGCTTGCTGTGCTTTCGGAGCAGCACGGCTCCCAGGGGGCCGATAATTCAGTCCAATTTTGGTGTCAAAGTTCTAAAGAGGGGAAATTAACTTAGGGAGCAGGCGACTTGTGTTTTGCCAGCTGTTGTCTCTCTGACAGCTGTTCTGTATAACCTGCTTTTCCATGTTTACAAATGGAGGTATTTGGCCTAAAATAAATGTTGTACTAGGGACAAAAACCTAAATAACACACAAACCACTTTTTAAAATATCAATCCCAACTTAACATCACTGAGATATAATGACCAAATGTAGGCTAGTACCTTGTATCTTTTAACATCTAAAAGACTATTTTAGTATCTGAAAGATGTAAGATACGATGAAAGAGACAGATCATCAATGGCCTCCCACCCGGCGGGAAAGCCAAGGGCTTATCAATGATCTCCACACGCAGGTGACCTAGTGCACCCGCTTGTCTCTGACCTCAGGCCTCCTCTTCCTCCTCCTCCAGCCACCTGCTCCCTATCAGGTCTCCCTGCTCTGCTCCAACCACACTGGCGACTTCCCTTCTGTTGCTTAAACACGGCAGCACAGTCCCACCCCAGGGCCTTTGCACCTGCTGTTCCCTCTGCCAGGAATGCTTTTCCTCCAGATGTGCACACAGACATTCCCTCATTTCCTTTTCGTCTTAACCTGATTTGTACACAAGGCCCTCCTTGGCCATCCCAGCTAAAATTTCAACCCTTCTCCAACACTATGCCTTCTTTTCCTTCTTTGTTACTTTTCTTCTTAGCTTTTCAACTGTTGCACGTTTCCCTTGTTTCCCTTGTCTGCTGTCTTTCTTCAGACCGTAAGCTTTGTGAAGGTTCAGACCTTTGTTCACGGCTATCACCATCGTAAGTGTGCGCCAGTACAGTGAGCGTGTGTTGAATGAGTAAATGAACGAGTCAGTGGATGTATGTTGTCAGAAAGGGTAACTTCTTTCAGAAACAAAGATTTAAAGATTTTTGTGTGGGGGGGTAGCTCTGCTACTCAACATGAGCATTTCTTTCTATTCTCCTTACTCAGGCTCTTAGCTACGGGGGTGCTGGCAACTACAAAAGCAGCCACAACAGAATCATTTTGAGGTGCAATGGCAGAGATAGGGCAGATGCTCCCCAAACTGCATCCTTATGCTGAGCTCACAGGTGTACACTGCTCCAGGCCCCTGCATCTCATGGAGCCAGAGCGGTGTAGGCAGGAGTGCTGCATGCCACCTCTAGGCCCGGGCCTTCGGGCATGGGCGCAGCTGTGTTCCTGCTCTCTCCTCATCGGCCGGCTGAGTAACGAGGAGTCACTGGAGGGATTCGAGGCTCTAGAAGGTGGAGCCAGTGGGTGGAAGAAGCCTGGGTCCTTGACTGACTGCGTGGATCCGTGCCCCCCGCCCCCACATAGGCCTGCACCAAGCATGTGAAATAAACCCATGTTGTGTGTTAGGCCACTGAGATTCTGAGGTGGCTTGTTCCAACAGCTGGTGTGACCTACTCTGACGTGGTGTGAGGCCATCACCTCAGCAAGCGCCATGTGGGGCAGCGATGCACTTGGCTATCTGCATGTCACATTCCCGGGAAAACCAAAGGAGCCTTTTCTTAGCTGGAAGTTCAGCCTCATTGGACCTTTACACAAGTTAGATGGACTTTTGTAACAAGTTAGATGAACTGCTAGCAGTGAGATAAGGGGGGGTGGGAGAAGCCACTGAAACACCTCTTCAACGATGGCGCACATGCACATGGGTGGCACTGGGGTTGGGTGGGGGAGCGGTTCTGCAGACACACTCGCAGGGAACCTAAGCCCAGGTTTGACACACTGAGGACGACAGAGGCCCCGGTCGTCATCGACGTGCAGGCGGCTCTGTGTGCAACCTGAAAGCTGCACACCGTCTGCACTCCAGGATGTGCCTGACCCCATGGAGGTTTCTGAGACGAGAAGCTAGTTTCTGTCCGTATGGAGAGAACCCCCTCTCAGGGGAGCGTCTCCACCCTCCACCTGGGCCCAGGAAGCCAGCCGGCACCAGCCACACCACACTGCCTGGTCCCGCTGTCCAGCCCCGCCCGAGCTGAAGCGCTCACATCAGATGGCAGTGAAGCAGCATGAGAACAGTGAGACGTTACCTGCCCGGCCAGCATTTCATACAGCAGGACGCCATAGGCCCACCAGTCCACGGATTTCCCATACGGCTGGTAGGCGATGATCTGTGGGAGAACAAACACATCAGTCACAGTCAGTGGCAAATCAAAAAGCCTGTGTTACAGCAGGTATAAGTCACGCCTATGGGCGTTGACACAGTTTGCGAATGAGGGGGCGTCTTTGATTTCTACACCGAGGGCAGAGCACCCCTCAAATCAGGTACCTTGAGACTCACTGGTCCCCGATTCAGTGTCCAAAACCTGTTTGGAACTTGCCTTCTGCCTCCCCCCAGGTGCCACAGTGCTGTCTGAAGGTAGATTTGACAATAGTCGTTGGAGAAAAGCATTCGGACAGTGAGGTGGGTTTGATCTTTGGAAAAAGCAGAGGTCGTTCAAAGCTGGGGTCTGCTACATAAGAAAATGAAACTACGTGACAGGATTTCTCTAAACGTGACGAAGAAGATGAGGATTGTGCCAGCAGTAAGCAGGAGCAGGAGGAGGAGGGATGCCTAAAGCAAACACTAGTTTTCTGGTGCTGCACACACAGAGGGGCCAGATCTGTGGAGTGACTGAAGTTTCAAAATGCTTTCAGAGAGACATGAAGTATAATCATCAAATGCAATATTTGGCGTTGTCTGGTCTCGGTTCTAACTAACCAGCTGTAAACAAGAAACTGGGAAAATTAAATATGGTCTTGATATCAGGTGATACTAAGGAATTGTTAGGCAGGATAAGTGGTATCGTGATGAAAGAGTGTCCTATTCAGTCAGAGATGAGTGCGTTTTTGAGTGAGATGTATGAGGGGTGAAGTATTTACGGGTAAAATGAAATCTTAGATTTGTTTTACATGTTTCAGTAAAATAGGTGGGGGAAAGAGCAGATGGAACTGTAGGCAGCCGTTGAAGCTGGGTGATGGGCCGGTGGGGACCTTCCCTCGCCTCCGCCCTCTGCCTCTGTGGCCGCCGGAAACCTAGAGTGACGCTGCAACCTCCCCTGGGGAAGGCGCGAGGCTGACTTGAATTCCTACGTGCCGCTGGCTTATTAAAGCACTGGCATCGCTGCCGTGCAGGACGGCCGTGTACCTACCGCACACAATTCCCAGGCGCCCAGATCACGCCCAGGACCCGATGTGAAGGCAGAGTGACAGGGACTCCGCAGACTGCTCTGCCGTTTTACATAGAGCCTGACTTTGGAATGCGGCAGGGCATTTCTTCACTGGCCCGGTAGGTCTGACCAAATGTCCCGGGATGTAAACTTCCTGCCAGCCCGCCCATCTCCGTTCCTTTAATGAGCCACTAGTATCTCCCCGTGTGGGGCGAGGGGTGCGGGTTCCCAGGGCTCACTTCGGTGTGGGCGACGAGAAGGGGGTACAGATCTGCATTCGGCAGCTCTATGGCTCATTTCTGTGACAAGAAAACGATAAACAAAAGGAAGCCTTCATTTCTTTTTAAAATTACATTTGTTCTTTTCTGGAAACTTGGAAAACACACACACATATACACACACACACACACACAACACCCAGAAAACCTGCCAAAATGAGTCTCTAAATCTATTACCTAAGGACTCAAGCTTCCAGACAGGAAATCACTGGATCAAAGCCCGTCGTGGCCAAGCAGCAGAACCACGACTGCCTTTGGGAGAACACAAGGACACCTGCCCAGCACTGACCATCCGCCCGAGGCTCTCCATGCTGTGTATAGTCCAATGAGGCAGAAATTACCATTGTTCCCATTTTACAGGTGAGAAAACTGAGGCGTAAGAAGTTTGGGAGACCTGCCTGAAAGCCCATCTGTTAAAAGGTGGTGCTCTGAATATTGACATATTTGTTTTAAATATATGATGTATGGCTTTCAAAGACATGTAATCACTCCTACTGGGATTAATAAAATGTTAATCAAAGGGCTTTGAGGATTAAAGAGATTTGAAGGCATCATTTCAATGTAGTAATTGTATTTCAAAAGCATGCGAATAAAATTTGTTCTTGCACCTACATTAAAAGCTTCCCTGCGATCTGTTTCCGACAACCAGTGTTTCAGTAAGTTGGTTTTTAACACGAGCACAGAGGAGGTGCCACATTGCTGTGTGAATTATGATGCCGAGGAGTGGGGGGGGGCTCACTGTATTTCATATCCAGTATTCCACAAATACCCGCACAGTCGTACCAACCAGAGCCCTCTCCGTGGGGGTGGGAAAGGCTACCTAAGTTTGGAAAGCTGTAGGAGTCAAGGGCATAGAAACCCTGTTTCTGGTCAGAATGATTCACAAATCCTAAAAGCCAGGGCCACCTGAAGTTTTTTTTCTTTCCTGACTTTATCACCTTTGGCCCACCTTGCACTTCATTGTCAATTCCCACAGCATTAAACTCCATGACTCCTGGTGCTAACGTCCCTCCTTCCCCCATGGCCTCCCAGAGCAGAAGGCCCATGCCAATGGTTGGTTCTTCTGGGCGACAGCATTGGTCAGTCCCCAGAGCCTGCCAGCTCAGCCTCCAGGCCAAGGATGCAGAGTCACAGGTCACAGCGGTGCCTGGTAACAACAGGATGGGACTCAGGATTTCGAGGGAGCATTTCCCACCCCCCCAACGGAGAAGCCACTGTCTGTCACCACGGCTCGTGCACTAGACAATGTGGGACGGTCTGAAGATCTGTCACGAATGCCGGGGCAGCTTATCAACGCAAATTCACTTTTAGAACAAAGCACACTTTCCCCTCAATGACCAGCTGCTATTCATAAGTGCCTCTCATGACCCAAACTCTCACTGCAAAAGGGAAACAGTGCTAGCGAGCCCCATTTGAGGGAAACCGTTAGGTGTGCGAGGTTTAGGAAGCTGGTCGCACTGTCCCTTGTACGCTGTGAGGACTGCGTGTGGCTACTGAGCGTTGTGGGCCTAGTGCACCCCGAGGTGTGTGCTGGGGGTAGATCGCACATCTGCAGATCCTAAAGACGCAGATACGGGGAAATGCAGAACATCTCATTAATAAGCGTTTATCCTGGATATCTTGGGCTAAAATATATTCAAATTCATTTCACCTGTTTCTCTTTTAACTTTTTAAAATGTGGCTGCTAAGTGCAGTTGGCCTGCATTTATTTCTGTTGGACATGCTGGACCAGACCCTCTCCCTGGCTCCAGTCGGCCTAGGGAGACAGCTCTGGGCTGAGGACCAGGCGCAGAGGCCACAGAATGGGTGGTGAGGCTCGCTTGTGTCTGCCGCCATTGGAGCAGGTGCCTCTGGCACCTGTGGGCCAGTGGAGGCTTACAGCCAAGCCTGGGGGCGGGAGCACCGCCTGACATCCTGAAAACCCCAGGCAAGGGGCCGTGATGGTTTCTCACAGCAGAGGACTCACAAAAGGAGAGGCGGACTTGGCAAGAGGGGCTCGAGTTGGCAGACCTCCGGTAGCACATGGGAGGCTGAACTTCAGCTTCAAAGACGGACCCCCAGTGGGGCCACTGTCATTCACTTTTACTGCTATTTGTCATCATGACCATTATTATTATACTTATACAGGCCCATTGCTTGGGGTGGGGGGTGGTGTCAGGATGTTATAAATGGCTGCCTGTCTTATAAAAGTGAGCTGTGAATGAGCTTTCTTCCAGCCTGGGCACAGAACCAGGAACGGGAGGCCGGGGGCAGCCTCTCATCTCTGACCAGGCCAAAGGCCCACAGCGGCTGGAAGGATGTCTCTCTAAGGCCACCCACCCCTCCGCCCTCTGCCGGGGCTATGCTTGGGAAGGCCTCCTGAAGAGGACGGGGCTTCGGAAGCTTTCTGGAAGAACCGGGCCGTGTGGACAGGGTCGAGATGCCGTGGCAGCGGCGACAGTGGCTGAACCCAGTGACTGCTGCCTCTGTCACCATTACGACGTCCAGCATGTGCCAGGCTCTCTGGTTCTGCCAGCTCATCCAGGCGTCCCAGCACCCTGCGAGGTTCACGGCCAGGAAGAGGCAAAGCTGGGACTCGAGCCCTGGTGGTCTGGCCTTGGCACCCACACTCTTGATCATTTGGTTCATCAGCTCTTCACCCAGTGTGGTTCCCTAGACAGCTGTGGTGCGAACTGGCCCGATTCAGGTGACTTTTGTGAAAAAGAGGGTCCCAGTGCTTAACAGGCTCAAAACAGCCAAGACACCCACTCCACCCAGGGACTCTGGCCCTGAAGGCTTGGTCTTGAAGGACCCCCATGAGATCATAACGCGCACAGGCAGGGTCTCCCTCCCACTCTTGGGTGCACTTTCTCTGGACCCTGTTCTTCATTTTCGTGTTCTATTTACTTGCAAACCTCTGGAGCCCGTTCTAAAATAAATGGCCTGACCGCAGAAGCCTATTTCTAGGCGGCCATCACAAAATAATGCTGGCCTTTATGCATAAAACATACTCACGCCCTTTTGCTGTCTCAAGGAAACCAAGAATATCTCTTCCTTTTATCGAAAATAACACTGACGTGTCCAAACGGTGCTATCCGCACGGAAAGAAGGGGGCCTGTTTTCTGAGTGGTCTGTTCTGACAGTTGGGACTGGCTCCTCCACTGCCTCCCCCAGGACCACACAGCTCCTGGAGCTGATGCCACGTTCTACTGAGACTGCTTATCTGCCCCCACTCGACCCCGATCCTTCCCAGCAGGGGCTGGGCCACCCGCCGGCGCACCTAGCACCAGGCCCGCACCCGGCCCAGCAGGCCCTCCATCAGGCTGTGTTGGAGAAACTGACAGATCTGATCCAAGCCCGCCCTGCAGACACCACCGACCTCCTCAGCGCACAGTCCAAAGTGCTTGCGGCCTTGCTGGATTGCTAAGGTGGGAAGGGGCTTACCCCTGATTTAGGAAGGTGTCTTCAGGGTTCTGCATAGGAACCTGAGGCTCAGAGTAGCTAAGGGGCTTGTTTGAAGGTCACTGGGCTGGTCAGTGGCAAGGTCTCCTGACCGTGTCCTCTTCCTGCAGCACCAGGCCTGGGCCACAATGTGACAAACAGTAGGCACCATGGCAGGGGGACAAGGGTGGGGGACCCCCACCTCTCAGCCAAGATGCTTCAAAAGCACTAAAATGTGATATCTTAGATCAAGGATCTTAGTATATTACAGGAGAAATAGCAGCAATGCTTGAAACCCTTGGACAAAGGGCATTATATAAGTATACAGAAAATTTGCAGAAGATGAGAACAAAAAGTCTGGAGTCCAAATTACGTATTTTCTACTTAGACAAAAATCGTGGCTCTCTCTAGCACTGGAGGGAACAGAGAATGACTTCTCTAATGGTAATAAAAGTGCTCCAATCGACTCATAGCAGCCACCCCTCCCCGGCGATTCACTCTACACTGCCGGAGCAGAAAGCCACAGGACAGGTCAGGGCAGGACAACCGAGCACCGTGCCCCCAGCAGGCAGGGAGATGGTCTGTATGGATTAACACTGGCTTTAAACGACAATCAGTGCAAGCGAAAACCAAAGGAAGAAAAGAAGGAAGGAAGGAGGGACGGCGAGGAGAGAAAAGCACAGCAAAGCTTAGACTGCTGATTACAGATCCTACTCCCAGTTCTACTGCAGACGCTCACAGGGGAAAGGCCACACAGGCTCTATTTTTTTAAACTGTTTTCTTTTTTAAAGAGGAATTTTAGGTGCACAGCAAAACTGAATGGGAAGCACAGAGCTCCCACCTACCCCTTGTCCTCACATGTATAGTCTCCCCGATGACTGACATCTCTCACCAGAACGACACGTTTAATTAGTTTACATCGTCATATCAGTATCACCCAGAGTCCAGAGATTACGTCAGGATTCACTCTTGGTGTTTCAGATTTTATGGGTTTTGACAAACGCATCGTGACATGTACCCACCACTGTAGTATCACACAGAATATAGTTTCTCTGGCCTCAAAATCCTGTGCCCGGCCTAATCGTCCCTCCCCCTCCCCCATCAACCATACCAACCACTAATCTTGTTACCATCTCCCTGGATCTGCCTCTTCCGGGATGTCCTAAGCATTCATTGGAATCACACAGTCTGTGGCCTTTTCAGGTTGGCTCCTTTCACTTAGAGATGCTCACGGAGTTTCCTCCAGGAGCTTTCACGGCTTGACAGCTCATTTCTTTGTAGTGCTGGGTACTATCCCCTGACCTAGATCCATCCATCCCAGTTCATCCATTCACCCGCTGAAGGGCATCCGGTTGCTTCCAAGTGGTCATTGTGAACGAAGCTGCCATCCGCACCTTGTGCAGGTTTCCATGTGGACGTGCTTCAGTTCACTTGGGGGAACACCTGGGAGAACAGGTGCTGGGTCGTACTGCAGAGACGACAACATCCAGCTTTGTTGGAAACCGCCACACTGCCTCCCAAAGTGCAGTGTGGGTTCTGAAGGAGCCGCAAGCAGGCCTCTGAGTCAAGTGCCAGCCTCTTGCTCTGGCAGAAAGATGTCCCTGATTCTGGAATGTGGACCAGGGAGCTGTGGGATGTGATTTTTCATGAGGCTCCGATGAGGCATTCCTTGTACGAGTTCCGTGGAGAGAGAGCATTCCCATTCCAAGTCTTTGTGTAATTCTTCCAAGTAGGATCTAACCTCTTACTGAGACTAAGCTCTCTCCAGCTCCTCTGTGACACTTATGAGTCATGGAAGAAGTCAGGAAGGCGGTGACAATGGAATGACTGGGGCTGGGAACCACCACCCCAATGGACTTGGGTTGCCAACCTCTTCTGCTCAGTACCCAACAACTTCTGTGATTGCTGGTTGCAGCAAAGAAATCAAACACCTCTTTAGGTTCTCTCTCTTCTCCCAACCTGATGTTTTCAAGAACCTCAGAAACAGTGAGACACATTAAGAACGTGATACTGACAATAACAGAGGCCAAATTTTCATCCGCCTACCCTGAGCACAATCCTCAAACCCCACTGTGCTGAGCACCACTCCTAGGGACCACCGGGGAAGTAGGGGCACGGCAAGCTCAGATGTGGCCACCCCCTGGCTCTGGCCTTCTCTCTTGAGGTGCCCACTCTGTGTAAGCAGGAGCTGGGAATGGGACAGGGACCCAGGACGTATCGCCTGTGAGCTCTCTACCCTTTCTTCCTGTTCTGCGTGATAAGACAGCCAATGATGTACAGTGTGAACATAAAGAACACTTCTCGGTTCACAGCATGATTTACTTGGTGCAAAGCCAGGACTCCACACTACCTTAGGGTGGGCTCATCTCTAACGTTTGAGGGTGGGGTGGTCTCACACACAAAATGTCTAAGTATATGTTACACGTTGAACTAACAAACGGTTAAATAGAGCACGTTCTCTCCTTGACAATTGTACCCTTCCTGTACCAGTCAGCGCAGGCCGCCATAACAGAACACCACAGACTGGGTGGCCTAAACAACAGAAACTTATTTTCTCACAGCTCTGGAGGCTGGAAGTCCAAGTTCATGAGCCGGCAGGGCCGGTTTCGGGTGAGGCCTCTCAGCCGCAGACAGAGGTCTTCTCAGCGGGTCTTTCCTGCGTGTGCTTTCGGAGGTTCCCTTCGTCTTTGTAAGGACCTTATTTAACTTTACCTCCTTAAAGGCTCTATCTCTACATACAGTCGCGCTGGGGGTTAGGGCACAACACATGGATTTAGGGGACATAAGTCCGTCCATTAATGTCCCTCAAGTACGTGGAAGGGCAGGTTTGACTTTAGAATCCACGACTCCGTAGATTCCTCTCCGGTAAGTAGAAATCGGGTACCCTCCACTCCTCTCTCCAGTTCCTGCTCATCACGCCCACGAAGAGCCTCGTGCACCTTGGTCTGCATGTCCAAGCTCTGTCCACTGTCCCCTGTGCACGGCCACCACTGACCCCTCCGTCGGACACAGAAGTGCACAGGGGAGCAGGCTGGTGTCCCAGGAAGGATGGATCTCGGGAGGAGGCCCTCACAGGTCCTGGAAGGGAATTCTCAGGCCCTGGGTGGGCACGCCCCTTCGTCCCAACAGACCCCTAACCCTATGAGGAAGAGCCAAGGCCGAGGCGGGACAGAGGACAGCCCTCACAGTTGGGGATGGCAAGCGACGGCTTGTGGGCCGAATCCAGCCTGCCTCCTGCTTGTGTACAGCTTGTGAGCTAAACGTGGTTCTCACATTTTTAAAAGTAAAATGAAAATGTAAAAAGACTACCAGTCTTCTGGCATGAACAGTCACTCGGTTTTGCCTCTTGGCAAAATCTAAAATGTAGATTAAGGCAAAGCCTAAAATATTTACTCTCTAGCCCTTTGCAGGAAGAGTGTGCTGATCCCAGCTCTAAACAAAGAGGGACGCTGCTAGCCTGAGTGCTCAGAGCCTTCGGGGACTCCGCTTTGGGGTGCTATGTAGAGGATCCTTTCATTGGTCAACACACAGCAAAACCAGCTGTCCCCCAAGATGGACCGTCTCTGAGGATGGCTGCAGGGCCCCTCCCATCCCGTGTGCCCTCTTGCAGTGTGACAATGCCACTCCTCCCACCAGGATGTGGCATTCACCTTGCCTCCCCCACCCCTGCCCCCTGCTCTGGGACCGGGCTGGCTCTGAGACTTGCTTCGACCTAGAGAACGTGGTAGAAGTGACACAGTCCAGTGACAGGGGCAGCTTCAGGAAAGGGCCTTGTGGCTTCTGCGTTTGCCCTCTTGGGAACCAGCCACCACGTCCAGAAGCTCTGGACAACCCTCTGAATAACGAGAAAGACAGACTGCATAGAAAGACAGACCGTGCGGAGGAGAACCCACCCACCTTGGCCAGCAGGCAGTGGCCTGGGGGCAGCAGGGCCCGGAGCCGACAGTGTCCAGAAGCCCCCGCTGCCGAGTCCCCCCACCGTCCTGGTGCACAGAATCGCAGCGTTGACAGGGCTGTTGTTTTGAGCCAGGAAGCTCAGGGTGGTTACACAGCGACAGGTAACTGAGAGGACCGTCAAGGAAGGCACAACAGTACATGTAGCGCTGCCTCTGAGGCAGGCTCGGCTCATCACGCACTCAACTCTGTCCTCAAAGTTGTACTTTGAGAAAGGTGCTATGGTTACCCCACTTTACAGACGTCACCCCAGGTTCTTTCAGGAGCAGAATGACAGCCCGCGTTCACTATGCAACGACGAAGAAGCCCCAGAGTCAAACAGGAAGCTCCCCCCAGGGTGGACATTGTCTGTGTGGGGCTAATGCACAGGCAGCCTGAATCCACCTGGGGTCCTGTACATCGTCACAGGCCCTCTGGACTCTCGTCAGCTGGCTCTCACCCTCGGTCACTGCAGCCCTGTCACGGGTTTCTCCTGGGTGGCAGGTGACGGGCTGGTGCTAGGGAAGAGCAGGGCAGGGTTCATGGCTTGGCCGCCACTTTGGAGCCCTGCTTGTCTCGGGCCTCCTTCGCTGAGCGGAAAGCTGTTCAGAACCTTAACTGTGCATCCCAACAGGATAAACTTGTGTAGTAAAGGAACGGCTGGGAGTTAGAGATGTGTTTTGTGCCTGTAAGAGTTTTATTAGCTGACATAAAAGATTTCCCAGAACCGGGAGGTCGTACGGCCCAGTGGGTCTTTATGGATGTTCTTGGTGATGGAGCGACCAGCGAGGCACCGAGTGGGAACTGGCCCCTGGTGGCGATTTTCACCCGCTTCACCGCAAGGACTGTAGAAGCATGCCATACCTGACCAGGCGGTCAGGGGCACTGGCCCCTTTTCCCTTAGATTGTCAAAAAAAAAAAAACGGTAACAGTTAACACAATCATAGCCATCGGTGTGAATGAATAAAAATTATAACTATTTTCTGTCAGATTGGCACAAAATATATATTTTTTGGTGTGCTGTAGCATGTCAGTGATGGGCGTGTGGGTAACGAGTGACAGAAAGGCTGAACACCGCCGCACTGCGGTAACGACAGGCCTGCACTACTGGCCAGGCGGCCGAGGGTGCCAGCCCTGCCGCTCGCTCCCTACGAGCCCTGAACGGGCCACCTGTCAGCTCCCATCTCCTTTTCCTTGTCCTTAAACAGGGTGTTCCACTCCCCTCAGAGGACTACCGTCAGAATTAAACAGGCATGAGTGCGCGGTACGTACAAGGCAGCCAGCAACTGTTGGCCATCTCTCTCTCCAGGTACCCATCCTCTCCTCCCCACCGCCCAGGCAATTTTGCAAAGTAAAAGATGAAATAGAATTCGGACATCTCTGACCCACTTTTACAGGAGTACACGAATCCCCAAATGAAGGGCTGATGAGCGCAGACACAGACACCAGGAGGCGACAGTTATATCTGGGCACCATCGGGGCTCTGGAGACACTGACTGGGCCTGTGAGAGCCGAGCATTCACGCTCGGGGAGGGAGGCCTTCTCTGGGCAGCAGCTCAGCCTATGGCTGCAGTTCCCTCCTCTTAGGACAAGAGCCCCTGCAGGGAGGAGCTGATCAGCCCCTGGTTCCAAGCCTAGGACCGCCTTGAGTTGGGGCCATGGGAAAAATGAGCAAATCTCTTTGCACCTGGGGCTCGTCATCCGGAAAACCGGGCCAGTGACACCACCTTCACAGAGCTGATCAAGGAGCGAACAACAGAAAATCAGCGAGGCGCTGTGCCTGGGTCTAGGCATTCACCATGGGCACTGCACCCACAGGAGACAGCTACGCCTGGAGGAAGGGCTGAAAGCAGGGGTCATGGGGGGTGGCGGCACTGGGTCGCAGTAGCCTCATGAGCCACAGGACCTCAGAGAACGCCGAATGCTCCAGAAGAACAGGACTGAACTGATGAAACTCCGAGGCCGGGAGAATTGTGAGGCAGTTAAGGAGCTGCAGGCAGACGGCAAAATATATGAGCTGATATAACCAATGTAATTCCTTGAGAAGCTCTGAGCAGAGTTACACAGTTTAAGCAGGAACCCAGAGGAAAGCCCAGCCTTGGCCTTTCAAGCATTTCTGGGAGGGAGAGTGGCTGCTTCATTTTCTCCTGCAAGGCTGGAGTCACTGGCCCGTGACCTTCCACAGAGGGAAGCTGGCCTTTGACGGAAAGCAAGCCGCCCTTGGGTTTATCAGCCTCTTTCTTTAATCAGTGCTTTCTGCGCTCCTGCCAGTGCCGGCTTGTCGTGGGGCCAGCGGTTCAGAGGCGCTGATCCTGGAGCAGCCTCGTCGGAGCTGACTGGCCTCTATCTCATTTCCCGTTCTTCTCGGTTTGGCAAGTAATTCACTGCCTGACTGCCTGGCTGAGTGTGCCCCCTGAGCTGTTTTCTCATTTAACTTTTACATCCTCTTTTATTCTCTCCCTCTCTACAGTGCTTTCCCCAGCAGCCAGGAAAAGTCTCAGGATATCAATACCAGGGGCACCTTGGCTGTCTGGGGGACTGGGCCAATGTCCCGCCAACCTTCAGACCCTCCGGTTTCCCAGCAGTCGATAAGGTGAGGCATGCAGCTGTCCTTGGCACCCTGTCCCCTGCCATCGGTGTCACCCCGGTGGCAGCCTTGGGGGTGCCCCTTCCAACATCAGCTTCCAGAGCGCCTGGCCTCTCAGTCCCAGAGCCCTCAGCTCTGCTCTGCTGCTGCGTCTCCTCCACCACCACCACCTCTTGGAACGCGGCAGACTGCAGTTACCTGTCCCCAATACATCTGCCTGCCCGGGCTCGGCTCCAGACCAGGGGCTGGGCTCACCAGTGAGCACAAGACACAGATTCCACAGCGTGGAGCTTGGACGGAGCGCTGGCTGGTGGGGCTGCAGGTCTGCAGTTTTAAACAGCGTGACCAGGAAGGGTGGCCTCCCTGACGTGACCCCAGAGCTGAGGCCTGAAGGAGGTGAGGGAGGGCTGTACGTGGACACCTGGGGTAAAGACATCCCAGGTAGACTCCACAGCTCCCTGCGTCTTCTGCCTCCGTGCACACCTCTTGGTCCTCTCTTTCCCTCCCATCCCTAAAAGGTGGCTCTCCCCAGATGTGACCCCTTGACCCCCTCCAGAAGAGAGGTCACAGCTGAAGGCCCGTTGGCTGAATCTTACCTAGACGTGTTTCTCTTAACATATATTAGAGTCGACTTAAACAATTAGGCCAATTTTACATAAAAATGCAGACTTCCGGGCAATGCTGGGCTGGGAGGAGATGCCAGGAGGAACCCCTAGGATAGGTCTTCAGCTCTCTGACACTACTTGGTCCCCAACACTCCTAGGAGTTTGCATATCTGCGTACGGCCAGCTGGTAGGGGTGGGAAGGCGCCCAGACTTCTGTCCTCGTGATTTTGGCTATGTTGGAGGTGCCATCTGTCCTTGCCAAGGGGAATGCTGTCTCACCACACCTCTATACCATGTCTCCCCTGGGCTGCAGGGGCCTGTTTCTCACTGCCTAACCCCCAGCATCCTCCTGAGTCCCTTCTGGGCTCCCCTTTCCTGCCGAGTGTGCCTAGGCACTTAGTAGGCACTTGCTGAATACCTGATTAACTGATACCACCTGAGGGAGAGGGACTTAAGTGTTGCTGGTCCGCCCCATGGCTTTTGAGGGACCTGCCCGGTATTAACAGCTGGAACACCATCCCAAGTCACTGCCCACATTGGAGATGGAAAGGTCTGGCCATGACCCAGGCCCCCGGCTCCAGTTCAGATGGATGAATGTCCACCTGGGCCTAAAAGGTATCAAGGAAAAGATGGTCTGTAACATCCGAGTGCTCGCGTCTGACCTCTGTCACTTGGGAAATTCTCTCCTGTTTCCGAGAGGTGCGTGTACCTGGAAAGACCATACAGGCTCTGGGGTCAGAAAGTCCTGGGTCCTGACCCCACCTTTGCCTGGTACCAGGTGTGTGCCCTTGGGCAAGTCGCTTTAATGTCTGCACCTGTAGAAAAGGTGACACACCCGGGGATGTGCTCAGAGGGCGTGGCACAGCAAAGACAGTCCCCTGTGTGGCTGATATCCTTCGTGTGTGGTCTACGGTGCCTGCGTAGCCAGGCCTCAAGGAAGGATTCCATGTGGCACGTCTTCAAAGAGCCCCCCTGCCCTGTGGCAGCAGGAGGCACCCAGAGCCCACCAGCCAGAAGCAAGCACTGTTTCTGCTGCTCCTTTTCCTTCCAGGAGCCAGTGGGCAGCGCTGGTGATGAGAGTCCGAGTCGTGGCCGGGGGCGACCCCCGATTTGCGACTGGATCTCGCACGCCCCGAAGAACTAACTCTCAGATGGGGGATTAGATCCAGGTAAGGACTCTCACTGACCCCCAACAATTCTTTCTGTGTCGAAGCAAAGGGTCCCCTTCATGTCAGCTTCAGGACTTTCTGATGAGCTCCTCTTATGTGGGTGTCCGTCTCAACCCCCAAATCACACCCGTGAGCGGCATTCTCCGCCTGAGCTCCTCTCCCCCGGTGAAGGAGGTGCTCCGGTGTGAATCCATTTCAAGGTGATGGAAGAGGCAGTTACAAATATTTAAGTCTCCGCTCTGCCTATTAGGGAAATGCTGTCTAAGGTAATTACTTTGCCTCCAACTGACGGGAGGATTTACACAGGTCCGGATCACGCTAACCTTTGACCACATTCGGAAACCTTGAACCTGGGTGGTTTTTCTCCACAGCACAATTATTCCTGTGGCCCAGCCTGCCAGCCGCCGGGACCCCTAGGAGAAAGATGCCAGCAAAAGGGGGCACGACCTCAAGCTACTGCTGATTGGGTTCCCGAAGCAGTGCCGCTTCCTTTTCAAGGAAGGTCAACAGGCATCTAAAGATAGATTTAAGTTCCTGCTTGTTTGCACGGTGTCACCTCTGCTAAACTGAGGTCGGGTCCTCGTCTGACATGGTTCTGCAGCCCTGGTGGCACCGTGTTTGGCACAGTCAGGCATGCAGATGCTCTCCGAACACGTGACTCGGTGAGGGTTTGAGCAGCATTCGGCGTGGTGGGCAGTGCCAAGGTCTGAGGCGGCCTGAGCCTGGGGCCACTGCTTACCCCTCAGGCACCTCCTCCGGAACGTGGGCCTGATGTCGTGCCCCTTACGGGGTTGGTCATGAGCTCTGAGGGAAAGTGTATGGTGCCTAGCACTCAGTAGACACCCAATAAACAGGGGAGTGCTTCCTTTGCTCTTGCTTGCACAGTGGGTAAAAGGAGAGGGATGAAGGCCTGCGGAACGGAGGACATCCGGGGCCAGGCCATGTTATCCTGCATCCCTCCCTCTGACAGTGTGTGCCCACCGTCCCCTGGAGACGGGTGTTGTCAGGGTCCCTCCTTCTGAAAGCTCATCCCCAGGTTCCTAGCATGACATGGCCAACCCCACACAGGCACCGTGTTCTCTGGTAACTTCTAAATGGCAATGAACTTCTCCGTTCGAAGGGTCTTCCCAGGCCAACCTAGCCTTTGTGTTCCCCGCAAATGACCATGCACACAGCAACAGCCAGGGCTTCCTGGAGGGGCCATAGCAGACGGCTGCAAGACAGTCACCGTCCAACGTGGCAAATGAGCCAAATGAACAACGACGACGGGAGGACCAACTTGCCCGGAACAGAAAACTACTCCAAGGTACAGACAACACCCTTAGAGAGGAGGCCTCATCACCCCCATTGCACAGGTGAGGAAACTGAGGCATGGGATGTTTAGGTACCTCGACCCCAGTGGGAGAAGCAGTACTCGGAGATGGTGATGGTAGTTCTAGAAAGTGCTCAGCTGAACAAGCCGATCTCAAAAGGTTACCTGCTGTACGACACCATCATAGGACGTTCTTGAAATGACCAAGTGATGGGATGACAAACAGATGAATGGTTGCCGGGGGGCAGGGGGGGAGGGGTGGCTATAAAAGTGGTGGTGAAACTGAACTCATCTTCCCTGGGCTGTTGCAGGTGTGAACCTACACACGTGGTCAAGTTGCAGAGAACCACACACACACACACACACACACAACTGCGTACAAGTAAAAAAATTAAGAGGTCTGGAGTTAACCAAGATCCAAGATATATCACAAGGACACTGAGGTGTGTTTTGGGAGGTGGTGGGAGGCTATCACGTAGAGCTAGATGCCATCACGGGTACAGTACAAAGATGGGTGTGTCCTCATCCCCGCAAGCTGTGACTCTGTTCACTTCACTCCATAAAAGGGGCTTTTGCAGATGTGACTAAGTTAGGGATTTTGAGGTGGGGAGGTGATCCTGGGTTACCTGGGTGGGCCCCATGTCATCACGGTGTCTAGGAGAGGGTGGCTAGAGGGCTGGAGTGAGGAAAGACAGGGATTGAGAAGACACGACGCTTCGGGCACAGAGGATGGAGGAAGGCACCTGGAGCGCAGGACTGCAGAGAGCCCCCAGGAGATGGGAAAGGCCAGGCCATGCGTCTCCCCAGAGCTTCCTGAGGGAGGGCAGCTCTGCCCACAATGTGACTTTAACCCCATGAGACTGATTTTGGACTTTTGGCCTAAGGAACTATAAGAGAATATATTTGTATTGTTTTCACCCACTAAGCCTGTGCTTATTTGTTACAGCAGCAATAGGAAACTAATACAATGAGGTGTATGTTTAAAAAAGACAATAAGCTTCAATTATTTGCAAAATTCCACCCACGTGGAACACTGCCATCCCTGGTGAGACCAGATGGCTGAGGTGTCAGTGAGCACAGGAAGCTATTTGTCTGAGCAGCTGAAACCTGTCTTAATGAAGTTCAAACCCTGAAAATGCTGCCACTCCCTGTCCCCAAGCTTTTACAGCATCCACCTGTGTTACCGGGGCTGGCACAGTTCACAATCACAGCCTGTTGAATCCTCATCAGCCGGTAGACGGCTTCATAAGAAACACTGCGTTGGTGGGGGCGGGGGTTGTTTCTGTGGTAAGATCTCACTGTTCATGCTTGAAAATAGGACTGTGTAAGCTCATACTATGCCTGGAGATACTAATGTTTGAGTTCTTTTGCGGGGGGGAAACCTCAAAAATTACTCATCAAGATAACATAATATCTTTGTCCACGTAATTCAGAATTTAGGTTTCTAAGTAAATGGTCTGCTTCCAAATGGAATATAACAAACAAAAAGCTCTTAACAAAGGAATATAAATTAGTTTCCCGTTTGGAACAACGGCTACTACTGAGGGTTTCCTAGGTGCCAAGCTTCGTATTAGGCACTTGGTTCCTCCCAGCAATTCCACACAGAGCTTAGTATTACCCCCGACTTGCCTGAGTTCCCCCTGCCTGCCAATAACAGAGTCAGGACAGAAGCTCACACTGATCTGATTTATCAGCTCGTGGTTTTCCCAAGGTACCGACTGCCTCCGAGAGGGGACAATATGCTAAATGAATACCATAAAAGCTGCAACAGCTAACACGAGAGCTCTGTAAAGGGCCGAAGGATGGCCTAACTTTGAACCCACTACACTGGCGCCCAGCTGGGAGAGACTATTTCATCCGCATGGCTGTGTGTGGGGAGAAAGCTGGCCACGCACTGACCCTGGGTATGGCCCATTCTGTCACTGGCATGGCGGACGCTTCATCAAATAGGAAGCGAGTCACTCAAGGGGCATTATAGCAAAGGCCAAGCAGTATGTCAACATACAAATCTCAGAACCACTTTGCTCATAAGCCCTTGGATACGTTCTTCCCAGAACAGACACCACGGTCAAGGCCAACGCGTCATTTGGAGCACTCGTCACTCTGGTTTTGCTAAAGAGTCGACACTGGAACCAGCTCCTGACCCAGTGTTCCCACGAAACACATTTTCACAAGCAAGACCCCTTCTTCCCCACCCAGCAGCGTCTCTTAAGTTGCTCTGACCGGGGCCACGTGGGAGACACCATCCCAGGCAGCCGGCTGACCCATGCACACCAGGGAAACACAAGTTCCAAAACCAGGACGGACTGTGTGTCACGAGAGGTCACTTCCCCCCCCCCCCCCCCTGTTCTGCTCTGTTTGGGCTAGTTTGGTCCGTTATGCTGCCACGGCCCCTCCCAGTGACTCGCCAGTGACCCCCAACCCCACGAGGGAGGTACGGTGGCAGTCCAAGCTGCTGGTCTGGAAAATGAGGAGAATGGGGGCCTACCTCTGGGGCGATATAATCCGGGGTCCCACAGAAGGTTCTGGTCGTGACCCCCTCCATCATGTGCTCCTTGCACATCCCGAAGTCAGCGATCTTGATGTGCCCTTCGGAGTCCAGCATGACGTTGTCTAACTTCAGGTCCCTGCAAGGAGTGGTACAGCGTCAGGGCCCCTCCCACAGGGGGGCGTGGCTTGCTCTGGAGAGGCAGGATAGTGGACTAGCTGCCGTCTCCATGGCATCTGAACTACAAGTCCCAGGGGAGTCGGGACCAGAATTATTATTACTAATCTCTGGAGCCTAGTGTAGTGCCTAGGACACAGGAGTTAAGATGCACGCTGAAGGGAGACTAAATGGTTGAACTAGAATTCCCAACCACGGCTGCACAAGTGAATCACCAGATTCCAGTTTAACAGGTTCAGGCCACACACGTGTCCCTTCTCTTCTGCCCAGTGCTGTATGTCCTTTTTGTCACTCTCCACTTAATACTGGGAGACATTCCTCTTTCTTTGATACCAGACTTTCACTAGGGCGGACAAGCAGAAGAATATAGTCTAGTTTCCCCTTGCCCCTCTCTCCCCATTCCATGTGCTTATCTAGCTGAGCATCTCTCAGAAATTCAGGCTCCGCTGCTGCCCAAACTCCCTTCCAAATAAAAGGCGGAGAGGGAGCTGTCAGTGGAGAGAAAAGCATGTTTTCTTGTGGGAACCAGAAAAGAGAGGACTCCTTTGAGGCCCAGAGATCAGAAGGTGGTTCTGATTTCCCCGAGGGTCCCAGCAGGTCTCTGCTGCTTTGGGGGTTATCAACCGCATGTCTGGTGTCCCCATTACAGAATCACATGCCCACGGAGACCCAGGGGTCCAGCCACACACTCCACTGCATGGATGGTGGGGGAGCTTCGCCACGCACCTATAAATGATTCCTTTTTTATGAAGAAAGAACAATCCAATGGAAATCTCTGCTGCATAGAATCTGCAAGAGAAAGAGCTCGTCAGGCCTCCTTGGACTCCTGGACACTTTGTATCCCCCACCCCACCCCCCGCAGTTCAGGTGTCAAAGAGGTAAAACAGTGCAAGACCTGGGACCCTCAGGGTTAGCATCGCCCCTCGCTGTGTTCCAACCCTTCCTTCGCCCTTCCCTCTGCCATTTTTATTACTCCAACTTCTACAAATGATACAGCGAAGAAAATCAATGAGATGAGTTTATTTCCTGCCCAGATACAAGCACTTCTTGTCTGGGGCAGGTGGACAGGTAACTTACTGCTTAAGAGAAATTCCTAATACAGTCTTTTAAAGAGCAGATATCAGACGCCTTCCTGTCAGGACTACGGCAGAATGCACTGGCGTCTGCACACACAGTTATTCCCTGGAAGGCAGAGTGTCGTGTGCAGTGAACTCTTCAGCTGGATTCCTCACCCCCGGCCCCGGCCCCGAGCGCCAGGGTAAATGGGACACTGTGATTCATACCCGAGTTTACCGTTTTGAATAATTCATAATATAAAGCAGTTACTGCCACTATTTCAAAATTGTTCATAGGTTATTATCTGAAACTCAGTATAAATGCTGAAGGGTGTTTCAAAATTTGTATTGTATTTAGGAGTCTTTGAAGTCTGAGAAGCCACAAAACTGCCGGTGTGAACACCACACCCAGGAGGCTCAGCAGAAGCTCAAGTTTCTGTCTGCAGGGGCAGAGGGATCTCTAACGACAAGGACCAAACTCTTAGCGGGGAGCAGGCACCTCCTCTGTGGGCTCGTGGGAGGGGAAGAGATCGGAGAGGGAAAAGAGGTGGGATTATAGGTAACTTTTACACTATTTTTCATGGTTTTCTATCTTTTTAAAAATAATACATTTCTGGCAACACCAACACAATGAAAGGGGACTGCCCTCTATGTTACTTATAACATGAGGAGGCTATTCTGCCACTTGGCCTTGAGCTCTGTGCCACCCAGCTCCACTCGGCAACCCGAGCATGTTAACACTCTAAGGACGTGAGAGCGAGGATGGGGGCAGGCGCTTCTGGAAACTGAAAAGGAGGAAAAGAGAAAAACCTGCCTTCCCATTTTTTAAACTTGCTACCAAAGAACTCCCCGTCGGCCTCCGGCCACCCTTGCCGGGGACGGGGCCTCCGCACTGATGCAGCGTTCCCACGGGCCGTGGGCCCAGATCCTGGCACACCTGACTTGCCAGGGCGCTCGCCACCACGCATCTCGTGGAGGGAAATGAAATCGCTATTTGTTTAGATTTGTTCCTGTTGAGTTTCCAGGGCTTCCTGGCCCCTGAAAATGGGATGATTTTTCAGGCACCCAAGGCCCCGGAGCCCAGCTCTCTCTTCTGTGTTACTGACTCATATCCGAGCATCCGAGGCGCATCCCAACGAAACCTTCAGACAAAGCTCCCGATTCTCCCCCCAAACCACCTCCTCCTTGGTGGCTGCCCCAGATGCTCCATGGGCGGCACCTGAAGGGGTTTCTCTCTTTCACCCCCAGTGTCTGAGTTCTGGTTTACTTCCTCCAGAAGGATCCTCAAAGACACTGACTCCTACAGCTCTCTTCCTTCTCCCCTCCTCTGATTTTTCACCAGCCACACTCGCCCTCCCATCCTTCCTTCTCCTTTTGGCCAGAGGGCTGTGTGAAAACTTAGCCCGGTGCTGAGGCCTCACAGATGCCCAGCCAGCCTTCCTGATCCTCAGCAGGACACCCACGAGCCTTGTCACCCAGCGTCCCTCCTCCACTGCCCTCCACATGTCACTCCATCTCCCCAGGCTTCTGCGATGGGTATTCCCTGAGGACAGTCTTCCCTCCCTCCCCCTCTTTGGGGCTCTGCGTGGTGTCCTGTGTCACCTCTAGAGTTGTGGCAATACACTACCATTGTCCGGAGTCCTCTCCCACTCCAGGTCAGACGGTGGGCTCCCCAAGAGCCCGGGCACTCACTCCTTTCACACGCAATAAGCAAGTGGCTGGCTGAGTCCCTCTCCAGTTTACCAGGCGTGGGCTAAACCTCTCCTGAGGCTTACACACTGAGATGGACGCAGCTATAAATCCGCCCCCACCACAGGTCACTGCGCTCCATCACAAGTGCACGGGAGCCCCCTGCACCATTCGCCCAGCAGAAGCTCCCCATCGGGACTGCCGCGTGTCTGAACTAAGGGACTTGAACTCATACTCACACTGCCTGTGGCTCCTTGAATTTTCCCACTTGCTGAATGTGGTACATGAGGTCCCCGCCGTTGACGTATTCCATGACGAAGTACAGCCGGTCCTGTGGGCCAAGGGGTGACACGTGAGCTGCGCCCCTCGCTCTCCCAGACCCGGGTCTGCTCCCTCGCTGGTGAAACGTGGGCCGCACAGCAGACGAGGGCAGTGCAACCCCTCCACGTGTGAGTCCCCAGGTCTGCCCCTTCTTCCTGCCTCAAAGGGTCGTCCCTGTTCTGCCACACACATGACGCGTCTAGGTCAGGGATGATGTGAAGAACCCATGTGGGCCAATTATTTAATTTTAAGGAGTGTTTCTCATTCACGATGTCTAGGAGGCATGTGCGAGTAACGCACTAACGTGCTTCACTGGATGCTTCTCAAAGCAAACCGCAGGCTCAATGACATTCACTGTGGGGGAAGGGACAGTTGATGGAGAGGCTCATCAAATGCTCTTCTGCGTCCACAATGTGCCCAAATGTGGTTCTTGTCGTCCTCTGTCGCTGCTCTGCTAAGTGTTGGCCCCACGAAGGGCAGACATCATAGAACCAAGTGAATGTGCATAGTTATGAGGACACTGCGCTGGGACAGGTGGGGAGGCAGAGGGGTTAACAATGAAATAAGTAGCAGCACAGCTCACCGAGGTAACAGCCGACCTCTGCTCGCTTCTAGAAACATCAGCCTTTCACAGAGGCTGTTATACCCGAAAGTGCTGCTCAGGGAGGATGACGACGATGAGCCACAGCTAATGGGCAGGGAGGGCCCCGGGAGCTTCAAAGTCTAGCTTTCCTGTTGTGAACTTTAATTTCATCTTTATTTCTCTGCTTTGGAGCTTTCTGGAATGTAATCAGTGTAACCAGGGTTACGGGATCTGGGCTGGGATTTGAGGCATGGTTCTCTCTCCTTGGCACTACTCAGGTGCTGCTGGGAACAGTGGGCAGCGGGCCACCAGCGCTCGGCTGACTCGCAGTGGCCTGCGCCTGGCTCTGCAGCTGCACGCTGAGACCGTGTGGCTGCCCCGCCATTTGAGATTCTAAAATCCAAGAGCATTGAAGGCCACCTCCCAACAGATTTTAAAGGGAGAGAGAAAACAGAAAGTCCATTTCTGGCCAACGGGAAGATGAAGACAGTAATAACCACAACAGTAACAATTACAACTACTGATTATTGAGTCATATGTCACAGGGACAGCGGCTGAGGGCTGGAAAGTCCATCTCTGGGAATGCCTCCCCTCGGCGCCGTCTCAGCCTTCACGTTTCTTGCAGGCCGCGTGCAAGCACCAAGCCAGGGCCCTGACCCCACCACTGGCTGATCAGTGCTCTGGAGTGTTTCTTCACCCTCTGCATAGCTCTACCACACGACAGGGCTGGGAAACTTTTTCCTTAAAGGGCCAGACAGGCAATATTTTAGGCTTTGTGTGTGTCTTGCAAGTACTGAACTCTGCCTCGGTGGCGTGGACACAGCTGTCAACGACGGGGAAGTGACTGTGCGGGGCTGTGTTCCAACAGAACTGTTTGGGGCTCTGAGATTTGAATTTCATCTGATTTTCCCATGCCATGAAATAGGACTTTTATTATTTTTTAAACCTTTCTTAGAGCTCATGGGCTGTGCAAAACAGGCCAGATTGCCAACCCCTGCTGTGTGCACTGAAAAAGAACACACTCTTTCACAAAATCCAGGCTCCTCACGTCCCAGCGCAATGCTTGGCAGCTGGCGAGCTGGCCTGCAGACAGCCGGCACCGTGAGCTGTTTTACTTTGCGTCTCTGAGTCCTAGCACATTGCCTGGCACGAGGAAAGCCTTTGATAGAAATGTTTGCTGAATTAAATGGAATTCATGCCAAGTCTCTAAGTAGGGCACATCCCAGGGAGGGGGTGCTCCAAATTTACCAGTGGCACATGACCGAGAGGTTGTCCCCAGTCGCCGCTGCGTGGCAGAGAAGACTCCGGGGCTGAGCGGTCCCCAGGTGATGCCTTTCTCCAGCCTTCTCCACAGGAATAAAGTCGGCTCGGGTGCCAAGGGCACCAGGGATCGGGGGCCCAGTGAGCACGCCGCGTGCTGAGCCACAGCTGTGAGCCCGGGGCCTTACCACTGTCTGGAAGCAGGAGTGCAGCTGCGTCAGGAACGGGGGCTTGTCGAGCAGGGCCAGGACCCGTTTTTCCACCATGGTGCACTCCACGTCGTCGTCTTGAATCACCACGTCCTTCTTCAGGATTTTGATGGCGTAGAGTTCTTCTGTTCCCTTCCTGTCAGCCAGCATCACCTGAGTACAGACGAAAACGGCCGGGCATTTGTCGAGTGACAGTTCAGACAGTGCGGGCAAATGTGGAAACGTGTGATATAAAGACAGTGACAAAGTTCCACATCATGTGCAAACTGTAAGATACTGCAGGTCACTGAACATTAAATTCCTCCTGCACCGTGTGATTTTTGAGGCGGCAGGATCTGCACACTGTGCACGCTGTTGCCACACGGTGGCGCTGTTGTGGCTGCTAATGGGAATATGCAACATTATATAGCATTAGGGTTGAATTGTGCATTTTTCATGGGCACCCTTATGGCAAAAAAGTGACTGACCTTTATAAGCTTCTGACCCGTCAGGTACTACCACAAAGAAACAGGCAGGACAGAAATCAGTTGCTGGATTTATGGTGAGAATTGGGGCCAGAAAAGCCAAGTGCAGACACATGGGCTGAGGAAACCCAGTTCAATCTCTCGCAATTATTATACTCGCTTACTACAGTCAACATTCAGTTTCCAGCTGTGAAAATTATGCATTCGGCCAACCCCGCAGAGCACCCATCCTGTCCTGAAACCTGACGTGGGGGCACAGTGACCCCTCTAGGGCTTTTTGGGCACAGTTGTTTTTAATGAAATGAGACACAGGTGCAGAGAGCAGGGAACCCTTAAGGGCAGCTCTGGAAACGTCAGCAAGAACAGGACGATCCCGGCACGCCATACAGAAGCCTGGCCAGGTCACAGGCCACTGCCCCCCTTACCTTTCCGAAACTCCCCTTCCCCAGCACCATGAGGAAATTGAAGTCAGTGAGTTTCACTCTGTCAAGGTTGTTGGAAAATCGCCTGTCTTCTGAAGGGCTGATCACTTTCTTGGCGGGGCCAAGCTTAGCTTTCTAGACAACAAACAGGTGAAAACAATCAGTCATTTTTTTTTTTCCCAGGGGGAAGATTGATAGAAAACGCTGTCACTAAGTTCGATGCCAGCTGGGAGGTGGGAGGTGGCATGAGGCCAGAAAAGAGCCTGAGATGACGTAGCTGTTCATACTCAGTGGTTATACTCCCCCTGAGGCAGCGTTTGCAAAGTGCCAAAACATTGCCCTTACCTATGAAGAGACAACGCTTTAAACAGCTAATCAAGAATCAAGTCACAGGACCCTGGCAAAGGCAGGCTGATCCTCATTCTGGGATGAAAACGTTAACTTCTTGGGGAACCAGGGCTGGCCAACAGTCAGCATCATCTAAGAGATAAACTATGCACTGATGCTTTTCTTATTTGTGGATTTTCCAATTTAAGATTAATCTGCAGAACGGAAACTTGTACCCCTGCAAAAAGGGAGGACCGTGCCCTCAGGAGAGGAACTGCTTCAGTGGCAAGCTGTGGGGATGATTTATTGCTACTTTAAAAGGCAAGGTAAGAAGAACAGAGTGTTTTTTTTTTAAGTCACAAGAAGAAATGGTGATACACCGAGAATCTGGTTTCATACCCTGGAACCACACTCCGCCCTTGCAGCCTGAAGAATACGTGGTCAGTGAGGTGAAATACCGAAAGGAGTTTCTATAAACTAGACCCGGGCCACACAAAGGCCCGGGAGAGACCGCACCCTCATAATGCGGGAGTCAGTCTCACGTTAAAGGTGAAAAGCAAGAGGGCTCAGAGGAAAAGGAGGCAACTGGGATCACAGGGGCGTCTCAACCATCAGCAAAGGAGCCTGTGGAGATGTGGAGGAGCCCTGAGTGGTGGAGAAGCCCCCCAGAGCCTGCATTTTGAAACCTGCCTGACAGTTGCTGGACGTGTCAGTGGCTGGAAAGGCCAGGGTCCAGGGGCCTGGCCGAACCTCTGCAGCCACAGCCCTGGGCCGCAGGGCCAAGACTCGAGCTCTGAATACATTCTCAGTGAGAGTGTGCACCCCCTCCCTGGTGCAGCAGATGTAACCAAGCGCAGCTGAGCTGAGCATCAGGGCAGGTGCCAGGGCAGCCCTGAAATCAACATGGTTACCACAAACACGAACATGGCGTAGGAGGTGCTCACGGGGCCTCATTCGACAACCAAAGCACTGGCAACTTTGGTTCTTAGCACTTCGGGGTGTGGGGGGTGGGGGGAAAATGAGCGAGCTGCTTCTTGTCAGGCTCTGCTGAAGATGCTGGGCCCCCACTGGCCGTGTCTGGACCCCCAGCCCTAACACAGTGGTTGGCACGGGGTGTGCACTCAGCATTTCTGTTGAATGGATAAAGAAATGAAGCCATACTGTGTCCGTCAGAGGCTGTGCTATGAGGCGATGCTTTTCTCTGATAAAAACAACTGCCCTGTAGGGGGTCCAACCGCACGGCTTGAGTGCGTGTTCGGGTGAAGTGCGCACACCCAGCTAAGCAGGGACATTAAAACATGGGGGAAGGATGGTCCCATCTTTTCTGCCTCAAGGCTGAAAGCATGAAATACAGTTGTTCTGTACCCCTATTGGCAGTGCACGGCGGGCACCATGGGGATTAGGGGCCACGGGGGACACTGATGCTCGGTCAGGACGAAGCCTGAACTGCAGTGACACGTAAACCGGCCTCCCCTCTGACAGAAGATGGGAGGAATTTTTGGACAGACTTGTGAGAAAAAGCCAGGACTTGGGGTCCATCAGATCCTCCCTCAACTTCAGGACCAGCACCCCCGTCCTCCAAACAGTCACCCCGGGAACGACTCCAAGTGGAGAAACTTTCTGGTTTGCATCTGACTTTAAATGAGTAATCAGGAAATTCAAGTGTGAGCTGAGGATACCGACTAAGCCGCTCTATTCTGCTCTTGTGATTTACAAAGAGAAAAGTTATCAGAGAGAGGCACGGAGAGGTCACTGATGTTATTGGGAACTCCACAGCAACATCTGAGAAGACCCAAACACAAGGGGCTTGTGGCTCTGGGGCACTGGGGCAGCTGCAGCGTGTTCACCTGTGGAGCTGGCCGTGGCTGGGACCGGATGTCCCCGAGCCATCGGCAGTCCTGAACAGCGACGGCTCCCTCAGCACACCTCACTGCCACAGGCTGTGGATGAGGGACCGCGGGCTGATGTGCGTGGTGGCCTCCAGAACAGAGATGGGCTTTTTCACCCAAGCGCCTCTGCCAGCACGGGGGACCGTAACCCAACAAGAGCTCTGTGAGTTTTGTGCCATGGCCTTAGTGTAGTGACAGGTACGGGACATTCCCCACAGTCCGGCTACAGGGATGTAAGTGCAAAAAAGCACTTTTGCATTCGGCCACTTCTGCACCCCACTGCAACGCAACCTTCAGCTGCTGTGGATCAACCTGTGAGGTCGGGAGGAACAGCCACAGAGGAGACTCCTGCTCGCAGGACAGAGGGGCAGAGCAGCTCGGGGTCCCTGTGCAGCTCCCCTGCCAACGGGAGGGGCAGTTCTCCCACAGTGGCGCATGGAAGGCGTCCAGAGCCACCTGCAGGCCTTGCTGCCCAACGCACGGGGGCCGCCTCCAATGCTGAGTTTTCAAAAGCAGCTCTTGCGAGGTAAAAATTCCAGGATGTCAAAATCCTGGGGGTCTGGGCCTACCTTGGGCCAAGTCCCCCTGTCAACCTGGGTCTAGTAAGAGATGGGGTGGGAGGAGGCAGCTGTGTTACTGGGGGCCTATGGGCAGGGAATGCAGAGGACCCCCCAGGTGGGTGGTCCCCACAGCCCCAGGCTTGGCCTCCTGTCTACCTTCAGCGCCTGCTTTTCTTGCCAATTCCTGAGATTGATTCCTTGGTTCATTACCCCTCTCCCTGCTGCCAGAGTGCAATCCCCACCCCGCACCGTGCCTGCAATGTTCCCCTGACCTTGACCTTCTCTTGGCAGAGTTCTCCTCCTCCTCTGGGTTCCAGCTTACCTGTAATTTCTTCAGAGAATCCCTCCCCCAGACTTCCTGCTCTTTCCCTCCTCTGGTCTTTTCCTAACAGCTCATATGGCAGCTTGTAAGTATTTATAGTGTGTTTATTTGTTGAATGCCTCCTTCATCCTCACTCTACAGTGAACCTATTGGCAGGTCAGGCCGAATCTACCTTCAGGTTGTAGCCAGAATCTGCCCTCTTCTCAGGGTCTCCTTCACTTCCTCTCTGGCTCCAGATCTGGGACCCCCTTCTCCTCGAGGTTGTCCCCACTTCCGCATGCCCCGCCCCTAGAGGATCCTGTTCTGTGGTCCCCTGGCTTCCCACCTAGTGGAGACACAGGCCGAGTCCTCACAGTGGATGAGGAGGAGGAGAGAGATTCTTAGCTGGGCTCAGGTTCTGACTGTTGTCCCCTCCCTGCCCCTGCCCTTCTGTTCTAGCCAGGGCAGCCCTGCCGCTCCTGACTCAGGGCCATACTGTCACGTTCACCCACAAAACCCAGCTCAAGCATCGCCTCTCAGTCTCCCCCATGCCTCCTCCATCCTGGAATTTCCCCCCTGTGGTAGACACTGTCTATGCCCCGCCCACACCCCCGGCTTTCAGCGCCGCACACTGCGCACACCGAGGCCGTCTGAGAGCCACCAGGGCCACTGCCGCAGAGCCTGCCCACAGCTACGGTGCAGGGCTCCCCAGTGTGCCCGCCACGGTGACCAGCCGGGTAACGAGCACACCCCGAGCTGCCTTCCTCCCTGCCTGGGTCACATCCCTGTTCCCTCTTGGGGTCCCTTCCCATGTGACCTCCTTGTTCTCAAACCCTAGAGGCAGAACTTCCTTTTTCCCGGATTTACTGACCTGCCTTCTGTACAGACTGTGAGACCCTGGACGGTAGGGGCCGCCCACTCGTCTTTGTATCTTTAGACCGAGCGCTTCACCAGGTACGTAGTCCCACACTGACTGAGTATCGCATTCACTCATTCATTCATTCATTCCTAAACACATGGCTTCATGAAACGCTAGGACTGACAGAATTTAAGAGGCCAAATCATAAGCAGTACAGTCAACTTATAGCCCGTACTAGTCAGACAAGCAATTGCCACTAGGTGGGTCCTTTCAGAGACCGGCCCCTGGGCCCTGCCTTCGGGTGGTCACATGTGAGCCCATCTCCTTCCCACAGCAATCTCTGGTGGCTGTAGGACAGCCACAGCGGGGTAGAGGGAGGGAGGTCGGCCACGCAGTGACCCTCCCCAGGGGGTGCGCGAGGCTGGCAGCTGGGCCAGCGAGCTGAGGCCAGGCCCTGGAAGGGTCTCTCGGAAGGGACCCTCCTCAGAGGACAAGTCCTGCCTGCCCCCGACCCAGCTGCAGTCTCTGACTGATGGGCGGTGGGGAGCCTCTGAGCCGACCATTTCTTTCTTCGAGCGTTTTAGTGAGCTGTTTGGCAACTGGTCTCCCTGGTTTGCACGTTGCTGACCTAACTCTGGTCGTCAAGAATGTAATTCAGACTTCACCCGGAGTGCAAATAAAACCAGCACAGGGAGGGGCAGAGCTGAAGCCGACGGCCTAACGCGGAGGTTCTGGCGGCATCAGAGTGAAAACAAGCCTGCTGACACCCTCCACTAAAGCCGTGCAAACCCTGGCCTGAGCAACCTGGGGCTCGGACCACGGGGAAGGGGGGAACCCGGGGCTCGGACCACGGGGAAGGGAGGACGGGGTGTCTCTGGAAGACCAACAGAACATCAGCTGGGGCTGGGGACCTAAAGTGCACGTTAGTCCTTCCGTAACGCTCTTGCTGATAAATCCCAGACCTTGAGTCCCATCTCACTCATCTTCAACACTCATGGAAGGAGAGTTGATGGAGTGCCAGGCTCGGGGCAGCAGCCGAAGGGGTGGAGATCCCGGCTGGCTGTGCCGCTACCCTCCCATGAAGCCCTCCTCCACCCCCCCCCCCACCGACTCCCACCATCATGGGAGCGAGAGGGATGCCCTCTTAGCTCTGATGGTGTCCATTAACTTCTTTAGTGAGAAGTAGCCGGAGCTTGGGGTTTGAGTTCCGACCTTCCCACACACACCGGAGTGGCAGGGGAGGGAATGGGTCTCACATCCAGCGGCTCACCCTGATATCAGAGCGTCTTCTGTAGCCCCTCCAGGGCGAGGACTGTGCAGGGGAAGACCCCGGCTTATTACAATGGCATAGAATGTTTTTAAAGAGAAACTACAAATGGTGTTGTAAAATAGAATAAAAATGACTTCAAATGCTGAAGATTTAGCATGCTTTTTTAAAAAATCAGACAAAAACTCAGCTTGGCTTATTGACTGTGACCGAACAACTGACTTTTGGGTTCCTTGAAAGACGGCTCGTTAGCGCCAGGCCCAGTCTGGCGTCGCGATGCCAGCGGGACTTCCAGGGCGTGCCAACAAGAGGTGTTCTCCCCCCATCGGGACCCTTACTCATAATCAACGTGCGTCTCATCGCATACCAGACACATCCTGAAAAGCCGTAACTGGAGGACTCTCTACCTGAAGGACTCTGATGGCGGCATTTCTGTACGCACACCCCGCAGTGAATCCCAGTAGTGCGAGCCCAGATTCTCGGGGCTTGGGGTCGTGGCCTGCAGGTGTGCCGAACACCTGTGTCTGAGGCGCTGTCTGTGTGAACTGAGAGAGGCTCTCCATGTTTGGCTCACTGCTAAGGGGCTTTTCAAATTAATGCTGAGTGGCAGATGCACCAGAGGACGACTCTGCATAGCTACGAGATCGGATTGCGGGAGATAATTGATTTTCTACTAGGCTGGACCATTTATTTGCAATAGCTGAGATGTGACAACCTGACCTACATGAATGGCAATTCCAAATGGATTAACTTAATGCCGTAGATACTCTGCAGTGTTTAGATTTTGCATAATGATTATATGTTAGCTCTGGGATGCGGGAAGATAGAATAAACACATGGGGAAAGTGTAGAGTCATAAGTCACCAGCCTCCTAATACAACGGCGCCCTGCCTAGCAATTCTTCCAAGGAGTGCTGGCTTGTTTTCAGTAGGAACCTAAGCCCGGAGATGCATCTACAGCAGGAATGCAGAGACTAGTGATTGCAAGTCTCCCAGAGGGCCTGTCCCGTAATCACAGAACCTTTGGGTAGCCGTGGGAAGAATGCTGTCCTGTTTAACTCCATTCCACTGTAACTGTGTCCATTCATACCTATTCTGAGACAGTTTCTTTGGCAATACTGTATCTCCTTGCCTAATAGAAAATACGGCTTTGAAGAATATATGTATCAAAGATGTTTGCAAATTGTAGAGAGATGAACCTGAAACAACGGAAGCTTCTTTCTGCTTCTAAGATTCTGAGGGCAGATGGCCAACAGTGAACAACCATAACAGCAGATGAATACTGTGGATTTCTTCTAAACCTTTTTCCCTTAAGGTAAAAATGCTCTGTGTTCAGGGCTTAGCCGAATGACCCTGGCAATGTAACATGGAGGGTGTTTCCGTGCTGCTCCGTGGGTAACAGAAATAGCTATGCCATAAATAACCAAGGGCCTCAGCACAGCACCTTACCTCTGGGGGAACTACGTATTCACCTGCACCCACGGTGACATTAGTTAAGAGAAATCACATGGTTTCTGGAGACGGACAACCACAAAGGAATCAGGAAGGTGTTTCAATGATCCTGTTAACGGACAAGCCTGCGTATTTCTAACAAGCTGAGAGTCAGGACACTGACTACCTCCCACTCTGTCACCAGGCAACGGGTTAAGTGATGCTACTAAATGGCCATCACAGCCTCCTGGGGAGCACAGCCTGGGTAAATAAAATGCCTGCTGTTCTCTGGCCAATTTTTCATCTTCTGGGACACGCCAAGCAGGCTTCTCGCCGGAGGGCCTTGGCACTTTCTGCTGCCTCTGACCCACACGAGCACAGGCTGTCTCTGCTCCCCGCCGGCCCTGTCCAACCCGGCATCCTGTCGTCCCTTCCTGCGGTGTGTTCTCCCTCATCTTCTCACTACCCGCTGTGCACTTCTCTTTCTCCCTCCACTGGATGGAGCACAGGACCCTCATCTGTTCCGGTCGCTGATGGCTCTCCAGCGCCCAGGAGTGAGCCTGGGGCGTGGTGGCTCTCCTACACTTTTATGAACGGATGGATGTGTGCATGGGGAAGGCAGTTCCTTGCAACATAAAATGTTTTAAAAGGCAGCATGATCACTTTTACGAAACTTCTCCCATCATGCTGCTTCTTGTCATATGAATAGTAATGTTCATTTTAGAAAATTTAACAAGCAAGGACAAGCAAAAATATCCATAATTTTTTCACCTAGAGATAACATTGCTAATATTTTGGATATTCTTTTTTTCCCCAAAGATTTTATTTATTTTTAAAGAGAGAAGAAGGGAGGGAGAGAGAGAGAGAGAGACATCAACATGAGAGAGAAACATCGATCGGTTGCCTTTTCCATGTTCCCCAACTGGGAACTGAACCTGCAACCCAGGCATGTGTCCTGACTGGAAATCGAACTGGTGATCCTTTGCTTTGTGGGATGAAGCCCAACCAACCGAGCCACACTGGTCAGGGATGGTGGGTGTTGTAGTTCTTTTTTCACGTTTTTTTCCGACACATATAGAATTACACTGTTTGTAGCCCGCTTTTCCCCTCCAGAGGATGTGAACTTTCCATAAGCACCCCTGTACCATGTGACTGCGGCGACAGCACCCTGCCCCACGGTGGGCTCCCCCGCAGGTGATTTAACGGCTCCCCTACTGCTGGACATCTAGGTTGTCCCCAGCTGTCCCCGTATCCAGTCACATGCGGACGAACGACTCTGTCACCCAACCTCTCTGCACATCCCTGGTCTCCCCGGGATAGAGTTCCTGATGCAGGATTTCCAGGGCAAGAAGGGTAGGCCTTGCAAAGACGATGGAGGAAGCCAGACAGTTAGATCTGACCACGCAAAGTCAAAGAGAAGGGGGACCCGAGGAGGCCACCTAACTCCTGATGGCGGGGTCTCGGCTTCTTTTAGGCCTCGCACCCAACCTCATGATCGGGATTCCCCGTAGTATTTCTTTGTCAGACGCGCAGTCCGATCTGCAGCTCTAATCTGGAGGCACGGGGCCAGGTGGCGACTGTGTCGGCACCTGTGTTTTCTCTGGAGTGGGGTTCAGAGGTGAGCAGCACATCACAGGTGTACGTCACTCATTCTCCCACTGGTGACTGCAGGGGTGGCCTCAGAACCGGCGGCTGTCAGCCACAGCTGGGCCCTTGGGGAGGTCGGACCTGCCTCGGGTACAGATGAGGACACAGGCCTACAGTACTGACTCCACCACCTGCCACTGCACAGGGTCACAGGGAGGGTCACAGGGGAGTAGCAACAAGAATGCTATTTCCTCTACATGGGTCCTTGAAACAGGTCCCTGGGTCATCCCGCAGAGAGTCCCTCCCCTGTGCCAAGGGCTGCTCCACCTGGGATGTAACCTCTAACCAACCACACCAGGGGGAGGGAGCCTTTAGGATTTGAAAGGAAGTTGGAGATAAGCTAATCAAGGCCACCCACCTTCCAGAGGAGGAGACTGAGGCCTGGGGGTGGGAGGCTAGTGACGTGTCTAAAGCAATTTTCCTCCCTGGGCTCTGAATCCAGAACTCTGTTCTTGGAATTCAGGGCTCATTCTTCTCTGTAGAAGGTAGGAAAATGTAAGGGGTCAAATAATTACATTCTGGGGTTTTACAAGCCAAACGCTGTGTCTGTCGCAACTACCCAGCCCTGCCAGCTGAGTGGGAAGGCCACCTGAGTGAAGGAGTGAGTGCGTGTGGCTGTGGGCTACTGCCACCTTACGTTAGGAAACAGGCAGCAACCAGAATGTGGCCAGTGGGCTCCAATTTGCCTAGATGATGCAGGTTCGCAAATTGTCCATTTTCACTTGCCATTAGATTTAAACAAAACATCTGTATTGCATCGCTAACTTACCAGAACAGCACGAATTAAGAACCAAACACACTTGAACTAAATTACTGTTTGGTCTGCTCCACCGTGCTGGACAGGCGGACTAGTACCGGCAAAAGCTGCCTCACGGCCAGAGAGCATGGTGAGTGAGTGCTTAGTGGAGCAGAAATTTCAGGGAAACCACATTAAGTCATTTTCTTAATGAGAAATATTTCTACGGACACATCCACTTACGCTGTTGCCACTGTGGAAGTGAATTCACAGGAAGCCGGTGGGCCTCTGTTGTCATGGCAACTGAGCCACACTCTAAGGACAAATGTGGGACCTGGGACATAGCGCTTTGCCCTAACTGGAAAACAGACGCTTGGTTCTTGGACCGAGGATTACACACCTCAACTATTCTGCCGGGTCGTTCTTCAACCACCCCAGTTTTTCCCACCTCCCGAGGTGTCCGGTGAGCATCGGCACAGGTCTTTCCCAGGCCGGTGGATGGTCTTCACCAGGCCACAGCAGTGTGACTTGTCTCACCTGCGACACAGGCCCGGGGGAGGCTGCTGCTCTTGGTTCTGCCCGGTGGCCGAGAGTCCAGAGGCACACGAGGATACTGGGATGTGAGCTCCCTTTCTAAGTTGTCCCATCTGCAAGACGGCCTTCCTCTCCCCGACCACATGCAGCCACCGCCTTAGAGAAAGGCCCGAGTGAGCAGACCTGGCTACGGCCCATCGCTGTCCGAGTATTTTGGCACTTAGCAATTTTTTGAATCCTATGGCCTTTCCCTGCCAGGAATGCTCCCCTTTGGAATTCACACCGCACTGGCCTTGTGAGTTGGCTGTGGCAGGGTCAGAAGCCACATGAACTCACAGATACTCCCAAAGTAAATGGTTTTCCTGACGGCCATCAACATTGCTCAGAAATGGGGACTTCTCTGCCCTAAGAAAGCAGAATATATATGTGTGGTGGCCCGTGCGAGCCAGGATAGACTGCAGGAGCCACGCAGACTTGGAGAGACCCTGACGTCTTGCCTCTTCAGCACCCTGATGAGTCCCTAAAACCACGGAAGAATTGGGAGCACACAGGTCATCCCGTCTTCACATCCATCAAAAAGGAGAGATGCGGGCATAAGTCCATAGCTGTCCCATGAACACACTTTCATGGACTCTCTTATTTGCAGATCTTTACCGCCCTCTTGTGGTATGTTTTCTAAACAGATTGCACTGTGTGCAGGACCTTTCAGCAGAAACCGGCCTGAGGTTCACCAGGCTGGTCTGCAGAGGTCAGGTTCCGTAAGTGCTGCAAAATGGCGCAAACAAGGCAGAACTTCTGTCTTCCCAGGGCACCCTCATGGGCGAGGGCTCGAATCTCCGCCAGGACAGCTGGGCCGCGGCATAATGCCAGCGGAATGTGGACTGACGCCGGAGTGTGCTTTAGGGTCTCTAGGTGCTTTCTTTCTGGCAATCAACAACCCCCAACCAGACGCATCTCTGTGTCCCTGAATCTAACCTCGATCGGGCCAGGGCCAAGCTTTGCCAGTCACAGATACCAGGAGCGGGGAAAGGGCGGCAGTGAGGGCTTCCGGGGGCTGGGGTGGCCTGAGACAAACCCCGAGCAATTTCAGAAATAATAAGAAATGGTGATAGCCACACGAGGGCAGAATTCAATAAGAAAGCCACCACTGGGGACATTCAACTGAAGCTAAATGATCACAGAATGGCATCTCCTGAATTAAAAAAAATAAAAAAAAGCCATAACTGGCAATAAAGCCCAGATCCCTGGGGAAAGTTCTAGACACTTCTCTCCATCACGATGTGGCTGCCATAGGGAAGGTGGGCAGGACTGGGCACCTAGCAAAAGAGGATCCAAACTTCATCCATAAGGAGGAAAAAACAGAGAAAAAAGATCCTTTCCCCCAAATGCTGATTACTTTTGCTCAATTACTCAATTTAAGGTTTTTAGAAATGTCTCTAATTGACAGCAGCTAGCATTTTGAAAGCTGGGCCGATGGCAATTAAATTTAGCATAATCAAAATTTACATAATCGTTGATTTCATCCTATCTTCACCGAGCATTTTAAAGCCACACCAGTTTTTAAAAACAAAGGACCTAATTATAGCTCAATGGGACACCTGCTTCAGAGGCTGGTGGCAGCTGCACTGTTCTGGGTGGTTCCTGGGCCCCTGTGGCAGTGGGCTGACAGGGAAACTGGGGGGTCGGGGGGGTGGGGTGGGGTGAGGGAGCCAACTGCTGAAGAGCGTAGGAGTTCAAGTCCAGCAAATGTGGGCCGGAGCACCGGCTACGGTACTGTTGACTTTGCCAAGGCCTCAGTTTCTCCATCTGTAAAATGGGCTATAACTCCCCACCCCCTCCTGTGGGAGGCAGGAAGCTTTTCCTTCCTGCAGTGACAGGGTGTAATCGGAGCCCAGTGGCTGCTGCCAGGCTGGCACTTAGAAGAGAGATTCAGCAACGGCCTACGGACCAAAAGGTCGCCAGTAGGATTCCCGGTCAGGACACTTCCCTGTGTTGCAGGCCAGGTCCCCAGTAAGGGGCATGTGAAAGGCAACCACACAATGATGTTTCTCTCCCTCTCTTTCTCTGTCCTTTTCCCTCTGTCTAAACATAAATAAATATAATCTTTTTAGAAAATTAAAAAAAAAATAAGAGAGATTCGTCCTGGAGGAAGCAAAGGGACGGCAAGTAGGACCTGGCACCAATGAACCTGGGGAGGGTGGGGGTGAGGGTGGGGGACTGGATGTTCTCTGCCTTGGAAGCTGATAAGGGAATGCCACAGACCAAGGAAAAGCCAGCAAAATGTAAAATAACTCAACTCCTGTGCCCTCAGAGGTACCACAAGCTGCTGGGGCCTGGGGAAATGCGGGTCACAGAAGGAGCATGCCTAGTGAGAAACGAAACTGTGGCTGCCCCCCTCCCCAAAGCTGTCAGTTCTGTGCAAGAGCCACCCACAGCCACTGCCCAGAATCAGGAAGACAGTCCTTCTGGCATGTTCCTTTCCAGCCTGTCAACGGAGAGAAAGGGGCCCTGGGGACCAGCGATGGACTGATTACTGACAACTCTATTTTCAGAAAAAGCTACAAGGCGAAGGCCAGTCCATGAACAAGGGGGCAATGCCACTTTAAGAAGAGGAGCGTGAGGGAGGGGTGGCACTCCGTTTTCACTGCATGGGCCAGGTGACTTTCCAACACTCAGGTGACACTTTCCTTCTCAGGTAGAATACTCTGTGTTTCTCGCCCTAAGACCCATAAGCAAAAGCACAGGAAACATCAAAAACGTGCTCCCTCACAGGGGGCTTTGCTGACTCGAGAGCTCTCGACCCTGCTCTTCAATGACCTGAGGACGTCCTCACTTGGATGCAGTGCGCAGGGGCAGTGGGGTCACTATGGCTTCCTGACGGAGCCCACGAGTGGTTTAGAAAGCAGGACCAAGGGTCCGCTTTAAGTGGGCGATGGCTTTGCAGACGACAGCCATGCACGGGGACACTTCCACGAGGGAAGATGATGGGGGGTGAGACGTGGGGAGAGAGTGAGAGGAACGGCTGCAGCAAACGCTTATCTAGAAGCTGTTGTTCACAGCGCCTTCTAAAGTCACTGTTCAGTGCTCCCAGCGACCCCAGCAGGGCGGTGCTGTGATTGTCCCCACTTCAGAGATGGAGAAACTGAGGTAAAAGAGGTGAGCTATGTGGCCCAAGGCTAAGAGGTGGTGGAGCTGGGATCTGAGTTTGACCTTAACTGTGCTGTTTCCTCGGAGTGACAAGGTAAGAGCCAGGCTACCCAGCAGGCGGGGGGAGAGGGCAGTCCTTCCGAAGAGGGGACAGCCTCTCATCAGTTGGCAGGCGCTGCGGTTTACCAGCCAGGGGGGACCCGGAGGGGTGGAGACTTTGCCCAAACCCTTTCCTCTTTCCCCCTCTCTGTGTCCGGTTCCTGCCCCATCTGATTCTGCACCGGCACCTTGACAGGGAAACACAGCCCTGTAATATGTGTGTTCTTCTCCCCGGAACAACCAAATTTCCAGCTGAAGAACAAAGACGGAAGCACGTTGCGTGGGCGCGTCACAACATGCAGGGGAAGGACCTCTGGGTCCCATTTGGGGTCCGAGGACCCAGGTGGCTTTCCCTCATCAGCGCAGAGCATCCTCTGAGCAACAGGGTCTGAGACGATAGGTGGCTTACTGCGTTGACTGTCCCCAGGTCCTGGAATGGTCAACAAGCACCCGCTTACTCCGAGGACGTGCAAAGCTCTCACTCGCCAGGTGCTCAGGGCAGCCCCCAAGTGAACACGCCATATCCCGGGACAGGACTTTAAGCACGTACACCCAGAGGGAGGGACAACAGAAGTCTCGAAGGACTAAGGTTTTCACACACAATCATCGCCATGCTCCGCAAGGCCTGTGAAACCTCTCAGAATATTTTTTCTTTCCCATTTCCAATAACTCTGGGTCACTAGTCTCTTGTGGCCCCTTCAGGGGACCCATCTGCGGCGTCAGATACAAGTTCTGGAGCTGAGAAATTTTCCAAACATTATTTCTTGGATGTTGTCTTCAGCACAATGCTCTTCGAAGAGTGTTCTGTGCTGATTCTATCTTAGGGGAGGGGGTGGGGTTCCCCCTGGCCAATCCTCCCCCCAAGTATTTGAGTGTTTAAATTTTCCCCTCGGTTCCAATATGAATGTGCTGTAACAATCTAGAGCTGATTTTAATTACTAACAACAGCAGCACGTGGAGGGCACAGCTGGCACGTGGCCCTAACCACCTCCCCCAGCGAGAGTGGTGTTGGCAGAAATGACAATAGGCCAGAGTCTAAAATAACTGACATGCAAGTGGCAGAGTCCCACTGGAGAGCCTGGGGAGAGAATGGCTGATTAGGTTACGACAGTTAAGTGAGCTGGGAAGAAACTAAAAAATGAGAGACAATGAAATACAGCGCATTGTATTAAGCCAGGCATGAGGAACGTCGGAACAGTTTGAGGGGTTCGGCCCATAGTGTGCCACCCTGCACCCCCCACATAAACGCAGACATGCAGGGTGCAGGGCAAGGGCCCGTGTGGGCTGTGCGCTCAGGTCGATGCCTGCCTATATGAAATCGGAAATGTGGGTAGGCATGCACAGGGACAGAGAGAGAGGAAGACGGGTTGGCAATTTAAAGATGCACTCTTCCTGTTCACTGGATGCTTTCCAACCAGACCTGAACTCACCTTTAAGCACTCAGAGGAGATTCCAATATTTCCTGAGTACAACTGTAAACGAACCTAGTCTGAAGAGAAGGGGGGCCTGGTGTATTCTCTAAGTGACTGGCACACAGGCATCTCCCCTCACTGGGGTGTTGTGGCATCGGGGTGGGGCAGACAGACTAGGACACAGGTGGGCATGGGGTTCAAGCTACCGGAACACACAGGGCATCTTTAAGCGTGGACAGCGTGGCCGGGGCTCAGGCTTAGGAGCCACAAAAACCAGGGCAGACGTTTTTGTGGAAGGAAAGGTGGCAGAGGACCACGGAGTGTTGGCAGAACTACCTTTTAAGAAGTGGATATGCCAGCCCTGTCAGAGATAGGAGAAGGAGAAAAACTGCTAGGTACGCAGGAAAACAATTAGCACCGTGAGAAAATAAAGATGGAGAACCACACGCTACTGGTCGCATTTACAATGCAGACAGGAAGCCCTGGCTGGGTAGCTCAGTTGGTTAGAGCGTCGTTCCCATACACCAAGGTTGTGGGTTTGATCCCCAGTCAGGGCACATGCAAAGAATGAACCAATGAGTGCATAAATAAGTGGAACAACACATCCATGTGTCTCTCTCCCCTCCTTCCTCTCCCTCTCTAAAAAAAAAAAAAAAATCAGCAAATACAATGCAGACAGAAGGCACGGGGTGTGAGAGAAGGAGGCAACCTCTTAGATGAGCGCCAGCCCCAGGGGAGAGTAGGAGCTCTCCCCTGTATGACCAGGGAAGGGTGAGAGTCAAACCATGCGGAGCAAAGGCCCTTCTCCCTTCTTCCTCGTGGCCACACATGGCATCACGTCAACAGCTTCACCCCATCCATGTGTGTTTCTCCTGCTTCTGGCCAATCCACATGATGGAGTCATGGGGCGTTTGGTTAATCAAGTGTCTGAGGTGGTGCACAGCTAGTTACCTGGTCATTTTATACACAGACTGCCATTGTTACGTAAATGAGAATAAAACCACATCCACTCACCATTTAAACTCTTTGTAGCCAAATTTCTTTTCTTGATGATTCAGAAGGCTATCCAGCATCTGAAGTGCCCAAGATTACCGGTGAAACACAAACTGGCCGGGCAGCTGATTAACCACGTCCTGGCTGAGCGAATGCCAGGTAACCAGGTTTTGTTTTGCAGAAACACCTCTTTTTACCTTTCCACTTCTGTCTAAAATAACCCATCATAACTTGATAACTTCACTTTCTCACACACTAATGTTGAAAACATGAAGTTGAAACCATCTTAATGGAGAATTCCATAAAAGCAGGCATGGGACTAACCCTACAAGTTCAGACAGCATGAGAGTCAGCTTCTGGAGGAAATCTGAGGGAGAGGCTGATTTCCAGGACCCAAATTCCGCAGCCCGAAAGGGTCACAGATCCCTAAGCCTGAAGAGACAGACAATCAGAGACAGATTATGCCTTGTACTCGGAAGGCTTTGCCTACTAAGATAGGACGCCGGTTCAGACTGTGAATCTTGCATCTCTTTGAACAGGTGTGGGCAGATTATCTTCCACTACATCTTATAATTATGGTCCTTTAAATCTGTAATCACAAATTTATTTATAATTGTTCTCAAAATAGGCCATTTTATTCCATCCCAAAGCTCTATTTTAGGCTAGAGATCTTAATCCACATCAGGATGAAAGGGAACTAACAATAGCAACAAAAACATCCTCATAGGAATCTTGGAAAGAACCTTAAAGGAAATGTAACCTGACATTTCCCTTGCACCTTCCTGATAGAATCGGCCAGCCTTTGCTTGAATACCTCCAGGTAGGAATAGTTACCCAGAGCAGGGATCAACGGTCTTACATCCCCTACACTACTCGGCAACATTCTTAAGAACAAGTATCGTGTCTTAACTCTTTGTCCCCAGAGATTGTGCTGGGCATAGAGCAGATGCAACACTCACCAGAAGGAAATTTCCAGAACTACCTATTTCTGTAATTGCAAAAAGTGTGGGAAAGGAGCTGGTCCATCAGCAAGAGTGACCATATTCATCACATATGATCTTGCCGGCCTGCTAAAGGGACGTGGGCAGATAAGGAGAGGAAGACTCTCTGGGCTGCATGACGGCAGACGTCCTCTGCTGGGACGCCAAGGAGAGCAGGGTGAAAGGTGCACTCCTCCTGGGGCCTGATGTTTAGATTTCAAAGCATTCAGAGCAGGACCCAGGGCGCTCTGTCTGCACACAGGAAAGTGACGAATCTTACAGGTGTGTCCAGCTAGTGAGCAGTCTTCAGTTGGCACAATGAAATTTCAGACCAGTTGAAAAGCCTTGAGGATTACGTAAAGGCGTGACTGGGATTCGAAGAGCCAGAGACAGAGGGAAGCGGAGGAGAAGGGAGGGTCTTTCCCAGGGAACGTAAGCAAGCACTGAGATGCAGGAAAGAGCGTGTGTGTTCAGGGAGGGAGACACGGTGTCACGGGGATGGGGCTAGGAAGGCTAGGAACTGGAAATGAGAGAGAAGCGTCATCCCACACAGATCTGGTCCTGCTATGGACTAGCTTGAGTAAATCCCTTCTGTGCTTTTGTTTTCCCATCACAAAGGTAATTTCAGACACCCCTCCAAGTTCTCTTATCCCACTGTTCCCTTATTCCAGGGGTCAGAAAACGTCTTCTCTGAAGGACCAGACATTAAGCTTCCTGGGCTGTCCTGTCGCTATTGTAATGACCCAACTCTGCTGCTGTAGCACGAAGCAGCCAATCGGTGAGTACACAGACGTGGCTTGTTAACAAAACTGTATTTGTGCACACTGAAATCTGAATTTCGTCTAGTTTTCAAGTGTCACAAGTGATATCCTTTCTGATTTTTTCAACCACTTAGAAATAATAAAACTGTTCTTAACGCATGGACCATAAACAAACAGGCACTTGCTTGCAATCCCCGCCCTGTGTAATACGGACACGGGGTGGAGGGACGGAGTCCGTCCTCACGACCGGCACAGCCACCGGAGATTCGGAGTTTGTTTTTCATTAGCCAGCAGGTCACATCCTCTGGACAGGCACTTCTCAAACCGAAATGGGCACAGGGATCACCTGGGGAATGTGCAAATGCAGATGCTGACTCGGTGGAAGTGGAGGATGGGGTCTGGGGTTCTGCACTTTTAATGAGCTCCCGGATGCTACAGATGTTCCACACTTGGAGTCGCAAGGACCCGGAGCCCCAGGGTGGTCATAGCTTCCTTTTGCAAGACCCCCAGGGAGTTTAGAATCTTGGGACTGACCTCTCTACAGACCCCCAATCTGAACTCTTTGTAGGACAAGTTCCTGGGGAAAGCTAGCACACCTCATTCTGTGTGCCATGACCTTATTTTAGGCTTTTCTCCTTTAGGGGCTTTAACTTCTTCTTAGCTGAGTAAGATAGAGCCATAAAGACCTGTGTCAGTGCCTATTTGGCCTGTGTTAGTGACAGTGGACATTGGCTCTACCTTCCTTCCTTTTAATTCCTTCCCCGCAGAGGGAAGCATCCTTGGCACCTGCTAATCCCCTGTGGTACCAGGGCCAGCTGCTTCTAACATTTAATATTAGGCTTATCCAACATCCACCCACATGGCCACCCCCGTAGCTATAAACTCAAGGCTTTTTATGTCGTTTTGGGAACTCATTAGGAAGAAACAGACAACTGGAATATACAACCTTTTTTGTTTGTTTCTCAACAGAGCCATTTCCATAAGATAAGCTAAACAGAAACTTGCTGCCCGTGCTGAGATAGAATGAACTCCCCCTCCCTTACAGACTAATCAAAACCACAGGTGCTCTCAGAGGCTGCCTTTGAGTTTGCTCAGCAGAGTGGCAGTGTCGACCTCCGACGACAAGGATGTAAGGAATGCGTGAAATGATGTCCAACACTAAACCTTGTCCTACTTCAGCTTAAGATGTTGTATCTGGCCCTGGCCAGTTGGCTAGGTGTCTTCCCACATGGCAAGGGTCACCGGTTCGGTTCTCGGCTGCGGTGCCTACAAGAGGAAACCGACCGATGTTTCTCTCCCTTTCTTTCTCCCTCCCTTCCCCTCTCTAAAAATAAATAAATAAAATCTTTTAAAAAATAAAGGATTACTCTTCTCAAAACCTTAAAAAAAAGATTTTGCTTCCAAGACAGAACTGAAGTACAAAGATGGACACTTATAGATCCCCCCGCAACCCACCATCACACAGTTTAGAAGTGGTTAAAGCCATTTAGAGAGAGAGAGGAAAAAAAGGTGGACTCCACAGTGGGAATACACATTTTCTGGTTAGTGTCCAAGAGGTCATTGGAAAGTACTCAGTTTCCATAGTAACAGTAGCAGACCTGATCGAATCAACAAATAGCTACAATTTATCTGAGGGTCTCCAATGAACTATTTTTCCCCCATCAAGAGTGGAACATTCTGAATTAGATAAAGTCTTCAAAGACAATGGCAGGAAGCTTTCGGAAAATCCAGTTTCAATAATGATAAACAGAGAAGTGCTTGCTTGCTCTTTTCACATATAACCTAGCAACAGAGGGTCATCTACGTTAATTTACGTGCCTTAACTGCAAGAGTAATCGGATCACACTAGTTTGTTCCAATGAGAATGAGACTTGAGATTATCAGAGGTAGGGATAATCTCAAAATGCTCCCTCGGAATAAACAAAAGGAGCTATATACGTGATCTTCAGGCAATCTGCAGGCCCCAGGGTGGGCCTTCCAGTAGATCCTGGACCTGTATCACCGGCCCAAAGCCGCAAAGCAGCTCAGGCTCATGGGCCAGCATCATCAATTCTACCGTGGCTTCTTTGTGTTCAGGCCCTTGTGCGGTTCTGAATGGTCGCAAATACAAAACTGTAAAGTCACAGACATCATCTTATTTGGGCGGAATTTGTTGAAAATCCAGCTTTAGATTCTGACCAATGGATAGTCTATAGAATCAATTCACACAAGTCTTTTCAATAAAATATTTCAGCCATAAAAGGTTCGCATCACCTATTTCCAAAATGCCTGTTACAATGAATGTAGCTCATGGGTTCACAGCCCTTAGGGACACATTTACTAGAGTCTTAGAGGTCCGACTGGAGGGCGGGGCAGATGAGCTCTCTGCGTCCCCACTGCCGGCGACCCCTCTCTGCTCACAGCTTCCCGCAAACGCAGTGGGTTTCACGGGGACTTCTGGGGCTGTGACAGAAGTGTGTGCTGTTAATTAATGGGCAGCTGGAGTATGATCCCGGCTGCGTTACATCCTTGTCTCTAACACAGTTACTCAGCCACGCAAAAAACTGACTTCTTAGGCCCAGGAACAGGCTTCGAATCTAGAGGGAATCTACTTTCTGAAATCCAGGTTTCTTGTAAGTAAATGATTTTATAAGCCCAGGAAAAATGTATTAGAGTCATGGGTTTTGCATTTCAGTCCCCACCCCCACAAAGCAAACTGTTTTTCTTACTGGGAGGCATGGTCTACACTGGCTCTAATAGAAATTCAATGTGAGCTACACATGTAATTTCAAATTTTTTAACAACCTCATTAAATATATACCAAATAGGTAAAGTTGATTTCAATAAGGATGTTGTTTAATGTTATGTTTAATAATATTAGGCTTAGTACTAATATATTTATTCAATGTTTATTAAATATTAATTCAATCTACTTAATTATTTAACATCAATATTTATATTACGTTCACTAATATTCTATATTAGATTTTAATAAGTTAATTATATAGTTACTAATAGATTTGTTAAACATTTTTATTTTATATGCATTCATAGTTAATATTTACTAAACATCAATAGATTAATATTTAATATATTTATTAATGACAATAGTTACTATACATTAATATCATTTGATATTTGATCTTTATGAAATATTAATGCTTTGATATTTATTAATATATTTACCAATACCAATAGATTAAATATATTTTATTCAATATATCAAAAATATTTTTCAGTACACAACCAATGTAAAAATTATCATAAGACATTTTACATTCCTTTTTTACTGAGTCTTGGAAGCCCAGTGTGAATTTGATACTTGTAGTGTGTTTCAGTTCAGACTGGCCACATTTTACGAGCTTAATAGGCACGTGTGGCCAGCGGCTTCTGAACTAGACAGTACGGCCCCTGAGGATTTCAAAGTAAGAGAAAACGCAGCCTATTCACTCTTTGGGATTCCGCGTCATGTGACTATTTAGCTGACCACATAGTCAAGCCGCGAGCAATGGACAGGCTGGGCTCCCCGGGCTGGCCCAGCCATGGGCAGGGTTTCTGGCTTTCCTCGACCACCTGGAGGAAAGGCTGGGCAAGGAGTTGGATGCAAAGCTGACGATGGTCAATGAGTGGGAGAATGAGGGGTCTTGTCGTGAGGGGTCACCTTGAGGCTCTGGGGCACGACACAGGTGGCTTAAGGGCAGGCGTCAAGCTGAGGGTGGCGGGCAGGTCCCTCAGACGGGCCAAAGCTGCCAATCAGGTGAGTCCCAGTTCAAACAGCTGTGAAACGCCTCCCGAGTGCCACGGGACACGGGAGACTGAGCTGAAGCAGAGAGGAACTGGGGAGCCTGTCTGCTGAAAACAGCATCAAGGGAGGAGAACCCAAGTTATGCTTGAGGCTCCAGGAAGCTGTGAATGTTGAGACAACCAACCCAGGGGTCTGTTCTCAGGGATGATTCCTTGACGGAATTTCTAACACGCCAAACAGGGTTCCGAAATGCCTCTCAGTAGCATCTGTTTCGCACTTATAAACATACTTTACCCGAGTCTTACAAAAGAATCTTACCCAAGCTCACCAGCTAGTAAGTGGTAGGGCCTGGGTGTGAAACTATGGCTAATCATTCCAAATTGCACAGCCCCTCCAGAACACCACAGTGCAACAGTGAGTACCCGGCTCGAGTTCATACAGCTGGAGGTGGGCAAGCCTGGACTTGAACCCCAGCAGCACTGGCTCCAGGGGCCCCTCGCCAGGATGCAGCAGCACTCCCCCAACGAAAGTGGTGGAAGCGCTGCACATGGAAACTGCTGGGAGCTTAGCCCGCACTCACCGCACGCTCCCCATTGTTGCTGCTGCATCTGCCACTGTCCCCATCAACACTGCACCCCTGCTCCCAGGAAGGGGCGGCAAGGGAGGAGTCATCGAGACCATGCTCCAAGAGCAGTTACTGTATTTCACGCTTGATCATAAACTTCCCTCTTCGTAAAGAATTTTGAAAGTACAGGCACACCTTGTTTCCCAGATGTTGCGTATTTTACAACTTGAAGGCAGGAAGACCCGCCGTCAGCAAAAAGATTACAACTTGTTCTGTTGCGGTGGTCTGGAACCGAACCCACAGAATCTCCGAGGTGTGCCTGTACTTCTCCACGGAGAGCTCACACACATTTCAAGCGGCACTGCAATTTAAATAAATTCATCTTGCTTTCTTGAATCCTGATACTCCAAAGACTTATTTATAGTATATCATCTGTCAGCTCTCCCGTGGAACGTGACTTTATTCCACTATTTTCTGACACCGCGACTATTCCATGGCAAGCATAGACCAAAGTGTGCTGCCTTGCAGCTACGGATGCGTCTGTTTTGCTCTTTAACATTTGTTTGTTTTTCCTTATCTTTAACATTTTTTAACATTAGGTTTTAACACCCTGGAGTAAAGCAGCGGTAGCAGGCAAGAGTGACAGTTAATGGTAAGAACAGAAAACGGCTCCCGTGCTTCTAGCTTATTTGTTCTATTTTATCAACGATCTGAAACAAACGAAGACAACAACGAAAAGCCTGGACAATCAGCAAAACCGAATGGCGTGACCTCATTTCAGGAAACGCCTGACTCCTACCTCGGAATCTCCAATAACCATTAACAACGTGTGGAGGAGGCCAGCAACCCCACAGGTGTGAGTGAGTTCATTCAGAGTCCATTTGTAGCCAAGAGAGCCAGCAAAATAAACATTAGAAGCAGTGATTGGGATCTGGAGTGAAATGAGGGAATTTAGGTTTTATTTTGTTGAACACAGAAATATGAAAAGTGACGAAGGGAGAAGTGACCCCTGAGCCAATGCCCGGGTGCTGTCGGCCCGAGGAGGCCAGGTCCAGGGCCACCAGCCATTCTGGCTCGATTCCTACAGAGTCTATGGGAAGCAGGATCGGTGAGAAGGTCTTGGTTAGAATAAGTCAAGGCAGGGACGAGGGGTCGGGCCTCGGGAGGAAGGTTCTGCATCAGAGCATAAGGGGATAGAGGTGGGAATAGGACCTGGGAAGGAAGTGGCTGGGCTCCAAAGGAAGGGATGGAGAGTCACCCTGTCGCTGGCCTCACCTTCCTCCTCCCATCTTCTTTCTTCTGGGACAACCCCAAGTGTGGAGGTAGATGTGGTCCCTATGGCTGAGGGGAAGGATCAGGTGACTGGTAAACACAACACAAATATGCTCCAGCTCACTGACAACCATGGAAATGGACAAATGACAGGAAGATCCTCCGGAAATATTTGAAACCAGGAAAAGACGTGGCCAGAAGATCCCTCTCTTCCACCGGGGAAGTTGAAAGTCGCATACCTAACTCCCTAGGCATGGCTCCAGATGCAAATGACCCAGATCCCAGACTTTGTGCAAGATCAGAACAGCAAGCAGCATGGACATAACAGAAGTCCTGAGTTTTCATGTGAGTAAGGTCAGTACTGAACTGTTCCATTTCTGTTGTTAACCTAGAGCTGCCACTGTCCTCACGCTGTGTTCATTTGTGGGGCGGTTTACAGCGAACACCTTTCAGAGGTGTTCACCTTGAGTCTTTGATGAGGACCCTAAAGCACTGCCCTGCGGTCGGCGCAGACGCCGGCTCAGCAGGAGACCAGTGACTCCCGACCACCCTGAACCCCATCTAGCCCAGCAATTACCCGATCCATTGCCAGGTACACCAAGTTCCCAATTTACAAACACATTGTGTTCCAGAAATCCATCTAAATGTACATGAGGCTATATTTCCTCCCCAAACAATGTTATAAATGGTGGTAATATGCCTCTATTTCATAATAGGGCTGGACTACGGGATGTAAAACATGCCCACTTCTTAGAGCATCTTTCAACATGAAAAAAAATTTTTTTAAGAGAAGCTACAGAAGTTAAAAATGTAAAACCAAAAAATACCTTCTCTAACCCAGTTTCTGCAATGAAACGTATTGATGATGATGATGAGAGCCGACACTTGTATACGAGAGTTTGCTTTTAGGACTTTTCCATTGACTACTTAATTGAATCTTTAAACACTGCCATTAAGTCAATCCTGCTAACTGTTCCCATTCACAGAGAAAACATGCGCAGGGAGGTCAGATGTTAATAAACAGCAGGAGCCAGGATTTGACTCTGGAGTCCATGGGCTGAGCCAGGGGTTGGTAAACTGCGGCCCACGGGCCAAGTGGGTCTGCTGCCTGTTTTTGTAAATAAAGTTTTATTGGAAGACAGCCTCATCCATTTGCTTACATATTGCCTGTGGTTGCTTTCATGCTACAAAGGCAGAGCTGAGCAGCTGTAGTGAGATTCCTAATTTGTGACTACTTTCATCTCAGGCCTGCAAAGTCTAAAATATTTATCGTGTGAGCCTGTACAGAAAGTTCACTGAGCAAGGGCTAACCCACCCTCAGGCCGCCTCCATGGAAGCCAGACCCTCTTCTCTGACTCTGGCCGGGAGCCTCATCGCTGGCAGTGGAAGGCCAGCAGCCCTGACGTCCACACCAGTGATGGAAGGTCCAGGGGAACTGCTGACCCGCACAGGGATTATCGCTCTCTCCAGTCTCAATCAGCTTCCTGCATCATTTCCAAAGAGACTTGAAGCGGGGCCCACAGCTACCCCCCACGCAGGAGGGACTGTTGACTTTGTTTATTTATGGAACACTATTGAACAAATGAACAAATATGTATTTTATGTTTGTGATTCAGGGACCACTTGTGCTTTGTTTAAAGACAAACAGGGAACAGGCTAAAGGAACACAGACACCCTGTCCGTGAGGATGGCAGTTAAGATTCTGGTTTGTTTTGTCTGTCAGGCAGATGAACCGCTCTAGTGGGACAACGCGTTATGGAGCAAGGTCATTTCCAGCCATCCAGGGCCTTTTCCTGGCTCCTAAGAGCTTCATTCACTGCACATTCCGTTGGTCAAGATTTTCAAACCAATGATACATTTGAAATTTTCCCCATGTTATTGTCAGACGAATACTGACACAGTGGCAGAGTTACAAATGCTCGGGTGTTTTATTTTTATGTTTTCCTTTCATCGGACTGAAAGACTCTTGATTTCTGGGGAAGGGTTTGAAAACCACATTTAGTGCGCTCTCTCTGGGAAACAGAGTTGGACGCGGAAAGAGCCACCCTGGAGGCTAGACACTGTCCAACCCTGCTGAGTGGGCCCTGTCCCCAAAAGGACCGGCCATCAGGCTGTGTTTCACCCCGTCGTGATTCACCACTGACCTTTAAATTCAAAAACCCGCGCTCAGCGGAATCAGACTGTCACCAGAGGGCGGGAGAGTGTCTGTAAAAGCGGGGTGGGGGGAGAGGACCAGTGTGGTGGAAGGCACGTCAGGACGGAAGTTCTGTGGAGAGGATGGTACACAGAGGGGGAGCAGCCGACAGTGGGGAGCAATCACACCGTGCCCGGGGGGCTGAGAGGGAGGGGGTTAAAGGAAGTGCCCCCACACTGCACTCCGATGCCTAATGGCACCCCATTTGGGAAGGTGGCTGTCACCCAGAAGTGCATGATGCCAACCCAGCCTTCCTGCCCTGGCCCACGGCAGCCCGCTGCATCCCAACAGCTGGCCCTGGGAAATGCTAGGTCACACTGACAAACTCCACCAGAAGCTGCTGTGTGACTAACCCCCTGCCTGAAATCGGATCTGAGCATTCCACTTAAAATGCAGCACGACAGTTGTCATAAAACTTGCAGCATCTTTTTGACCCCATCACCTAGGGATTCCTGCTCGGTCTTTGCAGTGGGTTCTACAAAGCTCTAAGTAAATGAGCTCATCGAATCCCAGTAAAATCTGGGAAGTTGAAGCTGGAAGGTGATTACAGGAAAAGCGGGACTGGGAGTGCACGCAGGCAGGTGCTCTGAGCACGGCACCTGGCCACGGGGCAGCAGAGGCCTGGCCCCCGCGGAACCCAGTGGACACAACCTGCCCTGGCTGATGTGACTCGCGCTTGGGCAGCGGGCCCAGCTCTCCTGGGAGGGAGGACAGTCAGGGCCTCCAGCCGGCCTCTGGAGAGGAATGCTGTCCTTCTGGCCTCAAGCCCTCTGGCTTTTCTTCCTTCCTTCCCTTCCTTCCTTTCCTTCCTTTCTTCTGTATGTATGTATTTATTTTTGAGTTGGGAACTCTGACCTTTATAAGACGCTGGACTCATTGCCCAGAAAAACAGGAAGGTTACTACTCCCCAGGAAGCCATAGAAATGAAACATTAAAAGTGGGCTGACATTTCTCCATCGGCAAAGCGAAGTCTCCGACATCACCCCAGGTGGCATCATCACGATGGCCCGATGCTGTCCCTTTCTCCAATGCGTTCTGTCTCAGAGGTTTCTGGCCCTGTGATCGCCAATGGCCACGCTACGGCATGGCAATCGGCAAGGTTCTTTTTAGCTCCTCAGGCCTCTCCCCCGACTGGGCATCTGAGTGAGGCTGGTGCCCAGTGTCCCCACACTCTCTCTAGAAGGACTTGTCCCTCCTAAGGATGGTGTGACATTGGGGATGGGGCTCCTGTCCTTAGCTGTGGGGTGGAGATGGCAGTAGGCAATCAAACAAGTGGGAGAAAAATGCAAATAGGAAAAGGGCGATGCCTGGCATAGGTACTTGAAGCTACCGTAGACCCCGACTTTCATCCTTGTGTGCCTTTAAGTATTATAAGGCCTTTTTGGAAAGAACATGTTATATATCCCTACTTCTTTTTCTCCTCTATACTTTTGAAAGGTTTTATTTATTTATTTTTAGAGAGAGGGGAAAGGAGGGAGAAAGAGAGGGGGAGAAGCATCTGTGCGAGAGAGAAACATCAATTGGTTGCCTCTCGAATGTGTCCTGACCAGGAACCGAACCTGCAACCCAGGCATGCCCTGACCAGGAATCAAACCGGGAACCTTTTGCCCAACCAATTGAACCACACTGGTCAGGGCTTCTCCTATATTTTTTAGGAGCAGGATTGTAAGCTTGTTCCCACTGGCTGAACCCTACCTGTGTCTAAAGCAACAGTTGCATGTTTGACCTACCCAGAGTTTAAGTTCTACTTCGCTGCTATTATTAAAAGAAATCAGAACATGTTGTAAAAAAATGTGGGTTTTTGGCTTCTCTTGCAGAACCGGAAGATCTGGCAGCAGTGGACCCTCATCTGTGCATGGCAGTAATCCTTGGTGCCCAGTAGCAGTGGCTGCCGCCTTCAGGCAAGGCCTGAACTCACCAGCGTACCCCAGTCTCCACCACTCCCTATTGTCTCATCAGCCCCAAGGCCAGCCATTAGGTGCTATGTACGTGTATTACCTGTGATTCATTCCACCCAGTTATCCTCCTGAGGGCATCCAGGCTCATAGCCCCTGCCCTTAAGTATTTGCCATCAGTATCCACTTTAACCAAATACCAGAACAACAAAACACTTTGAATACTTGTATGTTTTACCTCTTTTGGAATTCCTTCTACCTGGATATGACCTATATGTTTCTTTGGGACACAATTTTATTTGGGAGAAGGAAACAATACGAGGAAAACAAGGCCAGCATCCCCTTCAGGTGTTTCGACCACCCTTCAGTAGCTGCCTGACCTTGTGTGTATTTCATTAGGGTGGGGGGATTTCAGGGGCTCCCCAACAGCCTGAGGAAGAGAACGATTCAAAAATGAACTGACCAGTTCCATAGACTGAACCATCTGGTATGTGTTTCCCTCAAAAAGCCAAAGTGCAAGTGATCAGAGAAACAGAACAAAACGAAAAGCCGTGACCCGGAACTTAATGAGGCAGGTGCTCAGAGAAAAGAATGGCTGTTAAGAGAGGAGAAGTGAGTACGGAGAAGTAGGGGTAGAGAGGAGGACAAAGAGAGAGATGGGGGGAGAGAAGGAGAGCTGAAGAAGGAAGGGGAAGGAAGATAAACGAACCTGGGACAGAAGGCGAACTTGGATACCCAATGGGCAGGAAAGAGCGAGCTGGTCTTTTCTAAAGCTCTAGAGCAAAGATCAAGAGGCTGGCACAGTAAACCAATTACTCCCACACAGGCTCCACGGTTAAGGCCAAAACGACCTCCTGCTGTTTGGAGGAGCAGAGCCCTTCCTCTAAGGAGAGGATTGCACTCGGAACCCTGCCCATCTCCCCAAGAAGTGCAAACCAATTCCGCACGCAGAAATCAACCATGTCCTTCTCTGGGATGTTCCCATTCTCTGAATGAGAATAGACCCAGCATGCCAACAGCTTGCAAAGGAAGGTGATTAGGTAACATTTTGGTGTTAAACGAAGAAAAAGATCAACACCGAAACTGCTTTCTTCCTTTCAGCAGGGTGACCTCGAAAGTCTGGCTGCTTTCTCAAGGAAAGGGGTCCCAGTGATTTCCTGGGGGTCCTTACCTCGAACTTCTGCCTGAGCTCCATGTTTCCTTCATCGTCCCCTTCTGGAATGGGCACGTTGTAGTACTCACCTTCTTCTTGGTTGAGCAGCTTGTACCTTTCAGAGAGGGGAGAGAAGAGTGAAGGCCCCAGGCTCAGCGACCCGTCTCCTGCAACCTCTAGCCCAGCTGTGTCTGAAATGCATCCGTTATCTGGAGACGACAGCCAGATAACTACATATTCAATGGTCATTGTGGACTTAAACCAGCTCGTTTCCAAATCTCGAACTGCGCTAACGTCCTGAGACTACTGGCCCTTGGTTGGCACGGACACAATAACCCAGGTTTCCTTACCACCCACAGGCCGGCATCTTCATCAGCTCTGAAACGCCAAAGGAAAGGGATCCCATGAAGTCGTTCCTTGTTGTCCGATCCCAGTCCCAGATTTCTATGGACAGTCGTCGGTCTTTATCTGAAGGTTTTAATTTGCTACAAACAAACACACACACCGTTATGTTGATCATGGTTTCCTGGGAGATACCCCATGCTCACAATGTGAGCTTGAAATTAAAAAATAAAAAGTATATTCAATGCTCTTCCTGTGACTCCCCATTGCCAACAAAGTACCAGCCTCCAGGTGACCGATGCTCTAGACTAGGGGTTAGCAAACTATGACCCATGGGCCAAATCTGGCCCACTGCTTGTTTTTGTAAATAAAGTTTTACTGGGACATAGCCATACTCATTTGTTTACATATTGTCTATGGCTGCTTTGACTCCAGAACAGCAGAATCGTGTACTTGTAACAATTGAGACTGTCTGCCTATAAAGTCTGAAATATTTACTATCCAGCCCTTTACAGAGCCAGGCCTGCTGGCCTCTATCCTACACAATCGAGAGCTCCTTTCCCGGCTGTCCACAGATAAACAGCCCCCTATGCTCTAGTCTGCAAAAAGGACCACGTGTTCGTGTGCAGCTGCAGTCAGCGCCTTCTCACCTCTGACTTATTTACGCCAGTCCTTCCTCCCTTATTACCCGCTTCCTTCTTTCCTGTCTACCATCTCTATCTCTGAAATCCTGTATTCCTTCAAGGCCTGCTTTAAATGCCACCTCCTCCAAGAAGTCTTCCCTGATTAAAGGCAAGGATCTTCCCATTTCAGTGGCAACAGCAGTTGTCTATGTTATTCATTTACTCTATGTCTTAAAAATTATTATTCACATTCTTACTTTACATCATCCCCTAACCCTCAAAAGATCCTAAGTTCAGCAAGAGGTGTTTTTATATCATTTGTAATGTAAGAGAGTTTTTCTGTGCAGAGTAGATATTGATAATAATTTGGGGCCGGCATCATGTACTTCTTGACAAACCAAGTTGCTGTCCATCCAACAGGAGTGACAACAGCTGTCTCCCTAGTGGTAGTCTGAGAAAGTCTTAGGAATGAAGTGATGTTTAGAGGCCGTTGTAACAAGCCCACCTCGGTATCACTGACCACAAAGCGGGCAGTTTTGTGGTGGGTAGGGAGGGCAGGGGCTCAAGAAGAGAAGACAAAACTTACAACGTGAAGGACTCGTTCCACTGGGGGTTTAGTGTGGAGCGGATAGTTTTGGTTTTTTGTTTGCTCTCATTCTTGGGGTCAGGAATAAGTTTCAGCTTCACGTAAGGGTCTGAAAGTCCATTTGGATCCATGGGGATGAGATTTTTTGCATCTTGCACTGTGAAGAGAGAAGGAAGAAAGATTAAATGTTACAAAAAGGGGAACTGACCCATATCGCCCAGTGTCAGTACTGGGCTGAATGAGAGGGATGTCAAGATGGTGTTTACGGAGAGAGGAGGTGCAGACCAGAGGCCTCCGACCCCCAAGATCTAGACAAAAGAACAAGGGCATGGTCCTAGTGGCACAGGACTGCTGGGAGAATTCAGTGATTTCAGTACAATTATGTACTATGTGCCTGGAACGTGGAGGAGGGAACAAACGATTCCTTGATGTGAGCGCCCACTCCACCCAGGGCACGGTGTTTCACCTCCACTACCCACAATTGCAAAATCTCTGATGAAGGAGATGGTCTCCAGGGGACCTGTCTGCCCGAGAATTTGCCTAAACTCAGGCAGAAGGTTTTTAATGCAATGCAGGAAAGAACTAGTCTCCTAAAACAGCAACCCAAGTATCACAAAAAGATTAAAAATGGGAGCATAAGAATAAAGCTCCCTACAAGGAATGGAAATGAGCCAGAGGTCTCTCTCCAGTCAAGCGCTGGGATGAGAATCAGATTCTTTCCAACGGCAGAAAAAGCCACGAATGTCTGACACGGAGGCTACCTCCCGGATAAGCTCACGAGGGCCACCAGGGCTGCCGAGAGTTGCGCTGGGTGCAGAATAACTGTGGGCGCAGCTCTTTCATCTTCGATCTATGGTGCTCACAGCCAGCACACACACACACACACAATCGTCTGAGGCAGATCTCTTCTGAATGGTGATGAGTTAGAATCTCAACGGGATCTAAAACTGTGGGCTCCCTACAGAGACATTCGCATTTAAGCTGAAAATTTAAAGAAGTTATCAATTCCCAACATTATCAAAGTAAGCGGTGGGTCAAAATTTCAATTTCTTATTGCATGGAGAACAGCATGCCGGAATACCTGAATCAGGATGAGGGGCGAAGCACGTGGGGTCCCATCTGCTCTGAATGCGGGCTCTGGGGCCAGGCTGCCTGCGTTTGGATTCTGGTGATGAAGGTTCGTGCATACAAAGTACTTGGCAATGTGATAGGCACACATAAGAGCCTGGTAATGATTATGATCATTGTTGTTCATACAAGTTCCTGGCAGCGAACACAACCCGAAGGGATGTGCAGAAACTGGACCGGCAGCTCATGCACTGGCAAGCAAACGCCGGGGAGAACAATGCAACGTGGAAATTTTCTGACATGGTTGCAACGGCATGGTGCCAGCGATGCCTTACCCTAAGCCGCCGTGTCAGAGGGTGCCACTAACGGAAGAGGGTGTGGGAAGCTGGGAGTGGGAAGCTGGGAGAGAGAACGAAGAGCAAATGAGTGAGGAAGTGGATGAGAAAAGGGGCCAGAGGCAGGAGAGTGAAAGAAGAGAAAATTTGATGGTGATGTGGAGTCAGATGCTGCCCCCATGGGTGTCGCTGGGACTGGGTAACCCAGGGCAGTGCGTCTCCACCCCTGCTGAGCACCAGAAATGCCCCGGATGTTTTAGTGAGTTCTGACCAATGTGTGCTCTAGCCCCCGCCCCCACCCCGGAGTCTCATTTAACTGGTCTGGGCTGAAGCCCAGTCGTTCGCATGGAGAAAGCTTCCCAGCTGATATTATGTGAAGTCATTCAATGCACCTGGCGGTCGTTCCCAGAGTGTGGCCCCCGGATGGGCATCACTGGCGTCATCTGAGGACTCAGACCAATCAACTCGCTTTTGAACACTCAACATTTAAAAGTTGATCACTCAAAGTGGATCACTACGGTAAACAGAAAACCAAGATTGTCTGCCATGAATGGAAAGTAACCATAAAAATAAATACAGTGACGACCCAACCGTGTTCCTTATTTCCAGCTGATATGGTTGCCTGAGGCCTGCTCTTAGTTGTTACAAAGGGGGAATTAACAAGACTAAGAGTGTTAAGAATATTCCAGCCCCACAGAGTCTTTTTCTAGATTGAAAGAAAATTGAACAGGGAAACCTTTCTTACCATGTAATTTAATACTTTTTAAAATCATCTCAAGTACGACCAACAGTCATAGCCCATCAGTGGCCCTGGTGCACACAGGGAAAGTATTTGGGGAAGGGGGCAGGTAGGGGACGCCAGTTCTGAGACAGTAAGGGTGTGGGATATCTCAGTGTAGGAGTGCCAGCAGGTCCAAGGACAGACCCAGCACAGGGCCCATGGCTCATTCCTTGTCTCTCATTTTCTATAAGAACCAACCTGCTTTGACCCACAGGATTAAGATAGAAAAAATACCATGCTGTTTTGATAAACTAGTGCAAATGAGACTTTTTGGGGAGGGGAGGGTAAAGCTCTGTTGTGCCAACCCAAGTTCTGAAGGGTAGTCGGTCTCTAAACGCAGCAGCAGAGGGACGCATCTGCCTTGCTCCCTCGGCTGCCGCAGCCCTGACTGTGTCCCTGGGGTCTGTGCACAGAGGCTGAGCCCCACCGTGAGGGCAGGTGGGCGGGCAGGCAGGAGGTGAGAACCTCCTCGCATCTCATCAGCAGTTCTGCTGCCTCCGTGGGGACACATCTGCTGGAGGGACAAACACGTCTGGGCCATGGAGTTTGCTGTTTCAGAATGCAGGTCTGTTCTGAGTCCAGAACTTTAACAGAAATACAGAACATGGGTTATCTCCCCATCTGTTGGCTTGAGGTGCCTGCTTTGAAATGACAGCTATCAAGCCCAGCACTGAGAAAAACCAGCCCGGGTTGAAAGGTTATTGAACTCCCTGAGAGTGTAAGATACCATTTCTGGACAAAATCCATTCACGTAAGATCAGGAAGACTGAGAAACGAATGCCCTGATGGTCCGGCAGAGTCACACCTGACCGAGGTGGCGAGGCCGCCTGGAACGTGCAAGTTCTGAGGGCATTTAGGCACAGGGGCTGTCTCATCATGAGCTCAGACGGCCGGGCAGCTTCGCCAGATGGAGGAATCGGCATTAAAGCTGCCCCGTGGTAAATGGAACAGCTGAGGTTTAGTAACGAAGCCAAGGGACTTTTGCCCAGGGCACGCCTGATGAGGAAGAGGGGAGATGAGGATGCTGGGGGTGGGCGGGTGGGCAGGAAGCAGTGATTGCTGTGCTTTCTTGGGGAGAGGCAGGCTAGACCCACAAAGATGTGCAGGCGAGTGATTGTCTAATGTGCATCCGAGGACAGGTCTACTCGGATGGAGGCTGCGGATGGTGGCTGGCTCCTCAGGGGCAGCATGGCGTGGTGGCTAGAAGCTGGGTTCAAATCCCTGCTCTACCGCTTATTAGCTACATGATGCCGGACAAGTTACCCCACTTCTCAGTTTGTTTATCTATAAAATAGGAACGATAATAGTGCTCATAGGGCTGTGGGGAGGACTAAATGAGTTAACACACGTAGAGCACTTAGAAGAGGACCTGGAACAAACGAAGTGCTATGGGAACACCTGCTATTATTACTACCAGCGATGTCAGTGCAAGTCTGCCATCTTTATTATCGCTGTTATCACCACCCCGTCCACCATCGTCCAGTCTCCCGTCTGGGCCAGGAGGCTGGGCCGATTCCTCAGGGTACAGAAACCTAGTACGTTTAAGGGCAGTTCATACAGTGCTGGAATTTTGAGACCTCAGGGTTAGGCTGGAGTCAAGAGGCAGCTCTTTGTTGTTCCAAAAGAGCTTGGGATTAAACACAGGAAAAAAAAAAATCAATGCAATCCTTGACCCCTTCAGAATGGCCCAGGTGGTCTCACGACCCAGAGAATATCCACAGCATAAATGATGCTAAACACCTATGAGCTCACCACCTAACAAAAGCTGGGTCCAGGCCAACACCAATGAACCCACCTTGCGTCTTCCCCCATCCCACGTCCCTGTCTCCCTGGGGACTGTGAACCTCACTCTGAGGTTGCCTCAGGGCACTCTGGCTGGGCGCAGAGCACTGGGAGGCACTGGGAGGCAGTGAGGGATTTGTCCCCACACACAAACAAAAAGCTCTGCAGAGGACGCAGCTGAATCCCCTCTGCCTGCGGACCGAGGGCATCTGTCTGCAAAGACCCACAGTAACCCTGCCCATCGCAGAGTTCGCCTGCAGGGGACACTGTTTGGTGATGCATAAAACTCAAGTGCCTCCAAATTCAAGGACAGCATGGCCCTTCAAACGATCTGTTTTTCTCTAGACAAGAATTCTCTATTTTTTGTGCCTTTTCCTTCCTCTAAGAGCACCTTTGTTCATGGTTTCTGTTTAAAGCCAACAAGGACAAAGGCTCAAAATGGGGGCTTTCCACAAGTCAGGATTCCTCAGTGTGTGCTGACCCAGTGACCCCTCCCACCGCCCTCCTTGCTCAACAGCAAAAGCAAGAGTAAACAAGATTCTAAAATGTTACCCCACCTCCTGCAAAAGCAAAACTTATGTTTCCTGACACTACAGAAAATACACACAAACTCTTCTCTGTTTGAAGTTACCAACAGCCACCCCCCCTCCCCCAAAAAAGAATGCAAAAATGCAGGGGGGTCGGCTAGTGCAGACCATGAGCTGGGCTCTGGTGTCTGTGTGGAAAGGACCTGGAGTCGCTAATGTCAGGGAACAGTGGCGGAGGCTTCCCAGTGCCACGAACCATGCCTTTGAGCAAAGCCAGAGAATTCATTTTGGTAACTACTAGACAGCCATAACACCTTCTTCCAAAAAACTTTGGACTCGTGTGTTAATTTCTTATAAAAACACAGTTACATTCAAATATAAATGTAATGCCGGAGAAACTGGATGGGCAATATTTCTAGGAGGTGTGCCTTCAGTGAGAAGGCAGCGACGGGTGTGCGCGTGTGGCCTCTCACTTGTCCACGGAGCAAGGCTGATCTGACCCACGTGGCAGGGGCCTGTGGCCAGGTCCCTCACGCTCTGGGAAGCGAATGAACATGATGGCGATGGTGGTGATGGTAGAGGTGGTAAGGGACAGCTTTCCTGGAGAGATTACTCCGGGCAGGTGCTGTTTTAAGTTCTTTACAATAAGAGAGAGGTGTTATTCCCAAGCCCATTGGCAGATGGAGGCCTTTGGAAGCAGGGAGAGATGTTATTACCTGCTCACTACACAAAGGCACCAGGTAGCCAAACTGTGGTTAGCATGTGATTGCACAAAACCCAGCCTTTTGCTTGTTTTTGGATAAAAATGACTTGAACAAGTCTTGTGCTAGGCAGTAAAGTTGGCCTTGACTAGGAGGGGATGAGGGCATTTGCCCAAGAGAAGGGGGAGGAAGGGGAGAGAGCACTCACCCCTCCACTATAGAGGTTGGTGGCAGAACATGCCAGGTGAAGTGAACACTTCCCTAGGGAGAGCTGTGCAACGGGGCCCAGTGGCAAGGAGGGTGAAGTGTATATACAGCATTTCTGCTTGGGTGCCATCAACGCAGTCAGCTAAACACCTGACTTAAATACGTGCGTGCAGATCTTGGGGTGCACATTCTAAGATGACTTAGCATACTGGGGCGTTTCGGTCACTCGGTGGTCTCTATAGCTGGGCCTCTGGCCCACGCTGACATCTGCCAGAGAACAGATGGGTTAGTGCCCGATTCAAGTAAGGCCACGATGTCACCAAGACACAGGGCCCAAGAGCATCCAGTGGCCATGACACCAAAGGGGCCCCAAGGGAAGGCTCTGCCCCTTCACACTCAGGAACGGTGCTTGGAGTGCGTTCTCTGTCTCTCTCATCTCTGTGGAGACGCTGGCTCCAGGACAAATGGCACGTGGACAGCACAGAGCGAGAAGGGGGACTGCCGTGGGTATAAAGTGGGCTGGGTAAATTCGCACTAAACGTAGAGATTCCTCAGATCACAAAACAAATATCGAAACCAGAGATGACATTCCACAAAACCCACACGACTGTATCCCAAATAATTCCAAAGCGTGTTCCTTTCCCCCACAATGATGCTCAAAATATCAACCGTGTGCACGCTGCAGGAAGCCTGCTGGCTGGGGCTGTGTATTTTGTCAGAAAAGCATTCTTCAGCTCCACGTGGGAGTGGAAAAGAATGGAGTGGGGAAAGGTCTGGGTTCAGCAGATGTTTGTCCTCTGCCAAACTGAGCCGGCTGGCCGAGGCCGGCTTCTCTGCCACTGCGTGGCATGTTGGAGAGCATCCTGCCTCAGTTGAGACACTGGGATGCACCTCCAGTTTTTCAAAAAAGGTCGCATTTACAGATTCCAGGGATGAGGATCCATCTTTTGGGGTGGTCATTATTCAGTCCACCATTGAGGGGTCGGTCTCTTTTCGGGGTGATGAAAAGATCTGGAATTAGTGCTGACGGCTGCAGTCTTGTGAATATGCTGACAACCACCGGATTGGACACAATGAAAGGGTGAACTTCATGGTGGGGGACTCGTATCTCAATAGGCCCATTTATGGTCGGATGTCCATTTGCCTGATTGTACCTGCTCACTTAATCCTCCCAACTTGTCCTGTGAAGTTCAGCCAGATGCCCATTTTCCACACGAGGGACTGAGGCACAGAAATGTTAACTAGCTCAAGGTCAGGCATTTAGTAAGTGATGGAGTCAAGAGTACAATTGAGTCTGACTCTGGGGCCTGAGCAGTAACCTCTACTTGGTCCTCCCAAGGCGGCCTCTGCGTTCAGGTACAGCTGTTAGTATAGAACAGGGGCAGCAAACTTGCCCTAGAAAGGGACCAGGTGGGACATATTTTAGGCTCTGCCACAAAGCCTCCACTGCAAGTTCTCAAGTCTGCTAGTGAGGGTTAATGAAGCCAGAGATGATATGCCAAGAAATGAACATGCTGTGTTCCAATAAAACTTTATTTAAAAAGGCACAAGCAGTGGGCCAGATCTGGCCCTCAGGCCATACTTGTGTGATCCCTGACATAGGTCCACAGTGAATAATTTGAGGAGTAACAGACAGGGGAGAGAGGCCTCTACTTCCTCCTTAGGACTCTGCTTCCTTCGGGTTCCTTCTGCTGTGATCTGAGCCTCCAGAACTCTGACCTTGTCCTAACGCTTGGGAGGGGTCTGGCGGGGGTTGAGGAGAGAAGGTATGTCTTCTAGGAGGATCACACCCTTGTCCTTTGTTGTTCTCTCCTGTCTCAGCAGACCCTTCGGAGGCCGACATCTCCTGCGTGTACTTACATTTGTTTCTTTTCCCCACCAGGCTACATCAGGCTTTTTTGGTGCAGTGGCTCTCGCTCCTAGACAAACCTGATTTGCAGCCTCCTCCCTGGAACTTCGATCAGGCCAACCCCACCTCCTTCAGGCTGCCATGGCGGGGCCCCACCCAGAGGCCAAGTGCAAACAGGGAGCAAGATAAGGCATCAATGGGGCCATTGTTTAATTATGCAACAGCTGCTTTGGAAATGGGAACTTGAGGGAGTGTGTACCAAGCAGACTGGGATGCAGAAAAGCTGACCTGTCAGAGGAGAGCAGGCAGGGGGCCGTCTGTTTCCTGGTTAACCTAGCTGCACCTTACAGAGCCTGGGGCCGTCCTGCTGAGAAAGCTGCTCTCCTGACGGCCTGGGCAACACTTCAAGGGGCCCGTGAGCTGGATCAGATAGAAAAAGGGTAAAAACCTTTCCCGACCCCCCCACCCCTACTCCACCCCCACATCAAGCTACTGATCATGTGGAAACAGCCACACCACAAAGTTCTCGTGTTTCCTCTAGCTTACACTTCCCCGGTCACGTTACTAGGAAGAACACCCTGTTCTTGAGGTCTGTTTTCGCCTCACTTTAGGCCTCTTCTGATGCTGCTGCGAGGGAGACGCTGTGCGGAGAAGCTGCCAGTTCCCTCACGTCGCCACGAGTCAGCTCTGCACCCGGCGCCGGCAGCCAGCCCTCCAAATGTTGATGGGGAAACTAGTGGCCTGACAGATTGCTTCCGGAACAGGAGTTACCGAACTCCCTTCATGCAAGATGTTTCGGGGGCGGTCAAGCTGTCTAGCAACGTGTGAGGTGCTGGGATTAGGGGGCCTGAGCTGGAGCCTCTCAAACCCCCAGACCCACAGGCCCTGGCAAAGGTGGGCACGTCACAGGTGACGGCAGACAAGTTGGCACGGGACCCTGTGAAGGACTAGAACTGGTGAGGCCACAGGCTATCAGGCTGGCATAAAAGGTCACCACAGAAGGCCACTGGGCAGGCCCCAGCTGGCCCGAGGGTGTGGACACAGAGAGGTGCAGCTCCCAAGTCACATTCCTGATGCACGTGGGTTTTAACTCTGGTGACAGGTCCTCCCTAAAAATTTCAGACCAGACTCTCTATTCTCCATTAAGCCATCCGCCCTTCAACAGGACACTGCAGTTGCTAGGACAGTGTGAGGGCATTCACGGGCCCTGGAGAGGACCTCTGCCGTGGGAGCCACGAGAGCCTGGCTGTCCGAGGCTGGAGAGCACCTTTCAGAACCTGCGTGCAGGGAAACAGGCCACGTTCCTCCAGGAGACTCCTGCTGTGGCTGAGCAGGCGAAGGAGCCCGGGAGCCGGCAGAGGTCCTGGCGATGGGGATGGATGACTGGCTGTCAGTAAGGCAGTCGGTCCACAGCAGCGTGGCTGGTTCTCCATTAGCCGGAAGGTGGGCACATATTAGTGGGCGCCCACTAGTGGTAGATCTCAGCCTGGCAAAATTAACCCTGAAGTGTTGCTAGGCTAGGTGAGAGTGGACCATGAACTCATCAGGCTGATTCAATAGAATTGTTTAGCTAGGAGAAACAAAAAGCCACATTCTTCTCTCTCAAACAAATCAGAACTGAGAGGCTGAATTGCAGCTGAGCGACTCAGTGTTTCTGAGGCTCCCAAATACAGACACGAGGCCAATAGCCTATGTTCTCTGTTATTTTAACAATTCTGTCTACCTTCGAGGGACTCTCTGTCCACATTCACCTACTATACGGGGGCACGACTTAGGAGCTGGCATCGGTTCTGACTGACTGGTTGTTAAGTATGTTAAATATTTAACTGCACCCAACCTATCACATTCACTATTTATATAACCTGAAGACACATGCCACACCAACGAGGCCGGGCTCTTTGCTAGCACCTATGCTGAGCCCAAACTGCCTGGCCCAGCGCTGTGGTATGCACTCGCACTCAGTAATTGCCTGCTAAACACACGAAGCTCCAGGCCACCCTGTCCTGTGCTCCTGGGTTCATACTGCCCACCCCTGGGCCAGCAGGAGTTCACCCCTCCATGAAGCTCAGTACCACTAGCCCTTACTTTGGCACAAGACCCATCTTCTCTGACCTTCTACCTACTGCGTGCCCAGCCCCCCGGAGTTTCAGCTCCATAGATCGACGGCCACTTGAGCAGGGGCTGCCTCACGTCCTACACCCACGCTCCCCACCCCATCCTCACCGCCAGGGTTAGCACAGGGTAAGGCAAAACCCATGAGTGTCCAATGGGTTCTTGTTTGGCTGAAGAGCCAAAGCAGACAGGAAAGCTTGCAAAAATTTCATCTTCTGGTTGCAGTACATAAAGTGTCCATTGGGAGGGACTCTTGGACCAGGAAAAACCTCACAGGCCGTGCAGTGGAGAACAAAGGCAGGTCCAAAAGGAGTCTCGCACTTTTTTAGGCCACGTTCAATAACTGAAGAAATATCACTGAGCCCACAAAGACTTAAGGACGTATGGCATAGCTCCAGATTGCAGGGAAAACATATCAGAAAGCGGAGTTTACTCTTGGGGAAAAAAACTACCATGTAGAAATTCTCATGATTTCAAGAGTAAAATGCAAGGCTGTCGTCAACAGCAAGGGACAATTTTTAACTGGGCAGCCCCAGAATGGGATTCTGCGAACAAAGTGGGGTCCGGGGCTGTTGGTTACACCCGTCTGTTCCAATTCTGCTGTGTCAAGTCGGCTGATGCCGTCTGCGCTGGTGAGATCCAGAGAACTCTGGATTTACCTCTTCCATGTGGATATGATCTGACCTATCAGTATGTGATACTTGTTCCTTTATTGCCCAAGCCAGAGGCAGGAGCAGCGAGAGCTACTAAAACGGCGCCTGCTCAGCCATTCCTGTTCCAGTCCGCGTAATCGATACAAAAATCTGGATTCAGGGACGTAAGTAATCTCACCCTTCGGACCTATTTACGGAATGTTCTGTTTCACTGGTGAGTCTCACTGCTTGGTGATGAGAATGTAATTTCTGACCCAGTGAATTCAGTGGCCATTCGCATATCCCAAAACATGAGTCAGCAACTCTTCAACCCAAGTCCCGCTGGGAGGAAACTTAGGAAAGTGGACTGAGACGGGTGTGGTGAGAGCTGAGAAAAGTAGCACGCGGACCTCGGGGAAGATCATAAATATTTATTCCACTGCTCTTTCTTGTACAGTTAGTGGGAAGTAAACATTCCTATTAACGTTCTCTGCCCCTGACATTCTGAAAGGGAACTGAATCTGGTTGAGAAAGAATAGTTTTCAGGCACTGAGAGACTGGTATGATTCTCCACAAACAACATAGAAAACCTGTAAGAAATATTTTTCTTATTTAAGACTAATGTGTACTTATTATACAAAAATCTAAATACATACAGTTTTAAAGGAGAAAATTAAAACCACCTATACTTCTGCTGGAAGAGAGAACCACCATCGGCACCTCGGTGTGCCGACCACCAGTCTCTTCGCTCTGTATATCTAGCTCGAAATGTTTATTTTTTTGTGGAGCTTCTACCTATGAACACAGTTTTAGATCCTGTCTTTACGACATAACTAGGCATGCTGTGAAAGCATTTCAAACGCCTAACATCCCACTCTCCAGCTATGCGAGAACTGGTTTCATCAACCCCGTGTTGGGGCCATCTACTCAGTTTAAAATTCTCCGTCTTCATAAACAACACGGCAACTGATCATCATCACGCATAACTACATAGTCACCGGAATTTCTTCTTCCCTCTCAGGGTACATTCTCAGAAGTGGACCAAAGGGTACAAAATCATTTGAGACTTGACATATATTGGCAAATTTTTCCCTCAAACATTGTACCAAAGTCTTATTAAGGGATGGATGAGAGATGTAAAAAAACAACATTGTAATTTTGAATTCTTTGATTATCTTTGAGATTTAACTTTTTATGTGGCTATCTGGCCACCTACCTTTCTTGGACTTACTTACTCCCTCTTCAAGGCTCCTACCGCGTGTCTGTCAAAGAACTCTCTGACTGGCTCGCAAAAGCTGGCACGGGGCGAATGAGTGACAGCAGCCCTTTGTCATATTTGCTGTAAAATGCATTAAGATTCCACTCACCGTGCTTTTAGGAACCCAGAAACTGAAGTTTTTACACAATTAAACTTGTCAAACATTTAAAAACCTTCCTCCATTTCTTTTAAGTTTAGAAAATCCTTGCCCTTTCTGAGGCTGTTTTGTTATTTTTGTTTCTCTTCTTATATTTAACTTTTAAATCCATTTGAAATTTATTTTGGTGTACAGTGTGAGGCAAGATCAAGTTGATTTTTTCCCTCCAACTGTTCAGACAACTCTCCCAACAACAGCTGAGGAGCGAGCTCCGTCTTTTGCACTGGGCCACGGGGCTTCTGCTTGTTTGCATGAGGCCGTCCACTGTAACAGAGCCAGCCTTGAGCTAACTCCTGCACCAGGCCTACGCCCTAGATTTCCCAGATTTTCAACTGGTTTTGAAATGCAGCCTTTTCTATCCAGGTGCAGAGTTTCCTGAAGCAGGGAAATCCCACTCAGCTGCTTTTTTTCCGGTCACCTAATAACATCTCTTTTGTATCTGTGTGTGTGTGTGTGTGTGTGTGTGTGTGTGTGTAATTCTGTTTGCCTTTCTTCTCAACTTTGTTTAAACAACCTCCTGCTCTTGTTTTATGGAGATGGTGTACTCTCGCATTCTATAGAAGTTTACATGGAGTTTTCTCAAATCTTCTGTCTCTTTTCGCCAGTAGTCCATTTTCAAACATGTTTTCCATGAGAATACTCCCTCCCCTGTGTTCCTCAATGTACATATATTTTAATGGGCCACAGATTTGTGATGTTGTCTTTCTTTACTCATTTTCAGCTGAGGAAAGAAAGCTACATCCAGGCTTGGTGATTGCCTAAGGACGCTCCATTTAGATTCTCATTGGCTCTGTCTACAGTCTACTTGGCTACTGGTGAACTTCTTCCCGCAAAACTAACTCAAACTGACGAGCAAGGCTCCTTGGACCAAAGCACCATGCGTTTGCGGACCCAGGTGGGAGCATATCCACTTCCTAGCGCATGGTCATCACACAGAGTCAATGGTATCGTTTCGAGTCCCACCAACACCAAGGTTCTTCTTACTTTCCTGCCTGTCCACTGCACTTCATACCTGGGCTCATAACCCTCAGGACACATGGCACCCAGACCAGCCCTGTCCTCTGGCCAATCCTTTTGTCTTTCCTTTGGAAATGACCCTGTGTGGAAGGCTAAGAGAGAAGAGCATTTTGGCTGCCCAAAGTTGGAGACCTTCTGCAGTAAAGGGAACCCCCCCAGGTTTTCTGGCTGGAGAAGACCCCAGGGTCTATGGGAGGCCTACAGAATCTTCCTGCTTTCTTTCGGGAGCACAGGGCTCTGCTGTTTCAGGAACCAAGCATGGCCAGGCCACTGATAATTTTTTTCTTAATGCAGACCCACATAGGCTAATAGTCAGAAATTTCTCTAAGATTGCAATGAGTGGCTTGTCTATCTTGATCGCGGGTTTCTGTCTTTTGCTAGGTCTTCCCAACTTTCCAGAGGGACACGAGAAAGGCTGCAGTTCAGAGGTTACCAGCTGCTTCTCTTCATTCAATGCAGAAACCTATTGATTTCTTAAGCAGCTCTTGGAATCCCACTGCTTCTAGTAAGCCTGGTTAATTGGAAGGCGGATAAATTCCCCTTGACCACCCTCGGTTTGAGCATAAGCTGTCCCCGTCATTTCTCATGGCAAAGAGCCTACCTGTCACCATGTCACTGCTGGGTACCTTTTCAATGTGCTTCCCCTGGTGTGGTCTGTCCTTTAAAGGTCAAGACTGTCTGTTTAACTCAATTCCACATCATCTCAGCGGTCATTTCGCCCCCCAGCTATGATGTTACTCAACTTTCAGATACTGCAGACAGGACATTATGGGCAGGAGAGGCCAGGGAATGCCACGGGCGAGGACTGTGGGTCTCCAGCCTGCCCCACCCCACACTCCCTTCCCTGGGCAATCCCTAGCGAACCATGTAGTCTGTCTAGAAAGCAATGGGGCTGGTTGGACTAGGAAATCTCTAAGCTTCCTTCTACTTCAATCACAGGCTGCTGAGAATTGATAGCATATGTTTATGCCTTTGTTTTCAGGGACACATCGCCTATGCCAAAGGGTATGTTCCTAGACTGGGCACTAAGCAGTTGGAGGTCCTTTGCACGGTCCTTCGTCCTGGATATAGTCCCTAACTTCAGGGGGTCACGGGATGCCTTGGAGAAGCTGACAGCTGTGGCTGTTCTCCCTCCCAGGATGTAGCTTCAAAATTCTGCACATCATTTTGGAGGCCTTCCTCATCCCAGGCAGCTAGAGTGGGGCTGGGCTTCTGTCCACAGATCTGAGCTCAGAACCTGCTGTAAGATAAACATGGCTCCTCTTCCACTTGGGGCTGTCACACAAACTCCGGGCTCCATCGGCATGGGGTCAGAGCAGAGCTTCGCCAAGTCCCCTGAAGAAGACTGGAGCTTCCCAGACTCGTAGGACAGCCATGTCTAACATGATACACTCAAATAAGAGAGAGAAAGGAGAGACACCTTGGCAAACACCAGGAGTGTCTGCGAGACCAGCCCAAGTGGCAGCGTCTGAACGTTCACCCTCAGTGCCTCCGGTCCCAGAGGCACGGCTGCCCCTATCTGGAGACCTGAGCCTGATGCCATTACACACTGAGCTACACTCTGGTTCCAGGCCACAAGCCTTTTGGGTCTGGGTCTCACCGAGGGAGCTTCTGCCTAATGTATTTGACCTAGATGACCCCCTCAAAAGGGGCAATCCAGGCACCCGAGATCTCAGAGCAACAAGGAGCCCCAGGGAAAAAGAGCCACAACCACACAAGGACAAGTGGAGTCTGCCAAAAGGAGACAGGGAGGGGCAGGGGAAGGTGTATTCAGTTTTCCCCTGGCACTAGAGAAAACTGCTCCACTTGTATTTCTGGCTGCATAATTATTATTGTCCCCTCCCCCACCACAGCTGATAGAACGCTTCCTTTCTTAGAAGAACAAGATGACACCAGAGCTGAACCCACAGTGAGAACTGGAACTCGGTCTGGATGACTTGTCTCCAGTGGTCACTGGCTTCACATCAAGAGGGGCTGAGCTTGAATCACTAGGGAGAGGAGGGGAAATACCTCCTGCCCCTCCTTCACCCACCCCCCTCGGCCTGGTTGCTTCCCCTTCATCTGTGCTTAAAATAGACTGAGCCGAACTGAAAATAACCAGGGAGATTAAATTAAACTTAATCAGACCTGGCTCTGGGGCCGTTGCTAATAGAATCATAACCATTCACATCAGCGTGGCAGACAAAGACAAACATGTTTATTGGTTCTTCATTTCTCTTCCCCTGAGGTAACTGAACCCTTGAGAGACAAAGCCCAAGGAAAGCAACGTGCTTCTATCACCTTCACGCAAGGGATTAAGTGCAGAAACCTTTGAGGCTAGTCAGTCCGGAACTTATTCTTATGAGCACACCTGAGGGAGCCCCACCTCCTGGTGGCCTTTGCTGGGCTTCCTGCCAGGAATGTCCTGCCTGAGCATCGTGCAAGATGCCTGGCTAGCCGGCGACAGTGCACGTGCTCCGTCAGTCGGCAGAAAAGGGATCCACCCAGGGCTGTCCCCACCACCTGCAGGACCAACGACTTTCCCATTCATTCTGGTCACCAAAAAGGGGCTCAGAGCCGATTCTCTGAGGGGCACACTTATCGGGGCTATTTGGGGGTGCATGTGAATGAGAGACTCTGGGTATCTGTCTTTGGAACACTACAGCCTTTGGAGAGAGAGAAAATTCTAACAATAAGCTATTTCAGACTTTCTACCCGCTGTACCACTGTAGCCTTTAATCTGAGACTACAAAACTGAAGATAAGCATTAATTAAACTTAGGCTGTCAAGGCTAAGAGATTTTTACCTGGCAAAGCCTCTTATCACCTCAACCACAGTCAAAAAGAAAAAAAAAAATCTGGGCATTCTCATTAACTTCAGGTTCTTCGTCTGACTGGGCCCATCTATCCACACAGCACCTTAGCCCAGCACCAGGCGATCACAGGCCTCAGATCCAGTCGGGACTAAATGAATTCTGGAAAGACAGGACTGGCGACTGAGTATCTTGGATGTAAAACTTGTCATCCAGTGAAATAACCAGGTGCTTGTACAGCAGCAGGCCGTGGCGCTGAGGCAGTCACCGGCGAAGGCGTCAAGCAGAAAGAAGATTAAACAGGAAGACAGCCAGTGTTGTAGAAGCTACAAGTCAAAGACTATCCACAGGAAGAAGATTCTAGTAATCTGAGTCCTTAAGAGGCAGGCCTTTGAGATCTGAGGACTTTGGGGAGGGCAGAACAGCGAGGGGACCCGCCCTGTCTCCATAATCTCCACAGTCTACAAACCAAGCAAGAGACACCTCATTTCCCTAACCGTGGGTGGACTGATGGCTGATTCACAGATAAAATACACCTCGCTGAATGAAAGCCAGGTGGCCTGGCTTTTCTTTCTTTTCTTTTTTGTTTTTGGAGAGAGGCTAAGAATCCAGGGGCATTGTTAGCACGTTGCCAACTGGTTTATTCTCGCAGCTGGAGTTTCTCCTGAAAGCCCATTTCCAGGGGGGCGAGAGGCCTGGGGCTGCCAGAACCCAGCAAGCAAAAGGCCTGCAGACAAAGCTGCCCAGGGGGAGGGTTGTTTCAGGCCAAAGAGCTCAAAATGCAGGCCCTAATCCCACGGCCATGCCACCTTTCCTGGCCCACTTGCTCCGCATTCTGACCGAGGCCCCATTCGAAGAGCTCTGCTTCCTGTGGGTTCTGCCGCCATTACTCTCTGCCACGTCAACACCATTTGCATCGAGAACCCAGTGGGCTGTTTTACAGCTTCCACACAAGAGGGGGTAATAGTGGGCTAGGGGGCTAAATGGGGCACACGTTGCCGAATCAAAGCTGTTTCTTTGTCCTGGGCTGCTTTTGGAAACTGGCCAGGCCAGGACTGTGTTCCTTTGTTCAAAGGGACTCATGAGTCATACCCAACTTCTGTACTGAACTCAGACTCTAGTGCTGCTCTTCAGTCATTTCACGGATGTGCAGTGTGGTTGAAGGAAAAAAGCACCAAAGTGAAAGGTGCCTGGCTCCAGGCCCTACTCCCAAAGCACCTTCCTGCACAACCCTGGCAAATGGCTCACGGTTCCGGCATTACCTATTGGTTTGTCTGCTTAGTGCCATCCCCCTTGTTCCTCTGAATGTCCTTCCCTCACCTCTACCTATCTTTTCAGAAGACCTTGCCCTTCGGCCACAGTCGATTAGTCCAGAGGTGGCACATGACCCAAAGTGAGCCAATGACTCCTTCCCTGGGACTTGGATTTGCTCCTGATGCAGCCGGCAAGAGAGGTGCTGTGGGACAGAGCTGTAGAACAGGGCCGTGGCCCTGTGTCGCAGTGCGGGGAAGCCCCCCTCGCTGTGAGAGGATGAATGACGGCAGTGTGGAGAGAGGAGGAGAGTGAGGTACAAGGGCCAGCCCCGCTTCTAGCTATTTCTGCAGCTCCACAGAATCCACCCTTGAGTTCCACAAGATATCCCAGATTTATTTTAGTTCTCACCCAAGGATCTGTTTATTGATTTGAGCGAGAGAGACAGACTGATTTGGATGTGAGGGAGGCATGGATGTGAAAGAGAAGCACCGATTGGTTGCCTCCTGTATGAGTCCTGACCAGGAATCGAACCCACAAACTTTTGGTGTACTGGACGATGTTCTAACCAACTGAGCCACCCAGCCAGGGCCCCAGATTTCTTTTGATAACTCTCCTAAGAGTGTGTTGGAGTTTGGTTTTGTCCTTTATAATCCAAAACACCTACCTAGTAGTCACATTCCTTCTCTAAACCTTGCTTTTGGCACAGGTAAAATGCAGAGGTTGGGTTATAGAAGTGGTTTTCAAACTCTGGTCTACAGACTCTTCTCCTGGGTCACAGAGGAGGCAGAGGAAGGTGGGTGCCGCATCCTCTCCCCTTGAATGGGAATATCACTCCAAAGAAGATGTCACTTGAAGGCATTTGCTGTTCAAACTAGTTTGGAAATCACTGACCTCACCCACTTGCAGAGTTCCTGGAGTCTCCAAGTCTACAGTCAGCCCAAGGGGCCCCGCTGATTGGCACTGATTAGCTTTCTCTCTGAAATGACTCTCATGGCAACACAAATGCTAGAGCCAGAGGGAACCTTGAAGTTCAAGTGCCTTGATTTGCAGATGAGGAAACAGAAAGAGAGAGAGGTTAAGTGATGAGGCTAAGGTGGGTGGCAAGTTAGAATCTTTGAGGTGAATATTCTGAGCTTCACACACAACCGCTCCCCTCACACTAGGCTCTTCCAATTCTGAAAGTGCCGGTTGCTCGCTGTTTCCTGGGCAGTCAGTGCCTGGAGGGCGGCATGGTGAAGGGAAAGCAAATGAAACCCGGCGCCAGGCTTTGCTGGGCGTGGATTAGGCCCCACTGTGGTTCCATGTCAGAACAAGTCAGGACAGAGAGAGTTAATGGGTCAATGAAGTGACATGCTTCGATTCACTGGACTCTGTAACATCAGTGTGACAGGGACACATGTGACTCCAGTCAGAGTAACAATCCCTAATGCTTAGTGAGCATTAGTCAGCTGTGGAGCTGGGAGTCAAATCCAGTCTCTGTGACTCCAGAGCCAAGGCCACAGTTTCCTCTAAACCCAGATCACTGAACTGTCTGATCCACATAAGCCTCCTGTGTGTGTCCTGTCTGCACAAGTGTTAGTCATGTCAGCGTGCTGAGGATTTTTCTTCCGAAACATACTGGCATCCTGCAGAAGCCCGGAGTTCTGAGGATGACAGAGTCCCTCCTCTCCTGAGGCGGGGAGGGGGTGTGCGGGGGGTGGTGGAAGCGCAGACTGAAATCAGCTGAAGATCACTGGGAATTAGTGAGAAGTAACGAGGCTGGCTGGTGCTGTTGATAACGTGTGGTGCACACACTTTCCTCTCTGGCCTTCTAGGCGGATGTTCACCCACAGGAGACCTGCGGGTAGCCCCTGGGGCCGCCTATCCAACGAGAGTGGCAGTATAGCCAAAGCAACATGCCCTCCCCCTGCCGTGCACCCCCACTCCCAGCAATAGCTGGCTACAGGCAGAGTGACTTAACAAAGGGAAAGAGATGTCAGCACGGTATTTTCCAGAACAAGAGCCCTCCTCTCCCCACCTCCCTACTGGGTGTTCAGTGAAGCAGGCATTTGTCTTGATTGCATCCCGTGCCTCCCGCAGGTCTGAGCTGCGGAAGTGGCACTTCCCCTCCTGTACCTTCCCCAGATCCAGCACCCCCACCTTGAAACTTTGATAGAAAGTTTGCCCTGCATCTGTTCTCGCTTCATTGTTCTAGGGGAAAAAAATGCCTGCCTTGGTTTTAAAAGGAACCCTGACTGTCTTTAATTAACCATAAAGCTTGCATTAATTACCAAATGGGTGGTAAAGTACAACCACTGTTCTTCTCAGCAGAGAACGTCCCCTGTGGGCAAGCTCTGGTGCGGAGCGCTGTGCAGGTGGCCACGCCCCCCTGGAGTCAAAGGAGGATATTTTAGAACTGCCCCAGGAGCTAACGGTCTCCTGCACCCTTTCCAAGTAGAAATGCCTGAGGCTGAGGTGAACACAGTCTGATGTCTCTCTGCAACATTTCCACACCCACAACCAGGTCGCGAGCACGCACGTGAACTGGAGATTGTTTTACAAAACATTTGGAAAACAAATGTTTGGGGGATATCAGAACAGCTCAGTGCTGGAGGCAACCATAAGACAGCACCTGTGTCTGCTAGCTTTTGGGGGGCCCACTCTCACTTACCCTTGAAGAAGAAATCAACCAGAGGGGAAACACGCCTGCATTTATTTGGCGACACTGTCTCTTGTTGAACCAAATGATTTGCAAACACTGAAGGTTCAAGTTCTCCAACCTCTTGGTGGGGAACCAAAAGGGGGCATTGGCCTGCTCTTTGTTTCCACTTCCATTCTGATCCCTGTAACATATCCTCACCCATCAAAGAGTTAAAAGAAAGTTTCCACAGAAGGGATTAAAAAAAAAAACAAAACATCATTTGCAAGCTTCTAACAGATTCCTCACTTGGCTAATGCATTTACTTTCCAGAAGAAGATCAAGTTCTTTGCAATAATTTCACGGCAATTAATCTTGTGCTTAAATGATAATCCTATAATTAGAAGCAATTAAAATCCTGCACAAGAATGACCTGCTCAGTAATGTCAATGTCCCTACATGCTAATGGGGTAATCTTGAAAGAGGCCCCAGAAACTACTTGTTTCTCCTCTTCCCAGGGATGCAGGCATTCAAAGAGCGTCTTAAGAATACTTCTTTATGGCAAGAGTCACTGAAGTCACAGTGGACAGAAGCCTGGGGCCCCTGTAAAGAATCCAGGGGCTTGAAATCATCTTAAGCAGGTGGAAGAGAAGCCATGTCACTTCCAATCTGAATACCTGGGCAGGTGAAGACAAAGGGGCAAACACCGCTTTAAGGAAAAGGCTCTAGTGACTCTTTGCCCCTCACCCTAGCCTTGCTGCCTCCCACGGACACCCAGTGACTAAGCACCCAGGGTGGAAATCTGTGTTGGAATCACTGCACAGAGAACCACACAGGAATAACAACCCGTAGGAGGGCGCGCGGCTAGTTAGTACACATTTGACATTTAGCTCTGCCAAAGATAGGTCAGGACGAGGCACCGCAGTCAGGATGCAAATAATGAAACGTCTCTTTGACGCGATGCAACCTCTTTCTTGACTGTGTTTCTCTAAAGGACCCCCAAAGTCATGTGGCTTCAGGAATTAGGCCAAAACAGGATCATTTAAACTTGATGCAGACATAGGGTTAGAACAAGAGGAGTTACTTGGGTTGGGGATGTAGGAGCACAGTGTAAAGCTGAGAGTAACTTGTTTCTGTTGAGCCTACTGGACACTTCTGTCGTCATCATCATGATCAACAAACATGTATCAGGCACAGATGCCAGACACTGGGCGGGACCAGGAGATGAGATATCTCTCTGACCTCAAAGGGCTAACAGTCTGGTAGAGGGAAATCAGCATGCAAATTAACATGCCAGTGAAATCGCATTACAAGTGCTATAAAGAGCATGGGGAGAAAGTGGTCAATTTTAGGCAAGGTGGGAAATGTTAGGAGAGGCTTCAAAAAGGTAACTGGAACAGAATGTTAAAAAGACGTTCCCCCAAGGGAGCAGCAGGAACAGCAAGCGCAAAGGTGAGGCGGTGGGAAGTAGCCTGCCCACCAGGAAACAGCACTTAGCTTTTCTTTCATATCGGAACACAGAGTGTCGAGGGATTAAGGGACACGGGCAGGGGGCATAGAGGAATGAAGACTGGGGAGGCAGGCAAGGTACTGGCTGCTGAACGGGTCACACAGACACGTGACACCTGGTATTTAGGAACGTCCAATCAAGGAAGAAGAGTAGATAAATCCATTGAAAACATTCCAGCATCACCTAGAAGCACGTGCCTTTGAACGGGCGATGTGCAAGCTCTCTTCTGGCATGAGCAAGCTACGGTTGGGCTGAGAGCAGGGGTGTCAAACTCATTTTCACCAGGGCCCACATCAGCCTCGTGGTTGCCTTCAAAGGGCCGAATGTAATTTTAGGACTGTATAAATGTAGCTACTCCTTAACAGTTAAGCAAGAGCTCAGCACTACCACTGGGTAGAAACAAGGTGCTGGGCCGGATTCGGCCTTCGGGCCTTGTGTTTGCCACCTGTGGCTGAGAGGGTAGTTCCTGTTTTCTTTTGCAACGGATGTGTCTGGATGTTAAGCACAGGGAGAACTGCTAGAGGTGGGTTCTTGCCAGACTGTGGGAATGCGAGAGCAGGGACAAGTCTGTGATGGGGAAGAGCCAGGGCCAGAAAGAGAAAATCTACGGTGGAGGTTGAGAAAGGATGTCATCCAGTCGCACATCTGGCCAACTCACGCACAGTCAGAACACATCCTGAAGGGGTATGTTTCCATCCTTGCCCCTTTTAATTCTTCACTTTAGGGCAGGGAAGACTTCAGCCAGATTTCCTGCTGCCACTTTTATTTCCAGCCATTATCTCAGCCTTGGACACGGAGGCGCGGGGGGTGGGGGGAAATGACGACAGACCCCCAGCCACAACGGTGCCGGCAACACTGCAGTAGTTACAGGTGTTGAAGGGCCACCACGGAGGAGCCTCCACTATTAATCGCAGGACAGAGACGTAAAATTGCACACAGGTTAGCAGTGGTGTGGGCCACGTCCCTGCTACAGGGAGAGCGGTGTGAACCGGCACGTTGTCTTCCCTGGGCTGAGCTGGGAGTCAGCTATGGAAGAGAGTGGGAGGGGCATGTCTGGGTGTCGGGGCGCAGCGTCCTTCACCTAGCAGCTGCGTGACCTTGGGCAGGCCACTGGAGCTCCTCCACCCTGTCTCCTCAGTTACAAAATAATAGTGATGACAGCATTCGGCCCTGGCCAAGTGGCTCAGTCAGTTGGAGCATCATCCTGTGCCCCAAACGTTTGTAGGTTTGACTCCTGGTCAGGGCACATAACTAGGTTGTGGGTTCAATCTGCAGTCGGGGCGCATACAGGAGGCAACCAATCGATGTTTCTCTCTGACATCCATGTTTGTCTGTCTTTCTCCTCCCCCTTCCCCAAATCAATAAACATATCCTTGGGTGAGGATAAAAAAAAAAAAAGAATGTACTTAAAAAGGTTTTCCCATTTGAAAGATAAGTATTTAACTTGGGAGCCTGTACCGCATGACTCCTAAGACCTGTGCATTCTGTAAAGTGGGATGATTGGAGCCCTAATCCCAAAAATGGAAAGAGATTCCCCCCATCTCTCCCCACCTCACACTCAGAATTCCCCGATTCCTGGTCTGAGTGGAGCTTCTTGAACACCCCTGCCCTTCCGTGGCTCAGTGTCTTTCCCTGAAATGCCCTCTCCCCACCTGTCCTTCTGTTCCGCTGTCACTTCCTATGTGAAACCACCTGCATCTTCCTCAGGTGAGGCCCGCTCTCCCCCGCTCCCACCACACTTAAAGGAACCTGGAGCACTGCCCTGCCATTCTCTTTCATGTCTTAATTCCCCCCAAAGACCGCACATTCCGTGATGAGAGCCCTGTCTTAATTATCTCAGCATCCCGGGGCCTGGTGGAGAGCCGGAAGCATGCTCAGTGAATGTGTAACAAATGAATGACTAAAAGGATACATGGCTACTATAGGAAGCTGAGTTTCACTGCCTTGACTCCACAGCAAGCATGCTATTATTACAGGGTGGAAAAGTACAGAAGGAATGTTATTATGTTAATCATAGCAACACGAAAGTAAGTCTCAGCGGCTAGGGTATTGGGACACGGGCGCCAAACTGCACACAGTCCTGGAAGGCAGACAGAAGATGCGACCCTTATGGAGCAAAAAAGCTCGGAACCCGCAGGAAGTCCTCTCCCCCACGGAACTCCTTTTAGAACTTCAATGTCTGTGCCAAATTAACCACTCAAAGTAGCAGAGAAAATTAGACTCTTCAACAGAACGATCTATTTGTGGGAGAGATGTGTTCCTGAAACAGTTGTAAAGCATATGATATTTTTTCCATTTACTTACAACATCAAATTGAAAATTGGTTCCCATAAGGGATTTTACCACTCCCCCAAACCAAATAAAAAAGCACACAAGAACATAGAAAACCTATGAAAATCACAGAGTGAAAAGAAATGACACTGTTCAGATAACATCAGAGCCACTGACCAAGGACAAAAAATAAAAATGCAGCAGGAAAGCAGTGGCCTTGACTATAAATACCACACCAATCTAGACAGGACACTCATCTCTGATCTCGGGAGGGTGATTTCCGTCCCAGAGCAGGCGTCTACTGGGAGTTACTGTTTTACTTTGGAAATTATTTTTGACTTGAGTGATTCTGCACAGGTAAAGTGGAGAGGGAGCTGATCCACAATTAACACAGGTGCTCAGAGTTCAAGTGCATTTTCCAAGAAATCACTCGCATTTGATTTCCTCGTGACGGTTTGGTGTTTATATCCGCGTTCTCATGGACGCCAGGCTAAGTCCCACGTCCCGTGAAGCCCGCTGTGGAGCCCCCTTCCCTCTGCCTGTCTGGTCCTCACAGCCCTCTGCTCTGTCTCCTCTGGGGCATCCTCCCTCCCCGCTCACGGCCAGGACTCTGAGCGCCTCCCAGTGGTGCCCTGGTTAGCGCCACATAACTGAGCGTCAATTAATACTTGGACTGGATTGTCCTTCCTTTTGTTCACGGTTCTTCTTTCTCCCCTGGTTCTATGCCCCACATTTGGACCTTCTGTGATCTCAAAGAACGTGTGGAGTGCTGAGTAGGGGTTCAGCAAATGTTTATGGACTTGGTGTTTATTTGAAAGGAGACTCTTTAACAAATAAGACGTAGGAGGTATGGGAGTCAGGTCTGGGGTCCAGTCCTCACCCCCATCAATTTCTACCTTATAACATGTAGCCATTTCCTTCCCTTCACTCATTGGCTCATCTCAAAAAGGAAGATAATAATAGTACTTTATTGTACTGTTTGAAGGGGTCAGTGAAACAATAAATATACAGCGCTCCACACAATGAAAAGGTCCAGTTCCATGAGCACTCTATGTATTGTAAGTACGCAATAAATGGTAGCTGCTCTTACTTAGGCCGTTTGTAGACACAAACTCGTGCCTGAACCCTGGGTTGGGAGGAGGTGCAGGCAGGTGCTGCTCAAAAGGACCTTTGCTTTGTGTTCCTCGCAGCCCTTCTGTACTGGGATATGTTTGATGTCGGCCCTTTAACACAATTTCTAGTGAGTAACACAAGCACCTATTTTCCACAAATTTATCACATACTATTTAAAAATGTGACTACTTTGATACTCAAACTATAGTTACATAAGGAAGGTAGTATCAGGAGGTGCTAGGTGAAGGGTACACAGAAAATGTACTTTCACAACTTTCTTTTTTTTTTTTTTTTTTTGCATTTGGACCATAAGCTCTACTCTTTGTGGTTGACTATTTCTATTTGTGTTCCCATTAACACCAGGTTAATTCTAATTCTGAAAATCTAAATGTAACTCTACATGAAAAGTTTTAGAGAAATGATTGACTATCAGTTACTGCTTTGAGTCTGGTTTTTCTCTGTGTGATTTTGGACAGATTATTTTCTTTGTGCCTTAGTTTCTTCATCTATGCAGCAAGAATGATAACATAAACTTCTACATAGGGTTAAATAAGTCACCGTGTAAAGTGCCGCCTTTGTGGAAAGGGCTCAGTTAGTGTTAGCTGCTGTTGCTGTTATTGCTGAATTCATCTTCCTAGAGCGGAGCTATATCTATGCAAACCCTTTTAGACTAATTCTCAAGAGACTTGACCTAGATTGTGGCCATAAGTTACACTGGCGGCCTTCATGAGAAGTCTATGTCTGACTCAGTGAAGGGCCCCGTCCCCTAAGACGATTCCACACTGTGAACCCAGCTCAGCGCTGAGCAGTGGTGGAACCGGTAGGAGACAGGCCCTGGGAGAGCACTCTTTGCTGCCCGTGCAAAATGGCAGCTGACCTTTCTCTTCTGCTTGTGGGGCACGTGCCCCCCCACCCAGGGCTTCTGTGCCCCTTTGTGCAGGCTGACATCTGTGCAGGGTCTCCGGAGGCCCATAGGAGAGACTGGAAAGCGTGGGCAGCACCATTCGGCTGCTGCTTTTATTACAGGACAGCCCCCGGGCCAGGCCCGGCATGCACAGTGTGCGTTTTGCTGTCTCCAGAAGCAAAACGAATGAGAGCTGGGCCTTTACAAACTCTGCGCAGGCATTCTCTCCTCAGAGGGGCCACGGACCTCACGGTTAAGTGCCGACAGTTCACCTCATCAAGCTAAGGGGGAACACGTTGAAATGTTTCTCCAATAAGCATTCGGTTTATGCTTCTCAATCCCTTACTTTCTATTGAGACGCTCCCTGCCCCCAAGACATGACTTTGACAGAGGAGGAGTCTCAGCAGAAAGGAGATAGGACCAAGTGTGAGGCTGAGACAGTGCAGACGCACTCAGGAGCCCACACGCTCCTACGACGGGGACTTTGTTCACAATGCGATCTGGACCGGTTGCTCTATTTGCTGCGTTTCATAAGGTTACCGAGAGGCTGTGTGCTGACCCTCTTCCAGCAATACCTCCAAATCCCCTTATTTTCCCTGAATTCTTATCTGAGAGGACAGCTGTGGGTAGAAAGTTTGCTTATTTTTTAAAAAATTTTATTTATTTTTTTAGAGAGGGGAAGGGAGGGAGAAAGAGAGGGAGAGAAACATCAATGTGTGGCTGCCTCTCACATGTCTCCTACTGGGGACCTGGCCTGCAACCCAGGCATGTGCCCTAGACCGGGAACAAACCAGTGACCCTTTGATTTGCAGGCTGGCACTCAGTCCACTGAGCCACACCAGCCAGGGCATGCTTTTTTTTTAAATTAAAAAAAAATATATATATGAGGATGTTTTCAAAAATGAGCTTTCTTTGGAGCTCCTTCTCTCTTTTTCCTCCCTAAATAGGCCCTTTTGATCTTTTTCCCCCCTCATCTTTTATTGACAAGTAAAGAGCATTAAAGTTAGCCTTTCCATTTGCACCATAGCTTAAAATTCCTAAATACAAATGGCAACATTAATACCTTTGCTGTTCAATTGAGAACGAGTGCTCTCATCAAATGAAAGAGAGGGGGTGTGAGGGAGCCCCATGAGCAAGGAAGCAGGGTTGACACCTGAGAGCTAAACCACACATCAGCACGGAGCGGGCCGTGGCAGGTACGCCAAGTACCTGTGAACCCTGGACCGAGTCCAGGGCCGGTACGACTCCAGGATAACTCGATCGAGTGTGTTGATTTAACCCCCCCGTGGACGTGGGGGGCCAGGAACAGGGGATCTGGTCCCGTGCCGGGGCTGTTTGCAGGAGGTGCACGTGGTGGGATAATCAGAAGCACAGGGTTTGGAGTCCGAATGCCTTGGTTCCAATCCTGGCTCCGCACTTACTCTGTGACATTGCAAGTTACTGATCTCTCTGTGCCTCGGCTTCCTCTTCTGGAAAATGAGGCTCCTCGTCGGGTAGTCGTGAGCACTAAGTACATTAACTATGCGGAGTTCTTAGCATGAAGCCTAACGCAGAGGAAGCATAAACGCTCAGTGGCTGCTTGTGGTCACAGGCCTTAAGGCGGACTTACCAGGTTGGCACAGCCCGGTGCCATGAAACATCTGGGTCATCCATCGTCTTCCCTTGCCCCACCCCAGTTCCATTCTCACCCGCTGCAATTTTGCTTCATTGGCTTCCCTGAGCCCTTGTCACCAGGGGGTAATGCACCTGCCACGCTGTCAGACTTATGCCTTGGAATGGCGTTGAGCCTTTGGGAGCTAGCACACAGAGCGGTCTCCTAGGAGACATGCTAACGGGGATCAATGGACCAACTCCGAGGCAACAACCAGCCCAGGTGTCTGAGCCCTGCTATGGTGCCCCCCCGACCTCCATTCACACACCTGCTGGGAAGCTGCATGCCTGATGCCTCCACAAGTGTGCCTTACCTGTGACGTGGAGCTTTTCATCAGTGACCTCAGCCTTCAGGTAGATCCGGCCCCTCTTCTCGGTGTGGTCCATCCCACAGAGGCTGGGGACGTTTATGACACACTGCTTGTGCACATTCATGTCGCAGGCTGTGGATCAACAAAGCAAAGGCTGAGGCTGGGCATATGGACCCGAACTATCGCTTCCTCAGTGTTTTGGTTGTAGGCGCACAAGTGAAAACGGGCTACCCTTGAACTCGATACTTTGCTATATGTTGTTGGTGACATAAAGAGCTGTTAGCAGATGTCCCTCACAGCACAGGCTTCGTGTAAGTGACAATATCCTTAACATATCCACACCCTGTTTGTCCAGTCTCAGCTGAAGCAAAATGCCCCTGCCTGGTCTTCTGCGACTGCTTCAAATATTTAACAGTAGACGAAATTCCCATAGGTATATGCATACGAAGCACAGACTAATTCCTACTTTCGTACACAGAGGCAAATAATATGCACATCTTAAACAGAGGACGCTTTTTTTGCACAACAATTTCTTATGCCTTCCCAGCTCACCACTCAGAAAGGGTGAGAATCTGTGGGTTGAGCATAGGAAATTCATAAAATTTTCCTGAGCTAAGTCTGTATTTTCAAGAAGGCTTAAATACATCGCTTTTGCTTTTTTTTTCAAAAAAAAAAAAAAAAGAACTTGTATTTGATATTTTAAACCTGTCTTCAAATATTTAAATATTATTCCAAGTAAAACAAATACACGCCTGGCATGATACGCCATTCTTTACCAGCTGACATTGCGTGGGTGAGACAGGGGGAGGATTGAAGAAAAAGACTAGTCACGGCGATGAACTGAAGACTCCGTGGAAAGAATCCTGTGTGCTGAATACAAACATAACTCTGTAGGTGTTGCAGCTCTCTGGTCCTTGTGCCTTCAGGCTTCCAGAGGAGGACTGGCCACTGGAACCCTCACAAACCCTCGATGGGGTGCCACAGGCTCTTCCGTGACCTTCAAGGTGCAGCCTTCATGCCGTTTCGTTTTGAAGGTTTGACTTTAATGTGGTGAAATAAATTGAAGAGAGCATAGGGAAGGATGTCTGTTTGCTGTGATTGAACACAGAAGGCAGGATGCTGGACATGAGGCAGAGAGAACAACTGGTTGAGTCACACACGTGGATTCTGGTTATGCTCCTATTTCCAAAGCTAACTGTTCAAAGCGATGAACCTTGACTTAGCAAAGATACAGACTCATGAAACATCTTTAAGTGCCTGGGAAGAATGTGAAACTTAAAGGTAATAAAGGCCACCGCCTCTGGGAAGGACACAGACAGCAGGGGGGGCGTGGGGGGTGGGTGAAGGGCACTGCGCTCAGCTCTTGTCTGGGCTTCCACCACTAGTGGCTTTTGTCTCTTGGGAAGCTTATCTGCTCTCTCTGATGCCACTGCTTAATCTGCAAATAAAGAGCCTGGCCCACACAAGTGGTTGATAAAAGTGTATTTTGTTCCCCCCCGCCCCCCCCAGCAGAACTATACATGGTGTTATGACCCTACAGTGTGCGAGGGCACAGGCAGAAGACTCTTCTCTGCAGGCTGGGGCAGGGGTCGGGTCCTGGCACCCTCTTCCTCCAGGAGAGAGCACAGGCAGCCACCCCAGACACCCTGGGATTACAAGGGAAGGAGTTTAAAACAAAACAAAAAGCACTGATATTTAGAATATTTTTTTTAGCAATGGAACCCATTTTTCAAACAAAATCTTAAGCAGAATCCTAAAATATAAACCAGATGAGTATTAGTTTACTAGCATAAATTTAGTTAATAAATTCAAATTTATACCATTTCTTTATTATAAAGACATTCATGGATAACCAGTAAGGCCCTCTGATCCAAACAAAATCTTGAAGCCATCTCTTCGGGATGCTCAGTTCTGCCTGGAGAACTCATTCGTGTGTGTGACTTGTTAACGTCACACAGTGTCACCCCAAATCCTTGTTCTGACAGAGGAGTGAGCACAGACAGTCACGGGGTTTAACTCTACGCTTCACAGTCCCTGGGGCTCTTCAGTCCAGTGGGCGCAGCAGGAGAAACTCGACTGCACGTCCTCCCCAGTGAGTGGCGCTGGGCCATGTCAGGTCTCCGACGTTGTCTTCAACTTGTCAAGGTTGAGTGTGTGATGCATTCAAGGGATCATTTTTGTTCCAAGGTTTCAAGCAGTTAAAAGTATATTTACAAATGCACTTAGAATCTGCACTTGCAAAACCCCTGCAAACCACGTCTTGGGAATCCTAGGGTTTCTTGAAATGCAGCAGGCCACAGGCCTGGATCATCACCGAGGTCTTGATAGGCTATTGAATTCCACAGCTTGGGGAGGGGGAGGGCCCCTGTGTTCTGGGAAACCACCCAGCTACTCTGTAACGTGCATGCATCTTTGTTTTCATGTACTGTGCTTGCTGCGTGTAGGCTACTCATAGGAGAGCTCCTGGCCATAACAGTAATCATTAACGAATGACAACATGCTGATGTTTCCGTAACACTTCCTTGTCTACCAGAAAAGCAGACACAGTACTTTCACATCCTAAAAGTATACGCTTTTATTTAAGCAAATAAATAGCCTGGGAAATGAATTTCAAAATAGAATTATCAAGGCAAAGAGTTTCCACAGTTGTTTTTCTTTCCTCCTGGCAGTTGATGGAGATACATACAGAACAGAATGGGAGGGTGGAGGAGACCGAGGTCTTCCTCATAGGTGTCTTCAGCCACTTCACCGCCAGCGGGGCTCACAGGAGTCGGAGCTGCCCACTGCTACGCAGGGCGAGTGAAGTTAAGGAGACACCAGCCTGGGTTTTATTTTCAGTGTGGTTTCAGTTTAAGGAGAACCTACTGGATTTTTCCACGGTCCGCCCACTAATTAGAAACATAGGAAGATAATGACTATGGTGGCTTCGCCTGTTTTGAAGCCTAACCAAATGTGGAATCTGGGGGTGCGGAGTCTCTTTCCAGCACACGGCATTTGCTTTGGGGTTTGACTGCATGTCACCGTTGTTGAAGATTCCTACCATGAAAAACTGGGATAGCACCAACTTCATTTATAAATCGGGTGGTTTTTCTGGGTTCATAATTAGGCAATTAAGTAGTTTGATAAACCAGAACGTTAACAGTGGAAAAATCCTACACTTTATTGGTCTGCTATAAATCTGGATGATTCTCTTTGTGGACGAGTTGGCGCTGAAATGTTACTGAACCTGAAGTGCGCGGGGAGCTCTGGGCACCTGCTTCGGGGCCTCTCCACCCACTGGAAAAGAAAACTTACTTACTGTCGCACTTCATCCCCTGGTGGATGAGCCCGTACAGCAGCGACCCGCAGTGGTCACAGAAGGTGGGGCTCCCATAGGTGTGGATCTTAAACTTGTGCTTGCTCCTGGGGTCCTGCGGGGAGAAGAAGCACACTGCTCACTCCAGGCATGAGAGGACCAGACTGCTGAGCTAAGCCAATGTCAGGCCCCACCACTCCCCATTCCCATGTCAAGGTTCGGTGGAATCAGTGTGTGCACTGCTCTCTGGGGCCATACGACGGGAGGTGGCAACTTGGCCATGTTATATTTTAACACGCTACCTGTTCTGGGCCATGTAACAAATACCCATGTTTCTTCTCTTTATGGGATGCATTGAGGTAATTTGCATATTGCTGGGTTCCCACCAAAGCTATCGCTTCTGGCCCCATAGTCATCCAAGTGCTTGAGGACAAGCACAGTGCTTTAGACGCTGCGGTATCTCTGCATCCCCAGTGCCCAGCACAGAGGAGGTGCAAAATCGGGGTGTGTTTGTGAAGCTGAACTGAGTTCGGGCAACCTGGTGATGGGCAAGATTTCCGTAAGACCAGATATGCACCCGCACCGACAGGGACATCTTCCTGCTTCTGCACTGTTTCCAAAGCATCCCGTGCATTTGCACGGGGAAGCGCCAGCACGAGCAGGGGAAGTTAGACATACACCGAACACAGCCGCTGTAGCCCCTGCTGCAGTGTCCTTCCGTCCCCTAGCACCCCGCACATGTCATCAAAGGGACAGTCAGGCAGCTCATTTTCTAGCAGCGCTTCTGTTTCTCGATCCACAGATCGCTGGTAGACAGGGAAGTACACATTCTATAAAGCATGCCGCAGTGATTCAAGCTCATGGCCTCTGCAGTCAGGCTGCCTGGGTGCCAACCCCAGCTCTGTTCTTCCCAGAAGTGTGACCCCGGACCCACAACTTATCCTTCCTGCCTCATCTATAAAGTAGGAAATTAATAGCACCTGTCTTCAGTGGCTGTTATGTGGACAAAACCAGTCAACCCTAGCAAAGTGCCGGGTGGGTAAATCCATGGAGAGAGTAAGCTCCTCTGCTCCTTGGGCCTCTGCTGGTTAGTACATAAAAGCAGGGGCTTGAGCTAAAAGACACTTCTGTCCTGTCCAGGCTATAAAACCATCATGTCCTCCACATGTCCATATCAGGACCCTCCCTCATCACAGTCCTCTTCCTGAACGACATTTTTTGTGTCCTGAGCAGATGTGAAGACGGAGCTGCCATTTACAGAATGAAGGAAGGGGACCAAGGGGCAGGGTTTGGGGAAGGGAGGGAGACCAAGGGCTCCATTTCAGACGTGTCCAGCTCGAGCTACCCCTTAGTCTAGGGTTTCTCAAATGCAAATATGCACAAAGACGTTTCTGGCTTCTGACTTTCTAAGAGCCTACGTTGTTGGTGATTTTTAATTATAAGATAACTGATCACTTGTTTGGCTTTGGAACCTAAGGTCTAAGCCACATACAAGCCACATACTTTTTAAAGACATAAATTCTAAAATTAGCGAATATTTCAATCATGCAGAATATAAAGAATAATAAATCAAACACTCATGTAAGCACCACCCAGACTTGACAAATGTTAACATTTCCCACGATTTTCACTGTGTATTATTCTCATTCTATAGAAATGGCAGTGACCTTCAAAGTCACACGGCCAGTGAACACCAGAGGTGGGATTTGAACGCATCTGAACCTTTAACACTGATTCCCACCGAAGAGTTTTCAGAAATCCATTCAGAATGAGGCTCTGGTCTTAACAGCTTTAATTTTTATTTTTGCAACACAATTTTCTTTTTTGGGGGAAATGAGACCAGCACCTGTTTTATAAACAAACTGTCCCTGGAATTTTGGCATGCCCCTTCATTTACATGTTTTCTGCTGCCACACCGGCAGAGCCGTGTTGGAGCCGCCCACCGAGCCTGGAACACTCACTTGGGGGCCGACCTCTGCTCTACGACTGTAGTCCCCAAAGTGTGGTCCCTGCCCGGCACCACCAGCACCTGGAACTTGTTGGAATGAAATTACTTCCCCTCCCCGGACCACCCGAATGGAGCCTCTGCAGCAGAGGCCCTGCAGGTGGTCCTCGTGTGGCCAGCACAATAAGGACTGAGATCTGCCATTTGGAAGGTTACTCACCGAGTACGTAGCAGGTGCCTAACAGGTGCTAGTGCCTACCTGTGTACAGTGTACGTGCGTAACGATATTCTCGAGGCAGTCACTGGTTTACTTTCTGAGTGTCTCTCAGGGTGTGAAAGATCAACGCCTTCCTTGGGAGCTTAGTTTTCCTAGTAAGTAGCAGCTGCGAAAACGGTCTGAAGTATGTATGAGCTTTAAAGCCGTCCCTCCGCTTTCCCCAATGTCCTAGGACGTTAGGAAGAATGTCAAGGGAAGAGGCCAGTGACAGTCTCCATTACAAGTTCCCAGGAGGACAGCCAAGGTCATGTCCTACCACAGGGAGGGCAAAGAGGGTGCCAGGGGGAGGGACACAGCCGGTTTCCCCTACAGAAGCAAGGCACAGACCCCGGGTGCTGAGTAAACGAACGGGGAAGTGGACATGCAGCCCGCCGGAGCTGGGGAGGGCCAGGCAGCTCCAGGGCAGCTGGCCTGCTGGTCGGTTATCACACAGGTTTCTGTTGATGTGGCACATGGGTAGCCGGTTTCACTTTTCAGAAAAATCAAAGTCTGACTCATGAACCCCCCATTTGGCATCTTCAGGCTCTAACCATTTGGAGGTGTAGGAAGAGAGGAAACCTTCGCTTTCACCTCCTGGGTGAGTCTGGAGAATGACCAAGTATTGGAGTCCTCATACTTCAAAATCACGAGTGGCCAAGGATCGTGCTCACGACGACAAGGACACCACCACCTGTCGATCATCTCTCTCGGGCAGGTGCTGTACAATGACCAACATCTCCCCCATAAGACGGCCATTGACCAGGATCCTGGAGACCCGTGTTCTGACTTCAGCCTTGACACCAACTCAGTGAGTGACCTTGGAAAAGTCGTGTCCCTTATTTATAAAGCAGGAAGAAAGCTAGTCTGCCTTTGTGATAGCCGGGAGTGAGGCTTAACTGAGGGGATGTATACGGGCTTCGCAACCTGGAAATCCCTAGACAAATACAAGAAGAGATGATTGCAACTATATTATCCTTGGAAGTAAGCCAAGGTTTCCCTTCCTTTAGTGACCTGGGCCTGAATCGGAAGGAAGAAGCAAGCTAATTAGCCTGATCGGTGGTCAGAGCAGATGCCAAGGTGGCCAGAAGCCAGGGGCCTCCTCTGAGGTCCCCAGTTCCTGCTGTGTGCTACACTGGCCTTCTGAGGCCCCCCCACATGGAGAGGTAAATTGTGAAACCGCCCACCAGCCCAACCGGCCGTGCCCTGGGCCGGCCCTGTGGATGAGGACATCTCCCACACACCAGAGACGGAAGGCCGGAGGGTAAAATCTCCGGTGGAAATGGCCTCGCCTCCTCTGAGAAAAGCCACCACAGGGTGAGATCCAGGAGCTGTGACTTAATGGTGACTGCAGAGAGCAGTCGCACTGAAAAACTCTGTGTGTCTAGCCACAGTCACCAAGGAGCGGTGAGCTTCACTTATTCGGGCCCTGACTGCCTCGTCTGGAGCCGGGAAGCATTGGGCTGGACGAGCCTCTTCAAAGTGGAGTTTCACGGAGCCCTGCAGGGGCCAGGGGGTGCCAGGGGGCCGCTGGGGGAGCGAGAGGTTGAGGGCTCATTTGAAAACTGGACTCGATGATCTTTTTGATTCTGTCATCTTGCTCTCAAAAAGAAAACAAACTTTTTATTTTTATTTTGGAATAATTTAAGACTTGTAAGAATGTGCAAAAATAGCACAGACTGTTCCCATGCAGTCTTCAGCCAGCCTTCCCCAGTGGTACCTCTTATGTAACCGCAGCACATTCGCAAAGCCAGGGCATCGATTGGCACTGGGACCACCCGTGCCTTGCTCCAACGAGGATGGCAGCGTTTCACCGCGTCTCGCACGCGTAACACACGTAACACCAGTGCAGGTATTTGTATTAAGCAGCTTATGAGTTACGTACACTGTTCACCGAGTGGGGGCTACAGTAGTATTTGCCGGGTACACACCACAGGTTCGATCAGAGCCCCACCAAGGCCCATTCACAGCTTGTCTGTCAGATGCACAGCCCCTGGATCTCACGTGAAGGGTCATGGGAGGATGAACCTGAGAATCGGCCTGAAAAGTAGAATCAGGGGGCTTTTCTCTACATAAAGGAAACTTGCGCTCTCTCCAAAATTTTCTGATCAGTTTTTCTAAACAAAAACCACTTTGAGGCACAGGTTGCCTGAGGCCTCACACAAGGTAAGTGCCAGCAGGGGTCAGGGGGCACTGAAAGGTATGTAAGTTATGGTGACACTTGTAACCTGATGGAAAGGCAAGGACATCAAGGCACCAGCTGTCCCCCACTGGCTCCAGAGCAGGTTTGGGGCAGATGTTCATGAATCACGTGAACAGTGAGTGCTGAGGCACCCCAGGAGGCTCTGGGTGGCCAGGGAGCAGGGCGGAGGGGTGTGGGGAGAGGAGCTGAGTCTTCAGTGTCCTTAGCAGGACAAGTTGCACTTGTCCTCAGGTTGTGAGAAGCAGCGTTTGATGGATAATGGGGCCTTCAGATTCTTTCCCGCACCTGTAGACTCTGAATCCTTCACTTGGTGATCCCCAGAGAGCACCTGGGCTTCTCCCGCCTTGCTTTGGCTGTTCCCTCTACCTGGTATAACCACCCCACACCAAGAGCCCACCTGCTGAAGCACCTAAAAAAGGCAGTCACGAGGGCCGCTTCCTCCTCCCAGGATGCCTCCTCAATTCTCCTCTTCCCTCGGACCTTCCACAGCATTTCGTGTCTGTCTGTTCCACACCACTTCCACGTTCTGCCACTGGAGACAGTCACTACTCCAGGTGCCTCCTCTCCCACTTTTCATCATTCTCTCTCTCTCTCTCTCTCTCTCTCTCACACACACACACACACCCCCGCCCCGCTGGGGTTCAGATGCTGCAGTCTGACAGAGTTCTGGAAGCACTGGGCTGGATTTGCAACTGGACCAGAACCGAGGCTGACAATTAAGTTTTGAGTAGCAGTTTGATCTCCAAGCTTCCTGGCAACCAAAGCAAAAAAGAAGAAAAGACACAGTAGGCTCTTCTGGGGCTGCAAGGCCACCCGGATGCAGAAATCTGTCCCAGTGTGCTCCAGAAATCATTTTGTGCCTCACACATGGTGGACCATCAACCCACGGAAGGAACCACTAAATCTTCAACCAAGCGTCCTTCTGTCACTGCTCGCTAGAGGGTTCTCAATGAAGTCACCTCACGTGTAAGTTAAGTTTGGCTACACCTGGGGCCACAACACACTATCACCAAGCCCTGACTTTTACCAAGTTAGTCACATCCTCCCATTAGTGTGGTCACGCGAACCCTCCCTGTGCCTTGTCCAGGCACTGGCAGCCTCTTACGAAGTGGGGTGTGAAACCTGCTGTCCTGGGCCACGAGCCTGACATAATATTACAATGAAAGTGAAAAACATTCAGCTTCGATGCTTCCGGCCTATACACGGTTGGGGGAGAAAAGGAAACTTTTGACTAAACCAGTGTTCATAGGCACAAATGAAATCGAACCCACTAATCTACCACGGTGTCCAACCTGCAGTCCACGGGCCACATGCAGCCCAGGACGACTGTGAGTGCGGCCCAACACACAATCGTAAATTTACTCAAAACGTTATGAGATTTTTTTGTTGTTGTTCTTATGTGTTGCCATGTATCTATTGTGTGGTCCAAGACAACTCTTCTTCTTCCAGTGTGGTCCAGAGATGCCAAGGGGTTGGACACCCCTGATGAGTGAAAACCTTTAATTGAAAAAACAACAAGCGAAAATTTCAAGCACTGTGGAAAGCACCCATGGGTCTGCTTCTCATACCCCAGCTTTACAATGGAGCAACGTCATTAGCGCTCTTCAGAGACATCTCTCGGTGTTTCTCCCAGGACATTCAAAGTCTCTCATCATCAGCAATACCACCTCCATCACCATCATTTTGTAATATGTTAGAAATAACCCCCCAGACCTGCACTGCACCAAATTTTGATGCTATTTGGGCCTTAAATCTCCTTAAATGTCTTTTTTATTAACTATAACCATCTAGAAGGGATATTCTAGGTAAGCTGAACTTCAGTCTTCACCAGCAATGCACAATGGGACAACTCTAGAACTCCAGGAGGCTGGCGATCAGGGATGCTTTTTGATGAGGGTGTTGATATTTGAATGGGCGTTGCTTTGAATGCCCTTTTAATTCAATGAGGAGAATAGTGGCAGGCTTTTTGCTTAGAGGCCATCCTGGCTTGAGTTTTCCGCCCATATTTGAATGTTTCTGAAACCCCCACAAGTTTTGCTTCCAGCACCCAAGTGGCCGTCATCAAGGGCTGGAGTTCAGACTTCACTGGTTTCTGGAAGAGACGGTTTTTAACTGAGTGAGGCCCTGCGGTGTGACTTCCTCCATTGCCTGGAGCTGTGTGGCTGCTTTCAAGCTGCTCTCTCTGAATATCAAGGAAAACTTCCCCCACTTTCACCATCTGACGTGTTCTCACGAATCACACTTGTAAGCCAAGCTGGGGTCTAAATGTCACCTACATGCTGACTACACAAGTGACGCCAAGAAGATGCTGCTCGGAAGGCGAATCTGGCAACATTTCTGTGATTTCAAATTTCTTGGGAAGCAAGCTTTTTTTTTTTTTAACTCCATCATTTAAAAAATTCCTACTTAAAATTTTTGTTAACACGAGACTATTACCCACACCAGACCATATGACCATGGTGATTTCATGTAACTTAGGCATCACGACAGTGATGACATTGGCGGTCACGTTCCGAGCCAGGAACCCCCAGCCCTTCTCCGGCCACTGAATCCGCCTGGGTGGCTCTTCGCTTGGGCCGAGGCAGCACGCTCTGCCTTTGGTTGTACTGGTCTTGCTGAATGCTGCCTGTTCCAAGAAAGAACTAAAGAACTTCCAGGTCTGGCAACAGTTAATTTTTTATCTTAATGTAACCCTATTTTTTTTTCTCATGAATAACATTCACCTTTACAGTTGGACTAACTTGTCAAATCAGGCTTTGCTGGTAGAAAGATTCTTATGGGTCCTTTGTCAAGCTATGCAAGATGCTTTAATTATTATATGTGAATTGACAACTCTTTAAAACAAACCTCTACCAGCAAGGCAATGACTAAATAAACCATAATATTTTATACTAAAAAACCCTCTGTAGCAAGCTAAACCGAATGAGCCAGATCTTCCTGTAACAACATAGATCTCCAAGACACAGTGTCTAATGAAAAGAGCAAGCCACAGAATGAAACATAAAATATAATGACATTTATGCCAAAACCAGGATTAAATATAACTTCCAGACACAGAATAACAATATAGCAGGAGAGATATGTAAGGAACATGCCTCGCAGAAGTGCGGGGACAGACTGGCTTTGCAGATGACAGTGACAGGTGCCGTTAAATATTATCTGAAAAGGTTTACGTTTAAAAAACTGAATTCATACATTATCTATGTAATCCGAATTACCATGACCCCCACCCGAATGTATTAGATTGTGTTTTAACCGGCTCGGGAGATGCCATTAGAGAGACGGCCTCCATGTGTTGAAGAAACTAAGGTACAACTGCTGTGTCTGGTGGTCAACGGCTGTGTCTGTAGCTTCTCCAGCAACCTGCTGAGAAGGTGTCGAGATGAGATGATGATGCAGGTATGTGGTACCACCCGCCATCAATAAAGGTGAAATCTTAATTAAAAGCTGTATTATACAAAAGCTATCTCCCTACTTGTAAAAAATTTTCTATGTTGTCACCATCTCCAGACAAAAACTTGACATAAGTCAATGTCTTATCAATTACAAAAGAATCTTTGATGGTCTAGTCCAAAATTCTAACACTAAAATAAGATGTTTAAAATGGGCAAATGTTCAAATCACAAAGCCTATTATTTCCTAGTTAGCTAGCAAATTTCTTCATTTCACTTTTAAAATTATTTATTGTCTATCTAAGAGTTTAAGTTTCTATTTTGAAATACTTTCAGATTCACAAGTGATAAAAACAGTTCAGAGTTCCTGTGTAACGTCCCCCCAGCTCCCCACCCAGTGACAGCCTCTTACCACACCACAGTCGCTGACCCAAATCCGGACACGGGTACAACGGATCCCCCCAGTTTCCACGTGCTGTCACCGTGTGTGCCTGCCCGTCTAGTTCTATGAGATTCTGTCACGTTCACAGCCGTGACACAGAGGAGCTCTGTCACTACCAAGAAGTTCCGATGTCCTGCCGGATGTCATCGGACCCTCCCCCATCCCTAACTCTGGCAATCACTGATCTGTTCTTTAGATGAACTTTTATAGCAATTTATTTTAGCACCAAATAAGGTCTGTGCTAGTTAATGATCCAGTTAGCTCCAGCGCCATAGTTTAAAAGGAAAATAAAGCAGGAATACAGGAAGCATCCCTGCCAGCCCGGAACAAAGTTAGTTGCTTCCTAAAAAAGAAATCCATGGCCAAGTTTATGTGACATCGAAGAACAAATCAGAGATAAATGGCAAAGTATTTATTCAAGAACATCCAAGATCCTATCACCTTTAATTTAGTAAAGACAGAATTGGGTTGCTGGTCATGTGAGAAACCTTGTCTGACACTCACAGATGGCACAGGACAAATTCTGGAGCCTAGAATTTGGTGGTAGGTAGACACTATGCCCCAGATGCGGCTCTTAGGTTTGCCACAGACCTGAAAAAGTATAACATTATTTGCAAGAAGGCTGATGTTTATGCCATCCTATGAGGTTGGGAAGATTCTCCAGCAGCCGGTATTTGTTCAACTGATTAAACACAACAGAGGCGGCAGAAGGTACATCCCTGTCTCCTTCTCGACTACCAAGTCCAAGGGGGGCAGGATTCTTTCTTTCCTCAGGTACCTTTGATTCTTTATGCAGATTGCTCATACTCCCAATAAATATTTCCCAAACGGCAACGCCCTCCCCCCTATTGGCTACGTTAAGAGATATTTACTTCCTTATGTCCAAGGATATTTTCAGTTACAACCTCAAGTTTACTTTAAAAAATGTGCAGTGTATAGTAAAATATTAATCATTTTTGCCACTTATTAATTTTGTTTATTCACATGTTCATTTATGTAGACAAGAATCCTATTTGTTATAAGAAAATGTGGTTAAGTAGACAGGAAAATTATATACATGTAAATATTTTGGTATGTTTCATTCAAGAAAGGTGTGTGTGTGTGTGTGTGTGTGTGTGTATTTTCTTAGGAATCATCCTAAATAGACCGGGTCTCTAGATTTCCCTTGAAAAAGAAAAACTAACAGCTCATCATAAACATCTTTCCATGCTGCTAAACATAAAGCAGTATCGTATTATATTGTGATATTTCATCATACAGATGCACCATAATTGACTTAACTGATCCCCCACTCCCGGACATTTAGGCCATTCCCAATGTCACTCTTACACTATTACAAACAACACTACCACAAGTGTCTGAGAGCACATACTACGCAAGGGTCTTATCAGCTCCTCAGGATAAAGGGCAGAAGTGGAAATCCTGGGCCAAAAGTATGAACAGAAAATACTAAATTTAAAAGCTACTCATGCATTATAACCCCCAAATCTGTTTTTGATCAAGGCTCCCTGGGTAAATTACAAGTAGCCAGCGTTGTATCTCTGCGAAAAAGTGCCACGGAGCCCTGGGTTTGGACTCGATTTTTGCTAGGTGCAGGCATTTGTCCTTGAGTCCCACTGCTCCTATTCGCTCAGTGCCTGCCGAGAGCCTCCCCCAAATGAGGGCTGACACAGTCTTCCCTCCTTGTCCTCAAGGATTTACTGTTCTTTCTACTGACATCTTTTTGTCCTTTTTTCTAACACTGGGAGGTGAGAAACAGTGACGGTGCATTTTGTGGATAGTGAGTCTCCGACCAGTTGTCAGGTAAGGATGGCTGGGCTGAAGCCATAGGCAGCAGGCCATCTTACACATTGACAAAATCGATTACTTTGGCCCACTACAGTCTCTGACATTAATCTCACACTGGTGTCCTGGGTTTGGGTAGGTAAAAGACTTCCACCTTGGCCTTCACTCATGCAAAGCACTATCACAGGTACCACTGAATTGCCCTTTAGCTTTTGCCTATTGTGCGAACCCTGCATTTTGCTTCAAATTTTTGTCCAGCATCTCTGCCTTGGGCTGCTGTGTGCTGGTGATTCTGGGGCATGCACAGCCGTGCCAAACACACGCATTCTCTTCTCACTCTCTCTCTCTCTCCTTTTTTAAATAGGAGCTAACACTAATGTGCTTTCTTCCAACTGTGACTTTAAATGCATCCTAAGCAATGCCTCCCAGAGGTCAATCTAAAGAGTGACAAAAATAGTACTTGTTCAGCTACCTCCCAGGACGGCATCAGGCACCTCCGGTCCTTCATTTTACACAGCTGGCTCTCTGTGCTCAGCTCTCATAAAAAAAAAAAACGAAGTTTGCCCTCGGGGTGGTGGAAACCTATTATCCACATTTGAAATTTGTTTTACTGTTTTATTTCCTTGTTTTAAGTTAAACAAGCATCTTAACAAAAATATCGCGCAGAACATGCTAATATTTCCACTTGCAGCAAACAGTTGTTACAATTAAGGCAGAAATTCAGTGCTGTCTGCCCCCGCCCAAGGGTTTAGTCTCAGTGCTCATTTGTCCCCGCCCTGCAGAGGGAGGCTACGACAGGGTGACAGGAACAAAGAGGGGGAGGGACATCCCATTAAAGTGCATTTGCGCACAGACCTCTTTTTATTTGAGGATATATGGAAGTACTGTGATGGCTAGTATTCTAAAACAGTTTTTTTCTTCCCGTTAACTGGCTTTTAGAAAAAGTCGACATTTAAAAGAAAAGGAAAGTATTATACAGCAAAACCAAATGGCAGCCTGTGGGTCCCCGTCACCCACTGAACGTCAACCCCCACCCCCCGTGTTCCACCTGTAGGCAGAGGGTTGAGAAACAAATGTCTAGGTTACCTGTCCTTTCTAATAGGGTGCCACGGTGTGGGAAAAGGGGGTCAGAGAAACTTACGGAGTCTGGCCTAGTTCTCAAAGGACTTGCATTATTGCTTTTCACCTTGTGCATGGCCATGGAGGGTCAAAGGGGGACAGTCCTCAGTTGAAAGATGAAGAAACCAAGGCCCAGGTAGGTGAATGATTTCAGCAAGATCCAAAGCTGGTAAGTGGTTAAATCAGGATTTCAGCTCACGATCTTTGAGCTCAGCTGATGGGTCCGAACCTGTACTAGACGTTGAACCAATGTTGGGCAGATACGGCAATATACTGGGCAAGCAGACTCACTCCGGGTATCAGTACAGATGCCCAAACCTACTTTTCTTCAAGGAACTCAAAGGGACATAGAGCAGACTATTTTCCTTTGAGGACAGGAGAAGCGATAAAATATGAAGCAGCAGGCTATCGTGAGATGGAAATAAATGGTAATGACTTTAGCCATCTCTACTATCTCTACATTTCCATTTCTACCATTTTCAGTATGTCCAAGCTGGAGCAGAAAAACAGATACCCTTTGATTCCACTAGAGGGCAACAGAACGGGGTCAAGGACGCCCGCGGAAGAGTTGCAAAGACTGCGGCCCTACAGCAGAGAGGACTCCTGTGGTCCTGGCTCTTCTGATGCATCTGGGTTTCAGATTGTGCGGTCTTCTTCTTATCGCAGTCTGTTCCAGAGCAATGAAGTCAGGCTGAAGTTTTACTCAGCCTCTAGGACACATGCAATTCAAACATTCTGTTCTTCCTGGAGGTAATTTTCCTACTATCCTTGGTCAAGTCCACAGCATTTGACAGCCAAACCAATGTAATTTCACAAAGAATCTAATTGGTGTCCGTAAGTGGGTATGATCTGTGCAAACCGAAGTTGCAACAGGGAAGGCAGCGTGTGGTATAAAGCACGGCGGGAGACTTTCTCGTGATCTGCCGAGAGAAGAAGGTCTGTTCACAAGAGAAACTAATGACCCAGCTCAGCAGTGTCCAATGGAACCTTCCATAATGGCAGACACGTCCCACACCTGCCCTGTCCAATGTAGTAACCACTAGCTACATGTCGAGCGCTTGAAATATGGTGACTTCTACGAAGGAACTGAATTTCTGAATTTTCATTTGCCTTCAATTCACTTAAATTTAAATAGCCACAGATGGCCGGTGGTTACTGTGTTGGACAATCCACATTTAGAACACTCTTTCTAGAGAGACCTCGTTTGGTCCTTTTTTCCTGCTCCCCCTCAAAAGTGCCACAGTGGCAGGGACACGCTGGGAGAGCTTTTGGTCTCTCTGCAGGTGACTACCCAAGCTGGGCTGTTAATCCGTGGCTGGGCATCTGTTTTGAACTGGACCTCTCATGCTAACCCTGCTTTACCACCCTAAAGCTGTGCCTTAGAGCCACATATCCCATCTCCTGGTGGCTTCCTACCCCGCTCCACAGTCCCGCCTGATCGCATTACTTTCCATGACCCACTGCCAGCACCGCATCACTCTCTAACTCAACCCCCTGGGGGCTCCCCATTGCCTCGGCAGTCCAGCCACAATCTAACCGTCGGCGTCCTTCCTCACCACAGGACTCCGTCAGCTGCCCTCCCACCAGCGTGCCCTGGTGTCTGTGCTCACGGGCCTCTCTCCCAACCCCGCCTCCTCTCAGCGTAGGTCCCAAACATGCCTCTAGGCCCCCCTCAGGCCACCTCCTCCGGAGGCCTTCTCTGACTGCCTCCTCCTACGGTTTCCCTCTTTTGCCTCACAGTCTGCACCCAGCTACCATTTTCTGGAGGTTTGTGAAGGGTCTGTGTTATTTATCTGTTCTCGGAACACACCTTTCTCTGTGCCATCTCGGGGCCTTTGCACTTGCTGCTGCTCTGCCTGGAACCAGGCACCAGCTCTTCAATGGACGCCTCCCTCGTCACTCGGGGTGGGCTCAGCTCAGCCTGCTGCCCCGAGAGGCTCTCCTCGATCCCCATCTAAAGGAGCCCTCCAAAGGCTGTGTGCCATGACCTCAATTAGTTTTTCTTATTCAGTTGTTACTTGTTTAAATTCTGTATTTTTGTTCTTTAAAATGTAAATTCCACAAGTAGAGGGGACCGTGTCTGCCTGGTGCCTGGAACGGGGCCTGGCGTAGAGCAGGCTCTTCAGGAACATCTGTCGGGTGAGTGAGTCCTACAGTGAGCCCTCCCCATGGATGGAAAACCCACAGAGGCCACACCTCCTGGGGGCTCCGTACAGCTTTGCGCAAGATCACAGCAACAGTGACCCTCAGTCCAAGCCTTCGACCCACTAGCTCACAGGTGACCCACCGCTAAATGAAGATACTTTGCAAATGAACCTTCCAAGGTCTCTAAACAAACATTATCACCTTTGATATTTATGCCTGTCTCTTAGAAAGTCAAGTTTAGACCAAAAAAATCTAGCTAAGGTCAATATTTAAGAACAGAATAATCAAGTAATAGTTACATTGTTACCCATTTAGGAACATTCTAGAAACTTTAACTGATTTCGGTGGTGACCTTATACCGCTATGAGTGATGCCATAGGTTTTCTGGTGGGAAGGAGGAGTGCTTCAACTTCTCTTACCAAAGAAATGAGGTGTGGCGAGGCTTCCCACCAGTGCAAGATTGGACACCTCCTAACATGTGTCTCTCGGGGAGAGAAGGGTGAAATGCGACCCCGCTGTGGCTCTTGTCTTGGCATTAAACTTGGTCACAAATCAGCAGTTTCCTGGGAAAGGTCAGTCCTCTCCAGTTTACTGAGCTAATCACCTGACAAGTGATCCTCTGACATTTCATTTTCTGGGGATGTCAGTTTCCCACATGATAATGAAAACCGCAGCCCTGAGGGGAGACAACCACCCAGAGTCAAGTCTGATTACAGCTCCCTTTGAAATGATTTGCTTATACTGTTATTTTCTCCTTGAGCACTGATGAAAAGCAGTGAGCCATCTTCGGGGGGCAGGGATCCGCTCTGCTGGGCTAAAATTTTGGTTCTAAACATATGTTTGTAATCAGCTTTTCTCGGTTACTGTTAATCTCATTTCTTAGATTACAGATGGAGATGGCCATTGTCTGCGTGCAATTAACTCTGCACAGCTCACTGCTCCCGAGAAGTCTGCAGGTAGGCTGTTGTTAACAACTGTTACTAAACATTTTTTTAAAGACCCTTTTTTTTAATGTGGACTCTCTGAATTTAGTTGCAAATCCTTGCTAGGGTTTATTTACTACTACAAACATATCTGAGGATCAGAAGTTATTCTGACATAATCAAGCATGTTTTTTCAAAAGTGATTTTCCTGATCACATCTGGAAGCTATATGCAGCCACAGTGGGTATAGGTTCTTATCCTTGCTGTTTTTTGAGGTTTCTATAACATTTTCTAAGAAAAAACATCAACACAAACACCAGATCAGCTATGAGTATTTGTCCGGAAAAGTGCATCCTACTCCTTCATTGTAGCACCTTTTTTTAATGTTTTCTCTTAACCCTCTCTCCAAGAACCAAAGGCTTCACCAGGTTTTACAACGGTAAGTTGAGCAAAGTATGTTGGTAAACAAAGAAAAGAAGAAAATGGGGAAAGTGAGTCCTTGGTGAAGAAATACTTTTTAAATGCCTCAGTGGATCAAATCATGATTTTGTTGAGTTTCAAATAGAAATACTTATAGACAGACCTGAATTTCAAAATTGTTATTGAGAAAATGCCATTCATGCAACTCAAATACACACGACCGTTCTTTTGAGTTGACCCTGGTAGGTCTCTGAAGCCCACAGTGCCGAGATCGCACTGACTGGGACAGACCAATGAATTTCGGGAACAGAAGGAAGGCTCCTTTCCTAACGAACATCAAAATCAACCTGAGTCTTCTCTGTAGATAGGCTACTAGGGGTTAACACCCCTTAGAAGTTGCATAAGCCAGCACTAAGTCATTGGAAGAGCCTGGCTCACCTTGTGCTGATGAATGGATAAAGACTTATTTTTACTCAATCGCCAGAGGACAACTTCATCACGCAACTTCAGAGCTGAGTTATTTTCAGATGCTCCATGACAAAACGTACGCCACCCCTTAAGGCTATTTTGTTAGCTCCTAAGATAGATCCATTCTCCCTACAAACCACGCAGAGAATAATTAGGAGAGAGGTTTGGCAGAAATGGGCTCTCCAGGTAAACATCTGCACAGTTCCTACGGACAGCGGGTGGTGAGGGAGCTGCGCAGGACACAAGCTGCTGACAGTGTCAACGGGCTGTTGAAAACTCGCTCATTTTATCAGACTCGCTCAGCTTCCAAGTGCTGGGACCTGAGCTCCCTCCCCATGGCAGACATGACTAGTTCCTGACCCAAATCTATTCCTCTTTTTCCCTTACGAAGAAGAGATCCCTGGTTTTTGTTGGAAAGACAACATGTCTAACAAAACACACTTCCCAGCTACTCTTGCAGCTGTAGGTGGCCATGTGACACAGGTCTGGCCAATTAGATGTAAACACAATCTGCGGGTCACTTCTAAGAAAGTCCTAATTTCTGTGCCCCTGCCCCCAAGCTCCCTTGCTTCCCTTTTCATCTTCCTACCTGGAGCTGGAGTAGCCATCTGATGACCAGAGGCAGATCCTATTCCCTCCATAAACATGGAGACATTTGGAAACTCTCTTAGAAGGGAGTTGGATTTTTTTCATGTTGTTAGGAAAACGGGCACCAGCTAACAGAGGCTGTCCAATGAGTCACTGAGCCATTTTGTGGCTTTAATCCATCTCCTCGAGTTTTCACCGAGTCAGAAGGAAGCAGAACTTGTTGCTTCTTCCTCGCGTTGTTTGCTGTTTGCCTGACAGGGCGGCACAGTTCACCAGGGGAAACCTGCTCTCTGAACGCCGTGCGATTCCTTCTGTATCGGACGTGTTTATGCACCTGTGTTCCCAGTGACCCCGTTGTGGCCACTTAAGGGAACATGTGACAGTGTGGCTGACCTGAAAAAACACTTTAATTACCTACAAAAGCCTATTTTCTTAGATGTTTTGGGCCGTTCCTAAATAACAACTACCTACATCTCGATCTATCCCCCTCCATTACTGTATAACCTCATAATGGGAGTAGGAAAGCAAAGCCAAGGTTAAAAAATAATCACAGTTCTCTGGACATTATACAGGCAGCTTCACTCCCACTTTCCTTCTTTCCTTCCCTCCCTTTCAGAGTTTTAAAAGAGACTATAATAAACTTCTGAAAACATCTGCTTAATGAGGCTTTGCCTTGAGACACTGAGTGGGGGGAAGAGCAGGAACTGGTTTCAACACAGTTGAGCTCTGCCAAAACCCTTGGCTTTGAGAGATGGGCACAGCCTTGTCATCCTCCAGGGGCTTCATTTCGCAGACGAAGATAATGACATTCGTTTGAGGGGCATATTATGCCCTTCTGTCGCATATACAAACCAGCCTTAATGGATATTTAAAACAACTTCCCGCGGGAAAAATAGGCCATGTGAAAATGCCAGGCTTTCAACTGTCACTTCCTCCCAGGGAAAAAGGAAACAGAAAACCCAACAGTCCTACTTAGATAGAGACGGAAATTGCTCTCTGCGTTCAAAGCTCTTCATGCGGCTGCCTCCACGTTTGGCTGGAGGGCTTCCTCCAACCTGCAGCCACTTGGAGGGTGGACACCTGCCAGAGTCACACCAATTTAGAACAGTTTACACAGATGACAGGAAAGAGGGTGACGGAAGAGAGGCTCCAATTTGTTTCTCTTTGCAACCAGCTCTGACTCCCATAATGCAACGGTTCACAACAGAGACTTGGGTGCAGCCATCTCCGAGAAGAGCCACTATTGTGAGGTTATTTTCCTGACCCTTGGTCCTCCAACTGACTTAGAGTGCCAGAGAAAACTGCCAACACTATATGATTTTTAAAAACCTATAAGCCATATGGTTCCTAACGTTTTCTGACTTACTTAGCACGATATTCTCAAGATCCATCCAAATTGTTGCAAATGGCAGTATTTCATCTTTTCTTATGGATGAGTAGCACTGATTTCACTCATAGGTGGGATATAAAACTGAAAGCAACAGATGAACAAACAAGAAAAACAGAAACTCAGACACAGACAACAATGTGGTGGTTACCAGAGGAAAGGGGGGTGGGGGCTAGTAAAGGGCGTCGAATTTGTGGTGATGGCGGAAGATCTGACTCTGGGTGGCGGGCACACAGCGCCCTACACAGAGGCTGTATCATACAACTGTACACCTGCAACCTAGACAGTCTTACTAACCAATGTCACCCCAATAAATTTAACTAAAACTAAACTACACAGATACGGAAAAAACCAAACAAACCTATAAGCTTCACTCTCTCAGTGATGAAAGAAGGGTATGTACTGTTTGGGGCTAATTCAGTTCAATGGGACCCACTTGACTCATATGGGTTCCATCCTCACCTATTTCCCGGCGAGAGTCTAAAGGCCGTAGAAGTTAGTAGTAAGAGAGAACTAAGATGACTGACGAAAGGATGAATAACTGAGTGGACAGAGGGAAGGAAGGGAAGGGAAGCAGGAACAATTCGTGCATGAGGAAGTGGGACACAGTCACTCCAGCTGTGATTTTCCTCGTTGACATTCCTCAAAGGTCTGTGTGCCCCGCCTGCCCTGCGTCCCTGCAGAATGCAGACATGTAGTGCCGAGGGTCAGCACTTCCCACAACATGAAATCGCCTGAGTCACAGACTCTTATTAAAATTCATGAGTCCCGCCTCAAATACCGTAATCCTTGCTATGCGACGTCTGCTACTTATCTCCAGGTACCATAATGCTGTTTGATGCCCAGGACTTTCTCAAAACTGTACCTGCAATTAATTTAGGGTTTGTTTTTGAGTCCTTACCTGAGGATATGTTTATTGATTTTAGAGACGGGGGGAGGGGGGAGGAAGGGGGGGGAGAGAGAGACAGACAGGCACTGATGTGAGAGAAAAACATCAATCGGTTGCGTCTTGTACGCATCCTGACCAGGAATCAAAACTGCAGCCCAGGCCTGTGCCGTTACCGGGAACCTAACCCACAACCTTTCGGTGTATGGGACGAAGCTCCGGGCAACTGAGGCACCTGGCTAGTGCTAATTTAGGAATTTTTTAATCCTGATTTTTTGAAAAGTCATAATGATAGGTCCAAAAATAATCTATTTGTTTTATAAATAAATACTTGTAATATGGGTACATTGAGAGTCTAAGCAGAGAGCAAAGATCACACACATACATTCAGGGAGCTAAAAAAATACGTGAGAAGGCATGAATAGACAGCCAAATGATTAAATTTAATGACTCTATTGAGGGCGAGCCTCATTCCATAGTGTACTGAGAGAATAAAGTCACCCTGGACTTAGAAATCAATGTAGCACTTCTGATCCTACACAAATAGATGGCTGCGCCAGGCCCACTAACCCTTCATGACACAGCATGTTGCTGGCACCGAGAGGGCCTTGAAGAATCAGCCTGCTGCTTCCTAGCCTGATAAAAATCTCAGTATCAGTTCACAACAATGCGAGTTTCTCTTCCACTGTAACATAGGAAGTTCCTACTATACTAGATGGTCATAAAGGTGTTTTATCTCCAAAAGTCCTTTATGTTCTTTACAAGAACTTGACAAAGGAAGGACCGGTGGTCATCAGGCGGTTCTGCAGAGTTCCGACCCGATTTCAGTAGGTTTTTTAAGAAATGAGGGTGAGCGATGTACCCATCTGTGGCCACAGATGGGAAGTTGCCTGGCGGTTTCTTCCATCTCCGGGTCCGGGTTTTGGTAGCTGGAGGCAGATCTGCCTGGGCTGGAGATCCCAGCCAGTTCATGCATAATGCATCCGAATGGAGAGAACAGGCCCACGAGGGACAAACCTTGGCCTGTTTCCCCTGGTTCATCATCAAATTTGCTCTCTCTTTGATCTCAATGGCTCTGTAATGGTCCCCCTTTGATACCCACGAAGCTGGTGTAAGTCAGATAATGGCAGGAGACATCTGGTGGCAGATGGAGTAGGGTCCTTCCGAAGAACAAAGTTGGGCTTCAAACCCAGCAGATGGGCCAGGAGAGGACAAGAGCCCCCAAACTAGATTACAAACATGAAAAACAGCCCATACCTAGTAGGTCACAAGACATGAAAAGGCCCAGACAGTCCACATTTAAAACCCGGTGCATCATCCTGCCCCCCCTGGGCCCCGAGATAAAACAGCCCCCGAGCACCTGGGCCCTTTCATCTCGGCCTCCTCACACTTTCCACCAGGAAGAGACCGAGAACTGGCAGGTTGTACTGCATCTGTCGTGCTTTTCCAGAGGCTGCAGTTTATAAAGACGCTGGGTTAATCAGAATTATAAATGAGGAACTTTTTTTTTTAATACTGTGAGCTGTTCAGGCCTGTGTCCTGAACTTCAACCTCCCGAGCAGCCATGGGAAAGCTGCAGCTGCTGCTCCCCACCCTCCGACTGCCGCCAGCTCCCCACGGCCCTGGAGGGCCTCTCCTGGGCCCGGTCGCCTCGCCTGCCTCCTCACTGCCTCATCTTCCAGCCCCTGGCCCCTCTTCCTCCCAGTTGGATCCCTCTGGAATATAAGCTTACGGCACTTACCACCATTGTAACTAACTAGTTAACTGTGTGAAGATGGCTCAGAGCAAACCTGTCTCACTGAAGTGTAGACTCCACCCAGCGGTTTTCGTCATCTTTGGTGGCTGTGCACCCACGCGCCTGTGCTTGCAACCCCAAGCCCAGTCTTTGCATAAGTCGCCGAGGTGGATGGAACCAACCATCGGGCCTTAATCACTTTGTTACCCGCAGTGCCCAGCACAGTGCCAGAGGCACAGCTGATGCTCAGAAGACATCTGCAAAATGAACTGAAGAAATCAATTAAGTAAATGGATCTCAAGGCACCTCCTTTTACATTTGAAGATGGATTTGCTTAAAGGTACTCAGCTACCTGGCATCGCGGCAGAATTAGAATCCAAGTCTGATGCTTGACTGTACAATGCTTTTTCTATCATCACGACTGGGGTGGAGGTGGGGGTGGGGCCAGGACCCATATAGCCATGTAAATGTGCTAAATTAATTCCACATACTAAGTGAATTTCTATGTTCCATAGAGCTAAAATTCATGGACAACTAGCAAGTGATGATTTGTGAGGGGCCAGCCAGACTTTCTGACAGGGCCCTCAGGAAGGGCTGTGAATTACAAAAAAAAAAAAAGTATTTTTCTTGCCTTCTGAAACCAGGATCCAAAGCAGTGATGGATGTCTGCTTGCCTAAAACCTCTCACAGCAAAATGGCTAAGTGCTGAGCAATTTTTCTTAGTTCTGGATCTATAAGTAAAACACTGAATATTCAAATCCAAGCACCTTACAGGGACCCTGGAGCTCCCCCCCTTGCCCCACTGTGCAGGGAAGGGATTTCACTTAAACCCTGAGGGGCACAGGGCCACGACTCCTGGGGCAGTGCTCCTTCCCCACACTGAGATGCTCTGCTTTTAGTAGTTACGGCGTGTGGATCTGCTTTAAACTGGGGGCAGCTCTAACAAAGCTTTGCTTCGTTCTCCTAGAGCACATGCAGGCCTGGACGACCAACGGCTACTGTGGGAAATAATCACAAGACAATGCAAATTATTCATTTTCTCTCAAGTGTGGAGTATAGATAGTTCTCTACTTACGCATGGGTTGTGGTAAAAACCATGTGCAAGGCTGTTGTTCTAAATCAGGATATTTTTACTCCAGGGCTACACACCTGGTTCACTTCCCAGATCAGACCCTCAGTCCCAAAGTGCCATCTTCAGGCCCCTACAGAATATAGGTAACCCATCATAGCAGAGGGTGCTATTTACCTGTCCCAACATCTACACCCTCTCTCTCCTCCCTAATAGAATCTCCGTGTTCACTGGGCACACTGACATCTGTAGCATCTAGGCATGGCCATGTGACAAGCGAGATAAAAGTGTAAGTATCATGTGGACTTTCTGAAACGCTGCTTAAAAGGCAGGTCATTCAGCTGGGAGAGGTGTCCTTTTTGCCCCTCTGTGGCACACAACACAAACTCGAGGGCTGGAGCTCCAGCAGCCATTTTGGAGCAGAGGGGGCTGCATGGAAGCCATGGGCTCAGATGGTGTAGTAGAGACAGAGCTTTGTTCCTGACAACCACGGAGCTGCTTCAAAGCCCTGGCCTACTTCCCTCCATGTGCTTTGCACATAGCGGGAAACAAATGCTCTGCTGTTATTTGAGAGTTTTCCACTGTATACAGCTGCGTGCAATTCTTAACTAATACGCCCATAAATAACAATGTGTCTCTGGGAAGTTCGGATGTCTACAATATATCAATCCCTAAGCCCTGTTTGGCAGGACAACGAAAAGAGCATGCACACACCTCCAAAACAGCCAGCAAAAAGCACAGTAACAGGAACTGGCATTTGTGGAACATGTGCATTTGACAAGTAGAGTATTTGTTAGCCAGCACGAATATATAAGGTAGCTATGAATTACTGCCCCCTTCCACATGTGGGGCCACCAAGGTTCAAGTAGCTTAAGCATCTGTCTGTCCCAAGTCAGTTAAGTGGCTGAAGAAGAGTTACACGTATGGCAGGAGACAGCACAGGTGTGGTAACAGGTAGAAAATGATAACATTTTAAAAGAACTTATCAACGAACTCAGTAAGCCGCAATTACGGGGGAGCTAGAATAAAGAGGTAACCCAGCAGAATCAAATGAGGTAATATACGTAAAGGCGTGCATCGTGCGGTACTCCAGAAATACCGGTTTCCACGTGGATTGTTTAAAAGTCCTTCCTGAAATATATACCACTCCCCCCCCCCTCCAAATTTTTGAGATATATTTTGTTAGATGATTTTGTTTGGGAGGTAATATACATGGGAGCCTACAATCATGTAAAAAGTTGTACCCCAAAAATGAAGTGGCTAGGTTTGTATACTAGGTGTACTAGATCCCCCTCAAATCCATGTCCATCCAGAAGCTCAGAATGAGACCTTCTTTGGAAATAGGATCTTTGTAGATGTAATTAGTTAAATTAAGATGAGGTCATGCTGGACTAGGGTGGGCCCTAATCCAATGACTGGTACCCTTATAAGAAGGGGAAAGGACACACATTGACACAGAGAGAAGGGCCATTGTACGGACAGAGGCAGAGACTGAGTGATGCAGCTACAAGCCAAGGAATGCCGAGTGTGGCCCCGGAGCCACCAGAAGCAAGGGTCATTCCCTAGAGCCTTCAGAGGGAGCACGGCTCTGCTGACTCCTTGATTTTGGACTTCTGGCCTCCGGACTGTGAGAGAATGAATTTCTGTTGTTTTAAACTACCAGGCCGTGGTAATTTGCTACAGCATCCCTAGGAAATGAATAGTCTGGACACAGATTTAGAGTATCAAAGAGAGCTGACTATCGGAAGTGATTGTAAAACCGAGATCCATTTCTGTGTGTCTGAAAACTGCCTCCCTTATGTAGGTGGCTACACCTTTGACCTCCAGTTTCTGTCCCTCCAGCCGCTGCTGTGCTGGCCTTGCCTCAGCTCTTTGGAGCCCGCACCAGGCTCTGGATTCTGGCTGAGAACTCCACTCACCGGTCAGTGCTCTACTTAATCTGTTGACGGTGCGCTAGTTACCGAGTGAGAGAAGTCAGCTGCTGTATGTCAACTGCACCAATAAACAGCTGCTAATTAGATTTTGGGGTAAGATTTGGTTTTATCCTGGAGATATAAGCAATCCGTGTATACAATTACAACTTGTAGATATGTGCCTAATTTAAATTTACTATTCTATTCTTCTGAAATTAACGTAATCAAGTTTAGTATACTTATGTTCCGAATATCAAATGAATAAACATGACTTTATACATACTCCATAGTTTTACAAGTCTTTAATGGAGAAACCCAATTATGATCATTTAAAGACAGAAACGATCATTTCCTTCAACTGTCTGCAAGGAAAAAAAAGGTTTTCTTCCCCTGGAAAATTTCACAATACCACAAATGAGATACTTATCTCTTCGGTTTCCATACAACTTAGCTAAAGACAAAAACCCTCCAACAGAATCTGTCAAATATTCTCCACTGAACACAATATTTTCAAATTTATGTGTGTCAGAATTGCACAAATATCAGAATGTTCTCACTGTGAAGCAGTTACCTTCACTCACCCAGTCTTCCCGTCGGGATCCAGAATCCTATATGCGTGCTATATTTACTATGTTTATATCATCAGCGTCAGATTCCTCTAACCACCAGAATGTTTCCTAAAGCTGGGTTACGTGGAATTGTGAGTCAGTCACAGTGTTCATAACGTCTCTGTGGTGTTTAAAACACTCGCTAGTTCTCCTTCCATTTCCTACTTGCACAGAGAGATACACTCAATACAAAGAGGTACTCTTTGGACTCCACGATGAAAAGATACATAACTCACTTATGAAATGGGTCAAGGACGTGAATCGACATCTCTCCAAAAGAGACGTGTCACGACCAATGAGCCCAGGAAAAGATGTTCAGATCGTTAGCCACTGGGGACATGACAATCAAAACCACCACGAGATACCACTTTACACCTACTAGGATGACCAGAAACAAGAAGATCCCCAATTATAAGTATTGGTAAGGATGTGGGAGAAACCGGAACCCTCATCCATTGCTGATGGGACTATAAAATCGTGCAGCCACTTCAGAAAGCTGTTTGGCAGTGCCTCAGAATGCTGAACACAAAGTCACCACACGACCCAGCAAGTCAGCCCCAGGTAGATAACCAAGGAAACTGAAAAGGTGTCCCCACCAAACCTGCACAGCAATGGCAGCATTATTCACCACAAGCGGCCACAACCCTCGTGTCCGTCAATTGATGGACGGATTTCTGAAATGTCGTGTACCATACAACGGAGCGTCATCTGGCCATAAAATAGGGACGAAGCCCTGGTACATGCTACAGCAGAGATGAATCCTGAGAGTGTTACACTAAGTGCAAGAAGCCAGTCACAAAAGACCACTCACTCTACTATTCTATTTGTATGAGTCGGCCAGAATAAGACAAATCCGCAGAGACAGAAAGTAGCTAGTAGTTGCCAGGGGTTGGAAGAACAAAGAAACAGGCAGCGACTGCTAATGAGTATGGAGTTTCTTTTCAGGGAGATGAAATATTCTGGAATTCAATTATGGTTTTCCTCGTGCAGCTCTGTGAATATACTTCTGAAAACCACTGAACTGTATACATTAAGCAGCTGAAATTTATGTTGTATCAACTATATGTCAATAAATTCATAAAAATAACAAATGCAGAAAATTGTATTTTTTTAACGAAATGTTTACAACAACAAAAAAACAGGTAATGCAATACTCGTTTTCCACAATTAAAAAAAAAACCTTTGCCCAAACAATAAAAACCCAGGCAGTTCCTATGATAATTCTCGCCAACTTTGATTATGTGGGGTTTCCCTTCCTCCATCCCTTCTCCTTCTCTCCCCTTCTCTTGGGGCTTCTGGTCAAATCATTCAGACAATCTGTCACAACTTTAACTGAACTGGCCAGCTGCTTAACTCACTTAGCAAACTGTATCCGTGTGACAGGCAGCGCGCCTGTGTGTTTTGTTGACAAGCTTTGGAGGGTTAAGCCGGACTGATGGAACTGACAACAGGCACCGTCCCGGTCCTGTCGTCCTGAGTCTCCCATCTGTGGCAGGTCTCTCGCATTTCTGCTTTGGATTTGGCTGTTCGGTTCACCAGGTACTGCTTAATTATACACACAATGCACTACCTATCCAGCCATTCATTCTTTAATTCACTCATCTACCGGTGGGCTGGCGTGGACCTACGTCCCATCGTTTACCACCGGACTTACTGGCAACGTAGAAGCACCACAGACTACACTTGAAAAGCCGATGCTTATCTTGCAGTCCAACAAAATGATTACAAATGCATCGTGAAGAGGCAAATTTGTGAAGGAAGGAACAAATCTTGCAAAATTCCATGTTTTAACAAATAGCTGAGTCATACAAATCAGATTTCATGGTGCTTTAAAATTCCAGAAAGATGGGTTGAGGAGCCGCCATGAAGAACTCAGCCTCTGGGACAGACCCAGGAGCCCCTGGTTCTGCAAATGCACCTTCACCTCCAGTTACTCACCTGTCAAGGGAGAGGAGTGGATCGGGCCTCCCAAGCCTGGCTGATTATCAGGGATCACTTGGGAGGTTTAAAAAAAAAAAAACCTTTTCATTGTGGGAAATTTCCAACATGCAGAGAGTAGAGAGAACAATGAATCCTGAGTATGTACTCATTACCGGCTCAATCATATGGCCTGCTCTGTTTCAGTGAGAACGCTCCTCTGCCTCCCAGCCCCACTGGGGAGCTTTTCAAGGACACAGGTTCCTGGGCCAGAGATTAATCAGATCTATGACGGGATTGTTTTTTCCTAGTCAGTTTGCAAGCCAATGGCGAGGAAGACCACTGTGTTTCCTTCCAGCAAGAAAATTCTATCAGCACAGGATGGTGCACAAAGCTACAAATGCAATAATAGGTCAAGTTTATGAAACGATAAAGATATGTCTTAGGTGCAGTGTACATACTTTACAGAGCACTAAGCCATTGCTGAAGAAGCTGATTTTACTTGTTTTACATCTGGACCCGGACCCCCATAAAGAACAATCCTGCTTGGTGCTGGCTGCAGAGAAACCCCCAGTGCTCCAGAAGTTAGAGTTACACCACGCAGACCGTTCTGACAGCTCGCTTGGAACCGGAGTGAAGGCCACCACCGCAAAGTGAAGATGGCTGCACGGCACCCAGACGTCAAATTTAAACCAGCTCGTGCGCTCTGATACACGCAGAGACCCGCCGACAGGCACCAGTGCCCACCTGTGGGTGCCACGGTCGGCACCACCAAACGCTAACGTATATCGCCCACACCAAACGTTCTGAGGGGGTGAACGTTTTCATCTTTGAGATGATGTCCCATGACCACTTTGATTTTCAAATTAATCTGACTTTCTGACAGTGTCTTGTCCAGGAGAAACCATCTGTATCTCTATAGGCAGTTGCATTCAAAAACCAGTATTTCAGCTTCCCAACTACAATACCAAAAGCCTTCTTTTTGCTCTAAGATCACAAAATCCTGAAGCTACCCACATTGATAACGAGTCTTTTCATTTTTAAACACTGCTTCTAACTTCCTTCACTTGGACTGCATGTGCAATCAAAATGAAGTGTCCATCGAATTAAATAGGAATCCGGAAGGGGGCCTGGTGGATCCTGTGGGCCTCCAATCAACCCCTGTCCTTTCAGGCCAGGCTTCATGTCCCCAGAGAAACCGGGCTGCACGTGAGCGGCTGGTAGGGGGTGGAACCTGGAAACGCAGCTAGCGCTTTGGGCACATCCACCCTGAGGTGGCGAAGGAACCAGATGCCGCCACAAAAAGACAAAATAAAACAGTAACGTTTATAGTTAGAGATATGTTCCTTGATATAAAATATCAACACATACAGGAGGAGAAAATGACAAGGTGTGTTTTCTAAACTGGACCTCAACAATAGCTCTCTTAAAAAAATGAAGTCAAGTGTGTTTATCTTTGAGTAAACAAGACTCAGATTTTCATTTTTACGTTTTTAACAGAGGGGCTGGAATAGGCAGCCCTTGCCACCCTCCCCAGAAGGGACGCACTTTCAAAGGGTGATTCACAGCTTGCTTGCAACAAAGTCTGCGCTTAACTGATTATATGCTGAACTTTTCCCCACAAAACTATGAGAACTGGAAAAGGGGGAGAATCATTTAACCCTAGAGTGGCTTTGCAAAGGCAAAATCAACCCATGGTGTTTTAAGCACATTTTTCTCATTACGATAATACTGCCTAATTATTATTTTAATTTTAAAGTCAGTCAAGTAAGCCTGCATCTTTTGGGTTTTATTGATTGAAATAATTTACAAAAAATAAATAAATATTCTAGGAAACATAATCCTTAGAAGTATAAAGTCTGTTCATAAAAATGTTTTAAATTTTAAAAGTCACTGTATTACAAAATAAAATGAAGAAAAATTTCCTGAGTCTGTGCAATCACTGGAACATTCTAGTATATTTCCTTTTGGTAATTTTAAACATGTCTCCTTTTATAAAGTTATAATAAGAATAAATATAACATTAAAATGTTACTTTTCCATTTAATACGAGATGAATTCAGTCATGTGACCATGACCTTAGAGTAATTTTCAAACGAAACACAAATGGGTCATAATTTCCATCATTATTCCTTCGTCACTGTAAGGTAACATTGTGGCGGACACATTCATGCACATAACTACATTGTTGCATTCTTAGAAGAGATTTCTAGGAGCAGAATAGCCACAAACATTTTAGGGCTCTTGATATGTATTGCCACACACTTTACAAGCGTAGTGCCAAGTTATAACATAACCTGAAATGTGGAGAAATGTGGCTTTGATATACTCTATCAGCAACATTGCTTTTAAATAAAATCCTGCCCATGTTTTATTTTTCTCTTTAACATCTTTGTCAGAGTACCGGGATATTTCCTACTTGTTAGAGTCCCTCTACTGTGAGCTCTCTTTTTGAAAGCCTTTGCCAGTTTACCTGATGGAGTCCGGTATGAGCTTTCTGACTAGACTTCTTTAAGTCTATGCTCTCCCAGCTTTTCTTTGGTTTAATTTCATTATATTTAACCCTTTGATCTCTCTTAAGTTCATTTTCATGCATGGTACAAAATAAGCATCAAATTAATTATTCTCCTAAATCACTGATGAATTTGTTCCAAATATCATTTATTGAATCATCCTTCACTTCTCATTGATACGTAGCAGTTTAGATATAAAGAACAACAATTAAATTCAACAGCAGTTTTTTCCCAACTAAGGTGAGGAAGGACACTCTTGGAAAGATCTGGGTCGCACAGAAAGAAGAGAGCAGAACCTCATCACTGTTAATGTATTTTACAAACTGACAACTGCACTTACACGTTTTTGTGTGTGTGTGTGTGCCTGCACACACAGACATGTACGTAACAGAGACAGAAACGGTGTGGATGGCTGCAGCTGTGTATATTAAAGAGAAGGAAATATTTTGAGAGCAAATAAGAACTGGATGGCAGCGCTGACAACTGGACCAGTAGTCGATGGTCTGGGTCTGATCGATAAAATTAAAACAAATTGGTGGTGAGATGGGGAAGCACACAGCCATCTGATTTCAGCATCTGCATCATGTTAACTGGCATGTGTTACTAATATCCGTCAGATGTTTAGTGCAAAACCTTAAGTATTTGTTCTTCTTCTGCCTTGATTTCTACCTTGCACTATAGGGGGCTATATAGCATTCCATCATTTGTTGACTCAACAAATAACTGTTGAGCACCTACTAGGTGTCAGGTACAGTTATACATGTTGGTGAATCAATGGGAAACACCCGACAAGAACCTGGTCTCATCAAACTGTCTTCCTGGCGGTGATCCCTCCCTCTGCACCCAGACAGACTGACGCGCAGTGTGGACAGCAAAGCAGGATCAGAAGGCCCAGCGCTCCTGGGCACAGCGGAGGCAGCTCTTCTCACTGCCCACGGGCGTGGCACTGCTCCCAGCGCAGTGGCTGTTCTCCAACTGCTGCACGAGTCCCTCAGCAGGCTCCGCAACCTTAGCTTCCCCCTGGACCCAGCGCAGCGCTGGGACCTGCTCAGTAAGGGAGTCCTTGAAAGTTGCTGAGGGATTCTACTCCTGAAATGCAATCTAACTGCACTGCACGCCCATCTGCGAAAAACCCGTCTTTACTCGAAGGGCCTCTGGGGGCAAGCTGCTCTGCTAATAACCGTCTCACAGAAATCTATCCGCAGAAATCTCAACGCACTGGGGAGTAACCAGGGCTGGTGGCAAGGGGCTCTGACGCTGCATCGATAAAGGGGGCTGTTCAACAAGGATTCCTGGTGAGGCAGTGAAGACGTGAGACGGGGTGTGGATTTTTACGAGTTTGTGGTGTGGGAAGGAAGGCACCAGAGGCAAGGGCCTGTTCCCCCACTGTGTCTGCTGAGAGTACCCGACCGTGACTATTTGCCAAGATGAGTGGAAACAGGATCGTGGCTGCAGCTGGTCTGCACGACTCATTGCTTAGACCTCTCACTGCCCTGACGCTTTAGCATCACAGGTCCGGGTCCAGTGGGTGGCTCCCTCTGGCCAGAAAGGGTCTCTTTAAAAGGGCACATGAAACAGGCCATGTGAGGGGCATCTTCAGAGCCCTTGGGAAGGGGCAGGTGAAAGAAAGAGGAACATGGGAGTGACTCTGATGATCAGCGCAGCTCCTGGGGCGTGTCCCTCCCATGGTTAAACACTAGGAGACAAGTCCGCAAGTGACACAGAAGCACACGGGCTCTGCTCTGAAGGCACAGAATGGACCAGGCTTCTGCACGCTGCTGTCAGCTCTGTACTACGAGGGAGGGCTGCTGAGGCAGGCCGGGATGCTCGCTAGACCTTTCTAAAAGTGTGCACAGACGCTGAGCTGAGGCTCATACACTGCACATGACGCGCCGAAGGGAACCATCCCGTGGTTTTAGTTCAGACTCCCGCAGCCAGGACCACGGCCCGTTTTAGACCATTTTCATCACCTCAGAAAGAGCCCAAACTCACCAGCAGTGGCTCACCACTCTCACGCAACCTCCCCTCACCCCAGCCCTAGGCACCCACCACGTGCTTTGTCTCCACACACGTGCCTGCTGTGGACACTGCACATCAATGGAGTCATACAACATGTGACTTTGCATGTCTGGCTTCTCTGACTTAGCATGATGTCACCAAGGTGCATCCATGTGGGAGCATGTGTAGTATTTCATTCCTTCTTATTGCCCGGTAATATTCCACCATATGAATGTGTCACGTGTATTTATCCATTCGGCAGTGGATGGACATTTGGGTGGTTTCCACTGTTTGGCCACAATGACACTGCTGTGACCAGTGTACTAGTGTGTGTCTGAACATAGGAGGGCTTCAATTCTCTTGGATATCTACCTAGGAGTAGAACTGCCAGGCCACACGGAAATTCTACGTTTGACTTTTTGAGCAACTTCCAAATAGCTCCCCAAGCAGGTGCATCATTTTACATTATCACCAGAAGTTAGGAGGGATCCAATTTCTCCCCATCCCTGTCAACACCTATTATCCGCCTTTTGACCACAGCCAGTCCAGGGGGTATGATGTGACATTTCACTGTGGTTTTGATCATTAATTCTTCCAGGAAATACTTGGTGTCTTCCTGCCGACAGGGAAGCCATGTGCTGATGGGAAAGGCACTGGTTTTAGGGTCTGCGTGGCCCCCTGTCACCATTCATGGGTTGAATGACCAGGGGGAGTTCTGAACTACTGGGCCACAGCTCCTCAGCTGTAGAATGGTGATGTCAATGCCTCTCTCACTGTGTTTGGTCCCCAAGACGATGGCCACCCCATAGGGAGCCTCTAATAAGTGGGCGCCATCATCACTGCCATACCCTGGCCCCGGGGCTTGGAGTAAGACAACACAGAGTCTAGTGTGCAAACCCTGTGTGTGCACGAGTCCAAGACCACACGATAAGTGTGCTCATGAGGTATCCGCAAGGAACCTCAGGAACAGCCTGGATGCTCACACCCAGCAGGGGAGGCAGTGGCAGCTCCACAGAGGAGCTGACCCAGACGAAAGGTCACCTGCACCACCCTATCTCCACAGTCTCCACGCTCCTGCCCAAACGCCCCAGCATCCTGTTGTAGGCAACACACCCACAAATTCAGTGTCTTGGTGACTCAAGGTTTACTGAATCCTAAAAGTCAAATAAGAATTCTAATTATTTTACATTATTTTTCAAAATGCTATGTTTTAAGCCAATCTCAGATAGTCATTCCCTCAGAGAATGCAGAAACTCAACTTCTGTATTTTAAACAAGTAGGCCTGTGGATTTGGCTAAACCAAGTCATACTCAAAATCCAGACTCTCTCCTCCTTGGCTGGTGTGGCTCAGTTGGTTGGGTGTCATTCCACAAGCCAAGAGGTCACAGGTTCGATTCCTAGTCAGGGTATATGCCTGGATTGCAGGTTCAGTCCCCAGTCGGGGCGCATACAGAGGACAGCCAATAGATGTTTCTCTCCCTCTCTTTCTGCCTCTCTTACCCTCTAAGATTAAAAAAAAAAATCAAGACTGTCTTTCGAGAAACAGATGCTAGTGGCATGCCTCGTGAAAACTGTAAGTAAGTAGTGTGGCAGTGAACTTGTACTTTGTCCTGCACATATGCTGCCGAAATGACCTCAGCAGCTGGGCAGACAGTTTCATCCAGCACTCGGTTCGCGCCCAGCACAGGGCCAGGAGACACCCTCTGCTCCACCGTTTTCTTCTCACACACAAAAGCAACACGCGGCAAAACAAAATAGCTGCCCAGGGCCTTCCAAAATCCCGTTTTCTCCGGCACAGTCACCCCACAATATCTACCACTCTGGGATTCCCATGTAAATCGAGAGTCTCTTCTTCCTGCCTGGAAGACTCGCTGTTCCCTAGGTCACTTACTGTTTTTCCTCACAGATGTCACCAAGGCTTCTGTGAAGCAGGTTTTTATTTGCAACTAATATCTATTTTTCTTTTAATGCACTCTGGAAAAACCTTGTTTTTAGAGGTGGTAACAGCAAAATTCTGTTCTGGGTATCATAAGAGAAGCCGGGTGCTAAAGCCCGGAGTGGATGGAGAGGAAGCCTTCAGCAAGAGGAGGAGGAAGGGGGAAACAACTTCTGATGTGCCTGTCAATGGATAAGGGGATGAAGGAAACTCGGTAAATAGAAATGCCACTCAGCCTGAAAAAGGAGACTCCTGCACGTGCCAATGGGTGAACATCACGGTCAGTGACGTCAGCCAGTCACAGAAGGACAAATGCTGTACGAACCCACTTGTACGTGGCCCCTAAAGTCGCCAAATTCACAGAGTCACACGGTAGAACAGTGGCGGCCAGGGGCTGTGAGGGAGAGAACGCAGAATTCCTGTTCAGCAGGCACAGAGCCTAGTTTGGGAAGATGAAGAGACCTCCGGAGAGGGAGGGTGCTCATGGCCGCTCAACAACGCGAGTGTCCTCGCTGCTACTGACCCGCACATGTAAATGGGTAAAATGGTGAATTGCTTGTTATGGATATTTTACCACCACCTACTACAAAAGAAGAAGGGACAGAGAGACCTTCAGCTCCCCCCACCCATGGGCTCCCCACGCCCACGGCAGCGGCACCTGCACGCCCTCACTGAGCTGTTCACTTTAGGAAGGCCTAGAGAGGGCTCGACTTAAATCCACACCTGCGTGTGTCTGTAAAGGACCCACGCGATGCTCCCAGGAACGGGCTACAGGCTGGAACTCCGATGAAGTGCAGCAAAGCGCCGCCCCCCCCCCCCCCCCCCCCCCAGAGAGAGCTGGCCCAGGCCTTCCGTTTGCCCCATCACAGAAAACTCCTTCTGAGACGGTTTCCAGTGGCTTCTAAAGAATCCAGGGCAGGAAGGAGAACTCCAGATGGTACATCAGAGCAGGAATCTCTAAGGTCCCCCCTTAAAACTGGGCTGTCCCCACCCCTGCATCACATTCAAATCTGATACTCTTTGTCATTCTACAGCAGCTAACTACACCATCCTGGTAACAAAAAGAGAAGCTGTTTTAAGTTCTTCAATTTCCTACAAAGATCCTGCACACCGGTGGAAATGAAAACCATTCCTTTTCCATCGTGTGCCCAGGAAGATACTGATCACCCCAGAAAGGACAGGAACGTGTGGGGGCCGGCTTATCGTCACTGGGCTGGATGTGGCGTGGAGCCTGGCTTGGAACAGTGAAGTGGCAAAGGCAGAGGGGCAAAGGGAAAACACTTCCAACTGAACCTCACACGACCAAATTACAGCTGTGACTTTTCCCGTACTGTTCCTACTTGCTTTTTTAAATTGTGCTTTCATGGCTCAAAGGAACCATGATAAACAGCACAGGTACATAGTGGAAAATACACCAGAAGGTGCCCATCAAGGAGTAAAATAACCCGTATCAAGCCCTGGGAGAGGAATGATAGGCGCCGCACCCACCAGCTAATTGCAGAGCTGGAGAAAGCGAGTGCAGGCAGAGGACGCGGCGCCGTGAGCCCACTTGTTCACCCGCGGCTGTGCAGACGGGTTGCCCGTGAATGTGCGCGTGCCCCGAGGTGACCCACAGCCCCTCTCTACAGGGCGAGCCCGCTTGCTTTCTGGCGTTTCCAGCCGAGCAGCTGTGAGGCACGGGCCTGCTGCTCTGACAAGCCTCTGTGCTGTCAACCTTGGCAGCTGTCAGAACGGGGCTTGGTGGTGACGGATTCAACCTCTTCTAATCCCTGTTTGCTAGGGTACGGAGCGGGTTAAATTGTGTCCCCCCCAAAAAGATATGCCCCAGTCCTAATCCCTACTACCATGAATGTGAGCTTATTTAGAAATGCGGACTTTGTAGAGGTAATGAATTTGAAGATCTTGAGGTGAGATCATCTATCATCTAGGGTGGGCCCTAAATCCAAATCCAATGACTGGTCTTCTTAGAAGAGAAAGGAGCAGAGACTTGAGGCACAGAGACTTGGGGAAGAAGGCCGAGGGAGGACGGAGGCAGAGACTGGCGTGATGTGTGTGCAAATCAAGCAATGCCGTGGGCTGCCGGCCATCACCAGAAGCAGGGAGAGACTGATGGAGCGGAAGGAACCTGCCAACACCTGACTGTACACTTGCGGCTTCCAGAAGTGGCAGAGGTGAATTTCTGTTGTTTTCAGCCCCAAATTCTGGTAGTTTATCATGGCAGTCGCAGGAAACTAATACACATAGGTGTTAATTCCCTCAGTGAGAGTATTTAAGAAGGTTTCTCTCTTGGTCCTTAAGCTAGGAATGTGGATCAGTGAGTCACCTGCAGTTCCATGGCCCCACCTGGACGACGCAGTTCTGCGGCGGAGTGGGAGGTGTCAGAGGCTCTCTTCAGTAGAGAGCAGCAAGGTTCCCTTTTCATTTATAATTTAATTATTTTCCCTTGGAACTGGGAGATCGTTCTCTCGGATCTAGGGAATTCAACTGGAAATGTGCCAAAGGGGGGGGGGGAACCCCACACACATTGTAAACAAACATAATCTCCCTATAATTTCCTTGAATTTGCTGGCCAATGACATGCTCAGTAACATATCTTTCCCAGGCTGCCTGAGTCTGCCCTTCGTTAAAGTCACTCAGACCATGGCCATGAAAAACTAAAGAGATTCCAGAAATTTCTTGCTGAGCTAAAAATAAGGAAGCCATCTGGGGGAGTCATCTACAGCTTTGTTGGTCCCGTTGAGCGGCAGCATGCAGGAGCCGAGAGTTGGTAAATGCAGGTTTCAAACCTGCGGCTGTCAGACCATCCCCCCGACCAACACGTGCTGAGTTGTCCCTGCTAACTCACGCCGCTGACATTGTCGGGTTTGGGCTCTGGGCGCACAAGGTCTTCTTCAAATTGCGTCCCTGGGTCTCCCGTGAAACACTCTGAATGGGAGAGTTGTGTTTGGAGCACAGGGCAAAGACTTAATCCTCCCTCACACCAGGTCTTTGGGGATAATCACTGACGCGAGACAGACGTGCTCTCACGCCAACCATGCCTTCTGGGCATCTGCCTTCTAAACACGGGGAGGATCTGGTACGGTGGACTGAAAACGGGAACAGGTAAGAAGCAGGAATTTCCTTTTCCAATTTTGTTAAAGAAAAATGGTATGGATCGAAAACACCTTCAAGTTGGTGGCCCAGATTGCTGTGTGTCCCCAGGAGACAGTCTCCTCTTCTTTGAGTGGTAGAGACCTCTCCCCTCTCCACCCCCGGATTTCAGCTGGGTGGCTGGCCGCTTGGCCGAGGCCGGTACATGCCTGCCTCTCCTGCACTTGGATGAAGCTATGTGACCGGGTTTGGACCAATGGGTTGTGCAGAGGAGTGCTGTGAGACTCTTCTGGGTCTGGACCTCAAGACATCGAGCTTTAGTGCCCCACCCTCCGTCCTCACTTCCATGCAAACTGGAACCAGCTATGCAAACAAGGAAAGCATCCCAGAAAGTGGACAGAACAGCAAGATGGGAGAAATTCAAGTCCCTGAAGGACCACGTGGTACGAAGCTGCCCCCACCAGCTTCAGGACTGCTGTGTAAGAGGAAAAACAAACTCTTGACCTTAGCCACTGTGATTTGGTATCTCTCTGTTGTAGCAGCTTAGCCTTCACCATAACTAATCTTCGGGATCAGGCATTTAAGCACTAATAAATGCATCTTTACTTAATGAATAAATGTTCTTTGGTTACAAACAATTTAGAGAACAAATCACATAATTCAACTGCATTGCAGTTTGCTTCCATACAACATAATAACTGGAGTCGGTTTAAATAACTCAGGGACTAGAAGGCTTCAAAGGAGCTCTGGGAGCCTCCACCCCAGTCTTGCATGAGTGTGATTTACTGCGTAATCCTGAGCAACTCACTTCACCTCCTATTCTTCATGGGGATGAGATCCAGGGTTCCTTGGATGAACAGGAGGAAAAATAACAGCAAAGGAACACGTTTTTCCATGAAATGAATTGATATAATCTTTGGAAATATACTGAGCTTAAGTCCTTTCTCTCTCCCCTTTTTTTTCCCTTTGAAGGAAGGAAAGGGCTTTCTTTGATAAAATGGTAGTTTAGTTGTTCGTATCTTTTAATAAGGTCCTCACCTAGAAAAATTAAAAGTTGACCATGTTAATGCTCATCCCACCCATTACAAAATTACTTGCTAGGCCCTGAAACTCCCCAAGTCTAGACCAGCTACCCTCAAGTCCTAAAATCCCATGATCACTGGGTACACAAAGTTAAACTCAGAGCAAAGGCGACTGGTGTTCTAGTAACAATTGAAAAAACACATTTGTCAGAGGTGACAGCTCTCTGCCAGCACTCAGGCTTATATAAAAGGACCCTGTCTCCCGGGGGGCCAGCCATGGCCCAGCACCAGGCCAGCTTGGAGGAGAGCCCTGGACCCGGGCTTCCCAGGGCTCTCTGTGTGGTTGTCAACAGAGCTCCTACTCATTGTTCCATAGCTGCAGGCCAGCTCTTCCTTCAAACCTTATTCAGAAAAAGTAAATTCTCATCGCCCGTAACTAATCCCCCAAAGGAGGGCACTTTTACTAGGAAAGAAGTGTTTAGGAAGTTCCAGAATGATGAATAAAAACTGTCTCATCAGGTTTGGGGGAAAGCACTGTAGATGCCTTATTCCCTTTGATTCTCATAAGGACTGTATCATCATCCTGATTTCACAGATGCAGAAACTCCAGCACAGAGAGGTTAAGTCACTTGTCTAACGACACAGAGCTGGTAAGTGGCCGAGCTGGGATTTGAACTGGGGCTGTATTAGAGAAGAGCTGCACTTTCCCCACTGTGCTCTGCTGAGCATGACTGCAAGCCCTAAGCTCTGCAGCTGGTTCTTGAAGCTGCCCCGCTCCCACCCAGCAGGGTGGTGTCATTTCAACACCAGCACCCTCTTTAATGTCCTCTGGACCTACTACTTACCGATGCCCTTGTACACACCTGAGGACAACATTAACAATGCTGTTTACTCAACATTTATATAGAACCTGACAGCCAGCAAACAGCTTTTCCACTCTTTCTGTGACTCGAGTCTCGCATTTGTGCGGCCGATGAGGCTGCTGTCATTATTATTCCTGGTGGACGGGGTGGAAACGGAAGTACAAGAGGTTATGTGACTCACCTCAAGCAGAGGCGGGGCTGGACTGTCAGTCAAGGTAAACATTTCATATCCTTTAGATAGAAAACAAGTGTGCGACGCTGGGAGCCACCTGTATCATCCCAGGAGAATTTCCGACTGTTACCGTCCCCCTCCCCTAACTAAAAACCAACCGCCTTCCTCCTAGTGACAGGTCCCCATGTCCTGCATCTGCGACCTCGCTGGTCCAAGGCCTCTGACAGTTCCCCGGATGATGAACCCTGAGGCTGGGGACGGAGACCGTGTCAATTTGCTCCACGTTCCCAATGCACAGCAGGTGCCTGGCACACGGCAGGCACTCGACAAGCATCCTGGGGATCAGTGGACAGCGCCTCTCCACCCCCACACTCAAGCACTGGGGCTGCCCGACACAGTGCTGGAAATGAGCAAGGCTTTGACCCCACAGTTCCAGGTCTGAGATTTTTCCCCCCCAGGAAGTGGTTAAAGATATTTACAAACATCCATGCTCATGCCAAGGCTGCTTCTTACAGGAAAAAAAAATCTTCAAGATACAAAGGATGTAGCCATTCAAGCTGACACAGTAGAAATTTATCTATTAACCTAGAAAGAGATTTCCAAGCGAGTTATCAAGTGAAACGTGTACAACCTAAAGCCACGTGTACTTTACGATCACTGTCGTTACTACACCGCACGCGCCCAGCCACACGTGGGCTAGGGAAACGAGGGGGATCCGCATCAGAGAGTGCTAGCAGTGGCTGTGTCTCGGTGGGTGGAATTACGCTCTTCAGTGGGATGTAGGATGAACGTGGATGGCTTCTGCAGTAACAAAGACAGGTCCCCACTTCGGGAGGACGACAGCTGACCCACCCCGTGCTGGTGGGTGCTGGCACACACGGGGGGTGGGGTGTAGAGGTCACAGGCACTTGTGACACTGTGAACTGTGAGTGGCCAGGCTTGTGTTCACCTGTGGCACGGGTGATGGCATCAGCCACTCAGTCCCGAAGTCCCAAGCAAGGGGGCACAAAGGACCAACAGGAACAAAGACATTTTCTTAAAGGCAATGCTTTAAAAGGCAAAACAAAGACTCAAAAAAAAAAAAAAAAGAAAGAAAGCCCTGCCCTGCTGGATAACATCTCAATCGATGGGAACTGCAAGGATGGGAGCTTAGCAACCGTGGACCAGTCTTAGTGGAACCCACAGACCCTTTTACAGATGTTTCTTCCTCTTGGTGGTTGCACTGCACTTGCCCACATCTCGTTTTTCTTTCTTTGAAACACTTCAGTGACAGTGCTACAGACCGGGAGAAGATATTTGCAACTCAAATCAGCAAAAAAACTAGTAGCCAGGATATGTAAAGAATTTTTACCCATCACTGAGAAACAAGCATCCCTCCCCAACACTCCCAAAAGAGGCGGAGGCAAAAACATGCCAAGGATAGAAAACAATTCTTAGAAACAGCAGCCCTGGTGCCTACGAGACATACCCTTGAAAAGGTGCTTAACTTTCCCACCAACCACACAGGGGCGATTACCTGCCATGTCACACCTGTCAGTTGAAGCATTTTGGTAAATCTGACCTCAGCACTCACTCGTAGGGACTTGAGGAAACACAGTCCTCCAACCCTGCTGGCGGAACCTGCATGGCTCAGGCACTTTGGAGAGCGAGCTGCCAGACCCAGTCACGTTACAGACGGGCCCACCTTAGGACCAGCAGTCCCCCTGCCGAGTGTGCCCCAGCCCTGGGGACATCCTCACACACGCGTGCGCTGCAGCTCTGTTTAACAGAGAGCATAATCCCAGAAGCAACCTAGCCGTCCTCCGGTAGGGGGACGGACAAGTCACTGTCGCTACAGGCCCAGTGAAATGAAGGAGCTAGACCTGCGCACACCAGCATGGACACATCTCAAATCTGCAGCGTTGGGGGGGGGGGCGGGGGAAGATGTAAGAGAACTTGTAGAGTGTGGTACGATGCACGTAACACCGAAAACGCGCAAAACGATGCTAGACAGCGATCTGTGTAGAAGTTAGACATTTATACACATGCTGGAAAAGTGCATGACAGTGATGCTCATCAGCTTCAGGATAGCGGTCGCCCTGGGGGGAAGGGGAAGGGAAGGAGGATGAGGGGCGAGGAAGTCAAATTTGACACAAAATATCTGTAGGAAGACACTTGCGCAGGACTGTGGGAACGAGGGAGGGAGGAGGCCTCTGTGATGCTGCTGGGAAATAAGTCGACTGCCCTGCTCAGCGCCCGTGATTCCAGTCCTGAACTCTGCTCACTTTCTACGCCAAGGAGGTGAGACTCAGTAGGGGTCTGGGTGGCCCCTATCTGCTGACCAGACTCCCAGAGACCACTTGTAACAGAAACACACGAGCTGCGCGGCAGTAGAGTTAGAAAAAGGAGAAAAGGCCCTTTCCTGGCACTTCTGCATGTGTCTCCACACCCTCACCTGTGATTGCGCGCCTGTCCAGGGTTCCCGTGGCTCTCGGGCCCACAGCTGCGGGAGGGGACAGTGTCTCCTTTCTGAATCCTGAGCCGGGCACACTGTGGATACTTGGTCAATGTTAACCGACTAGCTTTATCATAATGGATGACGATCACAGGCTTCACCAGGGCACCTATCACTTCAGACGGCAGCGACACACGGCACCACCCAGGGAGCGAGCTGCTGACGGGACTGAGCAGGAGCCCTCCTGAGCTGGCGCAGCACTGTCCTTTGGCGACAACGTCCCCGCAAGGGTCCAACCTCGGGCGGCAAAGGCTTCTTTTGAACTCTCTCCGGAAGGTACTGGTTACTGGTCTGTGGTCCAAAGGGCAGAGGAGCCTTTTATTCTCGTAAAAGGACAGATGATTCTATGGGCTCTTTGTCTTCTGTGGAGAGTTAGACCTGACTCTCATCACATCTGCCCAAGGTATGAATGGGGGGAATGACGCTAATTCTGCTCTTCATCCAAACACCTACAATAACTTTTTTTTAGTATAGAATTTTCTGTTTTTGAGAGCCAGCTAGGTGGAGAGTCCTGGACTGAAGGAGGCCACTCGCTAGGTTAAGGCCAAGTGGGGAGCCAGCTGTCCCTGTGTGCTGTGGGGTGGGTTTAGGGTTGCCTACTCGTGATCTCCAGCCTGGTCTCTGCTGGCTCAGACCCACAGGGGCACCGTGCCACAGCAACCGCAGCCACAGCAACCACTAAAACGCGGCCAGGTACTGCCAAACCTCATCACTGAATTCACTGAGTCCTGTCAACAACCTGCGTCATCTAGAAAGGCCGATGCCCTGTTTGTCTGGATTTGCCCGACAGATCTGTTCACTGTCAAACATAGCCCACCTGAGGACAAGGGAGTCACTGTGGGGCCAAGGAGGGCCTGATGTCAGATTCCACGACGCTCACTGGGTCCCTGCTACAAGTTGTGCACCGTGCCAGCCACGCCCACTGCCTCCAGTGAGATGCTCAGGACCCAGCGAGGAAAATGTGATCGCCTCCATTTTACAAAGGACAGGAGTCGCAGCTGGGAGACACTTAGTAACAGTCTCGTGGCCACAGGGTAGAAAAGGGGAAGCTGGCTTTTCAATCGGAAGCGGATGCTAACTCACCCCACAGTTGACTCCTGCCCAGACTGCCTGCATTCTAGGGATGGGCAAGTGGGTCACCAGGTGGAAAGCCCTCCCTGATGGTCAGCTAACACCTCTGTGAGGCCGACTGTGGTGGGTTAGCACTGACCTCCCCACCCTCAAATACATCTAGATCCTAACTCTAGTACCTCGGAACATGACCTTCTTCAGAAATAAGGTCTTTGCACGTCTAATTAAGAATCTCAGTCTCTTTGGGTGGGCCCCAAGTCCAGACACTGGTGTTCTTAGAACGAAGAAGGAAGTGTGACCAGGACACAGGAGAGAAGCCCGTGTGGTGACAGAGACAGAGGAGTGATGCCGCCACAAGCCAAGAACCACCAGAAACTGGGAGAGGCAAGCAAGGACCCTCCCCGAGAGCCCCTGGGGGGAGCGTGGTCTTGCTGACTCCTTGATTTTGGACTTCTGGCCTCCAGAACTGTGATAGGAGATATTTCTGCTGTTTTTTAGGGTGCCCAGGGTGTAGTGATTTGTTACAGCAGCCATGGGAAACTGATCACCAACCCTGACCTCACAGATCTGAGCCAGAGTGAAGGGGTGGGGGCAGGAAGAATGCAGGGGAGAGGAAGGATGAGGGACAGGGAAGTCATGTGCAAATGTGGTGTTCTTTCCTTTCTGCCCACCCAACAGACTTCTTCTTTGAACCGAAACCAAAATCAATCACAGAAATCAATACCCGGAAACGTCAGCACTCTCAGAATACGTCTCATCAGCTTCTCAGAAGACTCTCACCTACTTGAGGCTCTAGGCCGTGGGTCTTAATTTCGTGATACGCACCTCTGCAACCTCAGAGTTGTGATGAAGATAACTGATTCTGGAGAGAGACTATAATAGCCTCAGGCTTTTTAAAAAGGCAAATTCACCTTGAGAAAAGGAAAAGTACGCATAACCCATAATTCTACCACCCTAACAGAATTATTTCTCATTTTCAAAAATTGCCTCTCAAGTGAAATGATTTTCCTCTGCTCCTAACCAGGTAAAGCGGTACTTTGGGAGGGCGGGAAGATGCTCACTCAGCTAATCGTGAACCCAGAAGTTGTTTGGCTTTTGTCAAAGATATGAGGGATCACCACTATGATTCTTTAAGAAGGTTTCCCCAGAGGAAAGTAACCATTAACCGCGACTTCCTTCAGGATGTCACTTTACATCTCATCGGAACAAAGTCCTTTCATACAGTACCGAAGACTTTATCATCCATTCTCAACCCTGCATTTTGGTATGAGCCCCCCAAACAGAAACAGACCATTTCAGGATGTCTAGCATTATTAAAAAATGAGATATGATAGAAAACTGACCAATCATAAAGCAATACTCAGGAGGTTAAAAAAAAAAAAAGAAGAAAGAAAAACCTTCTCACATGCATCCGGTCACTGAGCCCTGCCAGCAATACCACCTGGCAGAGCCTCCTTCCCCCCATTCTACAGACAGGGAAACTGAGGGACAGAACGGGGGAGTGATACGTATGTCCTGAGTGGTAAGCTGGGATTCCACCATACTGGCCCCGAAGTGTGTGCCCTTGACCTCTATGTTACATAAAGCTCACGTTCTGAAGAGCCCAGCTGAGGGTTTAACGCAAGGCTTTTCACCTCTTGCCTTAGCTTTATTTAGGCCGCCAATGAGAAACAGCAAGGTAGAGTTGATGGAGGAGGCGGACTTGAAGGCAGGCGAGGTGAAGTTATAGCTCAGACCCCATGGCCACGAGGGGAACAGAAAATGATAACTCAGACGCACTCACAGGAAGGCCCTCCAGGATGGAGGAGTTCGACACAGAAGCCAAGTGTCCCTCCTAGTCAAGAAAATGCCTAGAGCCACTTCTGTGGGTGGAGGAGAAAGCACAATGACTATAAACGAGATGCTTGTTGGGATGGTACCTAGACGACCTGTGGAGAGAGGACCTCGCCATCACGGCTGATGGCCGGAATACTTGACAAGGGGCACGGCCAGGAGCTGGCCTGCACTGCCGACCACACGGGATTCTGTCCTGGGTACTGGCTCGGTCACCCTGGTGCGACCAGCTGCACCCCCTGCCCGTACCCTCACTTCACAGAAGACACAACAGGCCCAGGGAATCGAGTGACTCATCTGAAGAGACACAGCAAGAGGACAGGGCCGAGACTTCTATAACGTGCTACCCAGATTTTCTAAGAAAACGTTGTCAGCTCACTCTGAGAATATAAATAAGTGTTTAAAATGCTTTTAGAAAGATTCCCATTCAAATACAGTTGAACTGAAAAGAAAACTGGTGGAATAATATTTTGTGACAAGCACACATCACGTGAGCCTCACGTGTCAGTGCCCGTAAATCCCGACCCGGAGCACGGCCACACCCATCTGTGTGCACGTGGCCCCGGGCTGGTTCCGCATCCGTCGGCAGAGCCGGTGGCTGCGACAGAGACCACACGGCGTGCAGCGCTGGAAATATTTACTATCTGGCCCCTTGCAGGAAAAACTTACTGGCTGCTGATCTAGAGAGTTTATTTAGAAGAATTATTCTTTTTCGGATGATTAAAAAATGAGCAAGACTGCAGTATAATAATAAAACAATTTACAAATAACACAGTCACTCTAATTACTAACTTCTATAAACTCGAAGGGAGTCTCTGTGCCGAGTGTGTTCAACCTTTGACGGAGAGCCTTCCCCTAATGAGACTGACTTTCCGCTTATCTGATTTCTAGGATACAGAAAAGATCAACTGAGGATTGTGGGGGAAAACACACATTTTGTCGGAGATGCAAAATCTCCTGCACCCTCTACGATTCCGTTGCATAAGGTTCAAACACAAGCAAAACGAAGGCAGGCTGTCAGAAGCTGGATAGCTGTGACCCGCCTGGGGAGGGCAGGGAACAGGAGGGACAAGAAGGGGATGCAGGGGTGCTGCAATGTTCTGGTTTTGGATTTGAGTGCAGATCACACGGGTATATTCATTTGACAAATGCAGGCTAATGCAGGCTGATGATATTGCAATTTTTATGAAATACATATATTTGAATGTCTGTAAAAGTTTATGTATATATATTCCAGAAAGAGAGAGAGAGGAACGAAGGGAGGGGAGCGGAAGGGAGGAGGGAAGAGGGAGGGGAGAGAGGGAGAGGGGGAGAGAGGGAGAGGGGAAGAGGGGGAGAGAGGGACAGACACAGACATCGATGTGAGAAACATCCATTGGTTGCCATCTGCACATGCCCCGACTGGGGACCGACCCTGCAACTTAAGTATGTCCTGTGACTGGGAATTGAATGAGACGATGCTCCAATCAACTGAGCCACATTGGTAGGGCCTGTAAAAGTTTGTATAAAAAGTGGGTGGCCTCTCTTGCACTTGGCTGTATGGCAGCTAAGAGGCTTGGTGTTTGTCCTTAGATCTGAGAGGCTGAGATGAATGGAACCCTGGAGGTCCGAGCCCAAACACTGCTCTGCAGTCTCGTGTTGGACCACGTGGGCGCTGAGTCGCAGGAGGAGAGCCAGGAGGGTCAGCCTGTTCCCGTCCCAGCTGCCTCCCTCCCACTGTCGAACGCTGTGCTGGCTTCCAGAGGACTGTGAAGTCCCCAGTCCTGGAGCTCAGAGCAGGAATGCAGCAGCCCCAGCAGGCAGCGTGGGGACTGGCCTGCCGTCAAGGAACCTTTTGACTCCTCAAGAATGTGGAGCCGGAGGAGTGATCCCAGTTCCTCGTGGTATTAAGGAAGTGGAAATTTTAGCTTTAATAACAGACCACTGGTCCCTCCCAAGGAATTTATTTTATTTAGGTCAAGGTTAAAGAAAAAATTATTTATGACACTTCTTAAAGCAGTAAGGCAGACTTTATTCCCGGGGCCTAGTGCAGAGGTACAGGGACCGCTATGACAGGGTTTTGGCGCAGGGGAGAGACACTGGGCTCAACTCCCAGGAGAACAAGGAAAAATGGGAACTTACAGCCAAGGAGCAGAGTGCAGGGCAGTGGGTGGCAGGTCACTGAGGAAGCTCCAGGGGTGAGGGGGGTTCCTGCTGCAGGCAGGCCAGGGGATGGGGAACCTTGTCAGTTACAGGAGGATCAGACATTGAGGATGGGGGTTCTTGCTGAAACTGGACAATGCAGAGACAGACACCAAAGCCCCACACATCAGGGGCTAGTTGGGAGGCGAGTTTGGAGGAGAATGACTAGCAGGGGTGTCCAAACTTTTGGCATCTCTGGGCTACACATCAAATACATTGCAACACATAATCACAAAAGAATCTCATAATGTTTTAAGTGAATTTACGATTTTGTGTTGGGCTGTATGCACGGCCACCCTGGGAGGCAGGTGGCCCATGGGGCGCAGGTTGGACACCTCTGGACTAGAGTTTGGTCAAGGAGGAAATCTTTGTCAAAGCCGCAGGTAGCTACAGTGTGGAAGTCACATCAGAGTTCTTCAGAGTAAGTTGAAAAATTACTCAGTAAAATACCTGATTTTATAGCTTTGTCAATTTATTTGTCTTTTTAAAACCTATTGCATGTCCACTGTGCCTGGGCGACCTGAGAGATGCTGGGCCCACCAAGACGACACCTCCCCGGGTGTTGAGGAGCTCCGAGGTAGTGGAGGAAGGAGGGTCCTTCCCTTTCGAGGTGTCACAGAAAGATAGTGACACCTGCACTGGGGCTTGAAGGACAAGTAGGAGGGAACCAGGGGAAGGAAGGAGGGAAACCCAGCCCCTCCCTTTTTTAACCTAGACTAGGAAGTGACAGCATATAATTTCTCCTTGCTTCCAGCTAGAGCTTCCCCTTGCACCCACTGCCCTCCCAAGCAAGTAGACTACTAATCACTTTAAAATGCAAATTGGATCCTGTCACACTCTAAGCAGTTGACTGGCTTCCTCTGCCTTCCAGCCTCACCTGGCTGGGCTAAGCTGCAGCCACAAAGACCGCCTTCAAGGCCTTGACCTGGCAAAGCAAGATTACACAGCGATTACTGCACGAACTTGGGATCCAGACCCCCTGGGTTCAAAGCCCACCACCCTACTAGCTTCTCTGTGCCTGAGAGGCACCTACCTTGTAGAATTTTACAAGGATTCGGCATCTGTAGGCTGGAGCCTGGCACAGAGTAAACCTCGCTAAGTGGGCACTGCAGCCACGGCCACTGCTGTTCCTATCGGTCTCCTTCTGTCTCTCAGCTTGTGGTCCTGGAAAGCGCTTTCTTCAAGCTCACAGGCTGACCTGAGGCTACCTCCTACTTCAGGTTCAGCTTAGATGTCACCCCTTGACTCCTGTCCCTTTCACGCTCCTGTCACCATGTTTAACGATGCAGTTATTGCTATGAGGACTGGTTTGGTATCTGTCCCCCTCACTAGTTTGTGCGTCCCACAAAGGGTAAAGCCACTTCTGTCTACTCGGCACTGCACCCCAGCCCCACCACGGTGCTCACTTAGGGACTCACTCTCGAATGTGTGTACAAACATATTCCGGGCCAAGCAGCAGAGCCCCAAGAGGCTATGGCCCACACAGGTGCGAGGAGCCCCCTGCAAGGGAGACAGAGGTGACAGCGAGGAATGGACTGGAACGGATGCCCAGGGTTACATCACACAGGGCAGCCCACGAGCTGTGTTCAGGGAAGTCACCAGGAAGTCTGAAATACAGCGGTGCTGGCCTTGGGGTGTTGTCCACAGCACAGAGGGCCCAGGGTGTGACGGGGAGGAGGGGCAGGAGTAGAGGCAGGTGGCCAGTAGGAGACTGTCCCAGCAGTCACAGATCTGGATGAGGACACAAACCCCCAGCCTAGGACACAGAGGTGAGGCCTGACTCGAAATAAGAGATGTAGAAAGGGCAGAACCTGGGGACTCCTAGATGGGGCTACTTCTTTAGCATGGCCAGGGAATTAATTTCACTTGTTTTGTTTACCTCATTTATACCCCACTCGGAGGAAGGGGCAGTCTGTGCAGCCCAGCCCAGCCCCAGAAACTGTTTGCGGCCTCTACTGTGTTGTCCCATCGACCAGATGGCTGAATGGGTTGCTGAGCTCCCTGGGGCCAAAAGACGCATTTCCTGGACTGGCATTTTAGAGGCGGTGAATACAAACGGACATAGACTCCTTTGTGCTGAAGTCCTCCTCCACTTTACCCCTCTCCGAGGAGGTGAAACCACATTGAACTGCGGGATTTCTGAGGCCAAGCCTTGGGGATGTGACACGTGGGAGCTCGACCCAGCCTGTGACCACTGTCTACTCTCACAGGCGGGCTGACCTCGGGGTTGCCTGACTCTGGGATGGGATGAAAGGCAAATGTCAAAGACAGAGAATGAATGCTGGATTGTTTCTTTTCACAGCATTTTCTAGTTTTTTAAAAATCAGTCTCTTCCTCCCTCATAGATAAAAAGACAAACAGTTTCTGAACCTGGCATTTGGGAGGCAGTGGGGGGAGTGGATGGAGACCTGATGGGGGTGGAGGAGGCGTCCATCCGGCACAAACCCGGCATCACGGCTGGTCCGGGCCGCCAACGGGCAGGTGTACAGGCAGAGCAGGCAGCTGGGAGGGGGTGGCAGGCGCTGAGGATCGGAAGTGAAGCGCACAGGATTGAAAACAGTGACTCATGCGGCATCAGGGGACAGGAGAGGAGCACCCCCTCCCCTGCTGTCACCCCCACCTTCATGGAGTATCATTCTCTGCTCTCAGGATAAATGTGACAGGGGACTTCCGGTTAAGATGCTACTGTACATGCACGCTTTGGGCCTCTCCTTCAGTACCACACACACACACAGAAACACTAAAAAACAGGAAATCAGAATGGTGTCTACTTCTATACAAAATGAGCATCTCCATGAGCTAGAAACTGAGCAGAAACCCCAAGCTGTAATTAGAGCAGAAGCTACAGGCCTGCCGAGCTCCAGGTCTGAAGCAGACCAGGGGTGGGCAGTTTTGGCTCCCACAGAAAGAGAGGCTAAAAGTGGCCAAGCAAGGAGGGGAGGGTGCTGAAGTCCAGTTGCAAGGAAGCTGTGGCTGACCCCCCAACCCCCATCATCAGAGGACCCTCCTGCCCAGGCCGTAGGACACATCCTGGGAGGCCCTTGACTTCAGAGACAAAATCAACTTTTATTCTAGTCTGGAAAGGAAATTTGTACTTCCCAGGCCAAAACCAGGAGACCTCCGACGCAGAAACAAAGGGCTTGACGACCGGAGCAAGGAATGCAAAAGGCCCCGTCTCCAGGACTCCGGTGGCAGACCCCCTGTGCCCTGCCACCTGCCCAAACCGAAGGGTCTGTTTGTTTCTCCAGCTACGAATCCCTCCAACTACCAACTGCTGAGATCAAAAGTGCAATGCTACTTTCCACCAGGAAACAGCTTAAGCGCTTGAGAAGGGAGAAACGAGAGACGGAGCACATGCCACCCACCGCAAACCCTTTGCGAAGTGACAAGAACGCCCCGAGGTCTCCTTGCTCAGGAGAGAACACGGGTGTTCCCCTGTGTGTGCTCCCTGCTGCAGGCTGAATCCGCTAGTTGACCACGTGACTCGCTGGGCAATTACATAACGTGAAATTTCAAGCCTGGTCAAGTCGTACGTAGATATCAAATTTCTCGATTTGTGAATAGCAGAAATAATATTTCAGCATGAAAAAAGTCCTACGGCACTTTGCAAAAATCACCAGGAAGCAAATTATATGCCAAAGGAAAGAGCCACAGGCTTTGGCACTTCAAAAGGGAGTGATTTCAAATTACAGACTGGTCTTAATTATTCAAGCTCTTCCCTCATCATACTGGTACATCTAGAACAGGGGCTCCGGTCTCTCCCATGCTTCGAATTAGCTTCCTGAGGTCAGAATCCAAGCTTCCTTATGCCTCGTCAATTGCCACAGGGGATGGTGCTGCAATGGTGACATTTGTTTTAGTTTGTCTTCCTATGCACGATACAGACGTAACGGTGCACACAAAATTTCATGCCCTTATTCTAAACACCGTGTCGAACTGATTTTCCGTGTTGTGACATAGTTGTCTTAGCCACCATTTGGAACTACTGTAATTTATTTTGCCTTTCTTCCAGTTATTAGATGATTGGGTGTTTCTAATTTTACGTACTAATATTAACACTAACACCTATTATCCAGACATCGTCCTCCAGTGTTGCTTCATTTGGTCCTCAAAACAATACTAAAGGTGATAATAGACAACTTTTTAAAATTATTGACAGTATCGCAGATGTCTCCCATTGCCCCCCTCTGTCCCCCTCCCCCCAGCCCTCACCCCCTCTCAGCCTTTGCCTGTGTCCATGGGCTGTGCATCTATGTTCCGTGTCTAATCTCTTCCAGTCCCCTAAATAGGCTGTGCTTACTGCGTATTTTCTATGTGCCAGACAAGGTTCTAAGTGCTTTGTCTATTAAAATTTTATTTTAAGAAAACGTCGGCAGCAGAGATTACTGTCACCCCTGTTTGACGAGACGGAAACCCAGGCTCAGAGGCCTGGTCACTTGCCCGAGGCACAGAGCAGGTGGACAGCCGTTTGAATCCAAGTGTAACAGAGGTGCAGCCCACCGACCGGGTGGTGAGTGCACCGTCACTCTGTTGGGGTGAGCATTTCAACATTTTCCTAACAATCTGGCTCTTAAAATGTGGATTCTTCCTTCAGGTACATGAACACGGAAGTGAAATTGCTAGGTCAAGGTTATAAATAGGAAAGCTTATTGATACATATTGTCAAATTCATTTCCAAAAAGACCATATAAACTTGCAGACAAGCTACGAGACTGCCATTTTCATTTTGCCCCCCTTACCGCCCCTGCGTGCTGTGATCTCCTTCACTGAGTAAGCAGGATCCTGTTTCACATTGTTTTATGTCTCTCGAGTCCATTTTCCTAGATGGCTGTTTACAGGTGGCATTTCATCTTTCGAGATGGTGGAACAATTTTTTGAACCGGTGGGTGGATATGGCCCTTCGAAATGGAAGATGGTACTCTGGAGGCCAGGTGGAGCTCGCTAAAACCACCAGCAGAGCATGAAGTCGAGGAGTGGGGCTGTGTTTTATCACAAATGCTCGTCCACAGCGTTCTAACGACCTACAGTTACAATCTACAGTTACCCAACTGGTTCAACTCACGAACCCAGTGTTTCTATGCGACACGTTGTGGGGCAGGGGGCTCAGGATAAAGCCCCTCTGCACACAAAACACAGCTCTTTCAAACTCATGAAGGCAAATGCATAACTGTCAAAGTTCCCGGCCAGCAGTTCTTGGAACCTTTTCAAAAATGACTGGGGGGGAGGTCACACTTTGAGTTTCCAAGTAAGGTCTCCCCGACTCCTCTACTACTCAATTACTGAATGCTGCATTTTTAAAAAGTGAAACTGGCTGAAAAGGGGACAAAGATGCATCCCTCATACATTAGCAAAAACTAGTACGAAAACAAATTATGTAATATATTTTTAAATATTTGAGTCACAGAAGCTCCCAGGAAAGATTCAGCGGTTAGGAGGTTAAATGTAGGTCACCTGGACGATTTGGTTCACTGAAACATTCCTGGAAAGCTGGTTCACCTTGGGCATTTTCTTAGAGTAGTTATTGATACTTTTCACAGCCTTTCAAAACACAATACTCATTCTGAAAAGTATATAAATCCAATTGAAGGTTAACCGAGGAGTATCTAGGGATGTTAGGGATCTCACGGATTTTGTCTGGGGTCACAGCATCACAGATACCAGCCACTGAATATTCCATGTCTGTCAGTGTGCCCGACAGGCAGCACCCCAGGTACGCGGGGTGACGCGCTGGGACAACACCGACACGGCACCATCACACGCACGGAACCGTCCCTACACCGTAGCCGGGAGCAGCAGTCACCCTGCTGCTCACCGTGTCCACCAGCCTTTTCAAGTCTCAGCAGGGAGATGTACCTACCCTCCCGACCCCTGCTTCCAACGGAGCGACCTCCCTTTCACCTGTCCTTTATAATGAGGTTTAGTGGAAGGTTTTATTTGCAGAAATGTACATCTTATGCTAAACAAAAGTTTTAGAACCATTGGCCTAGATCGGTAATCTGCTTTCTAGGAATTATAATTTCCAAGGAATTCACTTCGGTTGTTCAATTAAACTGAAGTGAATTTAAACCATGGTTTTTTTTTCCCCCCTCCCCTCAGATATATTTCCCCTGACCGATTTATTTGACTAAAAGTTCCAAATTAGCTTTTTCTCCCATCAAGGAGACCGTTCTAAGTATCAGTGACAACAGTTAAAATGATTATGCCGTGTGAAACTTATTGCTAATTTGGCATATTATGATTTGTTAACAGGCAAGTAGTCATACTTAAACATGTCTGTATAGGCTGACAAAAATTACTTTAGAAACACACGTAGCAGACCTATAATTCCCAGAGCCAGCCCCTTTCCTATATATTCAGCCACCCCACGTGAACTGCTCCTAACACGAAAACATAGAAATAAGTGCATGATATGTTGCCATGTGACAGGCATCAGGAACAAGAAGTTTCTGCACCTTAAGATCACTCCAGAATTCCTCCATCGTGCTGACTCTTTAAAACTGTGCTTTGGTTTTTCACACCTTGCACGTCCACAGACATTTAACAGGAAATTTAAAAAACACGTCAACGCGATTAGAACCTCGCTGCAGTGGTGGGTTTATGCAAGCAGATTTATTCCCCACTTGTCACAATTTAGAAACATGCTCACAGACACTGCCTCGCTTTATCCTCACAGCAATCTTAGAGACGGGGGTGTGGCTTTCACACGCAGCTTTAATGTTACCACTTGAGGGGTGGGGGAGCATCTACAAAGAACGGCTAAGTTACTTGTTCCAGGTCCAGGACTAGAAGCTGGAGCTAGAACCCAGGGCTCTTGGCTTCCAGCCCAGAACACATCCCACTGGATTATGCTGTCAATCGGCTGGAGAAAACTTCAACCCCACAGTTCAGGTTGAAGATTTGATAGCTATTTAAATACTCAGCTCCAGGCAAGCAGTTATATGAAGATATTACATGTAATTTTAATAGGAAAACTGCCAAATCGAGTAAAGGGTGCCAGGGAAGCCTGAAAAAGGAGCGAAAGCAGAGTCGTTCACACCGTGGGGGATGTAGCGACAGCACGAACTCACTCTGTACACACGGGCATCGCTCCCCCTTTCACCAGCACCCAGTGGGCACCGTGCACACACCGTCGCCGAGATGCACAGTAGCCTGGGTGTCGTTTGAGGGCACTTCTAAAATAAACTGTCTTCATCAGGTTCTACAGAACTTTCAAATGCACATACGATGCATAGCCTGATGAATTACCACACGACGCCCTCCCCCCCAACGTATCCACAGTCCAATCAATAGTCCAGGACCTTAGTGCCTCCTTGTGCCCCTTCTAGTCCCCATCCTCCCCGACAAGGTAGTGGTTATGCTGATGCGTAGCAGTACTGATGAGTTCTGCCTGTTTTTGAACTTTAAATGTATGGAATCATTTAAAAAAAAACATGTAACTTTGTGCCTGGGTCCTGTAGTTCAACATTATGTCTAAGAGAATCACATTTTCTTGCATGTAATAGGTTTCCCATTGTGTCACACGGTATTGCATCGTGGGATTATGCCCCTCAAAAATCCATCTACCTGTGAGGACCATCGGAGTTGTTTCCAAGTTAAGGCAGCATACGTCGCGTCTTCTCCATTTACATCTCTTGACCTTTCCCTTCCCAACCAGCAATCCCCCAGGAGGCCTGTTCTCTGAGGCCCCCACTAGCCTCTGCCTGAGCCTTAATCCCAGCTTCAGCAAAGCTGAAGCCTTAAAGCAAACTATGAATTGTGGTCCCAGCATCATACCGTGGGATTTCCTGTACAAAATGAAGGCAGATGAAACTGCCCTAGCAGAACGCTGGAGCTACAGATCGGCAGTGGTTTGGGGACCGGCGGCCTCAGGTTTGCACCAGGAGGGTCCTTTTTCTGCCTTGGGCAGTACTTCCTCAGATGGTCTCCCAACACCTTGGCTCATGGGACCTAAAAAATGCTGGGGGACCCACTGATAAGGGAAGAAATGGACCCCTTGAGAAACCTTCCTTCCATTTGTCCTCACCATGCTCTGGGTTCCTTCAAGGCCTCCTCCCAGGCTGCCCCAGACATATCTCAGTAGCTGCTACTCCCCCCCAATGCTCCCAACCCCACCCTGAGCTTTAAATGAGGAGGAAGAATACAGCAACTTCCCTACTGGCAAAAATATCGAAGAGTCCACCGATCCCAGGGCAGCACCCTTCTGAATTCGGGTAGAGAAGGCCTATGGATACACCTTTTCTTGTTTTGCTTACAATTTTTTTTATTGTGGTAAAATAAACTTTACTATTTCAACCATTTTTAAGTGTGCCGTTTAGTGACATTAAGTACTTTTCACATTGTTGTGCCACCATCTCCATCATTCGTCTCCAGAATTTTTGCATCTTCCCAAACTGAAATTCTGTGTCAATTAAACACTACGTCTTCACTCCCCTCTCCACCCACAGCCCCATCCTGGCCCTGGCAACCACTGTTCTGTCTCTAAGAAATTGACTGCCCTAGGCTTATCCTCTAAATGGAATCATACAGTATTTGTCCTTTTTGTGACTGGCTTTTAATTTTTTTACGTAGCATGATGTCTCCAAGGTCCTTCCATGTTGTAGCATGTGTCACAGCGCCCTTCTTTTTAAATGCTGGATAATACGTCCCTGCATGGACATTATTTATCCATCCATTCATTGATGGACACTTCGGTTGCTTCCACCTTTTGCCTGTTGTGCCTCATGCTTTTATAAACGTGGGTGTGCAAATAACTCAGTACCCTGCTTTTATTTCTCTCGGGTGTACAGCCCCAGATGGAGATGCTGGATCGTCCACCTTACTTTTACGAGCAGCGTTAACCCCGGCTGTGGAAAGGACAGCCAGTGAATGACAGTATGAAGCTCAGACTCTAGAGGATCTGCTTTCTTCAGCTTAGAGGACAGACAGTGTCAGTGGCAGGATGCAGGCTACCCCCGCTTTGGTGCACGACTCAGCTCCCTCGGCCCGCTCACTTCTGAGCTTTATGGTTCAAAGCAGCACTGCGCTGTACTCCGGTCCAGTTTCACACACTGACGAGGAAGTTGGGTTTCTTCATTACAACAGGATAATGAACTCTGTCCTCAAAATGTTAAACTCCAGCTTTGTCGGTAAACACAAGATCTCTCGTTAATCTCGACTGAATTAAAAAGCATGTGAAAATGATCATGTCTGCACACCTAACCTGCTACCACTTTATCGGATTAATCACATCAGTCTAATTGAACAGGCTTCAGAATCGTTTAAAATGATGTGTTTTGAGGAAAAGAGTAGCTCTTGCTCTCTACAGGCCCACCTTCCCACACACTGGTCTCATTGGTACTTTAAACCCCAGCAGGCTTTGGCTGAATCAATATTTAAATGGGGAGACTTCCGGGGAAAACCCGAGAGGGACAGAAGCAAGCAGAGAGAGAGGAAGCACTGCCTTAAGCAGACGGTCAATAACCTCCCCAGCCCTGTGACTGGCTCCTACAGATGGAGGCTGGGGTGGGCCCTCAAACTCCTTACAGCATCTCTGAGGTCTCAGCCAGGTTTGCCCAGAATTATCCCAAGTGCTTTGAAAACCTCCAAGACCTTGTGCCAACCCAGATCAAATGGAAGGAAAATGCCAGAGATGGGGCTGGTACTATTTTTAAGTTCTCCAAGTACAGCCTGAATTTAAAAAGCAGACCTGGAAGGAAATTCAGACTTTGTCTCGATGGTGTTGCACTGCTTCCAAATGGCCTTTTTGTACATGATCCCATTTGATGCTCTCAGCAAGGCCGCACGGCGAGGTGGGCTGACACTGCTGCGCCTGTTTCACAGATGGGGAAGTGGAGATTCAGAGAGCTGGGGTGACCTGCCCAGAGTCCCGCAGCTGACTCAGGGCTGCACAGCGCCAGCCCTCATTCTTCCCTCAACATCACGCTGCTTCACAACAGGGAAAACTTTCTGGCGAGAATCAGAACTCCCCCTCTGAAGAATACACTGGTGATGGGCTTGAAATGCAGACAATCTTTTATATTTTCCCAAGCCTGCATAACACTACTTACGAATATTCCTAATTTTTCATAGAAATGGCTTCGACTTCAGTTTGCTTTGTAGGTTTCGAATTGCATTCTTGCTTGCTTCTGCTCCTGATTTCCTGTGGGCTCAGCCGAGGCCTCCCTGCCATTTCTTTAGGGTTCTGATGTAACTGTTACACAACTCTCCTCGGCACTTGAAACGCCACGGTCTCTGCGAGTCTTCGGAGGGAGAGTCGGCCTCTGCCAAGCACACCCACATCCCCAGCTCTCCAATTTATAAATGACTGCTCTGCTGTTTACATAGGAGAGAACATCCTTGCTGACAAGGAAGAGCCAACATCCTAAATGGAACCTTCGACTCCAAATGTGAACCAGAAATCATTCAGCTGCAACGTCCCCACCACGATTTTTTTAAAGCCTTCCTCTATATGCCCCAAGCCTCCGTGGGCTGTCTCATAGCTCAGAGCTTCCTAAAAGGGGAAAGGGGCACTTAGAAACACTATAAATAGAGAATTTCAAAATCTATCGGCCCCTGTGGCCAGAACTCATTAGATCTGAAACTGACTTCTTGCACAGAGTCTGCAGCCCAATTACCGCTGTTCACACACAGGAGAAATGATCTTGAGAACATCAGGATTCCACCTTTAAGCTGTTTACTTGAAACAATCCCCCAGGATTGTTTTTGGACGGGCTTAATCCTTAAATAAATTAATCCTGAAAGGATTTGTGAAAGGATACCCTTGAAGGCTTACAATGGAGAGTTGCAAAAGTATCACACACAATTCTCAGTAAGAGAAAGGTTGCTTCCGCTGACAGTTTTTCTACAGCTCTGTCCCTGCCTGGCTGCGTGTCTTTGGGTGAATAACCCATAACCTCGCTGAGCCTCAGTTACCTACACTTTTAAAGACAAGAGTGCCGGGGGGCTTCTGTGCCTTGTCCCTGCTCAAACAGTCTCTGTTTCGAGGACTCTTCTGCCCTGACCGTTTATGATCTAGTACAAGAGCTACAATGGATTCCAATGTGTGGGTCCCTGAGCTGTTCCTCTTGAGACCAGAGGGACCCTAATGTGAAGTTATGGTAAGGGAGAGACCCCCCAGGACTTAGTCCCTCCTGATACTTGCTCAGTTCTCGCCGGCATTGCTTCTGCTTTGCCCTGGGCCCATCCATTTCCTCTAGTAAGACAACTTCAGACATTCACTGAAGAGCAAGCCCAGCCGGAGGTGCGCCAATCCCAGCTGCACAGCAGGACCACCCACACCTGATCCTTAACGGAAGCTTCTGGCTCCCTTCACTCACCTCCACCTTGAGGGCCACCACCCCAGATGGGGGCTTTATCAACTTTCACCTGAGCCACTGCGGATGAACATTCTCACTGCTGTTCTCACGTTCTGCCTTTTTTTCTCCTTCCAGGCTGTAGTCAGGGTCATCTTTCTGCCCATCTCACTCCTGACACTTCCTGTCTCTGTCCACCTCGGCGCCCCCCCCCCCCCCCAGTGCCCACAGTGCTCAGGCCCACGGCCAAGCTCCCTTCGACCTGGAATGCACTCTCCTCTGCTCTCCCCTAGATGGTTCTAGACGTCCTGTGAGTCTCAGCGTTGAGGTCCGGTCCTAGCAGAGCCGTGCCCACCATCCAAAAGCAGCAAGCCCTTCTCTCTTATTCTCTATCAGTGCACCTCACTTTTTTGGCTTATGAGGCACCTAGCATGACTTTAATGTGTTTGTTCGCATCTATGTTTGCTGTCAGTCTCTTCAACTAGACCATGGACCTCGGAAGTGGCAATGTCTGTTTCAGTGTCTACAGAATGCCTGGCATGTAGTGGTTAAATACACATCTGGTCTCTGAATGAACCACCAACCAAATCAACAGTCAAACCTAGCAGTGTGGGACCCAGCCATGTTTCATGCGAATTTCTGGATGCATAGCGGTTCCCATGTTGGCTTGGGCTATGAAGTCTCAAATATGTCAGAGTTTGGCAGCCACTGGCTTTACTCAGAAGCAACAGTTGCATCACAAGGCTCCCCAGATGTCGGCAAGGAGCGTGCTTGCTGGGAGGCACCTGGAATGCAGGAGGACAGTGCAATCTGCCCGTGCAGAACCTGGGCCTGCAGGAAGGGGTCCCATCTAGTACCCTGGGGCATCTATCAGCATATGAACTCAAAACACCGTTCTCTAGAAAACTTCCCCTCACAGGCCAGCAGAAAACCTACCAGGGTGGGGCACACCATTCATTAGGGAAAAAATACTGGAAAAAAAATTTCCAAATTTTGAAAATACAAGATGAAAAAATCTGCTGAAGAAATCTCTGTGAGCTCTACTACAAAGTACCCTAAACGAGGAATTAACCTTGGCTTAAAACTGTTCAAAAAAGTCCCTCCCTGCCTTATAAAACAAACCATATTATGGTATCTACTCCATGAAGAGAGCGTACTGAATGATTACACTGAATATATGCACTTAAAAATCCTAATGAGTAATCTGCCACCCCGCCCAAATTTTAAGACTTGCATAACCCATGAGACCCTGCGCACCATTTTCTGAGTCAGATTCTGCACCCATTCAAAGAGTAACTATGGAAGCGTGAGTGACAGGTCTAAGAAATGTCAGCAGGCAACCGCTATTGTAAGTAGAGTGCCTGAATACGATATATTACTAACAATTTCAGAATTGTAATTTGTATCAAGTTGTCTTTGTGCAACTTGCTTCACAGAGAAGTGTCCCTGAATAATTCATTATGTATCTTCCTCAAGTCCCTTAAAAAAAAAATCAGAGACACCACAGATAATATTCTATCCCTTAAATGAGTTCTATCCATTCCTTTTTCCTACCAGTTGAAGTAATGTCCCTGGAGGCACAGGAGGAAAGAAGTCACTCACTGGTCTCTGAAGAGCTTTGGAGACCAGGGGCTTCTGATGCTGTGAACTGGTCTGGTCCAGTCATCAAGCTGCTGGGCTTCCTCCTCCCCCCACCCTGCTCCTACGTGGTCCTTCCCGGGGGAGTGAGCACACTCTCTTCCACACCCACCTAACTGCCTGTCACATGTCTTGGAGCTCTTCAAACTTTCTCTTTCTTTGTTTAAACATTTCCATTTCTATAGCTCCAGGAGTCCACTTTTCCATAATCCCTTTGAGTGGTATGTCATGGGCTAAAATGGAATTAGGTAGCTTTCATCACCTAATGCCTATAAAAACTACTGTCTTTTAAAAAAGGAAAAAAAGAGACCATTTTTGGAGCACAAGAGTTAACTCATTGGGATATAGCTCCAGATGCAGGTGCATATTTAATAGATGTTTTCGGGTGATAAAAACTGAATCTTGAATTTTTAAAGTGCCTTTCGGTGAAAGACCCAAAAGTGTTCAGAATGGAAAGTTTCCAGGCAGTAAACAGAAACTCGACGCCTGGAGGTGTTCTGAGCAGAGGCAGCTCAGTGGAAAAGAACCCCAGTATCAGCGAGGCGGCCCCCTGGGTGGCGTGCCCATGCCGAGCAGCGCTGGACGGATGCCTTCCTTTTCAGGGAACATTTTTCTCCAGAAAAAGTGGTAGCAGTTGAAAATACCCTCGGCAAAACAAATGAGAAGGCTCTATATTTAATGACAGGAACCAAAAAATAATTAGTTGCATTCATTGCCACGGTGTGACAAATGAAATGCTCCGTGAATTCTTCTTGGATTCACACATTTTTCGTCTTAAATAGCACCTGGGGGGGACACCCTTCACCTAAGGACAGTCTAAAATTGCTACCGAAACAGTTCGTCAGTGGCCGTCGTTCATAATAGCTGTGCCAGTAACAGTCACAGAAATAAAGCCAAAGACTTCTCGTCCCTGTAACTCAAATGAGAGTCTGGGTGGACTGTTCTTCAGCAGAGCAAGTGGTTCTTCAAGAACACGCTAGGCTACGAGTCACCACATTGCCCAGACATTTTGCAAACGGAGGCAGAAACTAGGATTTTTCCAGGACGTACTCCCGAGGAGGAACATTTGTAAGACTTTGGTAAAGAGTATCTTCCACACTGGGTGGGGAGGCAGCAGTCTTGCTTCTTTGTCCAAAGGTGCCCAAGTGACATGGGTGAGAGAGCAACACAACAGGAAGTTAAGGGCGAAAGCATTTCTCTGCCAGGATTCTGCGATATGACGGAAAGGCGCGCCCCTGGGGGTGAGGGGTCCCTGGGAGGCAATCTCCATAAAGGAGGTCTCACGGGTGCTACAGCCAAGAAGCTGGCTGCGCAAAATGGGCGACGCACACTCCACATGGCTCTGCCTCGACCCAGCACGTCTCTGGGTCCTGGAGGAAGAACAGCCCCTCCTGAGTAGCTGTTACATTTAAAATACCTACTGTGCTGGCTTCTCAGCAAAATAGAATCCCTGCCTTCAGAGAGTTCCCAGCCCACTAAAGGAGACACCTCATAAGCACTATGGGATGGAGCCAACACAATAGTATTACGTGTTCAGGGGCAACAGGTAGCCCTACCTGGCTGGTCCGCTCCTGCAGGAAGGAGAAACCTGCCCTTCAATGGACCGCAGAGCTTGGGGAACTGAGAGGAAGAGGCTGCAAACAGGGCAGCAGATGTCACAACCAAATTACCTTTGCGTCCATATATTTACTTGGTTGGTTAGGGGCAAAAAAATGTTTTTCGATCCTTTAAAATAAAAGCTCATCCTGCCTTTGGAGGATGGGTAGGGTTTGAAAGGCAGAAACGAGCCCAGCAACATCAGGGAGAAGTGCTCTAGGAACAGGAAGGGTGTGAGCAGACTCACAGGAGTGTTACCTTCCAGTCTGAAGCTTGAAATACAGGTCCCGATGGGAACCTAGAAACATGTCATAGCATGATTATGAACGGAAGCCCTAAGAATCTTCTAGGTCAAGGACGTGTTAGGTAGGCTTTCTGCTACACAGCCTGGGTCTCTGTGGCCCCAGGTTCACACTTGTTCTAAGTTCAAAGGAGTTCAAAGCTGCTTTTTTGAGAAGTCTTAACCCTGCCTTTGGGTCCTCTCCAAATGCAGTCAGGTGTGTCTTTCCCGTCTCCACTCCATGCGGTGCACAGCCCTCTGCTGAGGAGCCTGTGCTTCTCACCTCTGCAACTTTAAAGGCCTCGTGTCCCATCTCAGCTTGTGAATCAGCTCAGCTCTCCATCAGCCTCTAATCTCTATCCCAAGCCCAAAGTTTATTCCTCAGCCTCCAAGAAGCCTTTCCAATCGCTGCAACCACACATGTCACCTTCTGAATAATCGCAAGATGGCACGAGCTTCCCAATATGCAACCAGTTCTTAAGCAACTTGAGTGCAAGGGCCATGTCTAAGACTTTTTGGTCTCTTCTGAGTGCCTAGCAGAGTGCCTGATAAATGTCAGGACTCACTTCCAAGATGCTTTCCTCACAGGGCTGCTGGCAGGAGGACTTGGCTTCTTCCCAGTCGACCTTCCAAGGGCTGCTTGAGTGTTCTCACAGCACGGCCCCTGACTTCCTCCGAGTCAGCAGTCTGAGAAAGAGTAAGGAGGAAGCTACGATGCCTTTCACATCGAGGGTAAGAAGTCATACACCGCCACTGCTACCATATGCTGTTTATTAGAAGCAAATCACGAAGTGCAGCCCTCACTTAAGGGTATGAGATTTAAGCTCCACCTCTTCAAGGTAGGAGTGCTGAAGAATGTGTGAAAATACTTCAGAATCACAGTGGGGAAGCCCTGGAGACATGTGAAAAGGATGGGTATCAGGCAGTAACAGATGACCCAGCTGAAGTCTCTTCTTATCCAGCCAGTTATTTCATTTGTCTGCTAAGGAAAAAACAAAAACAAACAAAAACCACATTCTTTGGTCCAGGTACATTTGAGGACAGGGGAGTCCTAAGTTAAAAGACTGTACGGAGTTAGGGCTCTGCTGTAGCTGCACGTGTCCATGTCCGGTGTTCCACTGGAAAGACACACCCGCATCACCGCGGTGCTGGGCTCTGAGCAGTATTTATCGTAGACGGCGGCGGGCGGCTCGGATGCAGCTCCTAGGAGTTTCCGCCACCCGGTCTTTGTGCCCTTGTGTGGGCTGCTGCCCTCGAGTGCCCTTGGCGACCTGCCTCTAACTAGGGGAATATGGCAGAAGGGTGAGGCTCTCATCTCCGTGACTGGGTGATAGAAGACTGACTGCAGTCTGGCTGGCGTTTTTCTCTTGATACCGTCTGCTTTCAGGAACAAGCAAGTGGCCCATGAGGCAGGCACTGAGGGTAGTTTCTAGCCAACAGACAGTGAGGAACTACGGGTCTCAGTCCAAGAGCCGCATCCTGTGAGTGAACTTGGAGGCGGGTCCTTTGCCAGTTGAGCCTGAGGTGAGTAGACTCCAAGCCGACTCTTCAGTTGCAATCAGTGAGAGACGCGGAGTCCAGGCACCCAGCTGGGTGAGGCCTGGACTCCTGACCCACAGCGACCATGAGTTCACAAATGCTATTGCTTTCAACCACTTGGGGGGTAATTTGTTATGCAGCCAACATAGTTTTTGAAATAGATCTACAGTATTTGGGATTTAAAAAATCTCATGGTCCACGCTATTGTACTAAGTGAAATAAGTCAGGGAGGGACAGATACCATATGATTTCACACATATGCACAATCTAAACAATAAATCAAAACAGAAACAGACCCATAGATACAGAGAACAAACTGAGGGGTGACAGATGGGAGGAGAATGGCGGGATGGGCAAAAAAGGTGAAGGGGAGTAAGAAGTGCAAGCTTCCAATTACAAGAGACGTAAGTCACAGGGATGTAACATACAGCACAGGGAATATAGTCAATAGTATCCTAATAACTTTGTGCGGCGACAGATGGTGACTAGATTTATCACAGCAGTCACTTTGTAAGGTATATAAATATTGAATAACTCATAGTATTGTATGCCAACTACACTTTAATAAAAAATGATCATCTATTATAAAGTATAAAATCCTATATATTTTTCAGAACTCATCATACTTTGCACGTAAGACCTAAGCATTTTACAATACATAAGATATATTTCAATAAGGAAAAAAAGAGAAAATAAGTCCCCTCTCAAGGATCTCACGTATGCGTCGGGTTTTCAGAAAACAAGTTTGTGTGGCGTGAAACCCGCCGTTCTGCAGGGAGAGGGGCCTCTGCAGCAGCCGCCCAGGATGACTGCCACCGCATCGTGTTCACCGGGAGCCGCCTCTCACAGGAGCACGTTCTAAAATCTTAGTTTCTCATTATATAAGTAAGAAACCGAGTGGAGTTTTGGTGAGAAGGTCCAAAAGAGCCACGTGGTGATTACAGATTGCCAGGAAGCCCAGCGCAGAGGCATTCTTTGAAATATTCAACAGTGCGCTTGAACTGCTGGGAGGAAAATCCCCAATTGTATCTTATACACACTCTTCAGCTCCACTCACTGCTCAGAAGTCTGCCGCCATGGAAAAGAAACAAGTAGATGACCGCCGGTGAGGCAAAGTTTATAAAATGTCAGGTGCTAAATCAAGCACATTGTGTTAAAAATTTTACGGACTATAAGCAAAAGCAGAAATTATGGAAGTGTGTAGCTTTGGTAATTGTGTAAAAATAATAGCATGATTCGACTTTAGCTGGATGCCTACAGATGAAACAGTAATTGACTCTTTAGCTATAACTCCAAGTTGTTTTATAACTATTATATTTTCCAAACACAGTCATTTATTTGAAAGGTCTCATTGACTCATCAAATGCTATCTTTAAAATGCTACCCCCATTCTGAGAAAATGACATTCACACACCGGAATCAAATGACCTGCCAAATATAATTTTAATTCAATAAAACAAACAACATGCATTCATCTGCACTTTATCATTTAATAGCATGATGATATTTTTCAAGGGAAACAAACACAATGCTTCAGCCACGAAGGCACGTGCATGTTAAGTCTCTCCAATCTGCTCCTGCTTATCCTTCCGGCCTCACCTCCGAATACAGGCCTGTTCTGCAGAGTTCTGCCCAACTAGTCATTTCTGAATGGTCCTCACACTTCCTACCTCTGTGCCTCTGCCCAGAATGCTCTGTCCTGCCCCCCCCGCCCCCACACACCACGGTGTCCCTTCACCCAAGTCTCACTGTAGCATCTTTCCAGGTCCTTCTGATCCGCTCTCTTTTCCAGAAGCCTTCTTTGGGCAGAAGAAATACCTCTCTGCTCTCATCTCCACAGTGCTCAGCACTTCTCACGCTCTGGCTTTATTACAGCACGCCCGGGGTTTACCAGTTGCCTGCTTCCTACTTACACACAGGATGCTCTTGGGGCCAAGTACCACCACTGAATGTCCACAGAAGCTAACAGGAAGCTTGTGCATATAAGGCTGCTAATAAATGTGACCTGAGTAAATTAAGTACATACTGTATCATGGAAATCCTAGACATAATAAAAAGAAAAAGGATCCTCGTTTCAACAGTGTCTATTACAGTTTCTTATAACCTCTCTGTAATAATTTTAAGGTTAGGGAGATGTTTGGCTTAACTCACTCTGTATAAACTCTTTAAATGCTAACTACTAAGTTTTAAAAGCATGGAATGACTTTTTCTCCCCTGTGGCTTTACATAGAATCATAATAATTGCAACGTGAGCTTAGCGCTGTAAGGGCCTGACATTAAACTCCCTCTATGGGATTCCACATGGTGCCTTATTATCAGCCTCACATAGAACAAATATGGTCAAAGTACCTACAAAAGTCTGCTGTGAGACCCGAAAACATTTCAGGGGCTCATGCAAGCTTAGGTCATTGATATTTAATTGATAACCAAGAAGTATACAATGATTGAAAATCCGAACAGACTCAAAAAGAGTTTTAAACAACATAATTATACATTTTACAGGGCACATGTATTTCTGGAACCCCCAGAATAGATATGTAAATATCATATAAAATGGCAATATTTTTACTTAATTTTCAGCATAACGAGTCACCTCACTGTGTGGCTTTTGTATACAGCAGGCAGAAAGTCACACGCACTTCTAAAGTGCTGTGAGACGTGGGTCAGAAGCCAGCTCTGCTCTGCACATGTAATTCCCCCTTTCAGAATCGCGGCTGCCATCTGCTGCCTCTGCATTTGCCTCTGTCTGGACACTGGGAATTACTTCTTCCACATCCGAGTCCAGAAGGGCAAACTGGCTTTGAATCCCAGTCAACTGCTCTTTGCCTGTTGCAGAAATTAAGTTAAGCCACAGAGGAAAAAAATAACAGAGGGAGCTAAGCCTCCAAAATTTTTTTGGTTTCCCTTGGCTCTGCAGAGGTTCGTCAGCCCCCGTTAGAGCAGAATAGACAGGAGCACGTGAGGGGCGGGCACGAGCACCTCCCACAAGACCTCCCTGGACTGTCATCTTCAGCTAACTCTCGCTCATCTCTGCAACGCAAAAACATCACACAACAGATTAAACATCTAAAAACAAACCCTTACTTTCACATCTCAGTTCATCAAACTGTTACTATAACTATTGCAAAAAACAAGCCAGACTCTTTAGAGAGTCTCATCTAAACCTTTGTCTTCCCCTGTAGCCACCCTTAGTCCCCAACCAGCCGGTGATGACCGGAGGAGAATAGATATATAAGGGAAAACCAGCTACAGCCACTTCCTACCTCTGTAGGGTTTCATTAAACTCTCGTGCATACCTTGTCTTATGGGGTTATTCACTGCACGGTGGGATGGGATAGGGGCTGCCATTTTTCCAGCTGAGAAAACAGAGGCTCACAGGGTTTAAGTGAAATGCACCAGGAAACACACCAGATGAATGTCAGACCTAGAGATCAAATGATATACTAATAACTATCATTGACTGTGCACTTGTCACATGCCATCACATCAATCTCCACCAGGGAGGTCTGTCACCCGTCTTTCACAGAGAGGGGGGCAAACGGAGAGGCAGAAAGTGACAGAGCAGTGAAGGCTGCATTAGAGATCTGATACGGGTCCAACAAACTCCTCGGCCCAAGTTCTAGACACTGTCTGCACACAGTCCAGATGCTCCAGCCTGGTGTGCCTTCCACCACGCCACTGTGGCCCTAGCAGCCTGCTGGAGCATCCGGGGCTGCGAGGCCCCCAGCAGCCCCGCTCCAGACGGGCTTCTGCCTACAGCCCCCGCACTGCAGCAGCTACGCAGCCGACTGCGCTGGGTTATTTATGAGACAGTTCTCACTCTAAGACGTCCGTCTTTGGATTATTCACTCCCCCCTACGAAGCAGAACCGGCACAGGCTGTCCCTTCTGCGCAGAGCCCTGTTCCGGGTTCTGCAGTCAGCTGCCTCCCTCTCTGCCCCCTCACTGACAGGGCTCCCGACTTGGGCTCAACCTGCCTGGTGCTGAATGTCACCCTTTGTCTCGGAGGCCCTGGGCTGGCTCTGGTGGCTGGAAAGCCTGAACAACAATGATGAATCAGAGTATTTATTTTTGAGGTTTTTCTCCAAGCTGCCTCTTCATCAGCTCTTAAATAGCAGTATTCAAAGCTGCCACAGACACTTCCAAAGTTTGCTGGCCTGGGGTTCCCAGCGGGGAAAACGTCGCCCTCCTGGCAACAGAGGCAGCAGCTCCATGACACCCGGTCTGAAGGGGAGACACAGAGCGAATTTCTCTGAAAAAAGGCGGGAGGCCTACATGCTTAAACTAATTTTTCAAATTACTTCTAAATCCCTCTGGTTGCATGAGCAATGCTGAATTCCTATTTCTAAGCGTGGTGACCTTTTCGAAAACTGTTTCATGCTTTTCACTCTCCTTTAATTGGTGCGACTTAAGACTATAAGTTACATTAGTGCGGGATGTCGGCGTGAGCTGTGGAATCTAGGATAGGGAAGCACAGGCCTTCACGTTGGAATTAAAAGAACCGTCTAGGGGAACGATGTGGTTTTCACGTGTCACGCTCTCAGGTGAAAATGAACCACTCTTGTTAAAATTGAAAACTTAAATTCAATAATGAAGTTATCAGGGTTGAGAAGGGGAAGTGTAAGAATAATTCACAAATTAGAAACCTGTTCTTTCTTGTTGTACTTTCTGACTGTTAACACCACAGGAAGATATTCTCCAGGGGGAGCATTTTTTATATACACCACCCCTCCTGCCCCCGCACACACCCCTTATCCAGCACCCATGGCAGGGAATGGCCCCAAGTGGTTCTCAATCTCACAGATGCAGGAGGGCGGAGGAAGTTGACAGGTGACCACACAACCGACCTCCCCCCACACCTGCCCCAGACCCACAGGAAACGCCCCCTTGTTAGAGCCGTCTTGTCAGTCCTGCCTATTAATACCAATGACAGCAGTGGTGACAATCACCACCACTGTTTATCGGACACCCGATACACTACACTTATGCATTGCTGGAAGCATCAGTAAATCCTCACCACACCCCTACGGCAAAGCGCTGGTGTCACCATCCACATTTTACAGAAGAGAAAAGTGAGGCACAGAGTTTAAGTAAATTTCCCAAGGTCAAAGGGCTAGCAAGCGGCAGAACAGGGATTTGCATGCAGAGCCCAGCTTTCAGTCTCCTGCTGCACGCCCGGAGCACCGCACTTCCTCCAGGAGTGGCTGCTGCGCGAATGGAGTCTCAGAAAGGCGGCTTGGCCATTCAGTCCCACTTCAGTTTTGAGTGTCTGCTTTTTCATTCTGGGTGCTCTCAGAGCTTCGGTTATTGCTCCTTTTTCTTCTATTACTCCTGAATACGTCACTGTCCATTTTCGATTTGGGGATGACAGGGGGTGGGGGGACATGCTCAATGACCCGCCTACCCCTTGGGAGTTCTGTTCACAGGTGCCGTTGGGTGGGAGGGGAGAACTAATGACTAAAACAAAGAACCACCACCACTGCTCCTTATCTGTGGGTGCAGTGCCCTCCGGGAAAGCTTTTCCAGAGCAGCCACTCTTTCAGACTCGGGGATTAATGGTCAGAATGAGTTCTCTTGCTTACCGCTGCACCAACAAGATGTAAAACCTTAAACTGCAGAATCACAGAGAAAAAAGGGGTAGCAAGAAGCTGAAGCTCTTCAGTGTTCTCCAAGTAGGTGGTTGGCAGGCTATAAAATTAATGTCCAGAATCTTTCCGTCAGTGCTTCCTAACGCTCCAGCCAGGAACCGGGTCCATGTTTTGCACACATTATTGTAAGTAGAATGGCACAGGGCCACCGAGGACCAAACTGTTGCTGTCTTTGAAACCCTTGGGAACTTGGAACAGTAAAACCACAGTAAAGGAGGGCTGTTGGGGCTACATAATTCACTTCATTTCGGTTTATTTTGTCTTGCTGTCGATTTAAATATCCAAGTCAACAACGTGGCTTTTAGGAGCGGGCTGTGTAGGCATAGAGTCTTTTCATAGTAAGTAGGTTTGTGTGGAAATTACATAACTCTTTTTGGTAACTCTTCTTGGTATTGAGATAAAATTCGCACACCATGCGCAATTCGCCCATTTGAAGCCTTCAGTTCAAGGATTTTTACTACCTTCTCAGGTTGTGCAAACATTCCCGCAGTCTCATCTCAGAACCCTTTTTTCTCCAAATGAACCCCCATACCCACCAGCAGTCATGACCCCTTTCCCTTTCCTGACCCCCAAACTTGGGCAACTGTTCGTCTACTTTCTGTCCCTGGGCACGAATGTGCCGACTCTAGGCATTTCCTGTAAGCGGAATCATGTAGTACGTAGTCTCACGTGACTGGCGTCTTTCACTTATAACTCTTTCAAGGTTCATCTATGTTGTAGTAGGTATCAGTACTTCATTCCTTTTTATGGCTGATTAATAATCCACTGTAAGGATAGCCTACATTTTACTTGTTCATTCATCAGTTGATAGCCATTTGGGTCATTCCACTTGGTGGGTATTTTGGAAAAGGTTGCTATGAACATTCGAGCACAAGGGTTTGTGTGGACACATATTTTCATCTCTTTGGGGTACACACTCAGGAACTGCTGGGTCCTATGGCACTCTGTTTAATCTTTTGTTCATGAAACACATAATATTTTAATTGAAAGCTTCAGGTGGCAAGTTCAAATGAAGAATTTAACTATCATCTGTCAAAGATAAATTGACTTATCTCCAAAATAATCCATATTCTTAGATTATAAACTTCTCAAGGGTAATAGAGCTCACATCTTATTCAACCTGCCCCTGCATGTGCTCTGAACAAGGTCGCCCTGAAGAGATTCTAATTTACCAGGAAACAAAACAAAACACTGGTTTGCAAAGAAGTGTGAAATTCTACAGATTCTGAAGCTCCCACCCACTTCCCAGCGGAGGGGGTAGACACGCAGGCCCTCCCAACTCCTTCTCAACCCACTCCTTAATCGAAACTTCTTGCCTCATTTCCCAGTTGGTGTGGTGATGATGGTGAAAAAGGTCAGTCCTGTCAAGGTCACAAACAGGAGGAAACAGTAACCGTGCGCAGCAGTAACGCCCACGTGATTGGGACCTCCTGGCTATCGCGCACAGTGTTCTCCCGATGACCGACCACAGGCAGACAGAAAGGTCGTGGCTTTGGGACACTCCCCCTCCCGATGAAAACGATGCAAAGATGAGGAGAGGCCAAACTCCTTCTCTACCCGGGAATGCATGTGGCTTGTCTGCACGCACGTGAATTAACTGATGGAAAAGGAAAACCTCCCGAATTCCTGGGAAGGAAGGTGCTCCTTCTCAGGAACGTGCTGGAAAGTTTAAGGCGCATTGCTTTTGAGTTGCAAAACTACACTGGATGCCGTTGAATGGAATTTTCCCCGAAAGGTACTGGACATCTACCTGACTACGTAAAGGCAAACAGGGAGGGACAGGGGGAAAGCAGAGCTCGGTCCTGAGCCTGCTGTGAGCTGGGGTTTGTGCAGCGCACTCACAGGGGTTTGCCCTTTGAAGCCCCATGACAAACCTTTGACCATGCGGTACTTAAGTGTATTCTCAGCAATGCCCGGGGTCCTGGCAGTGACAGCTGCTAGCGCTGCCCTGCTCGTGGCGGAATCAGCACCCCATTCCACAGCTCGGAGCGGGTCAGCAAGAAGCCCAAGGTTGCAGAAGCTTGACGTGGAGAAGCTACTTCAAGCCAGGTCCTTCTGACTCTGAAACTGACCGTGTTGAATACTGTTCTAATAACATCCCAGATATTTTAATTTGTATTATCCTTCTTTGCCCAGATGGCACAATCTAATAAGTGTTGTAACCTCACAGAGCATTTCCCTGTGGGTTTTATCTTCCCTTCTGTGTGTGTCTCTGGGGCTCTTCTGTGAATATGCCTTCCTTGATCAATAGAGGATCTATTCGGGTACTGGAGAACTGGCTTCAGACGGAAGGTTCTAGCCACCAGAACAGGGCATCTCAATACCACAACAGTGCTCTCATTCAGGGCTGTGATTAGCAGCAGGCAGAGGGGACTGCAAGAAATAAATGCCAGGATTAGAAAAGTGGGACACATGCAAAAATGGTTTTTAAAGAGAAAAGAGAAAAAAGAAGAAAAAAGGATGTCTCTAAAAAACAGTGATTCAAAACCCAGGTAAGAAACAAAGATCGCAAATACATAAATACCAGTGGGCAGAGCCAAGAGCTACCCAAGGTCCAGGCGAGTCATCACCAACCACAGGGGTGAGGAGGGGTAAAAGCTGACTGCCCAATGTGTTCTCAGCATGATGCTATTTTTGGCCTAAGTCTTTACTTTTGCTTAAACGTAGGCTTTTTTTTCCCTCCTCACCAGAGGCCATTTTTTTCATTGCTTTCTAGAGAGAGAGGAAGGGAGAAAGGGAAATACTGACGTGAGAGAGAAGCATCCGTCAGTTGCCTCCCATACGCATGCAGACTGGGAATCGAATCTACAACCTAGGTACGTATCCTGATGGAGAATCGAACCCGCAATCCTTTGGTTATGGGACACTGCTCCCACCAACTGAGCCACCCCGGCCAGGGCTAAATGCAAGCATATTAGTATAAAGGAGGGTGAGCCAGGAGAGTGGAGATCTGGCCTGGAAGACACAAGTACCCAGCTGTGTGGGCCCCTCTTTAAAATGAGGGGATGGACTAGAAGACTCTGGTCTCACAGGACCCTGAGACCCTGTAGCTCTCTTTCCCTTGTTGAGAGAACAAGCTGAAGACGACGGAGCAGAGGAGGGACTCCCAGGAACGCAGAAGGGAGGGACAGAGCAACCAGGTGCCAGGGACCAGCTGCCAAGAAAAGGTCTCTGGCCCAGACAGCTTGCAGAAACCCCTTCAGAGCTGGGTTGTGTACCTGGCACTACCCTGGTGGGAGTGCCAGGCCTGAGAAGCTGGGCCAGCACAGATCTGAGGGGACACCTGCCAACAGGTAGAGGCCAGTGGGCAGCAGGGGTGAGGAGATTTGAGTCCACGATAAAGCAAGTTAAAGATGCCACCCTGTCTGTTTAGGTTTCATTAACTCACAAGACATAAACACAGTCCTCCTGCCGTGTGTTGGCTTGAGGTAAAAGCCCCTGGCCCGATGGACACCATCAATCAACAAACAGATGGCCTATCTGTGCTCAAGAATATTGTAAGTAGGCCTCATCCTTGGTGAGTTTCCTCCATCTGGTAAAATACACGTGACATGAAAGAAGCAGTATACATGGACAGCGAAGAGTAGTTTCAAAGTGGGAATTCGAAAATTGGGACTGTGAGTGTTGAAATCGTGGCAGTTACTCACCAAACCTGAGATGAGCTACTAAACCTCACGAAGTCACAGCTTTAGCATAAAAGCAAAGGCGACCAGAGGGCCAACTCAGAGTCGGGGGAAGATTCGAGGAAGCAACCCACACACAGGACCGAGGACGGTACCGGGTACTTTCATGCATGTACGCTGAGCGCTGACTACTCTCACTTATGATGGTGCTGGCATATGTAAATGACGACGGTGACGCAGTCTGCACTCGGATCTCACTGGAACTGAAATATATTCAAACCGTCACCCTTTGGATCAGTACAATCAGCACGCGCCATGAGAAGGCTAAAGTTTGCCAAGCGATCTCTTTTATTTCGTTGTCAGTAACAATAATCCAGGCACAGGCCAAATTATTATGCCTTCAAGTTTATTCGCCCATTGCCTTCACGCTAGAAATTTATTATCCACATACATTTGGCCCAAAGTTCAGAAAGATCAACCTGTGACTTTTAATATTCAGAACACAAAACTCGAGAGGAAGCCAGACATGGAGGAATAAAATGAAACCTCCGTCAGATTTACCAAGAATCAACAGAAGACAGTGGACTCTCCCTCACACGCCGGAGACCCCAACTGCGTGCCCTTTAGAAAGAACCATAAACACCAAGCCCTGCACAGTTCCCATCCGAGGGGAAGGCGCAAGTGTGAAACTTAGGCTCTGACACAAAATCCCAGTCAGTTCCACTAGAAAAGAAACCAGTCAAGGTCAAGGTCATCAAAACCAGTCATTTTCAAATTGAGGTGGTGGGGGGTATGGGATCAGCAAAGGTCATGATCCCATATTTACTCTCAATAGATAAAAACTTGTATTGGAACTCAAGGCTCTGCCTCCCACCTCTCCAGGAAGGAAGTGCTCTATTCATACTTCTGTGTTAAAGAGTGCCAGGGTCACTTCTGCCCCACGGAGTCCAGCCATCTTCGGACGACTTGTTTAAATGCCTGAGAAGCCTGCTGTCTGGGCTACCCTTTCCAGCGGCCTCCTCAGGGGGACAGATTCCTTTGCCGTGGCAGAAATAAGCCTGAGCCATCAAAGGCAGCATTCCTAAGTTCACAACGGCCTCTTTGAGTAGGAACCTTGAAGGGGAAAAAGATTCTGCCCGGTCAGAGTGAGAGGCGGCATGAAGAATGTCCCCTGGATCTGTCCGGGCCGCTCATGACGGACCCACGGGGCATCCAATGAAATAAAGCCTTAGAGGGAAAATGCAATGGGCGGGACTGGTCTGCAGTTCAAGAGGAAGCAGAAGCCTGGTCCTTACAACAGTCCTCCTCTGTTCAGCCAAGTTAAGATGAATTATAAACCAAGTCGTTAATGTGCAGACTCCCAGCTGTGGACATGACGTGTTCCAAGACACACAGCCAAATCGCTAGCATGAAGCAAACCACTGGACTTCGGGAAAGGACACAGGGTGTGGCCAGGGCTCAACTGTTGGCTTCTGGAGGCTAGACAGAGGCATGTCCTGTCTGAAGTAACAGCAAACGTGGGAGCAGAGGACATGCGGGCCACAGTCGCATTGGTTCAGGGAAGGTGTTGGGAAAGAAAAGTGGCTGATGGCATGAAATAAGGGCCTATCACTTTTCTGCACATTTTGGGGCAGCCCTTTAAGTGCTGCTTAGTAACGAGAGAGGAAGTATGACAATAAAATGGTTATTATCTAAGACACATCATAAAAAGCTCTCATGTTTGAATCTTGTAGACCTCAAAATTTATTTTCAAAGGGCTGGAGTGTTGCTGACCGTGTACAGTTACAGTTGCGTTTACGCGTGGATGCGGGGAAGCGAACGTGTCCGCGTTGTGCTGAGAAAGCACCACTGTACCCCACAGTGGGCCGTGTGCAGACTGATCCCTCCCGCAGCAGCAGGTGAGTTGCTGGGATAATCTGAGCCTCGGCACCCTCCAGGAGGGAGTTCTAGGTGGCTGATCTTCAGGAAGGGCAGGTGGGGGACTTGGCCGCAACCACCAATGGCCAAGCCAGATCATCGGTCAAGTCCAAGCCAGTCCTTGACGTTTTATCCCACACCAAGAGGGGGAAAGACGGTGGGGTGGTAAGTCGATTAAGAAGACAAATAGAGGCTTATGGCGGTGGTGGGGGTGGCAATGCATCAATGATACTTAAAAAAAAAAAAAATTGAGTCTGGTTAAAAACAACCAGCAAAAAGCTAGTGAATTATCACATGACTTTTTAAAAGCCCTCCACTAGTTCTGTAATTCCTTCTGCACAAAGGTAGTTAAAAGTGAGACCCCAGGGACTCAAGCTGGAACCAGAAGTGAGTCACTGGGTTGGGGGAGGGGCAGAGGAAGACCCCATCCCCAGGGGCAAAGCCATCTGCAGTTTTCCTTCTTGGAAATTCACCCGGCTTAGAAGTGGAACACGGTGCTCCAGCAGCGAAGGAGCTAAATTATGCAGAAGCAAGTGCACAGAAGGGAGGCTTGGGAGATGTTTGCCTGTGCTGGGTGGGGACGCTTGGCTGCCTCACTCCTCAGCCCAGGGGCCAGAACACGCAGCTCCTCCTGGAGAAATCAGACCCCACCACTGGAAATGCAGGCTCCAGACTGTGAGGTCTGGGGAGGTTAAGCATCAATAAAATCATTTTAAGAAGAAAGCCTACTTTCTCTGTATCCTGGTTGCTAAGCAGGGACTTGTGGGCACCTGTGATGGGTGGTCTCTGTGTGTTCCACTCGCTGTCCGAAAGATTGGGACTGGCTGAGGAAGAGGTGGCATGAAAAGGAGCGGTGGAGAGAGAGGCCTGACCCTGAACCTCGCTTTGCCGCTGTTCCTGCTGAGCACGGAGGGCTAACCCCACACAGGCAGATGGCGAAGACAGGAGGCCACTGCTAAGGTGACTTGTGGAAACACGGGCCAGGTCACCTCACCTGAAACAGGCACACCGTAAGGACAGGACAGACCCAGGGAACCAACCACCCAGTGGCAACTTCTACTTCCTGACATCAGCCACAAAAGGAGTCGACTCTCCCTTCCCAGACAAGCAAGGATAACTGAGTCGAGAGCTGGGCTTCTCAGCTCCGGCTTCACATCAGGATCACCTGGGGCCTCTGATAAACCCCAGACACTGCAAACTATCACACCTCTGAGATGAGGATTTAATTGATCCGGAGATCACCTGGGCCTAGGCCCTCCTTTTAAAAACTCTTCAGGTGATTTGAAGGCGCAGTCAGGGCTGAGAAGCACTGGTCCACAGAGTCCTGGGGGGCAGGGGCGGGGCTGGCTCCCAGGCTGCAGATCCTGACGTTCCTGCAGTGGCCCGCTTCTCAGCTGGTCTCCACCGCACACAGGAACAGCAGGCTGGCTGTCCTGGCTTCCCGGGGTGCGAGTCCCAGGCCCATTTAATCGCAGGCTCTCCTGGAGCCCTGCACTTGTGTGTGCTGAGTGAACAGGAGCCAGCAAAGGGTCCCACTGGGGCAGCGAATGTTACTGAAAAGCTCCTAATTGTCAACAAAAATCTAGGCAATCAATTAAGCCACTGAGTGTTGTCAGAAGGACCTGGAGGGCCCAGGGGATGGAGAGGGTGTGGGAGAGGGAGACCAACAGACAGACAGGCAGGGAGGCAGGCAGGTGAGGGGCTCGGCTGTGTGTTCCACAGCGAGGGCAAGATGGGAGGGGAAGGGTGATTCCCCCCCCCCCCCAAATAGCATCCCCTCAGAGAGTCAGGGGAGGGATGTTAGCATTTCCAGCACAGGTGGCACAGGCACAGCACAGAAACCTGAGACAGGCGTCCCGGATTCTCCTGCCTGGCTTCGAGGTGCCTGGGTCAGGGAGCCCCTGGGCTTGAGCCCCACTAGTCCATCCCTCTAACAACAGCAAATCCCAAACCAAAAACCCAGAGGGTTTGGGACTCATCACCTCCCTCACTTCTCCGAACAGAGAACAGAAGATGCCGGGAAGAGCCATTTTCTCCCTGGTGGGATCGGAGAACACTCTGGGGGCTGTCAGACAGGTAACAAACTGCAAAGGTCCTGTCCTGCTTTGTATAGCCAGCCACCTCCGTGGCTGGAAAACGTGTTATTTGATATTTTCTTTCTGCCCAAGTAGTTTTCAATTGCCCTGTTTGGGGAGCCTCGGTGATAATACGCTGAATGGTGGAGTTCATTCTGCCCCCTACATCTGTGTAAGTCAGACTGGGTCATGGTCTTCAGCTTAATTAAAATTTAGTTACGTGTTTATCCCTCTTTCCATCTCTCAAGTGAAAAGATGATCTCATTTGGAAAAAATGTACTCAGCTTACATCCCCTACTTCGGAGTTCAAAATATTTTACGAACTTCAAGACAGTGAGGGTTGGAATAAACCAGTGTTAGCCAGGATATCTTATGCAGCAGGGAATCAGAGGAACTACCCTCGGCGCAGGAGCCAAATGAACATCACTTACTTTCCAAGAACTGTATACTGCCAAATCAAAGCCAAGAGCATGGTTCCTAATTTGGTTCGCAGGGATTGGAAGGCGTTTGGTCTCTCTCAGTTTTCCTTACTGCATATTGCAGATTTGGGAGGACGGAGGGCAGCACAGGGACGGGCATGGAGTGAGGCGGTGGAAACATCGCGTCTACCCGCTTCACCTGCACACCATCAGGCAGGCTACTCGGCAGCGGATTCTGAGGCTTCAGAAGAGCGTACGGCTCTGATTTATCCAGCTAAGCCACGGACCGACCGCAACACTGAGGACTTCACATGGACTCACAAAATGAGCCAGATAGAGGCCGTCCCTAAGGACACTGTCAGAGTGATCTTCACTTACTTGCTCAAAATACGTAAAACTGGCTTTGGGACACATGAACATTTTCAAGATCTCATTTTACCTGTGGTGGAAAATGCAAAGACAACTATGGGATTCTGGAATTCCACTCGGGGGCCACTCCCCCCTCAACAAAGAGCTCATCCAGTGTGGGATGTGCTCCCCTTACCAGAGAGGACCCAGGCTCTGCCGGGTCACATGACTCTGGAAGAGGAGAGGAGGGACTATGAAATGACTTACTGAATGCCAAAGCTGGGGCAAGTGAGCAGCTAGCCTAACTCACAGCAGCTTCTTATGCCTTGGAAATGGTGGGACAAAACAGGGAGGGAGAGAAAAGTGGTATTTAACATAACATCTAAGCTACAGAATGTTATGGTCACTTTACAGAATTTGATGGAAATCTTGAAATGTTTTGGTTTAATGCGTGCACTCAAACTTTTGCAAAGATCTTAATTACAAGGATATCAATAATAGTCAAAGATGACATTTTGGCTCAAAAAGTCTATTTAAAACCAGAAAGAGGCTTAAAAAAATAAAAGAAATTGGCTTTCTTATTAAGGCTGGAGCTATTTGCCACCCTGACACAGCAAAACCTGAACTTGAGAACAATTTTGCTAGGTTTATATATCATTTCCTTGATCTTGAACTTCAAATTCTACCATTTCCCCCCATTTCTAACATTTAAAGGTCCCTTGCTGCCTCTTAGTCTTAACCGCCCAACCAAAATAAACTTAGCAACCACCCAATCAAAATATACTAGCCAACTAAAACACAGAAAATAGCTTCCAACTATTATTTTGAAATATCTTCCCTTCCAGTTATATGTACTGTGTTAGTTTTCTACTGCTACTCTAACAAAATAGCACAGATTTAGTGGCTTAGAAAAACACAAATTTATCATCTTCCAGTTCAACAGGTCAGAGGTCCACAAGGACTCTGACAAGGCTGTTGGCAGGGCTGTGTCCTTCTGTGTCCTGCCTTGTCCGACCTCTAGGGGCCACTACGTTCCTTGGCTCACGGCCCTTTGGTCCATCTGTAAAGTGCAAACCTGCAACCTCTGCTTCCATATCCTTCTCTGACCTCTCTGGCTTTACTCGCGGAGGGCCCACTGAGATAATCCAGGATAATCTCCCCATCTGGAGGTCCTTACCCTCGTCACATCCACAAAGTACTCTTTGCCACGAAAGGTAACACAGTCAACACTTCTGGGTACTAGGACGTGGGTATCTTTTGGGGGAACCTTAGTCTGTCTACTGCATATACACATACATTTATTACATGGTTGCAACAGTGTACTGGCTGCAATTCTGTATGATCTTTTTTAATGGAACATTAACTATAGGGATTTCCCACATTTCTATCAAGATTGTTTTAAAACATATAAATTCCTACCTGACTGTGAAAAACCATCATAAATACATGCTAGGGAGGTGACAGGTATAATAGGTACTTTTCTTTCTTTTAAATCTTCTTTGTAATATTTTGCCAAAAAAATCCACTTTATTAGTTTAGAGAAAGGGGCAGTAAGAAGCAGCACGCCTCCATGCTGACCCCGGGGCATGGGCCCCTCCCTCCGCCCACCCCCCACCAAGCTAGGGGGGGTGGCGGGGGCGGGGGGCAAGTCTGAGCAGACCAGGGTCTGCAGTGTTCCTCCTGGGAGCAGAGGTGAGAGGGTTTGCACTCCATTCTACAGAAAACACAATCAAATTGTCTTCAGCCGCACAAGAACAATTGCCCTATTGTCTAACATCACCACGACAGAGCCACCAGGTATTAACAACAGTCAAGGCCAGAGTGGCACCTGGCTCTCTCATTTGTCTGTCCTATAGGCTGCAATTTGTCGGCTCGTTCACTTTGGTTTCAGGATTGTAGCTTGTGGGTGTGAACTGGACTGGCTGCCACTGCCACGATCCAGGTGCCAGGGTTACTTGATCTCGCCATTTTATCTGTTACAAAGACCCACAAGAATAAGAATGTAACCCTAAAAGGAATTGGGGGCTGGGGGAGGGCACAGAGGTGGAGATTGAAACTGAATTTCCTTCACATAAACTATGCAGTTGCCTTGTATAAAACAGGGTTTGCAAACTTTCTGTAAAGGGCCAGGCAATGAACACTTTCAGCTCTATGGGCCATTCAGTCTCTGTCACAAGCATTCACACTCGGCTCCTGCGGTAGGGCCAAAGCTGCCACGTACAACACATACACTAATGCATGGGCCCGGCTCTGCTCCAGTGAAACATTGTTTACAAAGATAAATCACGAACAGGATGAGGCCCAACCAGCTGAAATCTGCAACCCCTGGTACAGGAGGAGGACAGGGGTCTTCAAGTTGTAAAAAGACCAAAGTATCCCCAAATTCTTTCTTTACTGATGCTAATCTAATTAATCTGTACATTTTTAGCAAGTCTGGGATTGTCTTAAGAGTCACATGGATAAGGTGTTATATTTCATTACTGGCCCCAATTTTTCACCCCTACCTGTATCCATGATGTTTTTCACATGACTTTGGGGTCCTTCCCATAAAGGTCCAGTATGTTTCTTTGTCCCTGATTTTGGGCTCAGCCATGTGACTTGCTATGGCCAACAGAATGAAGCAGAAATGCCAACATGCCGGTTCCATGCCTCCAACAAAACAGACTTGGCGTTTCCACTTGCCCTCTTGGGCTTCCACCAGCTCTGGGAAGGACACACTCTGGTCAGAGGCGGATGAGAGGCTTGTGGAGCAGAGCTGATGCCCGGCCCCACAATAAGCAACCCAGGTGCCCAGCGGCGCTCAGGTGAAATTGGCCAAACCTCATATGACCTGCAGACCACGTGAGTGATAATGCCGTAATTGTTTTAAAGCCACTGACGTCTGGGGCGGTCTGCTAGGTGATCAACGGGGGTAGCATATCATTCATAAAGCAAACTATGTCTTTTTCTTCCCAAGCCCACCCAGTCGTCTCCACAGAAATCATCTCCATAGAAAATCGTATCTCCTTCTATGGAATGATTTCTAACTGAGATTACACACACTGTACATATTTATTTTAAAACTTGCTTTACTCATTCTAACTTTATTACTAATAAATTTTCCCAATATTTCCTCATAGTAGTGTATAGCTGCTTTCATCCACTGGTCCAGACAGTTAACATGCGATTCCCCAATTTTTCCGTCACAGCCCTGTGTCATTTTTAGACCACTTCATAAAACACGGTTTACCATCACAATAAAGCAATCTGGAACCACGCTGGCTCTGACTGTTCATTTATAGGAGGTATTATTAGCAAGGGCATTAACAAAGTGGTGTTTATAAAGCAATTATGCACAGAGAATATTCTCAGACCTCCATCTGAATTAAATAAAAACCCCACAATTTCTGGAAAAGAGGAAAAAGTGTGTGCAATGGCCCTGCCACATTTCTGCTTAATTTATGGGGACCGATGTCCATTCTCCACTTTGCACTGATATTCCTGAGTCATGACTTCCACCAACACTTCCAGTAAGGCGACAAGAAAGACTGTTCAACAAACACACGCTCGTCCAAATTCCGGCGAGGGTCAGCTTCAGCCCACAGCTTCCCAAGGACACCCAGCCATCGTATCCATGTGAAGCTGGTACACGCACCCTAGGAAGTTTTTACCACCCAACGGCTGCAGTGTCACATTTGCTGAGCTAATCTCTCTCTCTCAACGAAATGCACACAGCTAGTCACCACAGTTTAGGTGGTTCTACTCCAAAAGCTTGTCTCTAAGTGGGCGATTTAAAAATGAGAAAGGCATTTCCAAAGCCAACGTTACAAAGTCTATTTAATTCATAACAAATGGGAATTATATTAATACCTGCATTAATAAAATCTTTACAACTTGATTGTTGATAACAAAACCATGTGCACTGATGCTGACAGTGAGCACCTTGAGATTTGGGCTGGTGCAGCCCCCGCAGCTACGTCCCTCTGTCAGGTGGCGGACTAGGTGGTCTATGATGGCCTCATCCGAGGGCCTGGCGGATGGGCCTCGTGTAGTCTAGGGCTCTTCGGCCACAAGGCTTATTTCTGTTCCATGTGGCCTCCCAGCTTCAAGAAAGCTTGCTCCTCAGTCAGCATTCATTCTGAGAGTGAGCAAGAGTGGGCGCTGTGAAACCTCTTGGCTCGGAGCTCCGCAATGACATTCAGGCTGCATTCTACTGGTCAAAGCCGGGCACGAAACTGGTCTGGACTTCCTGGTGTGGAGAAATGACTCCACCTCCTGACCAAGGGTGTGGCAAAGTCATATTGCAAGGGAGCCAGCCCAAGGACAGGAGGATTGGGGGCCATTTTTGGCAATAGACCACGCGTACCTAACAATCACACCTTCTACTGTTTATGTAAAAGTGCATGCAGTTTTCACAACTTCGCCTCCCCGCACAGCCCCCTGCAAGGTCCCTGGAGGGCTGGGGGGAGGGATTGTAGATAAAGGAAGACAGTCCTAGACACCTGTCACAGGTTATTCCTCACCTGGGGCAACAGGATATGCACATTTGCAGGCTAATGGCCCTAGGACATATGCTCCATGAGCACAGGGATTATTGCCTGTTTAGCTCAACTGATGGGTCCCCAGGGCACAGAAGAGGGCCTGGCCCATAGCAGACAAGCAACGAAGCTCCTGAAATGAAAGAGTGAATGCCTCCTAGGGGTTCTGAATTGAAAGTTACCCAGTAGTCCCGCAGTGGAAGATGAAGACTCTATCCGACATCCAAGATAATACTAACTTGTGGGTACGGACCACCTGAAGTCTGCTGTTTGTAAGTCGGGGACTACCAGTACTTAGAACTAGAGCAGAGAAACGATGTGCTAAGTTGTTCCCATATTAATCTTCCGGAATGACATTAGCTTCTTGAGACTAGAAATCAGACAAAAGCATAATGAAGGAGACTTTCTGTATCATTCCAGCAAAACCAGAACACTCTTGTAAGTGGAAATTTCTGGCCTTGCTAACTTCATAGGAATCTGAATGGTGAGCAAGAATTTAGCAAAACACACAGTCTTCCACCAACAATGGATCTTACACAGTACCAGGAACGGAAAATCAAGGGTGCACAAAATAAGTGCTTTGGAAAGGAGGTGCAATAAACATTCGTTGGATGGTTAGTGTTGGAGCCAGGAGACTCCTGGCAGTCGCCTGACCCCTGTTCTCACAATGAGGAAGCTGAGGCCTCAGAATGAAGTGGCTTGTCTAAGGCTACTCAGCGGGTTAGGGCAGAGTTGGGACAAGAGTTCAGGAGGTGAGACTGAGCACTGAGCAACCTCCACTACACCCTGTTGACAATTCCCAGCAGTATAAACACGCTTTTGAATAGAAGCAACTTTAAATAGCAGTTAGCAGAGCCTTGTATTAGATACATTGACATCACCAGAAGGCAGCTCTGTTCACCCCAATCCCCTCTGACGCTTGCTCTGAGACAGCTCTCAAGTCACTGCCTTCTTCACTTCCACCGGTGCCACCCCGGCCCCCCACAGGCCCAGACCACGTCCTTCCAGCATCTTCCAGCAATCTCAACCTCGTCACAGTGTCCCCTCCTCTCCCAAAGCTTACCGGATATTCGTGTGTGCTTGCTTTTCTCAGCCACCTACACCGTGTATTTGTCAGGATAGGGAGCATTATTTTTATAATTCCTTTGCACATTCCCACAGTACTGAGAGCCATCTGACACGCACATTTTGTTACAGTAGGAACAGGTAATATTTACATGGAATGATTACCATGGGACAGGCACTGAGCTAAGCATTTTACAAGCATTTCATTTCATTTCATTCATCCCCAAACTCTATAAATAGGATTCTTCACCCTTTGCCCACAGATAAAGAAACTGGTCTGTAGAGGTTGACTGACTTGCTCAAAGTCACCCAACTAGTAAGGGTGTCTGGACCTAGGACTATTTGACTCTAAAGTTTACGCTAAATCCTGGTCCTTTCCAACCAAGACCTGCCTGAGTTTGGAGCGGGGCCCAGAAAACGCATTTTGGAAACGTGCCCGGTGGTTCAGGTGCGCACCACATTTACTGCCCTACACTCTGCAAGTCTACACCGATTGATCCTGCTTACTTACTGATCCTGTTTTTCTGACACCAGAATGAAGGTACGGCCAGAATCTGGCCAGTTCTCCTCAGGTGACTCAGGTCGTGCACACAGCAGAGTGTGTTGTCTGCTCTCCTGAACTCACCCCTTTCCACGAGAACCCCCCATGGCCAGGGCACCAGATGGTTATTCCAGGAGCAGTACTGAGGGTCTATCGCAGAAGTCCTGACAGCACAGTCCAGGAAGACAGCACAGTTCAAGGCCACCTAGGTTCATGTGGATCTCAAGATAACCTTCTAGGCCCTCTTCTTCGGGGTCTTTGTTTTTTAAAGAGTCACCCACACGTCATCCAATGGCAGACCCAGCTACACAGTCTCACACCATTTGCCCCAAGTTCAGAATCGACATGACGGGTTTCATTGCCATGCCCCAACACTGGGCATTATGAAACACCCTCAAGCATCCTTTTAAGAAATTTGCTTGGAGCAGCTGGTCCTTCCTTCCTCTACAAAGGACTCCATGGGGTTCAGTGCCAACCACCTACAGGAGGATAACTTGGCCCATTTATACACAATGATACTGTACCTAGCATAGGACTGAAGTTCTCTAGGAGATCACAACCATGCGCTTTCAAACAGTCCCCGAGTTTCTCCTTCAGCAGGGGCTCTCTCTTGCTTCAAGTATTGTTCTCGCCCCATGCCATTCTCTCTTTCAGTCTCTGCCAAACACCCAGGAACTCCTTTCTGCCTAGCATAGCTGACTCATAAAGACATTATGAAATACTAAAAGGAAATAAACACAGAAATTACAGGAAGCCAATTAGAAAGGGGAATGCTTTGTAAAGAATAGGTGTTCCATCTTGCCATAGCTGGCTTCATTGGCTTTGCCCCAGGTCATATGATGTCTTGGGGTTTCTATCAGCTCTTCTCCAAGGTCTAGCACAACCTCACAGGCCTGCTACCTGTGCTCCTGTCTCCAGGTTCCCAGTCCACACCCACCTGGAGGATTCCCATCTAGGACCCCAGCAGCTCCCTAATAGACATCTTGAGGGATTTGTGGTCCAGACCAAGAGAAAGACCCCTCCCTGCCCCTGTCATGAAGAATGGGAGCCAAAATACAGCCAGGAGGGGAATAAAATGGAATAGTAGCTAAAGGGGCCATGGTTTGAAGGAAGGGTTCTTCCAGAGCTAAATTTAAGTTAGTTCCTCACTTTTTTCTTCACTCAAGTATTTTGTTATTTCAAAGAACATTCAGTATTTTGGAGACTGATCTAAAAGTAGAAACCAGGTCTTGCTATTTCCTCAGCCTGTGTTCTTGTTTTTCAGAGTAAAAGGATAAAACAATCCTTGACCCTATTTTCTGTTCTTATACACATGGTAAAAATCTATAAAACCAAGAGGATTTATTTCATCTTCTCCGAGAAACTGGAATTTGTCTTACACTGGCCCTCTTTTCAACATACATTCTTCTAACTTCGGTCTCCTTAAAGAACACAAACTGAGCCAGACTAGACTCATCACTCCCTAATTGGATGTTTACTTTTAGTTCTCCTAATTAGCCAAAAAGAAAAAAAAAATCTTGTCATGTATACCACTCTTCTGGGATCCTAGAGAGAGTAAGTGTGAAAAGCAACTCAGAATTAGAGAAAAAAAATTTCCATGGTCATGCACTACCATTATCTTCATAGATGAGTTTACATCTGGATGTTGAAACGTTTAAAAAGGACAAAAATGAGATTTCTGATTTTGACAGTCATTATACTCTGTATACCCATCGCTATAATATACCATTAAGACTATATTTGTACTCCTGCACTGTCTAAATACGAGTTAGAAATTGCCACATCCTTTCAATATCTGTGAATACACTTGTTAGAGAAACTGCAGACTGTGGCAGAAACCCTGTAAATGTCAAACATTTTTAGTACTTTTCTTTGGGTGGCGGGTAATCTCCACACCAGAATTAGCTGAAGCACAACTTGGTTGGTGTTGAGTGGGCAGGTTCCCACAGAGTCCTGCTTCCGTGTCACACGGAATCTGAAGTCGCTCATCATCTTAGGCCCCTGGCCTCCCACTATACCAGCGATGCCCTCGATTGAAACTTAAATCATTGCAGTGTTTGTTTTTTAATATTCTATAGCAGGTTTTTAAAAAAGAAATAAAGTCAGGAATGGCAGACACAGGAGAATTTCACTGAGTCTGAAACAGCAGCTGCAGGTGGTACTGGAATCACTCTACTTTTCTTGTTAAGTCTGGGGGCAAATCTGCTGGGCTTCAGAAGCCCAGCCGTCAACCCTCACTTGGGAATAAGAAGGCAGGAGCCTAGAGTTAGAAAAGAATGTGGTCAATTGTTCTTTTAGCTCAAACGGAAAGTATAAATTATATAATGGTAAGAATGGACACCTGAAATTCAGGGGGAAAATGGTTGCTCACTGCAGTGACTTTGATAAGCTGAATTAAAAGTGCTTTTTGATCGCAAGATAAATATAAACAGATCTTTTCATTCAAAGTCATCCTGTTCTTCCAACAGCTCAGAAATCCAAAAGCTGTCTTATTCAATACCCTGCTTGTAACAGTGGAGCGGGCGAGTTCTGTGAGTGACCAGCAGGCTTACACAGCAACAAGAACTGTACTCAGCCACGCCCAAGGTAAACAAACGCATCCCCAGAAACATGCGCTAGGGGACCAGTTCTCAGACACAGTGAGCCCGCCTGGAGCGCTCTAAACACGGACTGCGGGCCTCACACCCAGGGTGCCCATTCAGCACTCCCGCGGCACCTGAGTATGTGCCAGTCCAACAAGTGCCCAGGTAATAATGAGGTTGTGGGGGGCGGATCTGAGAACACTGCCCCAGGGAACTGAGGGGCATGGGGGTAGGAGACTGAGTACTCACCCAGCACCATGTATTGCAAGGTTCTTTAATTGCCATCATTCCCCCATTTAGCCCTCAGTGCAAATGCTGGGAGCATCACCAGGTGAAAGGTGAGTGAACAGACACCAAGAACGGTTATAGTATTTGGTGGGAAGTGAGAAGGCAAGAGACAATCCCAGGGTAGTGAGGGGCCCCCAGCACCTCCTGGTTGCTTCCTTAGACCCAAATCAGTAAAATCACATACATGGTAAAATACCCTGCGTTAATATCTGATTGGGCTACCTTGCGACTTGCAGACTTGCTAAAGAAAACATTCTAACTTGGAAGCTTCGGGGCATTCAAACAATCACTCATGGGCATTTTTCATCCAAGGAGCCAGTTTCCACCTCTGCGCTTTAACTTTTGGCTTGCTCCTTTCCTGTTCCACTCAACAATCTCCCCGAACCCTCACTGCCACATGGTAATGACCCGCCCCTCCCCAGGGATGGAACTCACCACCTGTAGTACAAACAGCCAGTGCCCATTGCTTATACTTTTCCAGGCTCCTACGGCTGATTTCCCACATGTTTCTTTTGTATTTGTGGGTGTCAAAGTTACGTCTTTAATGTAAGCTCCCAAAACACAAGAGTTCCATGCTTTGTACAATATGCATCGTAGCACAACACTTAATAAAGGCTCTGCGTTGGTAATGACCTGCCCTATCTCTCCATTATCAGGGAGTCCCTGCCACTGGGTAACAAAGCAACTCCAAGATCTGTTTCCATGACAACGGCAGCATCACACAGGAAAGAGAAGGAAGAGAGTACAGAAAGGCTCTTTAGAAATTGGTACCAAAATGCATATCCAGTTTAGGAGACTAAAAACAATGTGCATTAGATTTGAGGTTGAAATCTTTTCTTTCTTGAATGTATCCTCTAATGAAGTGACTATTTTTAAACACCTAATAGGAGTTGATTCAGAACACTATAAATACCACCCATCTGCCAAATTTTAAGTCTCAAATTAGGTCACCAGGTTCATCAATTTCCCTTAGAAGATTCTAGCAGAAACAGACCAAGTCCCACTGACGGCAACAGCAGCGAATGCTGACGGTTCAAACGCTGTGATAGACAAACAGTGCCCACTGAACAACGACACGCTTATAGAAAACTCCCCAAACCATCATTTTTCCTGAATAAAATTAAAATGGGAAACATCTTATGAGACAGGAGTTTCCTTAGAAGGCCCTTCAAACCAGTTACCGAGCCACATACTGAAACTAACTCACCGCGGTGTGTGTTGTAACTACATCACACAATACAAACACACACGAGAGGGGAAGTCCCATTGCCCCTTTCCGCCGCGCCCGTGGCCAGCCATGTTCGCTTTTCTCTCCACGGGAGGGGAAAACAAAATGAAACGCTAAACAGCTTGAGTAACCTGCTCCCTGCCTAATGCTTCTTTCTACCATGATTTTTCATGCATCAATCATCAAAGAAGAAAAGGCCCTCTGACTAAAAATATACCGGAACAACAGCCCGAATTGGGGCCTGTTTTGTTCTCAGCCACTGGGAGGTGAGGGTTCCTTCACCTACATGTGTCCCAGGTTATTTCTGACACTTGCCTTGTTCTCTGTTTATTCTATTTCGACAAACCAAAGGGGGGCTGCAGCCTCGGGCACCCCGGCCTACTCGCTCACCACCACACTGCCCGCCAACAGCGCAATGGCTACTTTTCTACCTTGCCACACGTGTAAAAGTCGGACGTCAAAATGAGATGGCACTCGCACAAAGAACTGTTTTTCTTTATTCTCAGGAACCATCCATACGCTGAGGGGCCGCGGCTGGCTCAGGTGAAGCAGGAATTCTGTGCAACATCTGGGTTAACTCGAGGGGACTCTCCCTGACCATGTACTTGCTAACTCAATAGTTAATTTTCTACTGAGAGCCAGCCCAATGCCGGCCTGAGGGTAAGTGCTGAGGCCGGGGAGACGAAGGACAGGGTTTGCCCTCAAGGGGCTGCGGCGTGTGGTCGCACCGGAGACCCTTCCAGCGCAGTGTTAGAGAGGTCTTCAGAGACGTAGCACAGGGAGAATGAAATGGGGGGTGACTGAACTGCGGGGGTGGAAAGGAGCCTGGGGCATGCAGCGGGTGGTGGGAGAGAGGAGAGGCCAAATGTGAATCTTAAAGGACGACTGAGCACTGGTCAGGTGGCACGGGAGACAGGCACTGGGAAAAGCCGCGTCCTCAGAGCATCCCCTGCTGCTACCCTTCTGGGCAGAGCAGCTCTGGCATCCCAGGTACACTTCGCAGGGCTCCTTGTTCTGGAGTCCCTCTTCTCCTGTTAGAAACATCTGCTCTTTGCAAGTTCTTCTTAGTTTATGCCAAACTCTGCCTTCTTATAACACCCATCAACAGTCATTAGATCTGGGCCGGCCCCTGGGATTCCAAAGTCAAGTCCACCCTTCTTCCTAGAATGGAAGGCAGCTCTTCTTATCAACTCCTACAACTTAATCCTTTCTTCAAGCTGAACATTCCTGACTCATTTTCTGGGGCTCTGTACTGCTGTTTTCCTGATCTACCACTGTCTCCACACCTCCTTAACATCTGACGCCCATACGGAACTTTGGTCCCCACAGAGGACTGCCACCTCCCTTGACCTGGGGGAGCCCTGCTGTGGATGCCCAAAGCTGCTCGAATCAGCAGGGAGTTATTGAGATAATTGTTTTGCTTCAATCATCCCTGATTATGCACTATCAGGAACTACTATGTAATAAGAATATGATGACTGAATGCAGGTAATTATTGAAACTCAAAATACCTCAATACAAAAATGCTCTTCACCAAAAAACAAAGAACAACAAAAACAAAAACAAAAAAACCCTTAGAAGTACAATCACCAAAGAGCCAACAAATTGTTTGGGTGAGGGGAACTCATCATAAGACTTTCTCATTCCTGTCTTTTTCTGTCATCAACAGATCAAGAAACTCAGTTAATTCAACTGCACCTGAAAACCCCTCATGACATCAGGTGAGTAACAGACTCCTCCCTCTGCCACTGAGACGAAGTCAGAGCAGTAGCAGAACAGACAAAGACACATTCCCAGACCTTCCCAGACACAGTGCGGGCAGTCACGTCCAGGAGGCAATCTGTCCTCAACAACTGGAGCATAGAATTCACTGTTAGTTGCCTATTCAACACTCATTCTCCTCTTCTTTGTAACTGGACTGCCTTATTTTGTTCTGGGTAGGAATATACCCAGGTTAAAACAGAACAAACCAAAACCTATGTTTTTTTCCAAGTAGGAGAGGCTAAGAGGATGGGAATGGAAGTTGTTGGACTGGGTTTCTAGGGGAGTTCTTTGAAAGGGAGCAAGCAGACTCAACGGGCATCTGTGTTTTTGACCTTCGCCTTCCTCTTTCCTGTTGCTTGGGACACGGTGGGATGGAGTGGAGCAGCCAGCTGACAAGCAGGACAACAACAGTAAGGATGAAAAAACGAAAGCTTCCAGATGAGATGGCGGCCCTGAAAGGTGGAAGGAGCAGGGTCCTCCGCAGGATCTCAGAGCCACAGTGTGAGCCCAAGGCCACCCAGTTCCAGACACTTCGGTACATGAAGAGGACAAAATCCCTATTTAATTCAAGCCTCTGTTTGGTCAGGTTTTCTATTGCTCATGTCTGAACCCAATCCCAAACTAGTGCTTAGCATGTAGCCGTGTAGACACCTGCAACAAAAAGCTTTATCGTCACACTGTTGGGCAAAGAGAAATTCTCAGACGGGCGGGGATGCTCCACTTAGGTCACATTCCTGGAGAACACAGCGCTTGGTTGTGTTTCAATGACACGGATGGGACGAGAGAGGGGTGCACATACTTCAATAAGAATTTGAGAACTTTTTAGAAATTGTACTATTCCAACCAGATTAAATCCAGAAAAAATCATCTAAGTCTAATTATCTTAAAAATCAAATTACTATCACATGATTTCAATTTCCTAGGGTCCCTTCTAGCTACTGCTTCCCATCACATAAATTCTGCCACAGTACCAATCATAGTAACAACTTCATACTAAGCTTTTGCACCGAGCATCATATAAACATTTTTCCATGTCTTCATAATCATCGTTTGTAATGCCCACCTGCATGCTATCACACTGATGTACCACAATCGACTTAACAACTCCCTGCTGCCTGACAGTGAGTGGAAGAAAATGACGGCTGCAGAGAGAAATCTAAGAAAGAAACACCGTTCCTTGCCAATATCCAGCCATGCCACAACTTTCGATGCTTAGATCCGATTAGATATAAATTATTCTCAAGGTTTTAAATTTGACACTTATTCCACTTATTCAGAATAGCTGATACACAGAATCTGGCAGTTAATTAGGTATGCTAGCTGAATGAGATTGATAACAGATATATTATTATTATTTTTATTTTTAAATTTTTAAATTTTTTAATTGTTGTTCAAGTAATTTTCTGCCTTTCTCCCCGAGCCCTCCCTACCACCCCAGCCCTCCCTCCCTCCCTCCCCTGTTTCCACCCCCCCTTGTTATTGTCCATGTGTCCTTTATAGTTGTTCCTGTAAAACCTTCTTTACCCTTATCCCCCCATTATCCCCCCACCTTCCCTCTGGTCCCTGTCAGCCTAAATGCACTTTACAGACCACATACTGTCAGCATTATGAAGAACATTAAACCCTACTTTACTAGAGCTGGTTTCTGGACACATTAACTCATTTTTTTTTAATATACAGAAAAGGAGTACTGCATCTCAGTTTGCTTACAAACTAGGAGATCACTTTGAATTCTGCATTTCTTAACCGCAAACATATAGAGCCCTTATAACATGTTATAAGCAAATGGGTTTTTGAGCACAGAGCCAGCTCCAGTGATAATAGTACACCATTTTAAAAGACCTAAGGCAATGAATTCCATTTCCAATGGAAAAAAAGGATTATGCAAACAAGCTTAAAACAAATTTTTGGGTGTGTTTCTTGGTGTTATAAAATGTAGCTTGTAATAAAACCATGACCCGAATGCCAGCAACTTCAGAAAGCAACTTGGGTGCGGGGAGAAGAAAGTTGTTTCATTTAGGAAAAACCACCACTATCTTTTCCCTAATCTTCAGCACACACAGTTTAAACATATACAGCTAGCTGTGACACTTACACAATCCCTATGGGCTACAGCAGAGACAAGATCTGAACACAATCATCTATTTCAACACTGGACCAAGGCTTCATACAAAAATACCACCCTCCTTCCCCCTACGTTTCTAAAGTATGACATACTTTTCCCAACATCTGCAGCCATGCAGGAATTTTTAGGAAACTTTCGTGCATGATCTTAATTCCTAACCCCTGGCTCTTCAGCCTCAGTGACAAAATACCCTTTCCTATGTGTTTTATCTAATTATTTTGGTTAATATGGCGACAATTAAAAGTCAAGGTAAATTTTAAATAGTAAGATTTCTGATTTCTTGAGTTTGAATTATACCATGAGGCTGATGTAAAAATGAAAGGGGCACCATGGTGAACTGAGAAAAGTGTCTCAGTTTTGCCAATTGTGATTTGTCCTTTCCTGTGACCTCCTTCCCTGCTGTCTCAAACCACGGCAAAAGGATACTGCGTTTCTTATTATTGCAGTGCTGAGGTTACGGAAGTCACCCAAAACATTTCTCAGTCTGTTCTTGGAAAGTCCTGCTAGCTGAGCGACAAGTCTAGTAAGCAAGGAAAATGAAGATAAACATATTTCGGGTTTTGCACACAAATGCAGAATTTGTGTAACCACACGACTTCCTAGTTGTGATCTCAACAGAGAAGGAATTTCTCCTCTATCTTTTTTTTTGCAGTTAATGTAAGAACACTGAATCTCTAAGCATCTGAAGTATGAGAGGTGGAGGTGGTGTAGTAAAGATGTAGTTGCAATGTTTTATTCATTTAGCATGTGTTTATTTTTCCTTATGTACTCAGAGGTGATTTATTTGTTCAGTCCAGTGACGTTACAGCTAAAAATAATCATTCATTAGGAAAAGCAGAAGCAATTTCGACTTAACAAATCGGGAATGTTTATTATTTTATACTGAGTTGGATGTTCGACTCTAACACTTTTCTGCACACGGAACACAAGTGTGTGGAAGGCTCTTCACACCTGCACTGCGGGGGAACGCGGTGCGCCCTAAGCACCGCCTGAGGACTTGACGTTTGACCGTAGTGTCCATCGGGCCGTTAATTTCTCTCATGAGCCCCAGGACGAAAAGACTTAAAGATGAATTTGAGAAAAAACGGAAGAAATTAGGTTATCAGGTTCTGTTAAATTGCTACATATACCTTGCTTAAGCTTTTGTTCATTAATTTATATCTACCTATTACACAAGCAAATTTGGAGGGGAAAAAAGATTATGAAGAACATGTTGTTGGGTTATTTTGAAGATAAATCCAATCACATAGTAGGTCTTAGGTTTAACTGGCATGGCCCGTTTGTTAACCATTTGTCATGATGTGATCATCACAGAAAAGGAAAAGTCTCTATTTACCCTGAGGCAGTTCCTTGAGGTTACATTATCAGAAGGAATCAAAGAGAAGAGACCCTGTGAGATTTTTCGTGTCTCTCGTAAGAGCAACATGCATTCATTCATCCACCTGACATATATGAATTGAGCACTTACCATGTGCCAGTTCTAGGTTACATAGAAGAGTAAGTAAAACAATGTCCCTGCTTTCATGGTGGTGGAAGAGACAGACAATAATCAACTAACTAATAAATGCTATGGCTTAGGTGGTGATGGGGGCTATGAAGTACACGAAGGAGGAAAGACGAATAGGAAATATTGAGTGGAGGGTCATCCGAGCAGATGCTTGAGTGGTATGAATGAGCGCCCCTGGAAGTGAGCTGCATGCAGAAGAATCCACCTGTGCAAAGGCCCTGAGATGCAAATGAACTTGGCATGTTCTAGTCAGAGAGCTGGAGAGGAGACAGACTGCAGTCGTGATGGGCCTTGTTGAGCAAGGGAAGAAGTTCATATTTTATTCTAATAATCAAAGGAAGCCACTGAAGGGTTTAGGCAGAGCAAGACAATGATATAATCTGTCTGATACATGCAAAAAAACCTCTCTGGCTGCTCTGTAGAGGATAAACTTAGGAGGCAAGAGCAGAAATGAGGAGCGAGTTAGGAGCTACTGGGAAAACTCTATTTTTTCAGAGGTTATTTTGTTGGAGTCTCCCGTCATCAGGCTCCTGAATGAGACATTTACTATGTGAGAATCTGATCGAATTTAAGCAAACACCTCCCAGTCGAGAGTGGGCACGTGGACTCACAGAGCAGGTTTCAGTCATGCATGCGATTCCTTTTTAAATTTTCAACTTACCACTTTCTTTCCCATTCTGGTTCTGTGCATGAAGTTACTCTAAGTTACAGATTCGTAATGAAAAAAAAAAGATTCAAATGAACTACCTTAATCTTGGTGCACACTTCAAGCTTAGCAAATGCTAAAGAGAAGAACCTGCCTTTCTAATTTTGAGACCTGCTGTGTGAATTCCTCTCCTTTTTCAAGTGCCGCTGGTCTTTTGTGATTAATTTTGGTAACAGGAGAATGGCCTGCTTAAGTCCAAATGAGTCACGATACAGCTTAATATCTAGAAACCTAACATCACCCTCCTCCATGGAGGATATCATTTCCATATGAAATTCTCATGTTTTCAATATCTCTACCCCGTGTTAATGCTACAAAGCTCCCTGCCTTGAAAAAGAGATGGGGAAAGACAGGCTAGGGATGTGCCTAATACAGAGAGCAAGCAACGCGTAAATTGCCCTTCTGAAAGGTACTTGTCTTAGGTAGGTTTACCGCGAGACAAAGAAAACCCCTCAGCTCTTATAAAACAGTTTAGAATCGGCGCATTTTAAAATATGTTCTTTTACATGGTAATCTGATACTAAGACGAATTTCTCATGAGCGTGAAGAGCAAGCGGCCTGTGTGAGTTCTGCACAGACTATTGATCCTGGCGCAGTCAGGCGGATGACAGACGTGCACCCAGGGAAGCAGTGGCCAAGCCGGAAAGAAACCAAAGACCACAGCTGCGTAGGTGGTGTCCCTGGTGCTCTCGTCATCTCTCGGCCTCTCGAATTGGATCGGTTAAAACCTCTCCAAATTAACTATCATTAGCAATTACTTCAAGGATTATAAATCTAAAATACGCAGTTGACAAAACAATCATTTCCTCTTGGTGGATTTCTTTTCTTCCCATCGACACTTAACCAAAAACTGTACACCAGGTTCAAAGTGGTCACACAGTTAGCAAGCACGACTCACTGGGCATCATGCATGATTTTGTTCGGCTTAAATATTTTTCAAGCACTGAAGAGTCCCCCCAATAAGAAAAAAATATTTTTTAAAAAAATAAGGAAATTCACTACCTAAAGACTAGCTTTTAATCAGGAAATGGCTGGTATTGATTCTGAGAGAATCTCATGAAACATTTTAGATACTTTACTCAAACCAAGGAAACGATTTGTATTCTATTTTGGGATCAGAGACTTCACTTTTTCATTCATTCGCTCATTTAACAGTGATCACTTATTATGACTCAGAAATCACACAAAGCGTTGGAGATACCGAGATGAACAAGATATAGGGGAAGGAAAATATTACAGTATAACATAACCAGAATAAGTCTTCCTGTGGTAAACTGGACAGTAACGGCCCGAGAGCCCCGCCCCTCCCAGGACCCACACCTTGCGCGTGCACCCTCTGCGGTGGTGAGTTCTGCGTTTCCACCTGACTGGACCAGGGGAGGCCCAGACACACGTTTGGTCACATTATTCTGGTGTTTCCATGAGGATGTGATTTTTGGATAAGATTAACATCTAAATCAGTAGACTGAGTAAAGATGATTGACTTCCTTAATAAAAGTCTAAATAGAACAAAAAGGCTAACCCTCGTCCAAACAAGAGGGAATTCTTCCTGCCTGATGGGCTTAGAACTGGGACACGGGCTTTTCCTGCCTTTGGGCTCTAGCTGAAACACTGGCTCTTCCGGGTCTCAAGCCTGCTGGCCTTCGCACTGGATCTGTACTGCTGGCTGTCCCAAGACTCCAGCTTGCTGACTCACTCTATAGATCTTGGGATCTGCCAGCCTCCATAGTGGCACGAGCCAGTTCCTTATAGTAAGCCTGTGTGTGTGATAGACAGACATACACAGTGTATGGGTTCTGTTTCTCTGGAGAACCCTGATGAATCTGCCTTCACAGGGACTCTGGGCTTGACCGTGTGAGGCTTTGACCAAGGGGACATCAGGAAAGGATTCCAGCAGAAGCTCATTAGGTGCACCACGGCTTGCCCTCTGGCAAAAGCAGAGCAACACGTCAGAACCCTGTGCTAGTGGCCTCCTGCAGAGGCCAGTGTGAAGGAGAACCAAGGCATCCTGGCCAACAGCCGCAGCAGTATTCTTGTGGGCCCCTGCAGAACCCCTTGGGAGACGGGAGGCAGGAGAGCAGCGCGATCATATATGTGTAACAACTGGAGTACCACTCAGGGGCCACATACAGGAGAGAGAATCCAGCTCAGTAAGGCCAAGTCATAGCACACGATGAGGCCATCAGTGAGAGGGGGGCTGTGGCGATGGAGAGGGCAGACAGCGGCAGAGCCCATATAATTTGGGCTCACATCTTCAATGCGGGAGACAAAGGAGATGGAGACAACCAAGTTAATCATGAGACTGCTGGCTCAGGAGACTGTGCAAAGCTGATGGCCTGGCATGGTTCCAATACAGACTAGTAAGCATTGGCTTGGAGAGTGGAGAGACACAAGAACGGCCAGGGTGACACCCATCAATCAAGACATCCTGGACATAAAGAGCCTGGGCACTCTTTCCACATCAAGGATGCCATCTGGAAAACCGTCACACGGTCAGGACTACTCAACGCCTAATGGCAATGTGACAGGTACCATGACAATGGCACTCTCCTCAGAACCTGGCTTTTGCATTTGGCATGTCAGCCTCAAAGTACATGTTTGGGGACTATGTTGGATTATAAAAATGGAAGTGTTGAATGAATAAACAAAATGATTACAACAACGGACTTTCCCACTGCCCACCTCCTCTCCTGCCAGCACCAGACTCCGTGATTGACAGCGGCTGCACACAGCTCCGGTACAATGACATCATGGAGCAGCTGTCGGGGAGGGTGCTCTCCCACTTGCTTCATCTCTCGTAGCCATTACTGAAGGCCGAAACTGCATTCCTAGCAAGGGGTTCATTTGATTGTTAGGATGGTTCTTTTCGTCCTTAGCCTCACTGTAAACAAATAAATGTCACAGTGATAATGCGAGCTAGAAAATCCTTGATAAATCTTCCTCCCTCTCCTGGCCCCTGGCAAATATATTTCTTTTTGTCCATAGACTCTCCCTGAGTCTCCTGCTCATTAAGTAGCAGAAACAGAAAACAGAGCCAAGGTGAGGAAGGTGCCAGCTAATTGAATGGGACTCATATGTTGGCTTGTACAAAAGTGACTCATTGAGATGCAAAACAAGCCCCATGGCATGAGCCAAAAAGCTATGTGGCTGGTCTTCAACTTTGGGTAAAGCCACCTGAAATGAGTCTTTCCAGAAACCCAGTGTCCCGGGAAGTCCTACCTTCTACTCCCTTGAGAAAAACTCAAACAAAGTCTCCAAACTGTTCCAGGCTCTCACTTGGTCCCATCAGCCCAGAGTGCTCCAGTCTAAACTCGGATGCATGGTTGATCTTGGTTATGAGTACTTTTATTGTTAATATTTTAGGGTTTCATCATTTCAAATCTCTCTTACTGTCCTAAGATTGTCACATTGGCCCCAGACCCCGTCCATAAAAACAGAGCCTTCATAGGCAGAAAACCTGCCCCTTAAGTTGGCTTTGCTGATCAACCACGTGATACTAAGGAAAGAGAACAGACTTGCAAGTGGCATGACCTGGTTCAAAGCTTAACGCACCCTTTCCCACTGGACCCCAGCAAGTCACTTCACCACCCCTGAGCCTTGACTTTCACACTCGTACAATGGAACAATGATACATGCCTTGTGCATTTATGTATGTTATCCACTGAAGTAGTTATCTGAATGAAAACAATGTTTATTCATATGTGTGACTTCCCACTAAAGATAAACTAAAGACAAGGACAATGTTTTTTTTAACCTTTGCATCTCATAGCCCCAGGCACAGAATGCTCAAGAAATGTTGAATAACATAGAATGAATAAATACAAGAGAAGCACCAGGCACAAGAAATGCTAAACTTGTGTCAGATAACGTTGTGAAGACACAGTGACTTGTAGAGCTAACCTGTAGCTCTGGGTTCCCGATGATTCGGATCCCAGGGACGGGCTCCCCAGGCCGCATTTCCAACAGCAGTTCTCAGGTACGGGATAGTCCTAAGTCTCTTGTATAGGTCAGGAAAAATAAATAAGGAAACCATCCTATCCATTTTGATCTCAACCAGTCCAAAGGCTATTGCCCAGATCCACCATTTTTAAAACTAAAATCCCAAGAATTAAGACAATGGTTTCAAATGGCTATTGTGAAAAGCAGGAGAGCCCGTCAGTGGAGGCTCCCCCAACCCTACAAGGTACCACAATAATGATGCTGATGAAACGTCCATTCCTAGGTGCTGGACCTGGTCAGTAACTGTGTCATGTGCAGCTAAAACTATTCAAGTAACTGGAGACCAGATAAAAACAACTGGTGATGAAATTAGGTTATCTGGCCTTCATCCACTCATTCTCTTTGGTTCAACAGTATTTTTTCTGTGCCAGGTTAGGCACTGGGCTCTTGGCTCTTAAAGGGAAGAGACACAAGATCTGCTCACAAAGAATCCACTGTGTAGGCGTAATCATTAAGCAATGCAACAATTTAAAAAACAGAAAACCACACAGGTATTAACTAGAAGTGCCCTGGAGAGGTTACACCGTGATTCCTGTGTGCCCTCCGCACTTCACACAAACACGTCTCTCTCAAACCTGATGTCAGAGATAGTGCTTAACTTGTACGAGAAAGACCACTTTCTAACCCAACCCTCTCACCTCCCTTTGGACCCATGACAGTGCTGCCCACCTGGATCATGCCCCTTTTCCCATCTGCTGCTTCCCCAAAGAACACCACCAAAGGCTAACAACTTGCCAAGAGCGGAGACTTTGAAAAAGAATGTGCTACTGGCCTTCTGTGCTGTTTTAAGAGTGGAGTTCCAAAGATGTTTCAGCAGTGACAACTTAAATGGTTGGATTAAGCTAGAATGCCCCAGGAGCCCTTGAAAACAGGCCTTTGGCTAAAATACGAGGCACCCTGTCATCACACACGTGTCCCTTCTCACTGGCCAAACCTTGGGAGGCAGAGAGAACAGACATTCCACGGCCCAGCTGCCTCCCGTAGTTCTCACCAGAACTGCAGACCAGGGGGCAAATCTCTGAGACTCCTTTTAATTCCCAGCAAGATTAATTGGCGCAAAAGTAGCAGGAGTCCCTTCCCTGGTAGGAAATGCTTCTGCTGCTGTGAGTCTGGTACAGAGAAGAATCTACCCACCAAGGACCAGAGTTAGCACAGGAATTATTTGCTAGGTTTAGTTCCCTAAAAGTAACTTGTTGAGGTTTCCCCTGGCATCACAGCACACGAGGAATGCCACCTGCGGGCGAGTGCAGGGGGGATCCCAGGACCTGGCAAGGGCTTCCTCAGAGGCGTATGTAGGGGCGAGCCCTCTGGGATGTGCACAGCACTGAGATTTCTCTTGCAGGTGTTCTTTTTACCAGGCTTCTTGAAAATACATATCGCTTAAGTCTGTGTGCCACTGGATAGCAGCCTTTGGCAAGAGGTGTAACTCCCTTAAGCCAGCAGGGAAACATGAAAATACTGGTCTGTTTGTAAAAGAAAATTTTGAAAAGAATGGCAATCCATCTGAAAATGTCACCACCTTCAGGAAGCCTTCCCTCATTCTCCCATTAGTTGCTCCCCCTCTGCCTGTTCAGAAAGCAAAATTGCTCTCTGTTCTTGATGGTGGTCTTGAGAATTCTCCTGCTCTGCTCAAACTCAATAGCATTTTATTTCCTCTCCTCCTATGCAGCTGTCATATGCAATCTTATTGGGTAATTATTTGCATGTTTGGGTCATCCATGTGATACAAGAGACTATTGGCAGGGCAGAAATGAAACTGTCTTCACCTTGATATCTTCACAGCATAAAGCTCTCAATAAATAATTAGTGATGGAATAGAATTTAGGGCTGAAAACAACTTTAAAGACCACTGAGTTTATCCTCGATATTTATAAAAGAAAACCAAGTCTGGAAAGCTTTGCAGGGGAACTGGTAGGGCTGGACAGCCAGGTCCCATTCCAGGACGCCTCTGTTCCCTTTGCTGACTTCCAAATACCACTTTTTAGCACAAGCACCTTTTACGAACCTCACTTTACTTAGTTCAAGCATATAAAAATCTTTCAGGTATAACTGGGTTTGCTCACAAAATTGGCTGATTTCCGTAGTAAATGTAAAAGCACACTTTGAGAAAACAGATTTGCTAATTGAATTTACTTCTAGATTTGTTTTAAATGTGTTGAGTTTTGTTATAAATGAAGCTTTGAAATGTTGAATTTTAAACAATTGAGCAGTCTCTCTTCATTCAATTGGTTTCTAAGACACCGTCAGGAACTTGAGAGCAGAGAATTCTCAAGACCACCATCAAGAACAGAGAGCAATTTTGCTTTCTGGACAGGCAGCCCTCCACGGAGTCCAGCTTCGTACCAGACAGTGCTTTTGCTTTGCAGCAGTTTGCTCACTAGGTTCTATTTTGGGTTCTGTTTATAAGTTAATGCTGTCAGCCTATTCAAATGACTCAGTTTTATGATCTTCTTGGCTTGAAGCTGTACCCAGTTCAGAAGCAAGCTTCCCTGCCTTTTAACCCATTAATTTCATTGGTGCCCCTATTCTGGGAGGTACCAGCTAACGTGTGACACCACCTGTATGGATGTCGGCTGTCTCCCGGGTGAGAGGCACTGGTGACCCAGGAAGTTATTTTTAAGTCACATGAATTCTGTGCAATTGTATGGCTCAGAGTTAAGAATTGCAAAGTCCTACACGACAAATTTCTCCTCATATAGGCCAGGGGCGCTAGTGAAAATGCACAAGGAAAAAATAAAAGAATGGTTAAACAAAAATGCAAGGAAAAATGCAATGGAAGCTTGTTTCCTCCAAGTGTGGTAAGACTTGTAATGGATCACTACCTTCCCCTTTCACTTTCTCAAACAGCCACATGTCCAATGCACAGGGTGAATGCGCCTAAGATAATGTTTAAATACTTGTTTAGTGTTTGTTATCATTTTATACATATCACGTAAGAACTTTTCTCTCCCTAAAACTTTACGCAACAAAAGGGTGTGTGTGTGTCTGTGTGTGTGAGTGTGTCCACATTATGGCTGTAAGAGCAGGACTGAGATTGGTACAACCCTCTGAAAGGGCCACTTTGCAGCTTTTCTCACTTAAGGCACAGAGAAAAAGTATGGAAGAAAATGACTTAGTGTACTAATAATCTACACACACACACACACACACACTGGAAGGACCCGAGTAACCTGCTTTCCCCCTAGCGAGGTGGGCTTCATGAACAGACATAATGTAAGCTGAATGGAGATGATTCCAAGGACGGGGAGGAGCTCCATATGAAGGACAGAGGCTGGCTAGCTGAAATCTTAAGTAGTGAAGGGAAGTCTCAGACACAGCCAGCCCCTCGAACCCCCACCAGCCCTCCCCAGTCTGCCTCATCACCCCACTGCGGCCACAGCAAAGTCATATTCTCCATTCCTAACCCCCAAAGCCAAGCAAGGCGATATTCCCTTTCTACCTGTGCACCATGTCCTAGCTCATGTCTTCATTGGGCGGGGGGCGGTGGAGAAGAACTATTTCTACACATGGACCAGTTTGTCTTATTTCTCTGTTGTCACATAAAATCTGGGATGTAGGGCAGGGGATGCTGGGGCCGCACACCTGGAAACACAAACTCTGCACCAACTCCAGTGCCTTTCCAATGCCAAACAGGAAGAGCCCTGCGTCTTCTGTGAGCCACGTCCATCCCTTCTTTCTGGCTTGTGATTCCTGGCTCTAAAGATTCACAGCGCCAGTGAATGAGTTAACCTTTAATGGTAGGTGCTCCGAAAGTCCTTCATTTTCCTTTGCTATTTGGTGTGCACGGGTTTGCACTTAAAGCCCCAGAAGCCTTGGCTTTTATCTCTAGTCGTGGTGGTAGGGAATGTCAGAACTCTGCTCGTCTGGAGGGGGGAGGGCGGGCTCAGAGACTGGCCTGATTTTCAGGGAGTCCTTTCACTGAATCCTGAAGCCCTTTCTCCTCCAAGGTGCCCCGCACTTCTCATCAATTCAACGGGATCGCTCTTGGAGTCTTAAAGATTATCGCTGTTCAAAACAATGTTTAATTCTCTTCCTATCTGATTATGGTAATCTGGGTTCTGCTCTTTCATTTTTCAGTACTTTTCCTTTCCTTCCATCTGGGAGATGGCGGAGCAGGTACAGTGCTTGTGGACTTCACAAGGTTGGTCCTTCCCACCTGCAAACACTTGGAGTCCGCTGAGCTCAACGAAGGCATTTTTAAGCCTGACATAAACTGTGCATCTTAAGCACTCACTGTAGTGTGAAAAGGAATCTTATTTGAGGAATCTTAAATTTTCAGGGGAAAAAGTGTTTGAAGTAGTTTTTTTGCCTACATTATAAACAGTGAGGCCAAAGTAGGTTTACAGTTGTTCATAGGGAAAATGATAATAAATAATAACACAAGAACAAACTCTGTGTTTTGGGTGCTCACAACTGTAAACCTACTTTTGCCCTGTATTTCCTTCTTCCTGATCCTTCTGCTCCTTTACCAGGCCTTTCTCATGTCCTTGAACACTTTTCTGAACACGTAAACAGAACGTCCAATGACTCCAGCAGGGGGGAGATCCCAACAAGCTCCGCTGAGGAACCACCAGGCCAGGGGCCTCTCTCTCTTCCCCTTAACACCCTCCAGCTCTTTAATTCTGTGATTTTAAACTTGCTGGAGAAAAGGATGAAACAAGAAAAGTCCTACCATCTCAGCTCAGCTCTGTGCCACGAAACCTTCATGCTTTCCCAGCTACAGTTCATCTTGCACATTTATAAAATAACAAAACTGTCCTGCATAAAAGACAGAAGACACTTCCCGTGCTATGGCTGCAGAAAACCTAATCACAGGCCCCTTAACCCCAAGGACCAAAATTTCCTCCTTGGAAGAGAACACACAATTCTTTCCAAATCAGCCAGTCAAGTCTCACTGATTCTTTTAAACTTCTCGCGTACTTCTTTTTCTCTCACATAGAAAAAAAAAAAGGTTCATCTCGCATAGTCTTTATTTTTGAGGATTATAAAATGTGAAGCTCAGTACCTACAGCAAGTCAACACAGAATGAACAGAAACAGACCTCAGCTGGACGTTGGATCACAGGTCCGCTTCCCATCATAGCTCACACCAAGTGCACCATCCCTAAAGCTTCCCACCCGGCTCTGGGCTCCAGGAGTAAGGCGACCACAGGGCAATCAACCAAACAGCATAAAATTCCTGAGTGTGAAAGAGGTCACGAAAAATAACAGGCAAGGACTGATCTCTAGCGGGCACGAACCAAGACTCTCCCTTGTCACCAAGGCTGTCTGGTGGACCCTGGGACATACAGTGCCTGTCTAGGTGGAAAATCAAAAGCCCCCAGCAAATTCGTAACGGAATCACAGATGGGATCAGAGAGTTGCCCTGTGCTGCTTCCGGAAATCATTAAATCAGCATCACACTCCTGGATTTATTTCCTCCTACCTCCCTGCCCTTCCTCTCCCGTCCAGTCTGCCGTAGCTCCTCAGAGCTCTCTCCTGGGCCCTGATCTCTTCTTTTCTTTTCACTCTATACCCTCTGTGTAGGCAAGATAACACTTTAAAAAAATCTTTATCTTTAGGATATACCCCACTTCTCACTTCCAGTCCTATATTCACATGTAACTGTCTTCTCGATGTCCAACTTCTCAAATGTCCTAGTCAGACCCTCGGTCTGATTTACCCCAGAGACTCAAAGATGCTCTTCCTTTGGGCCAGAAACCTGGAAGTCTTTTTCAACATCTCCATCTCCCTGGTCCCACAATGGCCAAGAACCACTGATCAGGCAGGCACCTCAGTGTATCCTGAATGGGTTCACTCCGCCCATCCCTGTTGCGGCGTCCACCTACTCCAAGCTCCCATCTCCTTGCCCTGGAGAGCGGGGCCCCTGCGCCGGTTCTCCATCCGCTGATGTTCCCCATCCGCTGATGTTCCCCCATGTTCACCTGTACGTCAAGCCTACCTACTACCCAGTTCATTTTCTACCAGGCAACCACAGCCACCTTCATAAGATACAACTAGGATCGCATCCTTCCTAGGTTAAAACCTTTCCCTGGGTCCCCACTGTTCCCGAGACTGTGTTCAAAACGCTGAACCAGACGTCTGACGCCCGGCCTGCTCGGGTTCATTCATACCCGAGCTCCTCCCCACATCAGGGAGTTCTCACCTGGTCTGCCCTTTGTAGAAAGAGTGTTTTACAGGGTTCTGCACGCCCCAGCTCGCATGCACACACGCCCATGCATGCACGTGCACAAACTCCCTTTTGCTGCCCGTCTCCTACTTATTCTTGACGCTTGGTTTAAATGGCATTTCCTTGGGGAAGCCTTCTGACCACCTACAGTAGGGCCCTCAGGTGAACACTCTCAGAGCACTGCATCCTACTTTAATTAGTGATATTTTAATGTCTACCTTTCCCTATAGTAAGAATTCAATAAAGCATATTTACCAAGAGAATAAAGAGGTGGAAGGAGTCAAACAGAAGCTGTTTACAGCCCTGTAGCTTGCACCCCACCACCCCCGCCATTCTTGATGGGGCCAGTACGAGGGGAGACAGAAGAGAAATGAGCGAAGCTCAAATGGGAGAGAGAGCTGAGAATAACGAGCAAGGAGGTGAAAGGACCACCATGTGATGCTCTTCATTTGCACCCATTTTTATCTCTTTGTATTTCTTGCCCCACATGGAGACAACAAAGGGGATTATGGAAATGGGAGGTGTGGATGACACCACATAGTTTTTTTGTATGCAGGCAAGTCACTCAACGTTCGTGGACTGGACTTCCTGGTCCATGAGGATATAAAAACAAAATCACCCCGGAGGGTCCCCCTGGCTCCCGCATTCTGTGAGTCTTTGCGGGATAGTGGTGGCTCAGAACTGGGGCACCCACTCTATGCTGTCTCTGCCAGCATCTGAACTGAGACACAGCATGTCCCTACACGCTATGGGTCCCCCAGTAAGTTCCTTCATTACATATGTTTAAAAATGCAAAGCTGAATTGCTTAGAGCTCCCCGTGAATATGCCGGCTCCTGGGGAGGGGAGAGTGCAGCCCTGCCTCCACTCCAAACACCGCTGTGAAATCGGTTTCCTGATGGGAATGAATGCTGAAGGTAGAAACCACTCAAAGCACATAATTTAAGTATCAGTGACTAAAGAGATCCGGCGAAAGCAGTTCAGAATAGAAATGCCTACTCTTCAGGCCTCCCCCGCAAAAAATTTTTTTCAGTTAAAATATTACTTTCCATGGAAACAAACCATGTTTCTTTCCGTTCAATATACATGGTGGGGAAAATAGATTTACAGTTGTGCGTACATGAAACACAGAGTTTATATTATTTTTCATACCAACAGCTGTAAACCTGCTTTTGTCCCACTCTGTATTTTTGATGTGGGTATTTCCCATGCCTCCTAAATCCCACTCGGCGGGGCGGATCCTGCTTTCCGGTGCATCATAGATGCTCATAGAAACAGGCAGGATTACACGCAAATACACAAAATTACGTGTATTCACCCACGGGCAACTTCAGAGATCCTCTGCTCAGTGAAACAGATGTTAACTTACTTAAACCAACAGGAGCGTTTATAACGCAGAATGAAAAGGCAGCAAGGATCTCATGAAGCAAACTAGAAATAGTTTGTTACACTGGCCAGAAGCAATGACAGACCTGTTAGTTAATGAACTAAAGAGTGATTTATGTTGATGGCAAAATTTGTCAGCATCTTCGGGAAAGAACCGCATTGCGTTTGGGAAAGCGATTCCTACCCATCTGGTGGACTTAGTCCATGTGGCTGCCCAGAGCGGAAGAGGACTAGTCAGCAAGAAATTCTCCTCTGGTCCCCGGGTGGTCCTCACAGGGCTCAGGAGGACTGCACATGTGTTCATTGGTAAAGCCAAATAGTACCAGACCAACTGATAAGTCCTCTCATCAACAGCAGAAGCCCAAACAATGGTTGTACTGGCACTAAACAAAAATTAAACTCAGAAATTCACATTGACGTCATGCAACAGCTCCCAGACTACTTACGTCAGTGTCAGGTCCTTTGTCCGCACCCGGACAAGAAAATGTGACAAATTCATGGCACCTCTTGTGAACCACAAAACAGCAAACTGGTGGAGACAAAAGAAAGTCGAAATTAGAATAAACCAGATTTAGTATACAAGCTCTGTTCTCCAAAAGGGCTATGTACCATTAGCAGTCAACTTAATTGCATTACAGAACCTTAAATGGCAATCAGAAGGCATTTCATTCAAGACTCAGCAATACTTGGTATTGATCGGACTCTCTGGTAACAGAACCATACGATGCCTGCACGGATGGGCCCCAGGAGACCCAGCCCGCAATTCCCTTTCTTCGCTGTTGAAGGCGAGAGGGCCAGAGACTGTAAGACAGTTTCTCAAGGTATAAAGCAAGAATCAAAATTTAAACTACTTGGCACTGCCCTGTACCAACACAATCATGCTCATATAAATGTTCATAAATGTTACACCCTGTAGGTGACATAAACTATAAAGAGTTTATAACTATAAATAATATATGGGCATCCCTAAGTGTGGGTTTCCGAAGTTCCTTAGCAAACTTCTGGACCTAAGAAACTCATTAAGACACAGACCCTGTGTATAGAGAACAGCCATTTGAAATAAGGAAAGGCTGGGGAACACCCTCACACCTTCTTGTTTCTGCCTCCTTGCCATAACTGTATGTGTAGTGGGGGGGGGGGGGAGAAAGGAAGAGAAAGGAGAGAGAGAGAAAGAGAAGAGAGGATGGGGAGGTAATAGGGGGAAGGGGAGAGAGAGAGATGGATAAAGCCCAGAGGATGGAGATGTGGGTATGCCAAGTCAGAAAAGTATGATAAGGGTTGGGTTTTTTTCTTTTTTCCTTTTTAAATAGTTATCTTTTAAGGTGGTCATAATTCAATGTCACAATGCAAGTACATTTTTTAAAAAAGAAAATGTTGGCTCGCCATCAAGCAGGCAGAGTTGGACCTACGGGGGAACCACCCCTAGGAACATGACAATTGAAGATCTCTTAAGAGAGCATCCCTTTAGGAGCAGCAGAGATGGGGGATTCTTGTTCACTGCTCGCCACGCCTGCCCACCGCGCACTATCGGGGCAGGAGGCGGTGGGTGTGAACCACAGAGGAGAAACCCCCAGACCCTCAGACCGGGGCCTTTCTGCCAAAGCACGCACGCTGCAGCACTCCAAGGACAAACAACAATACAAACGACTCATCTGCCCCCTCTGCCCAGGCACAGAGTCATCTTCCACTCCCTGGAATTAAGGGAAGAAATTACTAGAGAAAAAGGCTCGCAGGAGCCTTGCTGCTCCACCACCCTCATGCATTATGGATGTGGTGTTTTGAAGGGAAAATAAACATTCTGATTCCCTACTTAATCGTTCAAACGTGCAGGGTCTTTCATCTCTTCTTTTCCCTTTTTTAATCCATCTCTGCATTTATTAAGAAAACCTGTATTTATCAAATCCCTTTGGAAGGACAGCTTTTTTTTTTTTTTTATCTGTCCTTTCTACCCCTACTTACCCATCCACTCAATTATATGTCTCCATAGTATTCTATTATATGCCTCAAAAAAAAAAATAAACCTCATCCGAGGAAGAACCAGGCCCTCAATGCACAGCATAATTTACAAGGCAGCAAAAAGCCCCCTGACCAGCCCCAAATACTTCTTCCCAGCCTGCCTTAGAGCCCCCGACCTTACGCGAAAGTCTCAGATCCAGCAGGGCCTGAACATCCTACAGGACGTGGAGAAGGGCATGTCTTCCCAGAGAGCCACTTAGACAAGAGCTACCGGAAGGATAAAGACCCCGAAGGCCTATGTAAAGACTGAAGATCCAGAACAGGTGGTCTTCAAAGGGAGATACAGACGAGACCTATGCCTGAGTGACTGACTGAGGAGAGAGAGCTGGGTTAGCCCTCCCCTCACCCCGACCTCCAGGGAGGGGAACGGGGAAGAGGAGCTCCATGATACTGGCTGACTCCAGCATTGGCCAGGGAAAGGCTGTCTCAGAAAACTAAGCAAAGGACAGAGGTTCCAAAATCACTGATGGCTGGCCTTGACCTTTGGTTTCAAGTTCCAAACTAAATTGGGGAATGCGTATTTTGGAAGACAATATGATGCAAACATTGGAGGAGTCTTGCTACTGTCACTGGAAAATGAGCGAAAGACTTAATAAAGCAAGAGAATGCGTTGGGTCGACCTGGAGATTGGACAGCACAGACTCTCCTGAGGCTGAAATTAGGACCTATGGTTTTTACTCATTTTATTTTGGAGTTCTAAAGGTCTTCATCTTACCACGTTAGGGGGAGCAAGGGGCACTGGGGAGCAGGTGAGGGAATAAGGTGGTACTTGTCACAGAGTATGCTTTCAATAAACAGTTGCCTGGCCTTGGCTAGGAGGAAGGCAACATTAAGACAGCAGCCGCTCAGTTGGAAGATGTGCAGACGTAAGTCACGGTGGATTCCTTCTGCTGCATGCTTGGTCCTGGAGCTGGACCGCTGGTCCTTGAAGAAGTCTTTGCTTAAGCAAGCACAGGCTGGCCAGCCAGACTCTGAGATGGAGCCTCGTGTTCAAAGGCTTCAGGGCCCCTCTGCTTGTATAACCAAAGGAGAGGCTTTAAAATAGGAAGCTGTCCTGCCGCTTAAAGTCGCAAAGTAAAGCTTCATTCAGTTATTTTCTAAGCACAGCATCGCTTTCCTCTAACGCTCGCTGTGAATGCTTATGCTGCCCAACGGTGATGGCCGACACGTGAAGCGCACAAATCACACTAAGCAAATGACGTGGGAGGACAAACACCACCACAGCCTTGGCCTAATCACACTTCTTAACGTTACGTGGCTTTAAAATTGAGACTGCTCAGTCTACTGATCAATATCGCACACTAATCTTACTTATGGAAGTAAACGGAATGGAAATTAGGGAGAGTTTAGGCCATCTGTCAAAGGTACGTTTCAGAGACAGAACAAGTAATAGTCACCTATGTTTGACTCAAGAATTCAAACATTTCCCACCCCCCCAAAAATAGCAGGTGTGTTGTGCTGTTGCCGTACTGACGGTAATGGTGGTTCTCAGTTGCTCATTAGTTTAAAGAGAACAAAACTCAGCAAAGGGCAGGCCGACAGCCACACACCCCGTGAGGGAGAAACACCACCCTCTTCTGGCACTGCCCCTCCCCTCCCCCAGTGAATTTGATAAGAGCTCATTTAAGTATAGTGAGTTTTGGCCCATTAGACACACCTGGGTGACCTGAGACTGCTCTGTGTCAAATGTCATCGTCATACAGACGGGTGACTCGGGACTCTGATGCTGAACAATGTTTCCTGGCGTGACCTTGGGCAAACGGTAAGCCCAGAGACATTTTCCATGCTCCATCCATGCACGGAGCTTCACTAGGGCGAACCGATGCCACTTATAAAGAGGGTGGCTGCAGCTAAGATTCCTGCTCATTGATTCAAGTTCCTCCTTTGGACCGCCACCAACACTGGTCACTCACCCATCACTCAGGCGCAGCTGTGGCTGCCACGTGAGAGAGAACTTAAAGGTTCTCTACTGCACACCCACCAGGCAGGCTGTCATTAAGAGGAAAGGAGAAAAAATACCCAGTGATGGCAAGGGTGAGGAGAAATTTGAGCCCTCCAGCGTTGCTGAGAACGTAGAACGGTGTAGTCGCTGTGGAAAAGAGTACGGCTGTATCTCAAAATGTGAACAGAACGACCACAGGGTCCGACAAGGCCACTGAGAGGTCGGGTCCCTTGATGTGCCTGTACAATGGGCTGCCCCCCGCCCCATGTCTGCTCGACAAGGGCTGCCCTGCCCCCTGAGGGGAAGGACTGCATGCTCATGTGTCACTTTCCACTTCTGTTTAAAAAGTAAGTTCACCGGCGAGGCTCTACTCTGCAGTGCTTGGAACTCAGGTCCTAGTCACGTCCCCCACCTGCCTACCCACGGTTTCAGTCACCTACGGTCAACCACGTTCTAAAAATACTAAATGAAAACTCCCCCAAATGTACCCCGTATAACTCTTAAATTGCACTCTGTTGCGAGTCAGCATGCTGGAACCTCGTGCTGCCCTGCTCTGTCCCACTTCGTCCCGCTCCGTCGCGAATCACCCCTTTGTCCAGCCGTAGACACTCCCTGCCCGTCAGTCATGCAGTGGCCGCCTGGGTTGTCAGACCAGTTGTCAGGGGACTGCAGTGCCTGTGTTCAGGGCGCCTGTAGTTTACGTAATAATGGCCCAGAGTTCTGGCAATTCAGACAGGCCAAAGCAAAGCCGTAAAGTGCCTCCTGTAAGCGAGAAGGTGAGTTCTTGACTTAATAAGGCATTTTATCCTCTCGCGTCACCACGGGAAGGAGGATGAGTGCAGTACAATAAGATATTTTGAGACCACATTCATGTAATTTTCATTAGCGTATATTGTTATAATGGGTCTTTGTTAATTATTATTGTTACTCTCTTACTATGCCTAACATATAAGTGGAACTTTATCATAGGTATGTGCGCACAGGAAGAAGCGTATTCTCTGCCTGTAGGGTTCAGTACTATCCCGGGTTTTAGGTATCCCTGGGGTCTAGGCGCACAGCCTCTCTGAAGAAATGGAGACTACCGTATGCATGGAAGTTCCCTGTTACCCAAAATTAATGGAGTGGAAGTCGCTATGCAACAAGTCCTGAATCCAAGACAGAACCTACTAAATCTGATAGTTCAACTTTGTGTAAAAGAGAAGACTGGAGGCTGAGCTTCCGAGCGATCCTTTTTAACATGCGTGAACGGTTGGCATCATGTGAGGTGGTTTTAATTAAATTTTGCTTAGCTGGAAGGGATTAATGACAGGTAACGTCACATCAGAATACAATGAGAATGAAAATCTCTAAGGCAAGTGAACTGCTTTCAGCTTCGTAGGGAAAGTAATGAAAAATGGAGCTTATATTATATTTGCATGTTAAAAGAAAATTATTGGTTTCAGTTGTGTAACAGTGGAAGCATTCTTCTTGTGGGATACACGTTCGAGTTGTCTAAAAACAAATCAAATCAATGTGCTTTATGACAAAACGTAAGGGGTGCCACTCTGCAGGCAGCACACGGATCCTGCCTCTGGGCATCTGGGAGCCCACTCCCCTTAAACTCTTCCCCAAACCCCAGTATGCCCACTTCTGGCCAGGCACCCCTCTCCTCCCCTCCCTCGGGAGAACCGTTCTTGATCTGGTCCCAACTTTCCTTCCTCTAATGTCACCTCATCTGACTGACGCTTCCTCTCTGCACTCCTGCCTGGTCGGATCTGAGATACACTTTGAAGAAGGAGCTGAGGGATTGAATATGAGGTGCGAAGGGAAGGGGAGCCAAAGGTAGCCCCCAGGTGATTAGCCCAGCAACTGCGCAAGTGGTGTCACCATTGTGGAAACAAGAGGGGAGCCCTAAGATGAGCGTGAGAGCACAGAAGACTCAGGAGGAGGGAGAATGGAGAAAGGGCGGAGGGGGAGGGAGGGTTGGAGAGAGAGAGAGAGAGAGAGAGAGAGAGAGACAGACAGACAGACACACACACACACACACACACACACACACACAGACCAGATCTCTATGTTGACATGGCCCTCGGCTCCCGACTTTTCAGTTATAGGAACCATCAGAACCCTTTAAAAATTTCATTTTCTTCACATGTACCCACACCTTCCTATATGTGACATATGTTACTATGTCCTGAACACACAAGATCATATCATACTTGCATTTTATTGTTTATGTATGTTTGACCTGACTTTTCTGTATGTGCAACAGAAAGAATCCCAAATAATAAAGTGTGAATGGCAGGGTGTGAGAAACGAAGGGAGGAGACCAGGAGGTAAGAAAGAACTAACCTGGACGTGGGGACTCGCAGCCTGGGTAAGCTGTCCACAGAAATTACACAGGCTGGAGGAGGAGAAACTATTCTTTGTGTTGTGTAAACTGGGGTTCCAGTTTAGGCAAGTTGAGTATAATGTGCCGCTGGGTCTCCCAGATAGCCCTGTCAGACAAGCAAGTGGAATGTCAAGGTTAGAGGCCTGAAGACAGCTGGGAACTGCAGGCCAGGTTTTGGAGGCATCTATATGATTGACAGCTAAAGGCAACATGGTGAATGAGGACTCCAAGCAGCAGGGGGGAGTCCTGGGGACACCCACATTTGCAGAAAGATGCAGGTGGTCTGGGAGGGGAAAGAGTCAGGAGAGAGCTGGGGCCTGGGGTTGAGTGAAGAAAGAATTTTAAGATAAGCTGTGATGATTACCGGCCCATTTTTGCCCCAAAGCTGCACACCTGGAAGAACGGAGCTAATGCCAACAGATAATTGCTAAACAGTCTCCTTTCTTTTACTCAGTTCAACTTATCCCCACATTCTTCAACCCAGAACTGAAATGAAATAGACTTTTCTGATGCCAACTACCAATACACAGTAATAAAATCTTAATACTTTGAGTAACCATAGTATAAAGGCCAATCTGTTTTATGGAAACAAAAACAAAATCTCTTCAATATAAGTTCATGACAAATCACACCAACAGGAGTGAGAAGCGACCTTTAGCATTCCCCTTCGCGAAAGATATCACCAACCTAAAAGGCAGCAGACATCACTGAGGGTCTGATGATAATAGAATCAGATGAGATATGGGAGAGAACCTACTGTAGTGGTTCTCAAATGGGAAGCCTTTTGGGTGGGGGCGCAGGGGCTGGGCAGGTGCATAACAAGGTCGTGACTCTTCCCTGCCACTATGCTTTTCTTGTTTAGTCCTAGGCTACAGTTCTGTTCTTAAAGTTTTGATATCCTAGTGGCCACACCAAGAGTCAACATCCTTAGCACATATTCGTTCAGTAAACAAACCATTTGGTTACAAAGCTGAAGGTCAAGGGCAAAGTAAAGAATCGTGTCACTCTTTACACAAATACCTACGAAGCTCCCAGTAGAAAGCCAGGAAGGCTGGCAGACATGTGAGGACTTTGGGTTTAATAACCCAAAGGGAGCTTTGCAATTATATGACTAAAACTTCTGGGGCACCTGCTTAGTAGAGATGGTGGAAGCCACCTAAGAAGAGGGGGCGGACATCCTGAATGCAGGGTCTAGGAAGACAGTGTGCTTGAGCGGTGAGACAAGAAATCAGCAGAAGAGGAGAGGCAAGCCTAGAAGAGAGACAAGCCGAGAGCCAGAGCCCTGAAATGGAAAGGTGGGAGTGTTTCAAGAAGGAAGAGGCTTTCAGGGTGTCCCTCTCACAAGAAGTCAGGGAGAAGTTGACTGAAGCAAGTCTAGGTGATCAGGGCCTGGAGGGTCATTGCTATACACTGGCCATGGTTTTGACAGGGTAAAACCAGAAACGAAACACAGGTGTTAGCAAGAGATCAGGTAGTAAAACAGAGGCACTGGGTAGGAAACATTCAGTTCCGTTAAACTCTGGTCAACACATATTTACTGAGCAACAGTTACATCCCTGATATAGCGGTAGGCCCTGGTGATGGTCAAGGTCAACAAGGTTCAGGTCCCTCCACAAGCTTGGAGTCTAGTTTGGAAAACTTCAAGATTGTAAAGGCAGTATAGTCAAGTCTCCCTGTGGACTGTGGGCACCTGGGAGCGGCTCTTATCCTGGCCTCAAGTTCACCGAAGCAGAAATGATGATCTTGGCCAGGCTGGAAAAGGACAAAAAGTCAAGGGACTTTTCCCCACCAAGTGAGGGCAGTCATGTGACCGTGTGCAGTAACATCTATGTAAAATTATGAAAGCGGGCGTGGCCCCCTCATGCAAACTATGAGAGCGGTAGTAGGTCAGAGGAAAATCAAGCACTGATGGAAAGAAATGTGATTCATGTCTCAACCAAAAAAATAATATGTTTGGTCATGGTTCAGGAAGGAAGTTATGAAGTTGTTCCAACACTGTAGTAAATGCGCTCATTTTAGAACATAGTGATGTTTATTATTATTATTACTCTATTATTTTGTTTGTTTTAGTCATATAATTGTACAGCTCCTGTGGCTAAGTGAGGGAAAAAGTGTTTCATGCGTACTGTCCCAGTTTGGTTTGATTTCAGTCTCAGGACTGAAAGGAGGATGTTAACATTTAGTTACAAAAGCAAGACATAATAAAGAGAAACAGGGTGCGGTGTTACCGCTGAAGTTATGGAGTGGCCACAGAACAATGGTAATTTTTAATTCTTACAGATAAATGCATGCACAAAGTCTCCATAAATAAAACGCTTTCATGTTCTTGAGACTGCACTGAGTTTGTGACAAAATCTGTCCACATTATGTAAATTTTTACCCATGTAGCATTTCCCTCTGTTTATCTTGGAGAACAATTCAAAAGAAGCCATAATACACTAATTACCTCCTTTTTTTTTATCAAATATATTGGGAACTAATAAAGCATCAGGGATGTGGAACAACATAATTACAAAGCAATGAGGCCAAAAATTTCCAAAGAGGAAATCTGAAGGTATCCAAGGGAGTCCAATGCCCACGGGTAACAGCAGTGAGCAACTGGAGAGACTCCACACAAAGGAACCTGGGAAGTTTACGTACAAATAAGGACATGAAGCATGGAGAGCAGCAGGGAAGCCATGAAAAAAAAAATCAACCTCACAAAACAAATGCGTTACACTTCTAAATAGCATGCCAGAAACTATAAGGCAAAGTAAATTTTCTAAAAATATGAATTGTTATTCAGAATGTTAAGACCAAGTTGCTTTTTAATCTACACTTATACACATGTGTCCAAAAACCTTACATTTGACATTAATCTTCATGTAGAGCTAGTTACTGACTTTGAAAGATGTGCATGCGGTCGTTCTGTTCGTTTGCTTCTTTGGTTGGCTAGTTTTGTTTTTCCCCGTGGGGGAGAGTTTGCTAAGGATATAGACCAAAGCAGTAAACGGATTGTGCCTGGCATGGTGTTTAAGAAGATTTAATTTTACTTTTCTTTCTTTTTGTTCATATCTATTTTCTAATTTTTGCAACAATTAATGTGTTAACTAAAAATATAACTTTAAAGATGATGTTCGTAGTAACAAGCTACAAGCTCCTGAAGTGATTTCTGAATCATTACCATAAAAAAGTCTTAGTACATATTTGGAATTTGTTGTTATACTGTAGCCCATCAGGTATTTAATACAATTCCATGACTCACGCCGCTGGGTGCTCAGCCGTGGGGTATATACGGAAACTAGAAAACAACTCACAAATGCTTGAGGACAGTAACTGAGACAAGCACAAGAGCAAAAAAAAATAATGCATCTAATTGCTCAAAAACTTCCAGTTTTGCATACTAGCAATTGCACACTCAACAATTAATTCAAAGAAAATGATCGGAGATGTGCATAAAAATGTGGCACAAGAATGTTTATAACAGCATTATATATAATGTCGAGAAATTACAAGGAAACTAAGAGTCCAGCAATGGAAATGTAGGTTAGCAGGTGCCCGTCTGACACAACACTATGCAAGCCATAAAGACTGTTGTAAAGGGACACTTACTGCCGCAAGTGAACGCCTGAGATGCGTTACTAAGCGGGAGAGAAGGCTGGCTGCAGAGGAGCACGGTACACATTCCAAATGCACAAGTAAAGCCACACATCGAAAGGGCGACCGTAACTAACTGCACTGGGTGGGGTGAGATTACTGTCATCGTACGATTTGCAAAAATTCAAAACATGACCCTCAAAACAAATACAAAACAAAGATGTGGAAACTATTCACCTTATTAATGAGGAGACCACTCGGTTGGTAGAGCTGGTGGGTTCAAACGAGAATTAGAGCCCGCCAGGAACGGCAGTGTGAACAAGGCTGGCGGAGTCGGGGAACAGGGAGGGGCTCTAACCGCCTCCTGTCTGGGACATGCCAGTGTTCTAAGGGGCGGGGGGACTGTGTTGATGGGGGCACAACTCTGACAACGCTGGAAACCACTGACTCGTGCACTGTAAATGTGTGAACTGTATATTATGCGAATTACATTATATCAAAGTTAGTTTTAAAAAGCTAAAATCAGCCTATATGTGGGCTATAAAGCTGAAATTCAGGGACACAGACAGACGCCGGCATGGTGGTGACCACAGGCCCCACAGGGTCAAGGGGGCCAAAGATATGGTGACGGAAGGTGATCAGTCTCTGGGCGGCGGACACACAATGCAATACACCAACCACATGTCCCAGAGTTGTACACCTGACACCTGTATGACCCTCCTGACCAATGTCACGCCAATCGGTTTAATAAAAAAGCTAAAAACGGACAGAAACAGTACAACATCCTAAATAATTAAACAGGCCTTCAATGGCCTCCTTAAGCAATGACCCCGAATAACACTGACAGGTTACGCTGCTCACCTTTATGCTTTCTTTCTAAATTTTAAATCATTTTCTCACCCTTGAAGGGGTGTCTCTTTATTCCTTTCGAGATGTCTTCTCTCCGTGTCCAGGACTAGGCGTGGATCCTGAAGCGGTCCTGTCCGTGGCTACCGGACGTGCTCTCAGAGCAGCACACACCCAGTGCAGTCTCGCAGGTGGGCAGGACGGGCCGAGTCCCGTGCCCTCCTCGTCCCCACCCCCTCCACCAGCCACGTGACCCTGGGCACGCTCCCTTCAGAACCTCAGCTGTCTCTAACTCTACGAGGGGAACTGACCCCACCGACCTCGCCAAGTTGCGAAGGGCCAGACAGGGCGGTGTGAGTTAAGTTCCAGCCCAGACCTGAGTCATCGTAGGCACTCCACAAATATTTCTTTTTCCCTTTGTCCAGAAGGGAGAAAACGGAAATTTATTTAAAAAAAAAAATACAGGTCCTTTTGGCAGGGGTTCAAAATAACTTGGAACTTGTGACTAGACTGAGGAAAGAGAAAAATGGGATATTTTCAAAGGAAGAAAATGTAAGAAAAGACAGAATTCAGCTGACATGGAAATCAATGAGTAGAAGGCACAAAGCGAGCCGGGCTCGGGCAACTCCAGCCTCCACAGGCCGATGAGAAGGCAGTTCCTCCCATTCCTACAAAAGAGGGAGAAAACATGCCAGGGAAACCAAACAGCCACCTCTCAGACTGAGGGTACCCACGGCCAGCTATTGACAGAGCCTCAGCCCAGCCTCTCTGAGTGACCCCCACCACCTCAGCCCAGGGCCTCCCCTAAATCAGACACGGGGAAGCCGGGCCAGGACAAGCGGAGGAGGTGCCGTGGTGCAGAGAGGCACAGGCCCCACATGGATAAGCCAGCAAAGCTTGGGCCTGCCCCATCCTCAACCTGGACAGCTGAGGCTCCAGAAGTGGGATCATGTCGGTCTCAGGAGGTCAGCTGCCAAGCGAGGCAGCAGCCGCAGCCTCTTCCGGTCCAGGTGTGTTGGGGAACTGGGGGAGATTAAACAAGGACCCACCACAGCAGCAGGGAGCGCTCCTCAGCTCCACGCATTCCTTCAAATCCCCATAGAGAGCAACCAAATCCCTCACTCCACAACTCAAGGCCATGGACATTGATATCTACAACACACAAGTGTCTGTGTCTGTGGCAGAAACGTCTGACAAGTAGACGAGATAAAGCCATCTACTTCAGATGTGCACCGAGAGGGAGACTGCCTTATGAGAGCGGAAGGCTGTTAACAGGCTTTACTGCCTAGATTCGGGCGAACCCACCGAAGGCAAGTTTCCCAACTGGGCAAAAAATGGGAAACTGGGAAAGTCAGTACATGTCCTGGCTGATCAAGTGAGACGCTCAAAGAAAACTCCAGAGGTAGACCAGGCTGATTCTACAAGCTGGACCCTATCAAGATGACACTGAAAAATAAAGATAATTCGAATCCCCACACCTGGCTTCCAAACTACATAATCACAGAGTGAGAAAGAGACACATCAACCACCGTGCAGATGAAAAGACTGAGGCGTTTTAACTGATACAATAAAGCATGTGGTATGGCTGCCAAAAGAACTTCTGGGAGAAGAGGCTGCATCAACAGATGTGTATCATCTAGAATGAAGGGGGTGAGATGGTGCAGGGTTCCAAGGGCTTCGGTTAACTGTGGGTGCAGTCTCTCTTCAGTTCAGGATATCTAAATTCGAGTAAGATGGTGAGACTCCAAATCACCTGCTAAGACGAGGGGGAGGGATCAGTCTGAAAGGGAAGACTCAGCCTGCAGCTGAGCTCGGTGCAAATACTTGAATGTCTGGTATTTGCAGGAAGGATTAAGCTTGTTCTGTTTGTCCCTAAAGGATGGAAACTCTATAGGACTAAAGACAGTTACAGAGTATCAGGTTGCAGCTAACTATAAGAGGGGATGATGTAAGTAAGGGCTGTCTGAAAATGAAGGCGGCTTGCGGGAGGCCACCAGAGCTGGGAAAACGGTTCTCTCGTGAATACTGGGGAAAATGTTCAGTTACTCTACCTGATCCAGATTACACATGAAGTTTAAAGTTTGAATACCCACCCAGAAACCCTAACACAAGCGAATTCAACCAGAGCAGGTAACTGCAGCAACCCTATTTATAATAGTTTCGCTTACTATTGATAGTGTCTTTAAGTTGAAAGAAAAGAACTTCTGGTACAATAAAACCCATCTAAAGACGACTTTAGGAAAAACGGCTTTACCATCAGGGACGGGACAAAGCCTTCGGCACGTTTTAGAGCTACGGGTGGAATGTGGCTGTGGAAGCTGCAGACTTGGTCCTGCCGCACCCGATTTATTACAGCCTTTACACCCGGGGCAGCCTCCACACGCTGCCACCCTCAGCCCTCTCCCGAGAGTGTACTTTTCCAGTGCGTGTGGCAACAGCAGCCTTTCGACTAGGCCGGCTCCTCTGCTGACCCAATGTATGCCGAGCCAATACTTGCCGGGCACCATGCCAGCAGTCCAGGGTTCCCACCAATTTTTAAAGCACTCATGAATGCACATACATACACACACACAGGACAACAGACAACGTCACTGGAGAGTTGTGCTAACATCAACAGCACCACGCGTGTCCTGGTCTGGACGTGTTGCTGCAGAACGGTCTCTAAACTATGTCACATGATGCTGTCACTTGAACTGGGTTGCTCACCTGAGAAAAATGAGGCACCATAATAAGAGTAAGTCCTCATGACACGTACTAAATACTTTCTTTAAGGACGAGGAAAGAGGGTGGCAGAGAAGGAAACTGTGGAGTCACACAGCTAATACCCGGGGAGGCTGAGCTCCAACCTGCCAGTCTGGTTTGAGGGCTCGGGTTTTCACCAGGACATAGCTGCAGCAACCGGGGCTCTCATTTTTGGTCATTACTATGCTCTAATCTTCCCTTGGACTTGAACAGGAGGATGGTAAAGGGCTGGCTGGACAGAGGGGCTCTATGGTTACTGAGGGTCCAGACAGCAAGGTGTTTCCTTTCTGAAGGCCGGTGTTACAGGGAACATGCCAGGACCCAGGTGTGAAGACAGAGTCCTGAACTGGGCAGAGCAGCTCCAGCTGAGAGGAACAGATGAGTAGCAAACTGAGACAAACCCATGTAATCCCCGCAGGTATGACGGAGCAGGCAAGGTGACAGGGGAAACCCGAGGCTAGAGGACACTCAGAGAGGCAGAGATAATCCTGGCCTGGGGTGGACAGCAGGCACCAGAGCTACGTGGACCCAATGCCTAAGCTCTGGGTTGCAGGGGGCTGTGGCCCACCTGTACAGTCAGGTAAAAATACCGGCTGCTGAAACAGGAGAGAACGGAGGATGGGGGGGTGAGAGGCAGGCAGTTGTCCCAGCTCTGGCCATTGACCTCCCCAGGGCGAAAGAGGACTTCAGCCTGACAAAACAGAGGTTGCCTCGTTCACCACGCAAGGCAGGCAAGCCCAGGTTCAAGCACCTCAGATGGTGGCAGAAAAAGCTACTGCCTCTTAGAAAGACTCCAGTTTTTCTGAAAACTGAAAAATGACCAACGGTCATTGCACACGTAACCTGATTGTCCCCCTACGTTCATTTGGGATCCACGCAGCAGCATCCCAGAAGAGGTGGACCTCTCTTCCACCAGCCTCTTTGGCACGGAGATGCCCGGTGCGGAAGGCGTTGCAGGCTGGCGGCACTGGTCGGCCCTGAGTCTTGTTCGTGTGAAGACATGTGCTCCTACAGACCGACCTAAACTGCTAGCTCCTCACTTCTTGGCAACTGAGCACTAAACCCAGGGAGGAAATATCAGGTCAATTCTGACAAGAGAGAGAAAACTGGACCCATGCTAATAGGATTCATGGGCTCTAAGCAATGAATTAGGGCAGTTCCATGCTGTTACCCTCCATGAGCAAACACAGGGATGCCTGCACGTGGCTGGCTGGGTGGACTGCGAGCAGGCAGGACTCCTCCCCGGGGGACCACAGCCCCTGGAACCGGTGAGGTGAAGTTCAGGTCTTCTAGAACCTACCACCACCCCCATCTTGGGCTCCATGGAGGCGGCTTCACTGGTTGTGAACAAAGTGTTAGCTTTACTGATCAAATTGATTGAGATCCAATTCTGATTCTTCTGCGTCCTTGTCTTTCCTCTCTCAATCCTTTAGAGTAATTCTACAGGTGTTTGCCCCGCCCACACCACTGAGTGGTTCACAGTGACTCTACAGGTAAGCCACTTTCTCTCCGGAGGTCAAGTCCAACTTTCCCACACCTTTTCATGACACCAAGCAGGGATGGGGAGCGCAACACAGCAAGACACGTTCCCCTCTGCAGGTATAAGAAATCAGAGTTAAATTCTAGCTCTCCATTCCATTTTTTAAAAAGTAACTTTCAAGGTTCCATGTGCAGGAAACTTAGAAAACAGTTCATTCAATCTGTCAAACTCATTCAGACTCACCAGCCTGAAAATACTGAAAGTCAGTTTTATATTTGCTCTCCCCTACCATCACAGAGGGCTGATAGTTCTGCTCTGTGATGACAATATTTTCCTGCAACTGTCTTGTCTATACCCATTGTTGCCACTCAATTCCATTCAATATACCTCTACTGGTTATCTATGTGCCAGACATTGGCTGTGTCTGAGATGAATAACCCGAGGGCACTCAGGAGCTAATTAGTAACAGACACAACACACGTTCATCAATGATAAACCTCTCCCAGAGGCACAAGTTGCAATTACCATCTATCACACTGCCCGAGAACAGGGTTCAAAATGTATTTGATACACCAGAGTATCCAATTTCTCTTTGTGATGTATTTCTTACTGATGCCACCAACATAAAAAACAAAACAAAACAGAAAATGTTGCTCTGGCAAATGCTACGTATGGGAACAAAAGCATTAGGAAAATGAAATATATTACACCAGCAAATGCAAAGTGAACCTGAAGTTTCAGGTATTAGAGAATATGTCCACAATGAGGTTGGAGTTCACTTGTTCAGTATTTCCTACTTCCTCCAGCTCTAGAACTCATAGAACACCTTGTGTAAACATAACAAAATAAACTAAAAATACAGGTACCAAGTACAGGCCAGACATAAGGTTTAGAAAAGGGTGCGCTTCCTCTCTCCCTTGAAACACAACCTGTAGCGCTGTCTAATTAAACACACTTAGGTGGAGGTGCTAGCTGCCTAGCCAGCCCAGGAGGGGAAAGCAGACCAGAAGATTGCTTTTCACGTTTCGATTCCCTCCGTCTGTTCTTCTACTCGAGTATTTGACATTTGTTTTGGAGCTGCATGGCATTGCCTTTGCTGTCTCCCTAATAATTCAATCCTAAAATGCCAGGTCCTTGAATACCATTTCAAAAAGGGCGATTGTTGGTGCCCAAATGAAGGGCTCACGCCACCCTTGAAGTCTGAACTGTGTCACTACCCCCAGGGAATTACCAGACCTGCCCCATGGGTCCCGAAACCTGGGTGGGGCCGGGAGCTCCCAAGGCCCTATCTCTGCCCCGTACAAACGTAAAGTGGTTCAGGTCCATAAAGCATCAGCTCTGAAATACGTCAGGGGAATTTCTTTCTTGGCATGCGACGCTGAGGTTTCATTTTTGTGGCCTCTTCCTGGGACATGTAGCCAAACCTTGTTATTTTGTTCCCTAAAAATGAGCCCATTCAAAAAAAAAGGACACATATGCAGCATGATGCATCAATGGACACATTTACTGTGGGTCACTACCTGGAAGAGGACATATTTCCAAGTTATCTTTAAAATTCCTAATTAAAAATCTAAACCCACAGTTTCTCTCTAGGCCTCTGACTTTATGGACACTTATATAATCCTGAATCTTTGGTTTCCTTGAAGACTCTGGCCATTAGGCCTTGGCACTTACCACCCACCTCCAGAGTTTCTCTCTCAAAAAACAAAACAAAAAGCCACGAATTCTTGTACTTGGGGGCTGGGAGATTGAACCCGGTGGATCCCGCGCGTCTGTCAGGAACAGAGTCACAGCTGCTCACCCCCAGCGTATGTCCGTGCAGACAGGTGCTGCTTCTGCTTCTGCTTCTAAACGCTCCACCAATATAACCCAAGTGACAAAATGTAGCAGCTTGGTGAACACATTAATAGAAAACATGCTTTAAAAGGTTTTTTTTTTAATGCAGTGACTCTCCAATATACAGTCATACCACCCCTATGAGCCCATAAAGATTACGTAGACTGATGGACCAATTGTTCAACAGAGAGCTGGACAGATGGGTTTTTTCAACTCAGACCACCTGCACACCAAGGTGTGGTAACTGTGGTTACCACCTGGGAGAGGGGTTGTGTTGTGTTTTCAACATTACTTATTTTACCTTATTTCCTCCAATGAACATGTGTTACTGAAAACTGTTTTTAAAAGTTCAGTGCCTGTCACACTTACTCCTCGACTGAACAGATCACCACGCTGGCTGCACAGCCCAAAGAGAGTGGGGGAGGTGTGTTCCAAGCAAGCCCTTGTGCAATGGTGGTGGGTCCCCTTTGCCTTCAGCAAACTTGCCATCACAAGGAAACACCTGGGAGCCCAGGGAGAAAGGGGAGTGCAGACCTCCCTACAGCCGGCTATCACCAGGGGGTGTCCTCGTGGCCTGGACCCCCAGAAACAGGAGGGACGCAGCCCGCAGAGACTCTCGGGCCTTTGGAGAAGACAAAGGCACCTGCAGGGGCAGCGGGACTAAGTGGGGCCCAATGATGAGTCTAGAGTGCCATCCTCACATCCTTCTCGGTGCCGACTAGAGAGACAGTCTAGGATGAAAGTGATGGTTCAAAAGGGATTGAAGCTGAGCTACTGCCCCTCCATGTTTCTGCTAGGAAAAGAGAACAAAAGGGAGGGAGTTGAAGAACAGATAGCAATGGTCATCCACGGCGGTAAGAAAAAGTGATGAGTGGGAATCTGGCTTTTCTTTCCTGACAACACCCTGGGTGGGTTCCCTTTCTCTCCGGCCCTCCTTTCACGCTCCCCCCTCCCTCCCTGGCCCTACTCAGGGGCTCTTGCTGCAATGATGCCCTAGTTGCTGGGTTTCGGAGCACGTCCTCCACTTGGAGAGCTCAGAAGGACAGCCTTGGCTGCTTATTCTGGCTCAGCTTCCCACGGAAAGTGCACCAACATGTCGGACAACCAGAAGCAAGGACAGCAGGAAGCGTGTTTCTCAGCCAGATACGCTCTGTCACTCGCGAAAGTGTCGGGCCTTGGGAAAAGCATGAATTATGATTTGCTTCCCAAAAATGCATCCACAGGAAAAAGCCAGCCAGCTGACTGCAAACTGCTGCCCTGAGATAACAAGTGTGAGCTAACGACAGCCAGGAGACCCAACCAGCCTCTCCAATGGGACACGTGGCACATGGGGCTATCAGAGTATTTGCCAGGATTCAGGGACCACAAAAAGTAGTTTGTTTCCTTCTAGTTCACTAAAACAACAGGGGGAGGCTGGTGCACATCATCTTTTCTGATAGGTAACTACACAGTACAGACCCGGTAAAGGGAAAAGTCACTCTACACTTTCCATTTCTCTAAGCCAACATGCAGCAAACGGCAAATGCACACTTATTGGAATAAATTTATCACTTCAGAGACATAGTGGCACCTTGTGTTTTAGCTGATCAGAAGAAAGAAGTGTCGAAATGAGACCACACAGCTCCTGAGAGCAGCTACTGAGGGTTTCTAAGAGGAGGACCATTCTGGGGACACGCGCTTTCAGGGAAATGGAGCCATCAGCAAGGAGACCTGGCTCTAGGAGAAGGTATTAGTCTCACATCAACACTCATCAGAGCAAAGTTTTAAAGGCAAAAGTGCAAATAAATTTCACATTAACGTTGAAATGCACTAGAGTGGACTATTTATTACAGAGCTCTTTTTCCGCAAAATAACATTGGCCCAGCTAAAGCTAACTGTACAAGTGTTTTGCTCACAACGAAATCTAAGATATCAATTAGGCAAAAGCCGTCATTTACAGATGAGGAAAATGAGGCGGTCAACCAAAATATCGTAATGTGAGGGTTAATAACTCTAGATGAGCTACAAGAAATCTGGTTCTGGAACGTGAAACTGGAGTACTGTTAACATCGCCCCATTCAAGACGAGGGTATCCGCGAGACCGGTTCGGCGGCCCCACGCTGCGGCCTGAGTGCAGGCTGGCAGACAGATCGCTGTACACAAAGATCTCCCCACACCCCCACCTGTGAGCCAGGGCAAGATGTGCAGTCGGCCCCCTTCTCCAGAATGCTGGAAGAAAAGGGAAAATAAGGGGTTACTAACTGAGGAGCCGTATCTGTCATGCATGTTTTGGGGGAAAATGAAGACATCAGCAAACAAGAATAATCTACTTTTAGTAAGAGAGTCTTTTTTTCTGGAAGAAGACATTTTATTCCTCTGAGGTACAAAACAGTATTTTTTTTAGAAAGCAAAAGCCATACGTGGTAGGGAGGGGTGGCTGTGTTTTTGTAAATTGCCTCTGAGGAAGCTGCCGTCATCGTTGGGGAAGACGGCCTATATCTTGGCTGAGAAAGAAGTAATCTAAAAATGACATAAGAACTATCGATGTGCCTGAGTAAATTAAAAGAGACAGTTGATGTAAGTCTCATCTATTTCGAGAACAAAACAAACTGATGTAACGAAAAAGTTTACAGATAATACAGGTAAGGTTATAAAATAACCTTGGTTTGCTGTATAACAAGGTACTCAAGATTTGGAAAAGCACAGTTTCTGCACAGGTACAAATGTGGCATGCCTTCCCCTGGTCTCAGGGTTAGGCAGCCCCACCAATGAGTCCGTGGGCCCGCTGGCTGCTTGTATGCCGCTCTGTACCCTCCCCTGTCCTCTTTGTGTCCTTCTAGTTCAGGGTGTCAAACTCATTTTCACCGGGGGCCATATCCACCTTGCGGTTGCCTTCGAAGGGCCCACTGTAATTTTAGGACTATATGAATGTAACTACTCCTTAACCGTTAAGGAGTTGAAATGACATTTGGCCCTTTGAAGGCAACCGTGAGGCACATATGGCCCCTGGTGAAAATGAATTTGACAGCTCCATTCTAGATAGATGCTACTTCATGAGGAAACAATGAGAATGAATGATTGACAAGCCAGGCTCGGTCCTGTGTGCCCATCTCGGAAACCACAGAGCACCAGCCTCCATCCACTGGAGGAGTTGGCCAGCCTGTCCTAGGTCAGTGAACTTATTACACACCTTTGGCCCACAATCAAGGTTTCCTTGAAAAAGTGATAAAATTATAGATTTGAGAAAAGAAAAACTGGAAACCATTCGTGGAAGACCGAAACACCTCACTGACATCCCGCTGGATGTCCTCAGTAGTCAGGAGCCTTCATCCATCACACATACACGCTCATCCTCTGCAGTTGCCATTGCTGACACCCCATTGCCAACAAATTCATGAGCTCCCAGGAGCCCACAAATTGCTTCCACGTCAGCAGGTGCTCAGGTTAATGTCTTTGTGAGCTACTATCGTAATGTAAACCTAAGTGCCCAGTGAACACTGGCTTGTATTAACATTTTACATCATTTCTGCCTGCAGACCACTTCAGCTCTCTGAACATCAATCGCTGCATCACAAAATGGGCATAAAAAGTGATTAGGGCCATTATTATTGCACTGGAATTTGGGGCCATTGTCCCATCTTGAACATCAGAAAATGAAGGATGCCTGAAACTGGTCATCACAAATCACGCTACCCTGCTGTTCCACTGAGAATCTTTACTTGGAACATTTCACCAGACGATGATCTACTTATTCTTCAATGTGCAAGGTAACGCATTCAGGTTGAGCTGAGATGGACCAACAAGTCTGGTGGAAGTCTAATTGGAAGAATAGTTTCACATGCGGAGAGGTTAGCAGTTAAATTTTTTAATATGGCATGTGACCTTCAAAACCATATCAATACAAAGTCTCAGAGAAGGCTAAATATACTTGTTTCGTAAACCTTCTTCTGCAATAAACCCTGGGCTAGGAGCTAGGACCTGTGAAGCCTGTAGCCGCTGCTTTGTTGGTCTTCGTTATCTCCCACGTGTTAAATCCTGGGAGTGCTGTTCTGCTTCTACAATAGAGGACACACTAGGGCCTGGTGTTTGCCCCCGTCGACTGGCAGGTGGGCACAAAACCTAGCAGTGACATTCAAAGGTGCAGCGCGGCTGGTTCTCCAAAGCCTCAGCAGAGGGATTACTGGGAGGACAAGATACGACTGTACTCCACTGAACCTCAATAAGCACCAGGAAGCCAGATAGTGATTTCTGTCCTTTTCCCTTCTGTATTGTCAAAACGCAGAACCAACGGATGCACGAAACACATGTGCACACAGTCTGAGAGGGGGTGAGGGATGGAACAGGTGGGCTTGGGAGGCGTGGCTTGCCTCAGCTTACCAACCCTGCATCGTTAGTACATATATGTTTTCCTCTCATACACGAGACCTTTTTCACATAATTGAAGTGTTTAAATGAAATAAATCTCAAGGGAGCTAATTTAAAAAGGAAAAACCCCTACATAGCAATAAAAACCAAGACATCAGGGTAAGAACCATGAGTTTTATAAAGGTCATGAGTACATGTATATGTACATAGACACACAGATACATACATACATACACGCACACACAGACACAGATACATACCAGCCCACACACTGCATTCAACTCCGCAGTGTATTTCTAAGTCCACAACCAATAACCTTCTTAGATTTCATTTATCGAACTCATTACATGGCGTGACAATTGAAGCTAAGAATGCACAGTCCTTTGGACTTACTATTAAAAAACAAAACAAAACAAGACAAACCACCATGGACTTCATATTTCAGAAACTGGGAGAAACAGGCAGAAAGGGAAAGGGATACTGAAAAACAAAATCAACTTTGCAAGAAAAGCTTGCACCCCGTGAGCGGGATGGAAAACCTGCTTTCATGAATGATTCATCTGTAGAGACTGGGGATGGATTACTCCAGGCCGGCTGACGTGAGCCTTCCTGCACACGCACCACGAGGCACCGACAACCACCACCCAGCAGGCCGCAAGCACTCTCCATTGGTAGTGCTTTTAAAAAAAAAAAAAAAAAAAAAAGTGCCAGGAAACAGGTGGAGAGCAATATTTATACACTAACGTGAAAAAACAAAAAACAGCAGCAATGTCCCAAATAATTATTTGCTTAAAAGCACTCCCAAGGGAATCCGGTCACAGCTACAGGAAAAACAAGCAGGAACACCTCCCAGCCTACAGCCACGCTTCTCTCCTTGCTTCTTAATTTCAACAAGGAAGAACTGGACAAGACGGCTTCATCTGCAGAGTGAGACCCTCTCATTTACCCTGCTCCATGAGAAGACGAGGTCTTCAACCAGAGGAATTTTTCAGGAAATACAGACTTGTCCTGCACCGACCAAAACTTTTAAAATAACTTGAACCCCTCATACTCCTCAACAGTATTAGTGTGCTTCCTTGCCTTCTCACGTGGGAGGTGCAGAACATTAATTCGATCTCTCAGTGAGTACTGACTACGCTGGTCTTTGATTAGTGCGGCAATAAGCTCTTCAGTGCTTCTGCTGACGTCAGGTTGCCTTTTGTTCCGTGCAGGTGTCCACACGCAAGAGGGGGAGAGCTACGCTGGCAGTCCAGCTTGGGTTCAAATCCCCACTGCACCACTTTGTACCAGGTCAACTTCAGCAGGTTACCTTACCTCCCTGAGCCTCTACTTCCCCATCTGTAAAATGGAGATCATAAACTTCATGCCAAGCGCCTGGCACATAGTAGTCATTTCATAAATGTTACTTCCCTCCTTCTACCCTTTGCTTTTTCTCAATTCATATAAACTAGGAAAGTCAGTAGCCAAACCTATAAGGAATATTATGATAAAATAATTTTCAGAAGATACTAAAAGGGTCCTTAGAGGGGACTCTAAGCCGCAGGGAATGGGACGTTGGGGGTTTTATGCTAGCTGTCTCTAGCATGCCGTTTTTTAACTCCAGAGTCTAGTCCTGCTTCAGAAGGGTGTAGATTTCTTTGAGCCTTAAGTCAATGTTTTAATTATAACTTTATTCCAATGCCCTAAATAGAAAGGACATGGATTCACACATAGATCCTAACAAAAGATCCTCACTGTGCATCCCACAAAACAGTTATTTTTCATGTTGAAATATCTCAATTAAAAAAATTTTAATCTGTATACCCCTACCAGCTAAGTACTTCGGAGCTCTCATCTTCAGCTGCCTGGTTTTGAAGTCACCAGCCTCACGACAGAACTCTGGGAAGGCTATGATATTTACGTCAGGCTGCTTCCCCCAATGACTTGATGGATGAGAGATGACAGGTCTGAACATTCAGCAGGAGCCCAGAGGGGCGCCAGGCCTCATTTCGTCGTCCTGTGAAGGAGAAGGCTGTGGTGGAGAGGCACTGAGCAGGTGACCCGGCAGCTGACGGTGATGACTGAGAACTCACGGAGACCAGGAGCGGTGCTGGGGCTCGACAGGCACGGTGGGGCCAGAGTAGGGTTACAGTTGTGAGTACGTGCAACAGAGTTTATTCTTGTACTACTATTTATTACTTACTGCATTATTTTCCATACGAACAATTGTAAACCCACTTTGACCTCGCCCTGTACCTCTGACATTGTCACCAGCTCTGAGTGGCACCACCGTCATCATTTCTGACAGGGATATTCCAACACGCAGTAAGCTGGAAGCAGAGCTGGGTCACCTAGGTCTCCCCAACTTCCGGGAAGATGATGATCACCCCCTGACACACACACACTAGGAAACCCCATGCATCTCTTTACCTCAAACACAGGCGCTCCAGCCTTCAGCAGAGATACAAACAGGTACTAATCTCCTGATCCACAGAGGCCCAGAGTACATGATGAAGAACCGGCCATTCTCTTGGACAAACACCTAAAATAGTGGTGATGCTCCAGGCCAAGGAGAGGATTCCAAGATGACACTATCCCTTAAATTCTCACTGAAATATTAAGTCACTTTGCTATGCTCACTCCAAGCAAAAAAGATTTCCATCCCAGACACACCCCCCACTGCCACACTGGTGGAAACCTTTTCATTCCAGGCATACCTGGGATCCAGAAGCTGGCCTGAACCCTGGAACAGACTCCCTGTCTGTTATTACTCCCCACTCTGTGCGTTTTAGCACAGAAAGCTGTTCCTGAAAAGGCTAGTGTGTGCCCTTCAGTGACGGGAATCTGGTGTGGTCCAGTTCTCCCAGGACCCAAGCCACTCCATGCCCCAGTCTTGGAAGGCAGGGTGGGAGGTGAAGAAGGGTGTTTTTGGCTTTTGCCTTCTCCTGACACCTAAATATACCTCTAAGTCAGCCCCCAAATTGTCTCAAACAGCAGAGAGAAAGCTAGACACAAGCACAGAAGCTGTGGCCAGAAGCTGGCCCAGTGGATGACAATTTTATAGTTTCAATGAGAAAAGACCCTGTATCACAGCTGGGCAGGGTCTCTGGCTATTTGGACTGGGTTTGGGGACACCGGCTTCCTACAAAGCCTTAGACAGGAAGGAAAGCCAGCTTAGGCCACTTCAGAACTTCTCGCTCCCCTCCCCCGGGGCAGGACAAGAAGAAATGCAGTGTGAGTGGCAGTGTGCCCCCTGTATTCAAGTGGGCAAAGAAGACGCAGAAGTATCTGATGGCAAGGGCTGCCGTAACGAGGTACCATAAGTGGGGTGGCTTAGTGCAGCAGAAGTGCTTCCTCTCACTGTCCTGCAGGCTGGGAATTCTGCAGTCAGGGCCTTGGCAGGGCTGGCTCCTCCAGGAGGCCCTGAGGGACGGCCTGTTCCAGCCTCTCTCCTGACTTCCCATGGCTCCCAGCCGTCCTGGGCGTCCCTTAGCTTGCCAACACATCGTTCCATTCTCCTCCTCTGCTGACATGTGGCATTCTTCCTGTGCCTGTGTCTTCACGTGGCCTTCTTTTAAGGACAACAGTCATTAGATTTAGGGCCCACCCTCGTCTAGTGTGACTTCACCCTCACGAATTACCTCTGCAAAGATCCTATTTCCAAACAAGGTCACACTGGGAGATTCCGAGTGGACATGAATTTAGAGGGGACACCCGTTAACCCAGGATAGGGAGAAATAAGAAAAAGGGAGTAAATAAGTGAGCGCAGCTGGGCCTATAACATATGAGGTTTAAATGAACTTCTCCAGCCCTTTCTCAGACAAGAGCAGAAGGAAGGCGGGGGACGCAGACTCGGCTAAGCTCTGAGGTCCCAGGTTCTAAGTAGAAGGAAGACCCCGCACAGGTAAGACCCCAGTAAGTCAAAATGCCACAGTGGGGCTCTTCTCCAAGTGCATTAAGATGACAGACTAGGGAGTTTGGCACAGCCAACCTGCCATCACTTTTATAAGACGATTGCTGTTTACAGAATCTAATAAATTAAGATAATCTTCAGAAAGCTGGGAGTGATTAATAAAGTCTGCGTACTGCCCGACACTTCAGTATTGAACCTTCTTTTTCCTGGCAGCTCTAGTTCTGGATGCTTCGGAGGACTGTCCCTTTTTCTCACAGTGTCAACAGAAATGGCCATCCTCGCCATCCGAAAACTCGGCACTCCTGGCAATACGACAGTGTCTGTGTGGCCAGAAGAGGCAGTTTATTTTTTTCAAGCACATTTGTAAAATGTGTGGGGAGCTGACTAAAATTAATGAACTTTTCTTGCCAGAAAGAACGAGGCTCCTTATTCGGTCATGTACTGCCGAATAGACGGTGTGAATAAAGTCAGCTGGTGAAGAAAACAAGAACAGTCAGAAGCGGCAGAAGTTGGATACAGGCAGTCCCCGACTTACTGATGCTGATCTAAAGATATCCCTCATCCGAGAAAAATAAGTCTGTACCTGCAGCCGAGTCCACCAGAGACACCCCGCCTCCAACTACACACTCAGCATTTCTCTGCCATCTGCCTCCCCAGCTACCTCCTTCCTCCACAAAGCCCTCTTCTGCCTGGGCCCACTGTCCCCAGCCCTTCCATCCCCTGGCCAGGCACCTGTCCCTGCCTGGCCCAGCCCAGGGTCAATGGTGGGCCAGCTGACAGTGAGTGATAAAGGAGGAAGGGAAGGCACCTTTCCTACTTCCCAAGGTACTGCTCTACCTTGCAACCCTGAAACCTGCCCAGAACCTCCCTCCTCCCACCCTGAAGACCTCAGTCTGGGGGTTCTTCTCAAAAAAAAGAAAAGAATGTTTAGTCTTTCACTCCTGAAGTACACAACACTAACCTCCTTGGTCTTTATGTAACCAGGCATTTCAGACCCATGTCCACCTTGAACTTGCCTGCCCCTGAGGCACTGCCTATCCAAGACTGTCGGCCCCAAAGTGCTGTCCCCAGGAAGCTGGCACACTGGCCAAGGAGTCACAGAGCCCTGGTGCCTGTCGTGGCTGCCACATGCAAGCCATCACCCCATGGCGGGCACAGGCTGTAATTTGAAGCTGAATGCCATTAATTGTATAATTTTACGTTATTTCATATTAATTCTGCTAAAATCACATCATACAATTAGGGCATGATGAAGAATTGTTTCTGGAAAGAAACCAAAGTCTCCATAAGTACTGGGTTCATGTCCAATACTGACAGCTAAATACAAGGGGAGGGATCGATTTAAAAAATTTTTGATTGAGCTCCAATAGACAGAGATCACATCCCACAATTTTAAAAGCCTGGATGCCCCTGGTATTGGTCTAGGAAAAAAGCTATTCTGACTTCCAAGCTAAATGGTTATCTCAAAATCCTTGAAAAGATATGTGTTTCCATCAGGGAGAAAGCTAGTGGAAAACAGGGAGACCAATTTTAATAGAAGAAACCCCAGAAATGCTGTAGGAAGCCCTAATCAGAGCTACTTCCCAGTGATGTCCTGCTTTCAGCCCAAATCAACCCCAAATTGATGGGGGGAGTGGAAAGCAAGCCGATCAATTCTGGAGATCACGGGGAGAACAGAGAAAAAGAGGATTGCGAATGATCGGTGATGGTGGATAGGTGCCGGTTCCAGTCTCTTCCTGGGGTCCCCTGAGGTCCCTGATCCCTGCCAACCCCAGAGCCTCTGCCCACACCACGGCTCCATCATAAATGGTTTCCAAGTTGGGATAATTCCACTTTCACTATCACCTAGCTGATGGGAAGTGAGGAGAAGGAGGACTTCCAGTTCCTCGTGGGCTGCCATGGGGGAAAAATATCCTTGACCTTCCAGACAGGACCCCTAAGTGCATCTCTCCGCACAAACATGGTTCAGTGTGATTCAAGCAGAATGGGGGTAAACAGGCCCTGTGGTTGGGGAACGCAGCTGTTACAGGTCCCATCATCTTTGAAAGACAATTGTGTCTGTGGTTCAGCCCGTCAGTGCAGAAATGAAGTCGGGAGCCCACTCGTGGGTTTCACTGTTTTAGCCCGGAGCACACTGGCCCCGCTCCCACAGACTTCAGCGCGACAGACATGCAGGGTGGGTGCATAGCTAGTGCTCAAGAGATTCCTTGCGGTTCCCAGGACGCACAATGTCTCAAGAAGAAATAAAATGCTCGAGGCAGAAGCATGGGCAGTCCCTCATTCTGCTGCACTAGTTCCATTTTCCTGTGAAAGCCTGCAGAAGCCTATCGCCCTTTCCAGAAGCGCCCAGGTAAAGGCGAACCTCTGGAGACTCCTGTGCCACACCTCAACTCTGGGGCTCCCACTGCCGTCCTGTCTTGACAAATGCTACACAGGCCGTGAGGAAGAGAAAAAGGCTTCAGTGGTGTAATCGGAGGCACCCAAATAAAGAGAAGGCAAGCAATTGGAGACACTTCTCTAGACAAAATGAAATGACTCGTAGGATTTTCAGTCTCAGGACCCAGCACCCAGGAATCACCCAGGAATCACCCTGGACCCATGGATTGGAAGGTCACCCAATGCCTTGTCCCCTGGATCAGTCTGGAAGTGTCTCTGCTACACGGTGGGGCCGTAAAACGACTTTCTATAAATGAGGAACGAGCCCTGTAAAATGAAATGGCTGCTGTAGACTGGACGTAGGAAGCCCTAATCAGATTTACTTCCCAGCGATGTCTTGCTTTCAATCAAATTTTCTGGACAGTTAGACTGAGGCTGAATCAAAAAGGTATTTGCCAAGAGGAATAGAAAAATTATTTCTGTCCCCTGGCCTTTGTCTTTATTAGACATCACCCTAGAGTCAGCTGGAAAGCACGGGAAACCCGAGGCTCATAATACAACTCGGCCTAGGAGCCTGTGATTGACGCACTGTGGCTGGTGGGCTGGAACACAGGATTTAGGGGTCCTTCCTCACCCCTCTGCCCAGCAGGGACTTCACTGTCTGGCTCCACTGTGGATGGAAAAGCCTATGCTCACAGGGCTGCAATACAACTGCTCCTCCAAAATGACTGCTCACTCCCTAACATTGCTAAGACATGGCAATTAAAATCCTGTGGACATACACTGGCTAGAAAGGAAAAGTGCATTCTGCCGCTCTATGAAATAACAATTCAGACTGCACATGACCAGCCTGTGACCAAAACAAACAGAAGAAAGCATCTTTCACTGAACTTATCCCAGGAAAAAAGTATTCCTAATTCTGGGCTTTAAAAAATTTGAACTTTAGAGCACTCCTTACTACTAACTTCTCTTACATTCTGTCATCAGAACCACTGCTTACAGATCAAAGCTGAAAAACCCCCAGTGTTCATAGCTGAAGCGGTAAGAGGGTTTAATATGCAGCTTCATCGGACCAGCATGTACTCCATCCATTTCCTTCTCAAGATGAATACCAATGTCCAATTTTCTACATGTCTTCATTTTTAATCAATATGCCAATTGGTTAATGAATTGACGAATCAAAGAAAGCACAGCAGAGGTCCGGAGACTACATGCACTTTCACCTGAATCGATGGAAACTCATTCACCTCTTTTTCTTCCCATCACTAAACTTTTTTTTTTTTTTTTAAGGTAACGTGACAGAGAGTCACAGAATAGGTTGTTCTCCCTTCAGCCCAATTCTAAAAATTCACTCCACAGGAAACCTCCACACAGCAGTTCCAAACAGTACCACTTCCTTCTAAGTTATAATGGAAAAATCAAAATGTTTCAGTAGTTGCTCGAGTCAATGGTTTTCGTAAGTAACACAGCACAATTTATTCGAGATAAGTAGACACCAGTGCAGGAGCCCATTACTGGGCAACCAGAACATCAGGCTGTCATCCCTCTGCATGAAAGCAGACACCCATGGTCTCCCAAAGCCCCCAGGGCAAAGAGGGTGCCAAGGTGTGGATGCAAGTCACCTGGGGACTAGTGCGCAGGAGCAAACCACCACCTGCCCCGGGACCTCTGTCCAGTTCCAAGCTCTCCATTCCCTTGGGTGCCTCCTCTTTTCGGGACGTGTCTGTTCATCTCCACCTGTGTCCCCATGGAAACCTTCCCGTAGACTGAGCACCCTCCTTCCACGCCCCTGTCAGATGCTGGCCTTCCCTGGGTCGGGTGGACATGAGCTAGCAGACATTTTTACCTGTCATGTTTTATTTAACACTCAGCACTGACCTCTGAGGTACTGTTATACCTGCTCTACAGAGAGGAAACTGAGACCAAGGGAAAGTCTCCCAGTTTTCAGAAAGCCATTTCCAATCCTTGCAGACTGGTGGGATGCCCCGCCTTACACCCCGCAGGCCTTCCTTAGCTGTCCCCTTGACCGGGTCCCTCTCCACTACACGAGGCCTTGGAGGGCCCTGCCTGGTGCGGGGCACACAACAGGCCCTCCACTCAGTCACTGCTGCGTGAATCAACTACCTTGTCAGGTCTCCCAGTTAACGACAGACAAAGATGTAATTCCAGGGCCTCCACTGTTCGCTCCCTCCCAGTGACAGCCTGTCAAGGCTGCAAATGATGCTTTAGAGAAAGAAAGAAAGGGGAAAACCCCTCACACCCCAGAGGGTACCTCCTTGATAATGAAAACAAACAAAATGAGAAACTGCTTTTTAAAAGTAATGATACGCAAGTACAAACATGCTGTGTCCGAATTGAAGCTCCTAGCTGCACAAGAAGCACGTACTGCCCACACCCGAGGACAACCAGTGAGCCCGCGCGCCAGTGGTGGGAGTAGGTTCGACCCCTCCTGCCCCTGCCAGCACCCTCAGGGCCTGCGCTTGTGCACAACACGCTGGAGGAACAAGCCCAAGTCTCGAAGCGAGCCCCTGGTGCTGGTCCGCCCCTGTGCTGTCTGTCTCACCTGTCCCTGGATGTTCTGCTTCATCCCCAGGTGCCTTTCCCCTGCACAGAGCTGCACCTGAACGATGGACAACAAACTCATTCTGCGTTTGCACAGTGCAAGGGACACAGAAGGTCAGTTCTGCGGGGAGAGACCAAGGTTGAGGATGGCAAAGGTTAAAGATTATTGATTTCCAGAAAGAGAACAAGACCGGTGTGGGTTTGTTTGCGATTTTATATGTGTTTCGTTTTCAAAGGCAATATGGCTAAGGAGTTGCAAAAAAAAAAAGCCTTAGTTTCCCCACCTATCCATTTCTTTTAAGTTCATACAGAATGTTTGTTTTTTAATGTTATGGTTTTATTCCCCAAAAGCTGAGATAACCCTCTTTAAAATAATATAAATAACGCAGCGGAAAAAAACTGAGCAAACTGACAGATTCAATAAATTTAAAATACTCCACAAATTTTTTTTGGCCAGAGGTTTTCTTTTACCTGTCCACAGAGGCATTGTATGATAACATAGAGTCACCTCACTTTGCAAAAGCACATTTCGCAGGTAAAGTTGTCTGAATAGTTTCGTGGACTGCTTAAAGGGAGTTGTGATGTGTGGGGGTTTGTTTGGTTTAATTCTGGGAAAATCAAAGAGCTTGGGAGCCCCACGGGGGGCTCTTGTTAAAGTATACAATTTTGTTATAACCTCGATAATCTGCCCCTAATGTATTTGATCACTAAATTTGAATTTTTGTGCAACTAATTTTCAAAATAAAGGGCTGGCACAGGTAGAGAGTGTTTCCAAAGATTAAAGCCATTTACGAGGATCTGAGTTCCTTCCCGATTTGCCACCCTCGTTATATTTATAGTTTAATGGCACCAGGCTTAATGAGTTTCGAAGAGCACAATACGGCTGAGACGCTGCACTAACTTCCATCAGGCGGCTTGATTCCCAAAACCAGCTTTCAGTTTCCACTGAGTCCCAGAGCAGCCAAACCCACTGTCCCCTTCCACCAGACCTTGCTTTTGCAATGCCATATTAGGAAGAATTGCAACAACGACAGGTAACTAATGACCCATGTTACCCTGAAGTTTAGAAGTACTAAGTATGCACTCTGATACCAACAGAATAAAGTAATCGTGTAACAACAACTTGCTAGAATAAAAAGGCACAAAACGAAACACAATTCCCATCTTTCATGAAGATTTCACTCTGAAGAACCTAAATTTTGTAATGCAGTTCAAGGTTCTAATTCAATCTGCTAAGTTTTCATTGAGTGCCTTCTCTGGGTTATGTGTACATCTAAGCTACAGACCAAAAGTGAGTAAGACAGCCTCGCCTATGGATGCTCACTGCCCAGCAGAGACAGAAAGTACCAAATACCCACTCCATGGGAGGGGTGTTTACACGATGCTTAGAAAGTAGGCACTGAAGTGACTAGTCCTGTCTAGGACTGCAGGAGGTGTCCGCTACGTCAGAGAACGCCCTGAGCAAAGGGATGGCCATCTTCACTCTCCTCCTCAGAACTCACCTGGCCGCACCCAGACAATCGGCCAAAGCTGCAGGCAGGAGGCTGAGGGCAGCGCACTGGCGGAAATGAAGGGGGCTTGAAAGACACATAGGTTAATTTGCTCCCTGTTTTCAACACCTCTACTCCCTAGTTATCTCTGTCACCTCTCAGCTCTGCCACCGTCCCGTATACAAGAATATGACACTTTCTTCACCGTCCACACATGACTAGCATTTTAAGCTTCCAGCCAAAACATTCTCCGGGAGCGAGCCCTCCAAACACAGGACTTACTCCTTAATAATTTATTATCCTGTCTTTTGATGGCTTGATATTGAAGTGATTCTGAAACTTAACACTACAGTAAACTATTTTTTAGATTAAAAGGGAGTCATTTTGCTAAGTGAAATACATCAGCAAACAAAATGGTATATGAGGAATCTAATAAGTTATATATCTATTAGTAACATATGAGATATTATATTAATATCTCATATTAGTAATGTATGAGATATACTAATATCTCATTAGTGTATTAGTATATTAGTATATTAGTATATCCAATATAAGTGTATATATAATTAATGTATTTATATATAATATATTTATTATATAATATATATATATTTATTATATATATATATATACACAAACACATACATACACACACCAAAGCTCATAAAGACAGAGAACAGACTGGTGGTTACCAGAGGCAGCAGGTGGGGGTGGGGGGCAGGTAAGAAAAATGGGTAAAATTTTATTTCAGTTTAAATAAACTGAGTTAAAAAAAAGAGAATAGTCTCTTTGACAAGTGATGCTGGGGCGAACATACATGTAAATGCATGATTTTGGATGCCCTACCGCACAGAATGTGAAAATCACCTCCAAATGGATCATCTGCCTAAATTTCAGAGCAAAACCTATAAAACTCTTGGAAGAAAACAAATGAATCTTCACGACCTCAGATGTAGGCAATGGCTTCTGAGCTATAACACCCAAATAATAAATGGGAAAAGAAAAAAAACTGGACATCACCAAAAGTTAAAACTTTTGTGCTTCAAAGGACGCCATCAAGAATGTGAAAAGATAGCTCACAAAATGGGAGAAGATGTTTGCAAATACTACCTCAGATAAGGGGCTTATACGCAGAACATATAAAGAACTCCAACACCTCAACGATACAAAGACAAGCCGATTAAAAGGTAGGCAAAGGATCTGAACAGTTGTTTCTCCTAAAAAAGAGAAACATTTCTTGACCATCTAAAATGGTCGAGAAATGTGTAAAAAGATGGTCCATATCGTCGGTCACGGGGGAAAGGCAAACGAAAACCACAGTGCAGTGCCCCGTCACGCCCAGGAGGACGGGCTGTCGGGAAAACGCTGACCACAGTGCTACCAGGGACGTGGAGGGCCCGGAACCGCCATGGGTCGCTGGCGGAAATGCAGCCTGGCAAGGCTGCTTCGGAAAACAACTTGGCAGTAGTCTGAGAAGTTGAATGTGGAGTTACTGTGTGATGCAGCAACCCCACTCCTGGGTATGCACTCAGAGACTAGCAAATTGTCTCCAAAAGGCCGTGGACAGTAAACACTCTTCCGCTGCCCGTGGGGACGGGCTCGCCGTCTGCTGAACTGTGTCAGCCAGTGTCTGCTTGGTTCTGCTGTCTGGAGAAGAGGGAACTCTGGGCTAGGAGCCAACTCAATAAAAAAGAATGATTCTGTTAATTTAAGAATTTCACAAACATATGGATCATATGTACATATGGATTAAGTCTCCTTCACTAAAAGTAAATAATGAGCAAATTTCTGACTGGTAAAGGCGTTTTGCATGGTCTCAGAAACGACATGTGATAAGCAGAACAAGCCAGAAGTTTCCACCCTGAGATCAGTGCAGGAAGAAACCCCCCTGCCCCCAACACAGCCCCTGACTAAATCCTCTGTTCATCTCAGCTGCCCCTTTGCTTGCTGGTCTGGAGGATCATTAGGGCCCTGAGATGCTCCTTCACTTCAGCCCCAGGAAGGAACCTCAGTTCTCAGGGCTCCAGGGCCTGGGCCTCCTGGGGATGAGTCACAGCAGACGGTCAGGATATGCTCAACCACTGCAAGCAAACAGCGGTGAGTCGCCGCCCTGCACAAACCCCAGTGCCCTGGGCAGGGGCACTCGGAGCCCTTTGCCCAAATCTAGATGAGGGTATAACCTCATTCACATCACAACACAGCAGCTTATGAAAACCCACCCCAGTCTGTATTTTTTAAACAGAACATCACTGTGTCCCCACCAGGATCCAGCCGAGAGATGCTGCAAGTGCCTGGCCTCGCCTTCCTGGAGCAAAGCTGAGGAAGGATGGGGATCATTTCCCTCTTGGAGAAGGTGGATCAGGGTGTTGTACAGTGTTTGGATACCTGGGCAGGCCACAGTGAGGAGGACCAATTCTACTGCAGCCCCCAGCCCTGGTCTTCTAGAAGGGCAGCGGGCACTGGTTCTGGAAGAGAATCTGCATCACTTAATAAAATTAGAAAGCAGCACCCCTTTTAGGGCCCAGGTTGGTGGAGCCACAGAAAAAAACAGGTTCAAAGGCCCATCATAGCTCCTGGTGTAAAGGTAGGTAAACCCAGTCCCAACACAGACGTTAAAACCCTCACCACCACCACCACAAACTAAAGGCCAGACCACGCAGCTTCCTCTGTGAAGGTCACGGGCACATGGGCATGGCCGCTGTTTGCACCCCTCACCGTCCTGCAGAGCGCCGAGCGCTGGGGTAGCAAATGTGGAGGAGCGTGGGCTCAGCCCTCTGCCATGTGTAAGGCCACAAAGTGAGCATTTCTACACCGTTCGGGTCCTCGGAGGGTCACACTTAATTAGTTCTTCTCTTCCCAGGATGGTGTCAATTAGGCATGCACCCTAACAACCAGGGATTCCCCCTCATCATGGTATCAGAAGCCTTCCGCTCAGAGGTGAGTGTTCTGAATGACCTCTAGCCTCAAATACTCGGACTCCCGGTGTCAACAGCAGCCCTGACCCACTGCACCCAGCCAGCCTGGCCCTGTCAGCATTGGAGGCTCCTCCACATGGAGCAGAGCTGTTTTCCCTCCAACTTTTCTTTCAGTCCTACATGGGTTTCAGCCTGGAAGCATCCCCAAACGCCTGGACAAGTGGGAACTCAAACCCCAGGGAGAAGGGGACCAGAGAAACCGGGACATTGGCTTTATTTGGAAGTCCCATCCTGGGCCAATGTCACAAACATGACACCAAGGGAGAGTCCAGGTGGCAAACTCAGGCACAGGTGTCACTATGAATCCCCGTGCTCACTAAGGTCCCTAAGGCCAGCCAGTGTGCACGTGTGTGGTGTGGCGTGTTGTGTGTGGGGCACGCATGCTGTGTTGCAGGTGGTACGTGTCCTGAGTAGTGGGGAAAGGCGCTCAAGGACTCCAAAAACCGAGTGGGATTTTCTAAAACACTGAGAAAAGAAACATGCAGGGAAGAAAATTATATTTTGCTCTTAAAAGCTTTATTCTCTCTAGCAGGTGCAAACAGTTCCATAGGTGGGAGTACCTTTTGACAAATAATTCACCATCCCAGAGCTAAAATCAAACTCCTACACAGGCAGACAACAAGGGAATAATTCTCCCCGAAATTTATTACCAACACACCTTTCCAAATGAACCCCAGCCTCAAAGATAAGCCTCTGCTCTCTGACACTCACCCCCCTTAACCAGCGACTTGTGGAAACTGCCAACTTAATAGGGAAATCCTTCACCTTCCAGAAGAGGGTGTTTCCTGAAGGTCTGAAGGAGGACGGCTCTGAGCCTTAAGGCCTCACCCACCAGGCAGGCAACTACTCTCCAGAGAGTCACCTGTCAAGGGGGCTCGGCAAACCCAAGATGCCATCCCTGGTTAAAATATCCCTCTAAGAAGAAAAAAGGACGCTGCCAGTGAACCTATGGCATGTCCTTGACTGTAAGACACTGTGAGACTCTAGAACATGGAGATTCTATCCAACACTTATGTCTTGGATACAATGAGACAGGGCAGCAGCACACAGGCCCAGCCTGTCCCAGAAGTCCCTGGGTTGCGGGGACCAGAACCCACAGAGCAGTGCCCCAGGCTGACTTCTGTGGCTTAGCACCTCCCTCCCTCCGTTCACTCAATGAATATGCACCAAGCTTCATGCTGGGACCAGTACTAGGAGCTTCACATGCTTGTGGCATTGGAGTCTCACAATTACCCCATGAGGTATCACGATCATCCTTCCCTTTTTACCGAATGAGAAACAGACTCACACAAAATCACTTCCTGAGGCTAGTAGGAGGCAGGCCACAAATTCCCACGCAGGTCGGTCTGCATGCAAAGCCCGTGATTCCCATCCCAGCCTGCATTTTGGGTCTTTCTTTCTCCAGGTGAAGCAGGTATCCACCTGGATGCTTTCCCTTCTCTCTTGGTATCTCATCAGCCCAATTCATGGCTTCTGGCCACAAGGAGGTATTCCTTTTCCTTAGGTTGTATGTGGTCAGGAATTTAATATTAGCTCAACCTCTCCTCCATCCACTGTACAATGTATTCCTCCCTTTCAGGGGGCCACACATGTCACAACAGCGAGCCTGGGTGGCAGTGAGTCAGTTACCAAGGCCAGGTTCTCACATTTCCTGGGGTGGGGAGGCTCACAGCAGGCTTTGCGTTGACTCGGTTTCACGGATCCCAACATGCCACAATTTGTCACTCATCAGGACGAAGGCATCTACTTGCGGCTGAAGAAAAGCATGTAACCTGTTTAGTGAGTTATTTATTGAGTCAAGTTCCGCCTTCCACAAGCTCTCAGGGGAATTCTCTGCAGCCGGAGCAAACAAGCTTTCTGTTCCATACATGAAGACATCTAAGAGGTCCAACTGTACTTTTCAGTCTCTGGAACCAAGGCTGGCTTTCTTCCCAGGAGGGACAGATGCCAACCACCTCATCAGAGTTGTCCCCCAAGTTACTTCCTATTCATTACTTTCAAGCCTCAAGTCAACAGTAGAGTTTGTGAGGGACCAGCCTGTTCATCGTTATAAAATGGAACTGACCAGCATGGAAACCATTCGGAAAGGGCAGCCCCGGCATCAGACTGGAATCAGAAAACCTTCATTCGACACCTTCATCCACCTACTTGCCACAATGGAGAAGGTGCTGACCTCTGAGCTCCAGCTACTAGCCTAATACAATGAGGTCCCTAATAACCACTGGGAATTCCATGAGGTCTAACTACCCTGTGCAAGAAGCACGTCAGCGTGCGGTATCACAGGAAAGAGGCGGTGGGTAGAGCTACCGGCAGGGCTGTCTCCTGTTCACGTCCACAGCTGTACTGCTGTGTTTCCCAAAATGTGAAAACAGCTACTCCCTTCTGGGCAAACAGGAATGCAGGAGCTGCTCACAGCCACCCTGTTCCAGAACAGTTTTTCTCAAAGACAGAGACGTACGTGTGTGCATATGTGTGTATAAAAAAGCAAAAGTACATATTAAAAGTAAATACTGGAGACATATTTGTTGAGCAGTTATATGTGCTAAGTGTTGGGGTTCAGGGTAAATAAATAGCAAGATGGCCTCTAGCCTCACTGAGCCTGCAGTGTAATAGGAGAAATAAATGTGAACTAAATTATTACAAGACTAAATTTATCATACCTAGCATGAACACTAGGAAGAAAAAAATGTGGGGGATACGAGGGCAAATCAGGGAGGGACCTGAGATGTCCTGGGATCCAAGGAAGTCTTCAGAGTAAAACGACGTTTCAGCTGGGCGCTAGAGGGAAGCAGCCGCCAGGACCAGGTGACCGGTGGGCGAAGAGTATTCAAAGCCAATGGAACCGCCCAAGCGAAGGCCTGGGACAGAGGAGGGGAGCAGGGCACCCTCATGGCACCTGGAGACTGAGCAAAGGGGGCTCAGAAAAGAGCAAGGACAGCACGTGACACAGGGCCTGCAGGCCAGGGAGAGGATTTTGGACTTCATCCTGCAAACAATGGAAGCCTCTCAGTCATTGTAAGCAGGGAGCATGGAGTGGGGTGGCCTTTTTAAAGATCGGTTGATAAGAGAACAGACTGGGGGCAAAGGAGCCAGGGAGGGACACAAGGAGACCCGCTGAGAGACTGGGGGGACAGACCCAGAAGTAAGAGAGACTGACACCATGAAGAAATAAGATGACGCCATGTAAAAATATCCCGTGGCCATAAAGCCAAACTGGCTGGAACCTGAGTCCTGGATGACCTTTCTGGCCAGTCATCCACCCACCCACCACTCACCAAAGGCTACTCCTCAGTGGGGTGTGAGGCGGTGGAGGATAAGTAAGATCATAACAAGCTTACAACCAGCGTGTGTGGCTTACAACCACTCTAGGAAAACCACCCCCCAGAGATGACCCACTAGTGTTTATTATGATATAAATTACACATATATATAATCTTAGGGACCAGTGTTAGGACAGATCATTTCTGTGTGAATATCAGGTTCTGTCTTGGCCTGAATTAAACTCATTGTGTCGAGAACAAAGACAATAAGAAAATGGGCTGTGTGTGTAGAGAACAGGCCAGGGGCTATGGCTTCGCCCCCCTTTGGAAGGAGGTGCTCCAGGCCTCCTACTTCCTCTGCGAGGAGTGTGTGACCGCAAAACCACCTGAGTGGAACAAGCAGCTCTCTCCGTGAGAGGAGAGTCACATGGAGCTGTATAAAAATAACAAACATTTTCAAGGGTTTTCAAAAGAATCAGCAGACAGATGGGGCCCCACTTCATTTTTAGATACAGAAGCAGGCTTGGAGGAGAAAGGGGAGTGTGGGTTCCACCCTCTGGGAAACTGCGCTCCCCCGCTGCCCGGAAAGGAGCCAGGCGGGGCTATGAACTTAGAACACCCGGTCGTGTCAGCCCCGCTGTCCTGAACTGCAAGTGTCACCTCACTGGCTCTGATCAGCCTGCCCTCAGCCCCTGGCTGCCACACCCCCGACCACCAGCCCCAGCCTAGGTCACAACCCCGTCACAGGCACTCTCAGGGCTCTGCCCTTTGCCCTCATGTCACTCGTTGTCATCAGGACTCTAAATATTTGGGCTTATTGTTGCATATCCATGCTCGCTGAACTCAAAAATCTGGAAGGCCACATCCTCCGATCTTCAGAATCTACCACAGGACTTGACAGAATGGGATCTCGGTAAATATTTGTCCACTTGTTGAATAACCAAGCTAATCAAAAGTGACTAAGTTGAATAAAATCTAAAAAGAAGAATGAAAACTCTCTACGTGTTACAGTCGCCACCCTCTTCAACTACAGAGGACTGAGTCTTCTCTGTCCTGTAGCTTTGGGGGGCGGGCGCTCTTAAAACTGTGGGGCCTGGACTATATCATTATATTATATTATTATATTATAATGTAATTATATTTGCTGTGATTTACCTCATAAGAACTTGAGCTTATCAATTCAGTGCAGTTGCATTCACTTAGAAGTCAGTGACTTAAGATATTTTAGACTCAATGTTTCTGGTATTTCATAAGGAAAGGCCATTCTGGGAGAGGGAAAAAAAGCAAGCCTCTTATTTAGAAGTGGCCTACATATCACCCAAGTTCTTTCTGGGCGTGATTTAGAAAATCCATCAGCAGAAGGCTGTTGCATTAATTTTGGGACTTCCAGGGAGTATAGGCACGGATAAAAAACAAAACAAAACAAATAAAGTAAAAACCCTTACTTTACTTCCTGAAACAGCGATGCTGATTCGCTTTTTCTGCCTGTGCTCATCAGGCCCTTCAGGTCACATGCCCGAGAAGTTTTCTCGTCCAGTGACGAAAACGGAGCTTCTGGCCGGAAGGGACATCCACAAAAGATGGTGTGCTCCAAGGCTTGTTGCAGCCTTTGACAAAAACGGAGGGAAGCGGGGACTCCCACACCCTCTTTTCCAACAAACCTCAAACACAAAGCATCTCCCACCTTCAAGCACAAACTTCAAAGCACAATGGAAGGTCCTGTAAAAATGGCGAAGCCACCTGAGAGACCCCACTGCAGACCGCCACAGCACGAGGCAGCCCCTGCTGTGCCAGAAGGCTGGGAGAGACAAATTCTTCCACCTATGAAGTTCGGGTACAGTATCATCTAATTTATTATGGTTGCAGGGAGGGCTGAATGACACCAAATGAGACACGAACTCTTAAGTGCTTCTATGATGCTTTATGCACTACAGTCCTCACTCAATGTCAGGTTTTGTTGACAAAGACAACAACTATTCTGATCACTATTAAGAGGGGATGCCTAGTTCTCTGCTCCCCCCATCTTCTCTTCGTGGTCTAGTTTCAACAAAGCAACTGGTGTAAAAGAATGACTGACCACAAATGATCAAAGCTGGGCCAGCAAAGTTGTTGAGAAAACTTGTTTCCTCTCTGAAGTGCTCCCTATTTTGAGTGTTTCATGGCCAGGAAAGGGCCCAGTTGGCTGTTGCCCACTGTGGGCCCATGTTCTCACACCAATCGCTCGTTTCACACGGACAAGTGTCCAGACAGTGTCCACTGGACGTAGCCAGGCTACCAGTGTGGGAGGCACTGAAAAGCTTGCATTTACCCTTTGCCTACACAGCTGCTTTGTGGGTGGAGAAACTGAAAGAGTGAGATGCTTCGGGACCCTCAGTGCCACTCAAGACCCGGAACTGAGGTCAGCAGGTCCTGAAAACCTGTGGGCTTTTCTCAACCCCAGTCCCATAATGTGAGGGTGGAGGGAAAGGGACCCCCAGCAGCTGCCCACTAAGCCCTGTTCTTCCAGGACACTGTTCCCTGACGTCTTTGCAGCTTTGGGAACTTGTTTTCCACTCTCCCAACCCTCGATAGCCCCTGTAAACAGCACAGTAGCACCTCATCAGGCAGCCTGCCTACACAGCTGTAAAGTCACGTGATTTATTTATTCATGGTGTCCAGACAGGAAGGGGACCTGTTAAAAGATATTTATACACGTGAGTCAGTTCTTATAAAGAACTGATAAGGGGTTTTCAGAAAACTAAGCAGAAATAGGGAGGGAGGGCTCAGTTCACCTAGGTGGGTTTAGGCTAAGGAATTAGCCTCCTCATTTAGCTAATCTATTTGAAGCCGAAAAGGAAAGTTAAAAGAACTGCCCACTTACTTCTGGAATGTGCAGCATCATGATTCAAGCTATGCCTGGGTTCCCTATTCGTAAACTGTAATGGGGCCGCCCAGCAGGCAGGGCCTTTGGCTCCACTGTTCCAGTAGACAGACTTGGGAACTGTTTCCCAACTTCTGTTTCCTAGGAAAGATGACCACTTCAAAATAAAAGTTTTAAAACTCTCTACATTACTTCTTCCCAGTGCCTAGAAGCATTATGAAGAAATATCACTTACAAAAAGGAAAATCCTAGAAGTTTCTTAAGGCTTGAGAAGCATCGACATGCAAGTCAAACATGTAGACCTTTTTTTTCCCCTAGAGAGAAAACCTGTTTGCGCCTTTCCCCTGCACACCTGCATTCTCCCCCTCATTTTGCAGGGGAAGCTCTTCACCCACTCACCTTTTCTCCCTCCTCTGTGAGCACCGTGCTACCCATTGCCGACCTGGAGCCCACAGGTATTCCTGCCTGTATTTCCAGTCTCTGGTTTTCCACAGGGCTGTTCTTCACTTGTCCTTCAAAACACGCAGCTCTCTCGTGGGTTGTCGAGGTTTGTGTTGGCTCTGCTGGTTCCTCTAACACCATTTCATCCCTTGCCTTTCACAGCTCATCTGGGGTCTCATATCCCTCGAACTCAGCTTCTAAATTATCCCACAGCTGAGCTGCTCCAGCATCTTTAACAACCTCCAGGCCTAATCAGTACCACATTGTCCCCTCTCCATTTTCACTCAATTCTCAATGTATCTGACTTGGATGACATCTTTTTAGAAAAAGAAAAAAAACCCGATGCTCTCCTTCCTTGGTTTCCATGACAACACAGTCCCTTGATTTGCCTCCTAATTCTCTAGTTATTCATTGTCTGTGTCTTTCCTGGTTCTTTATTGTCCTCCCATTAATCGACAGGGGTATTCCTCCAAGGCACCATTTGCACTGATCCCCCCATGTATCAACCTCTGCATTTGCTCCATTGGGGATATCCATTATTCTCAGAGCTTTATCATCTGCACCTCCCAAATCCAGACTTGTCATCCTCACCCTTACACCTGATCCTATACCTAACTCGTCTGAATGTCAGTGTGATGAATGCTGATAGTAACACGGCACTAGCACGTATTGAGCACTTACTACGCGCCAAGCGTTGTTCTAAACATTTCACGTGTGCTCTCATTTAATCCTCATAACTACCTTATGAGGTAGGTACTATCATCATCCCCATTTTATAAATGGGGAAACTAAGGCACGCAGAGGTAAATTTGACTGAAGTTGCACAGTTAATAGCTGGTGGAACTAAAGTTTGAACCCAGACGTTTGGGTTGGAGTTCAGGGTTCAAGCTTCTAATTAAGGGCACAAACGTCCTCTCCTCCTTTGAAAAGAGTCAATGATCCCCTTGCACGGTCGCATGACCTTCATTCAACATCAACACCATACGTCCCCCAGCTCCTGAGCTTTGGAGACTTAGAATTATATTGCTCCCCTCTTTCCTTTTCTTTGCTCTTCAACTCTGGTACAAATCCTGATGGCGTTTCCCCTGTAACACCTGAAAAGCGGGTCCCGCCTGTCCACGGCCAGCATCCCAGTGCAGCCATTACCAGCTTCCTCTTGCCTCGTGACAGTAGCTTCCAGCTCACTCCCATCTGATGGAAAGTTTGCATGTGGCACCTCTATTTGCGTCACAGATATACCCCTACAGTGGTTCCCTCTCACCTGTGATGACAAGTCTACATCCCTCACCTTGTAACTCAGCCTCTCCAATTCTACCCTCGCTACTAGGTTCAACAGAGCATGGGCCCTTTGGGGTCGTCCTGTCAAACACCCATCTTCATTCTTGCTCTCTGCCTGCACTGACTTCACACGTACCATTCTCTCCACCCGAAAGGCTCTCCTCCTTTTTCTTCTCTTCAGGATCTAGCTCAGAATCCCTGCTCATGAGAACAATTGCATGGCCTTTGTGCTTATTATGTATTGTTTCAAATACATCTATTCACACTTCTTGCTTCTACTACCTGATATGCCCCCAATTTAACACATCCTCCCCCTTGTCCAAGTTGCAGACAGTTCCTCTTCTGTACTTGTCCACCTCCCCCTGTTAGTTGGGAGCTAACAACCTAATTTTGTCTGTAGAACATAGCTATCCCTGTGGCAGCCCTGTGGTCCTAGGTGAGCCACCTGGGGCTGTTCATAAGAATGCAGCACACGTGCCACTGTGCCAACAGGACAAGCTGCCAGGTGTAAAGAGTACCAGCCCTTACTATCACAATATCTGGGGCTTTTAAATATACATATTTTATTTATTTTTAGAGAGAGGGGAAGGGAGGGCAAAAGAGAGGGAAAGAAACATCAGTGTGTGGTTACCTCTCATTCACCCCCTACTGGGGACCTGGCCCGCAACCCAGGCATGTGCCCTGACTGGGAATTGAACTCGCAACCCTTTAGTTCACAGGCCAGCACTCAATCCATTGAGCCACACCAGCTATGGCCATCTAGGGCTTTTTATTTGACAATATAAACTGCACTCTCAAAAAGGCCAGAGTAAGAAAGGAAAAGTCTCGGGCTATGCTAGGTGTGGCAAGGTGTGCATCCAGGACCTCAGGTGGGACTGAATAAAAGAGGGGCTGGACTGGGATGGTACAAAAACTCAGGCAACGGTTCTAAGATAGGAGGTCAGGACACAGTGCCAGCCCACCTTTGCCCTTGTGCTTAGAAAAACCTTCCTTCTTCTGAATCCAAGCACACTGGTCTCCACGGCAGGAGCCTGGTGTTTGAATTTATTTTTATTTCATTCATACACAATCATCCACAAGAACACAAATAGCAAAATACAAATACATTTGAAAATCAGCATTAGGAAAAATATGGATCAAACCAAAATCCAGTCTGGGAGATGGAAATAATACAGATATTCAAAGCTAAGATGCCCTGGTGGTGGTGGTTTTGCTAACTTTAATTGACTGTCGCTATGTTTGAAGAAGATTCCAAGCACTTGACGTTATTATTGTACTTCAATCCTCGCAATCACTCCATGAGCTGGACAGTATTCCTGTAACTGAGAAATTGTTGTGACAGCTGGGTGCCATACTTTTAATCAACGTGCAGAGAAGTTGGGTAACCTGTCCAGGGCCACACAGCTGGAAAGCTGTAGAGCAGATGTCAGAAATGGACGACCTGACTCCCACACCATGGCAGGGGCCTGTACTTCCTGATTACTGAAGCAAAGGGGCAAATCCTCAAAATGCCAGGGCAGGCTACAGCAATGGGGGCCTGACTCAGAATTCCAGCAGCAGCGGCTGCAATGAGTCGATGGGCCTCCAGCTTCTGCACTGCCCCCCTTCACCCGTGGGCAGGGCCTACAAGATCAGATCAATGCATTTATCTGCCTTTCACAAATCATCATGTAAAGCCTTGGATTTGCTTTCATTCAGCCCCCATGCCCCCACCCAGGCACTGTGAGGCTGGTGACAGCTTAACAAGGTCCACACAAACTGCATTTGATGATAAAGTCCAGTGCAGAGGGGCTGGCTTTCATTCGCACTCACAGCCCCTACTTAATGGGACTAAACTGACAGCCTCACCGAGGGATGAGAGTCTGGGCAGCAAAGCACTGTCCACTGGGGTGAAATAAAGCTGTCGTACAGATGAAGGATCCACCTACTGTCTTGTCTCCCATTCACGCTGCTCCAAACCTTAAGGCTCAAGCAGTAACAAAGATCCATTGGCCCCTTAGCTCTGCTGGCTCCTGACATGCCCTGGATGTTTGCTAGACCCCCAGGAAGACTTTGGTTAAGAGAGAAAGAGCAGAAGTCAGGCTCCATCCCAGCCGCGCTGCTCCTAGGCCAGGAAATTCACCTTGGTGGGCCCCACTTGCTCCACCCACCAACCCAGGGGCTGGACTAGAACAGAGCCCATAAATGAGGAGGTACCAGGTCATCCACATGGAAAGGTCTATGAAGACAAGCCAGTGCCCAGGCCTCACCATGGGAGGTTCTGAGTCAGATGTTTTGGAAACACTTCCCGGGTTTCCTGAGGGAACCTCTGGGCTAGAGGAATTCAAGCCCCATCCCTGTTCCTTCAGCTCCTCTGTGCTTACAACAAACGAGTCCACTGTTGTTTCACAGAACAGACCAGAAGGGGGAGAGGCTCATAATAACTCAGCAGGCAGAGAGGCTGCTCCAGACCATGTTTATAGGAAACTTCCGTGGAGGAAATTTCATTACAAGATGCCTTGAGGGGCCAGGGCCAGGGCCAGGGCCGGGGAAGCTCTGGGATTTCCTCCAGGGCACAAACTGCTGGGAACACACAGACTGATGCGCCCATGGCCTCCCGAAAGCATCCCAGCTATTGCAACACTTAATCTCTAGAGTTCTCTTTGCTTTAAAAAAATAAATAAAAGTAAGGCAGTAATGATAGATCCATGTTAGGAGTTCTTAATTCTAGTCGGTCTCCCCCTGTGTCGGGGCTTCCTCCCTCCCTGGGCTAATCGCAGACCTCAGTCTTGCGCTGGGCATTCCGCCTTCAGTACCTTACAGCTCACAACCTGCCTGGCCTGCCCAGCTGCCCTCTCACCTACTGAAAGGTAGAGATAACATGTGGATTGTGAAGGTGGGTGTATGAGGGTTTTATCAGCACTCAGTCATCTCAGCCTTGCTTTATTCAAACAGACACGAACTGCACACCCACTGTGTGAGAAGTGCTAAACAGACCCATATGAATAAGGCACAGCCCTGACATCAAGATGCTTAAGATTCAGATAATTCACAGTGACTGTGTACACCTGATGACCAGCTGTGGGAACCTAGAAAGGCCACATCATCTTTCTGCCTCAGTTTTCTTGAATATTTAGTGCGATGAAAATCAGATCCCCGTATATGAAATACCGTCGGGAAGGAGAGTGAATAACGACAGAAAGACTCTCCCTGATGGTCTCCTACAGCTTTGAGAATGCACCAAAAGGGAGAGGGGGGTGTGCCTGGTGGCAAAAACCGGATCTGTAGTCATGGTAACGAGAAACCACCAGTTTAAATGATCAATGACAGCTCAGCACTAGCACCCAGGCTTGTGCCATTTCCAAGTCTTGTCAGGAGGCCAGTCAACAACAGGCGCACACACGTGACCTTGGCACAGCTAAAGTCCAGTCAGGCCCACTTCCCAATGCCTGCCCAGCCCCCAAACCCGCCGCAGGATCGGCTCCCAGCTTGGCTCAGAGAAACTGTCCGCAAAGGAGACCTCTCCCCGCTACTTACATGAGTAATAAATACCCTTTATTGCTTCACATATGGAGTGGAGGTCCCTTTCTTGGGCATGAATCATAAAAACGTTTTTGCCTGCCTCTGGGTACATTTCAGTCTACGGATGAAATGAGAAATGGACTTGAACGTGATTCAGAAATGCTGAATCTCTATACAAATGACAAAAGGATGAGAATGTGGGGAAAAACTTATTGGATTTTCCACAGGACAAGTCCTTAGGTTTACCCAGTGCCAATTTGGCCGTGTTTTAGATATAATTTAATATGCTCAATTATTGGCTTTCAATACTCGCTGGAGATTAAAAGCTGCAAATGAAATACGGCAGAGGGAAGCAGCTGGCAACCAGGGGAGATAATCCATGAGGACTCTCAAAACTGAACTACATAACCATCCAGCTCAGCAGTCAAGTCCATTTAGTCCTCGAGCCTCAGTTCCAAAAGGAGCTGAGTCGTGACACAGTCAGGGCTGGGTGGTTAACGAAAGCATAAAGGTACTGGCACCGAGAGGGGTAAAGCCCCTCAGCTTTATTCAGAGCAAAGCTTTCCCTGCAGACCTCTGGAGAGCTGAGGCAAAACTTTTGCAAAATATTTCTGATGTAATCAATTTGTATTCAGGAACCACAGGACGTAATGAAACCCAAACTGTTTCCCTGAAAGCAAAGGAAAACATGAGGGCTCCTTTCCTGAGAGCCTGGGCCGTTCCATCAAGGAGACTGTGAAAAGGCACTGGATGAGCAGCCCGGTTGGCTAGAGTGTCGTCGCCATATGCCACAGTTGCGGGTTCGATCCCCAGTCAGGGCACATACAAAAGTCAATCAATGAATGCATAAATAAGGGGAACAACAAAAATTGGCATTTCTCTCTAAAATAATAAATACAATTTTTTAAAAGAAAAATGTGGCAAGATCTGGAATATCAAAGGAAAACAAACAGCAAAATGAATTCATTTCCTGGACTACTGTCCAGCAGAGCTGCCCTGAACTCATTCACATTTGCAATTAAACAGCCCTAATGAATATGAATACTGCACCACATGAAGGCCCATGTTTGGAATGTCTAAACCCAGTCACCCTAGAATCAGCGGTGACCAAATACATTGTTCCTTTCCCTCCCGTCAGAAAGACATGAGTTAGTGGACATTTATGAGAAGAAACTCAGCATTCTGAAAGCTAGTTATGCATGTGCACAAAGAAACACGTTTTCCAGCATGAACGATGGGGCTGGCTGCGATTTCATGACAAGCCTGAGGTCCAGACCCTGCTCCACCAAGCAGTCTCCACCTATGAAGCAAATTAAGATTCCATTTCGCCACAGCGCCTGCGATTTCCCAGGAAAGCCTTGTGCCAGTCAGCAAGCTGGACTTCTCCTCTCTGTGTGGAAAATAAAGGATTCATGAAAAAGGAGGGGAGCAATCTATGGTAATTGAGGGGTGCTGCTGGGAGCCCAGACCTAAAATAGCCATCTTCAACCCTATGCGCACTGGACCACTTCCTGGTGCTCCCAGAAAGTCTCCAGAAAACCCCTCCCTTCTCAGCTGTGTAGAGGCCAGCACAGCACTGGCAGAGAGCTGTAAATTAACTCGGTTCCTGCAACTTCTCTCCCCATGAAGAAAATCAAGCTCTCCTGGAGGCAGATCTGGAACCCTTCTTGGGGTATAGTATGCCACAGGGTTGGGCCCCCCAAGCCCCTGAAGACCCCCTGGGCCCCAGATCCAGGCTCCACCTCTCAGAGTCAAAGCACAGCTTTCGACCACACCTAGACGATGCTGGCTGTTGTGCGGGAGCATCTGCTGGGACCTGAGGCATGTCAGGGGGCCTCTGTCTGTCTGTCTGGGGCAACAGCAGCTGATGCTGCTGGACAAGGCATGGCACTCTCTGCTCTTGTGTGTGGTGCTGCCCCCAAAGCACAGGGCTCAAGGGACGCGTCATGGAGGAAAAAGGCAGGAGATTTTCTCTCTCTGCATGAATTTCACCCAGCACCTGAAGAGGAACCGTGGTACCAAAAGGACGATGGGGAGTAACTGGGTCGTGGAAGGACAAAGTTCATTAGGGGCTATGGACAGAAAAGGGAACAACCCAAAATATAGTCATGTATGTCTCTATTTTTATCGTTACATAAAATGGTGTGTAGCTCAGGGGTCGCTGAGGATGCAGAGACAGGCAGCATTCTATCGTACAGACCAAAGGGACGCTGGCCCCAGTCTTGAGTGTATAATTACATCCACAGTCCCCAGGTCTGGTAAGTATAAAAGTTTCACTTTAGAAAAAGATCTTAAGCAGAAAATGGGCAGATATAGCCTATCCTCAACATGTCAATGGTCATTCTCTCTAACACACATTAACACTTCTTGCCAACATATACCCTTATGAAGATGGACCCCACTATACTTTTGCCTAAATTTTGCAGGGAGGTATAGGCTGGGAGTGGGGCCAAGGGAGACAGGTACATGGTTCCAAAGAGGACAGAAGGGACCGGGTAGGTGGTAGCTTCCTTTATTTATTATAAAAACAATGAGCAGCTGGACCTCGGGTCAGGACGTTAGCCTCGGTTTCCTTATCTGAACACCAGACTGATGCATCCATCACCAAGATCCCCTCCCCGCCCCGACAATCTATGCAATATCCACACAACCTTTCACTTGCTACTAATTGGTTCTTCAATAATAATCCCAAATCAAACCAGAGGAAATAATATACCGACGCTGATCATGGAAAGAGATGAAAAAGACAGTAAAACCCAGCATGGGCATCCACACACACTTATTACGTCCATGAAACCAGACTGAACCAAAGTCGGGCTGTAAATTTTCATTTTGGAGGATGTTTCTACTACATGGAGCTACACTGACGGAAGCACCTTAAAATAGGACTCCTGAAAAATGAGGAGTAAACACATTTATTCAATACATATTTATGGAGTGCTGCTGTCCATCAAGAACTATGGCAGATGTTAGCAGCCCCAGATCGGACATCATCCCTACTCCCTAGAAATTTGGGGGCTTGGCAGAGAAGCAGTCACAAAAATAAATCTCCCGATAACAGAAAGGCATTCCTTATAATCTCCAAAGACCATCAAACCATGTTTTAAAATAAGAGAGCTTGTCTAGAACTTTCAGCTACTAACTCAATGTGCACGAGAGGCTCGGAAGGTCTTCAGGAGGTCGAAGCTTAAGCCAAAGTCTGATTTTACTGTCACTTCTTCAACGGTCTCCTCCTCCCTGTTTCACCAAGATTACGTACCTGTTGCTGGTAGAGCAGCCTCCCTCTTCTAAGTTTCAACTCAGCTTTTCTGGAATACCTTTCGACTTTCTTTGAAATGTCTTGTGCAGTTTTCCCCTGAATGCTGATATGATACCAACCAGTTTTCCCCCCTGAAGTGGTCAAATAAATCATCCTTGGTCCGGGTTGTCTTCCTCTTACATCTCATGGTACGAGTTCATTAGTGTTTTGAAGACAGCTCGATTACTTTGCTAGAACCATTGCCTCCTGCAAAGGCCTGCGGCTTTACCTGCCGTGATCACACATCCCTGCTGTCAGCGCCCCAGTGCCAGTGCACTCAGGGCAGGGTCAGGCGTGCAAAGGGGTGTCTGTGGAAGCCAGCCATGTGAGCTGGGCCACTACTACAGGGAGAAGGTCTTATTTACAATAACAGATCGTAAAAGCTAAGAGTCATCAGCCCAATGGTCCTGAACTGAGGGTCACATGAATTCCTTAACTCTTAGGGCCAGTAACACAGGGTCAGAGGGCAAGAGTCTGTAAAAAAAATTTACTTCACTTTTTCCTTGTCTGGGACAATCAGATTAAACATTAATTTTCATATCAATAACACCAAGACATGTCTCACTTTCATGGCTGAAATGTCTGGATCTCTTATCTTAATTTAGAACAAACTAACCTCCCCTTTGGCTTTCTCTTCCTACTCAACTGCTCCGTTGAAGCACCTGCCGTCTGGCTCCAGCTCTTCGCCATCATATTGAAATCACAACCAGTCTGCACTTCACATTCTTGACTAGCCCTTGTTGGAAACTCTTTGCTTGGTTTCCGAGACGTGCTTCTGACTCCCAAAGGTACATGTTTAGTCTGGCTGCACGTGTGACTTCCAAAGCCCTTGTCTACATAACGACGTCCAGTTACCACGTAAAAAAACAAGGCCGGAATCTTTACAGGAGAAACTGGCTGCAGATAAGTAGAAAATCCTAACCCAAAATGCCTTAAACAAGGGGTCAGCAAATTCTCCTCCCCAGGGCCAGGCAGTAAATTTTGTAGGCGTTGTGACCTCACATTCTCTTTCCCAGCCACTGCGCTCTGCTGTCAGGAGGCAAAGGCAGCCCCAGACAGCACGCGGACAGACAGGCGGTGCTGGGTTCTAACGCGACTTCATTTACAAAAACCGGTGGGGGTGGCCCGTGGGCCAGAGGTTGCCGACCACTAGCTTCAACAAAAAAGATGATTCATCTTACAAAACAAGGCAGGCCTGAGGCAGGAAAATCCCAGGGTTGTTTAATTCAGCCACTCAACCATATCCTAAGGTCCTGTCTCCCTCCACCTTTTGCCTGGCCGTCTGACAAAGCCAGCTCTTCTCGTGGTCACAAGATGGTTGCCAGAAGGCACGTGCAACATCCAACAGAGAGAGAAATGACTTCTTCCTTGTGCCCCCTTTTGGGGTAAGGAAACCTTTATCAGAAGCCACCTGTCTCACTGACGAGAATCACATGCCCACCCCTGAGGAGGATTCCCATCGTTGTCTTAGACCAATCAGGACTCACTGCTAAAGTCACATGGGTGAGCCAATAGAGACCAACCCCTCCGTCTGCACGAGGGTCTGACCTCCTACCAGCCGTTCCTCCCCCAACCCTGCACCAACCCTCCCCTCCAGCGGGACTCGCTGCCACTGTGCCCTGTACAGCCCAGCTCAGCCCCTCTTCTATACCTTCACTCTTGCTGGTTTTTCAGCCTGAAACACCCTAACCTCTTCTCCAAATAACTCCATCTTTCACATTTTCCAATGCTGGGACACACAGAAAAAGCAGTCACACGTAGACTTGGGAGATCAAGGTTTGACTCCCACATGGCGCAGCCACTTGCTGCGGCCTGAGCAAGTCAGCCACACTCACAGCCATTATCCTCACTCAAAGTCATGGCCATAAGGGGTACCTCACAGAGTCACGGTAAAGGCGAAATATGAGTAGGAGACACCAGGCCAGGCTTGCAATAACTCCCTTCCTCCTCCTCAATCACACCATGTCTGAGATTCCTTTTAAGACCATTCCTGCTCCCACAAATTAACATTAATGCTTAGAGTTTACCTACTGTGGGTACCTGAGGGCTTTCCAAAGCGTGAGTTACATGCAAACAAAGAGTATGCTACTTTGAATCGCTGGGTTTGAAAAATGACACAAAAACTTTTTCCTGAGCTCCACCGGGTCATTTTCCACGCAGTCCGGTTTAGTTTTAGGATCAGATAAACGGGCCACAAAAACTCCATGCTTTCTCTATGCTAGAAGCTATCACAAATAAACCTTCAACTGTGATTTTTCAGTAAAACTGCACCGTACAATCACTGACAACTTTCACAATGAAAACAAAAAAGCCTCAAACAATAGGTTGATGTAGAGTTGACAAATTTCCTTCTCACAATAAGCAGGTAAATAGCAATACTCATGTGAAGGCACCATGGGGAGCCCTGGCCCGGGTGAGTGGGGCAGAGTGGAAAAAACCGCACTCAGAAGGTGAGTACAGCCACCTGAATGGTACGATGGCAGCAGGAAGAGGGCTGGGTGGTTTGGCTTTGATGTGAGATGCGTGTGGATGCTGCCAGAGGCCTGCTCACAGGCAGGGCACTTTTCTGCATTCATCAGGAAAGGGAAGAACCCAGCAGCATTCTGTGACGGCACACTTTGGCTACGTTGACTCAAAAATTGTGGAAGTTTTTTTTAACACAGTTCCTACAAGCAACAGGACCAGCAACTGTGGTTAGCATGTCCACATACACATGGCATTTTACTAGACAGCTCCGTGTGGAAACAGCACAGGAGCACACTGCAAAGGCCTGTGCCTGGTGTACAGGAACAATAAGGCCAAGGCAGACTGCCTGTGGATCTTCCATAAATGGGTTTCCAGGTTTAGAAGACTTCTTTCCCTAACACGAACTTTTTAAAAAATGTATGAGAGAGAGACAGAGAGAGGGAGAGAGAAGGAGGGAGAGAGAAGGAGGGAGAGAGAGAAAGGGAGAGAGAAAGAGGGAGAGAGAGAGAGGGAGGGAGGGAAAGGGTGAGGGGAAGAGATGGAAAGAAGCATTGATTTGTTGTTCCACTTATTTATGCATTCACTGGTTGCTTCTTGTACATGTCTGGAGAATCAAACCCACAACCTTGGGACGATGCTCATTTAACCAGCTAAGCTAGCAGGCCACAGCCCTATCACTCACTCTCATTCCAAGTAACATTACTTTAGAAATATGTGAAATTTCTAGAAGAATGGGAGTTTATGTTACATAAGCACAGAATCATGGCCGATCTCTGAATACTTGCTGCTCCTTCTTGCCAGAAAGGCCCTGAAGTGTGCAAGCTGACAGACAGCCCCCAGCAAAGGAGAGAAATGGGAAGAAATGCTGCTTCTCCCAGAGTCACCCTGTAGGAAAGCATCGCCCTCCTCTCCAGCCTCCGGCAGGAGTTCCCATCTCCCCTGCACTTCTGCGAAGGCAGCATTAGCATAATGCTACAGAATGCCAAAGAGAATTGTTTTAATACACGGGGTTTTTACGCTCCTGGAAAACTCGAACACAAGCACTTGATTCTATTAGCTAAAGTGCACAGCAGCTAGAGGAGGACTCACGGTGGAATGATCTGCACACTGCTCTTTGAAAAACTGACGTCCCCAGCACTTAAAAGATTGAATTCTTAAACACATTCAGCTCAGAGAAGTGCTTCCAGGCTAATTAGTGCGATCCATGTAACATTCTAGAAGTGGAAGTGGGCTTTAAATATTTTTTACTGCGTAATATGATTGTATTTCTCAACTGGGGGCAGGCCATTGAAGGAAACCATAATAATTACTGCAGATTACCTGGGAAGAACACCAGGACGCATTAAAAGCCTCAGTAACAGCCTACTTTAAAAGTACACGCAGACAACTAGAACTGGCACGTGGTGTCTCTTAGGGGGCTGCCTTGTGAGTCAGACTAACCATTATTGTATGTAAATGATGCCTCTAAAGATATGTGGAACGAACCTAAGTCTCTCATGATAGTATCATTCTATAATACTAATTTGGTCAGTGAATCTCCCGTGTATAAAGGTAAATTCCAGTCTCATCTCTCTGAACTATCGAAGTCGCAAATGATCAAACATGTCCAAGTATGGAATCATAAAAGCGTAAGCACAGCTCTTTTCTACGGTGCACAAAAGGTCGCATGAGGCGGGGGATCAGGGCAGAAAAGGAAGTGCTACCTGGATAACTACAGGGACAAAATCCGCTCTGCTCTCGGGGTGGACAGCACTGCCTGCGGATCGTGAGTGTGATTCACCAAGGCTTTTGCTAAGAGCCCAGCACCCCAACCACACCTCTTCCCCTGCAGTCACACTCCAATCAAATGAGGTCGGAGCACATCTTACCAGTGGTGGTTCAAGAAAGTTTTACGGCTGCTTATCAATGATCCAATCACCGTTTTTCAAATATATCATAATAAAAAAATACATGACCTGGCACGGAGTCTCTTACGTCCTGTATCTCCTGACACAGGAGAGTTAAGGTTAGCCGAGATCAGTCTGTCCTGCTGTCTTCCATGCAAGGACACCGTTGCATAGAGCCCTAAGGTTGATGACAATCGTCACTGCCTTTGAGGCCTTTTTTAAAAAACTGGAAACTAACACAGCTTTATGGCACTGCTTCAACTTTCTTATTTAATATTTACTGCGGGTCCGCTCCAGGCTCTCGGTGATAGGAACATCAGTACATGAATGAAGCAGACAAAATCCCTGCCACGTGGTGTTTACCTTCAAGGTCATGCCACACCACGCAATTATCAACTGAGCTCTCCAAACACACAGAAGCTGACTTCGGGAGTCCCTGGGTGACGGATTCACAAAGCAAAAGTAAGAAGAGAAAAAACGAAAGGCAGAGGGAAACGTATTTTAGCAATACATCCCTATAAAGGCAAAAAACCACTCCAAAGACTTACTTTAAAAAAAAAAAAATGCCTTGGCTAAATTGTGACGCATTTATGCAAACTGAAAGCAAAAGTTAAGTGGCCAAAGGGAAAAGGGACTGCCCCTGCCTCCCAGGTGGACAAAACCTGAAAACGGCCACCCACACCCACCCGTTCCTTTCTGTTAGAACAGCCTGGGAACCTCTGTAACAAATGCCAGATTCTTTTTAGTTTTCCCCTCCCTCAAACTTACTCAACCCAATCCTTTCACTTTCACTTCCCTTCTTCTAGAGTAAAAGCAGATGAACGTGGTTTGCATGTGGACTCAGAGCGGAAATGTAGTAGAATGAGTTCTTTTGGCTCCTGAGACAAAATTCACCGTCTTTAGTGTTTTGACCATCAAACATTCATGTCCTCATTTAGAACCTAAGAATATTTCATTTCAGTATAATGCATTACCAATAAGCTATCAGAAATTCTGAACCTTTCTTTTTTGGGGATTAATTCTCCTTATAAAGAAGGTTTTTTAAACTTTATTTTTCAATTACAGTTTGCATGCAACATTATTTGTATTAGTTTCAGCTGTAAAGAGGATTTTGAAACATCAGAAAAAGGGAGGAGCCCTGGCTGGTGTGGCTCAGTGGATTGAGCGCCAGACTGCAAAGCAAAAAGTCGCTGATTCGATTCTCAGTCAGGGCACATGCCTGGTTTGCAGGCCAGGTCCCTGGTAGGGGGCTCACAAGAGGCAACCACGCATTGATGTTTCTCTCCCTCTCTTTCTTTCTTCCCTTCTCTCTACAAATAAATAAAATCTTTAAAAAAAAAAAAAAGAAAGAAAGAAAAGGGAGGAAAGCAGGGCACAATGACATCACTGACTTCCAGAACTGAAGGCCAAAAGGGACCATCTGAGTATTTATTGATCCAAAACTGGACTCAAAGTATAAGACTTTGTTGAAATAGCCTATCAGAAGCCTTGCAAATGTCTTCTCTTCCTCTTACTGTAACTAGTTCGTACTTGCCCCCAAATTTAGACAAAGCTGGTGTTTCAGTCTTTAGGAACAGAGTTCCCGGACAAAGGGGCAGTTTCTTTACTCATTCAACCAACACTGATGGAGGATGCCTTGTGTTTACTGTATGTCTCCCTGTGTGTCTCCACAGCTCAGTAAGTGCTGGCACAGGTGGCCGCAAATGAAGAATGGAGTATGTGGGTAGATGCATGCTTTGAAAACTTTCCCTATCACCTCCCATGATTTCTACCTCAGTCTCCAAGACTTCATTTAACTAGGTTTGTTTGCAAGTAGGCAGTTTGCTCTCCGGGCTTTTAGAGCTTCTTAATCCACAGAAATTTGCAAGCTTTCAAGCCATCCTCATCTTCCCCAACGAGTCACGTCCATCATCCCTCCTTCCCTCCCTCCCTTCCCTCCAAATGGGGGGTGGGTGTTGCTTCAGTAGAAGACAGAACTGAAGGTCACTGAAGTCCAGTGAAGTGCGTGCTGAGCTGCCCACACTGGCCACACAGAGAACTGCGCCCAAACGTGGTTCCTTTGGGGAACGGAAACGTGTGCACTGTGTCCAAGGTTGCTGCGCAGGTCAGTGTGGTTTGCACTTGTAGCGTGGGAATCAGAACAGAAGAGGTAAGCAGTGTTTAAAGTAAGACCCCAGGTCTATGCGTCTTAGAGACTGTGACACACAGAACAGCCTAGGCTTCGATTAGGTCTTCTTTTTTCCTTCTTTTTGCCACGAAGAGCAGTTTTTACATTTTTAAATTTTATATTTCAATTGCAGTTGGCATTCGGTATTATTTTATATTAGTATCAGGTGTACAGCACAGTGATTGGACACACACAGACTTTACAGAGTGGTCCCCCTGATCCTTCAAGAACCCACCTGGCCCCACACACAGTTATTACAACATTATCGACTATATTTTCTTTGCCGTACTTTACATCCCCAGGGCTGTTCTGTAACTGCCGATTTGTACTTCCTAGTTCCTTCACCTTTCTTACCCCACCCCGCAACACCCCTCCCATCTGGCAACCATCAGTCTGTTCTATGTCAATGAGTCTGTTTCTGTTTTGTTTGTTCATTTGTTTTCCAGATTCCACATGTATGTGAAATCATATGATGTTTGTCTGACTTATTTCACTTAGCCCAATACCCTCTAGGTCCATCCATGCTGTCACAAATAATAAGATTTCATTCTTTGAAGATAAACCTTCTTTAACATCAATGTAAGGCAATCTTTGATCTTTATAAAAAAGAATGCTTTAAAAATGCTTAGAAATATGGCAGCTTGGTTTTTTTTTTTTTTTTTTAAACCTCTGGGCTCTGACAAAGGTAATCCTAAATGAATAGCTTCGGACCTTCAGGGCTATCTCTGGGCCAAAAGTTAATAATTGACAGCTGAGTAAATGTAGGGACACTTCCCTACACTTAGCCTCTTTACAGCAAGCTTCTAATCTCCCATGGATCACTGTGAAAATTACCTAGTGCATTCTCCTAAGTGTAAGCCAGCAGAGACTCAACCTCGTGCTAATCAAATACACTGCTCTTAGAGGAAGAAAGTCCACAGGAGGTGCCCTTCTACCTTGCTATTTTCCAAATGAAAATCACACACCAAAATCTAAATTACATGACAACATCTTTTATCTCAATTGTGGTTAAATATATAATACTGCTGAACTTAAGGTCAGCAATGATTATATGGACTTCACTATGAAAATGTGGATGAGTTGGTCTAAAAAAAAGCTTACTTGAATTACTGATTATAAAAGCAACCCAAGCTCACTTTAGAAAATTTGTAAAGTGCATAAGCATATTAAAAAAAAATGCTACTACCTAAAGATAAATGTTAGCATGTTGCTATGTTTCCTTCCAGTCTTTTTTCCTAAGTATATGTAAATATGTTTCCTTTATGATCAATTTATAGAGATTTGTACCCCGCCATTTTAAAAAATATTAACTATGTCACTAGTTTTTAAGAATAATTTTCAGTGGCTTCCTACTATGTCACAATGTATTAAAACAGCCTCTTTTGTTGTTTATTTCATCTAGAACAATGCTGGCCCGGACCACACCTGGTGTCAACGAACTGTAACATTGTCACCCATAAACAGAAACCACGCAGAATTAGTAGCAAAGACTCTGGAAGACCAGAACCACTGTCGAGCCGGTCATCCTACTTAGGAAATGCAAACACATTCCTGGTTATGTACATGTGTGGCAGGGGAAAGCAGTGTATTTTGATGAGATTATTAGCCAAGACATAAATCACATCAGTAAGGAGTGCTTGGCAAACTCACCCAGGAAGGACCCTGGAAAGCAGACCAAATGAGGCTCAGACTGGGGTTTCACAGAGCCGTAGGGTCCCCTGTGTGGAGACACCTCATTTTTCCTAGGGCCGCCGTTCTCACACTTCTGGACTCAGGACAAATGCTATCAGTTGTTTTGCTTGAAGTGACAAGCTAACTTCATTCATCTTAAAGAAAACATCTGACAAATGCCCAAGTCTGAATAACTACGATTTATCAGTCACTTTTAAGTAACAATGACGATCCATGAGAAAAGTGGCTAGTTCAGCTGATAATTCAACTTCGCACAAGTCTCTCTTAAAGCGCCCATCTATCGGCGGTCAGCAGAGGCCCTTCATACGTACTTCCCATGCTATTACAAAGAAGGTGAAGAAAGCGTAAGTCAAGAGCCGAGGTTTAATAAAATAAGTCATTTTTGCTGCTTCATCAAGGATATTAAGTGGACATTTTTACAACTGCTAGTGCAGTGCGGGCCCAGGAAATAGCAGCTCTGTCCCCAACCTGCTCTTGCAGCACAGGCTTGTGCTGTCACAGCCAATGTCAACACCACTGAAAGGAGAAAGTATCCGCATGTAATCAAAGTAAGTGTGGCCTTGAGGACCCTCTGAACGTCATCACAGACCCCCAGGGATCCACAGACCGCACTCCGAGGACCACTGGCCCAGAGGGCAGGAAAACTAAGGGAACTTCAGGATGGTTTTTTTCTTTTAGTTTTACAGTTAAGTCCATAAATAACCTTTAAATATTTAAGGGTGTCCAAAAAAACCCCAAACTTATTCTTTTAAGGCTTCTGAAACAAACAATAATCAAACACAGAAAATACTACTACGCAAAGATCGGCTCACTTTGGCTCAGTGAGTGCCAGCTGCATCGTGAAGCCGAAACAGCAGCGAGCCCTCCATCCTGCGAAGCACACATCTGAGGAAGTCATTTGCTGGTCAAGTTCAAAAGTGCAGCTACTTGAGAACCTCAATGAACTGGAACGAAATTTATACAATTGCTCTCAGAAACCAAAAATAACAATTATCACTTTTTTAAGAAGTCTAAGACGCAGTTTCCTTATTTTAAAGTATTTAAAAGTTTACAGTTTGAACAACTGTAAACTGTCTTTCGAATCAGAAAAATGAATAACTTAGTACAATTTTCAGTGGGAAAGTAATAGACAAGCCATTTCTGAGTGTCCACTTTCGAAGTCACTCAGGAGTTGTTAGGATGTACCGGGAGGTCTTTCTGCAATGCTTACAAACTACATGAATCACAAATGTTCCTCATGTAAAGAAAAAGCATTCTCAAATAATGATGGTGATGGATACGATTTTTGGTAATTTTTAAAATCCCTCTTAATAAGCCCTACCAAATTCAATAACTTGCTAAGGCAAAAACCCACAGTCATGTATAGTATGACTTTTGAAAACAGGACTAGGGAGATGCTGGCAGTCATCACCGTCACTCCAGTGAGACACAGCACCTGGCACATCGGCAGGTGTCCCGCTAGCACCCCGTTGGTTGAACAAATGAAAGAACAAACGAATGAATGAATGAACACAGTCGATGCTGGCAGACAGACCAGTAGGATCTGCTAACAGTCTCATTTGCGGCGGGAACTCTCAGGATGAGGAGGACTTCTGATGTCTTCTATTTAAAAAGGACTGGAGAACACATACCTATCTACATATTAAACTATTCTCAAATATTTACTTTTCTGAGATGCAAGTAATTTCTTCCAGTTCCAACACATCTGAGAGACTGAGAAGATATACTGCATAAGTCTATCGGCTATATTAACGCGTTTGTTTTCCTAAGTGCTCCCTTCCCTAGAAAAATGAATAATCTTTATTATAAATTACGATTCGTCAATAGAACGAACACTGTACACAGGACACCAAGCTAAGGAGGGTGCTACCTGCCATGAATCCAATAGAGAAGGCACAAGATACACAGGTCAACCCCAAGACCGAGTGGAAACAGCCAAGGTTTTCAACAAGTGAAGCGGCTGGGAAAGGGAAAACGGACCTTCGAGCCTTTTTTACCCCCCACCCCACCCCACCCCACCCTTTATTTCATGAGTACTCCATATTTCATGAGTGGGCCTCAAAAATACTTGCTAAACTTCCTCCAGCCATCACTTACAGTCATTACCAAAAGCTCCCAAAACGTAGAGTTTTCTGATAACTACTACATATTCAATGCAAAGTGCTCACTTCCCATACTCAAAGCAACGTACAAGCAGCGAGTGTACTGGTCGAGAGACTTCTCTCTCTCTGCCCTAATCGCTGGTGAGAGTAAAATAAAGTGAACATTTGCATTGAAATGGAGGGAGGAAGACTAAAACCAGTTTTTTAAAAAACTAGGTTAACCAAAACATGCAAAGTTAGGCAACCAGTTTTGGGTCTGGACATCCCCACTTGGATGGGTGCACTCGAGCACATACATGGTGCTGCAATACCCGGCTTGGATTGTAAACCATTGGTTCAAATGGCCAGTTGGTATAGATTAAATGTATTCTCTTTGTACAAACTAGTTTTGCAAGTTCCAGTTATGAAATTGAAATGTTTGACACCCTCTAGACTGAAATGCTGCCCTAAAATGCAGTGATTTGAATACATCGTGCCCTTACAAAGGTCCTAACTAACCAACAATTGAAATGTAGTCAACACATTCTCATAGCTAGAGGATCTTTTTAAGCACTAAGTAATATTGAAAATCTTTTCCTTCAGAATATTTTTCTTTTTGCATATTTTCAGTTTATCCGCCAATGCCCTGTCATGGATCTACAGTTGCCCTTGACAGTGTACTTTGATTAGAGTGATTTCCAGCAAATCTTTCCTATGCTGTATATCATGCAGCGACCCAAAAGAAGTACAGAGAGTGAATTAGTGTCAATGCCAATTTTTATAATATGTAATTGAGTGTAACCTTCCTGGAGTCATGGGTGGTTCTAACAACAGATTACATAAAGGCTCAAATCCCTAACCCAGCCCGTTTGAAAACAAGGAATTTCAGCTGTTAAAACGATGATTTTAACTGCTCACCCAGCATGTATTTCTAAGAAACAAACATAAAAGTGTTTACCTATGTGTAAAGACAGTTTGCTGCTTGCTGTGTTCAGAACGGATGTCAAAACCCTTGCATGTCAAGACACAGTAACATTCTGTTCATATACCTTTCAAAGCAACATGTTTGCTCATGTGCTGATATAACTGTGAAGGATACCTTTTTTATTTATAACTTTTTTAACAAGAAATGCAAAAAGCTTTTCCAGAGTAGCAGGGATCACACGAAGTTATATTGAGTCTCAGTCTAATAATTCCTGGGACATGTTTAGGGGCAAATAAATATTAGATGGATGTATCAAACACACCAAAAGATGACTAAAGATCGCAATTCATAAATTTAACTCACATTCAACAGGGTGCGCGCTGGACAAGTACATAATCAGTTTCACTGGATCTGCACAATGGGGTAAAATATTAACACCCAGGCTTGCATTTTGCTAAGCAAGGAAGATGGTTTAGAGGTCACATGGAAAAGACTTTCAGAAATGCAATCATTTCTTGAAATTAGATTTCCTGGAAATGAAGTGTCTTCTACAGATGAAGTCGCCAAGAATTCTAAGCCAGAAGCAGGCGTGAGCTCTCGCACAGCAGTGATAAAACCATGCTCGGAGCTCCCGGGGGTCCTTTTCCACTCACAGGCGGTGCCGGGCATTGGAAGAGAGTAAGAGAGAACAAAGGTGGGTGGCCTTTATTTTGACCTCCTTGGATTCAGGTTCCAACCAGCTACAGAAATCAGTCCAAATGATGAAACGCATTTCTTAAATTTTAAGTTTTTACTTCCAGGTTGACGTCTAACATCAGTACAAGAGATTCCTGTCCACCCTCACCTCTTCTAAGGCCCTGGAAGACCCAGAAAAGCGCTACACAGCTTTCTGAAGCTGTCTGGGCAGCGTTTTCAGCCATGTCATAGACTCCTGGCAAGAGAAGCGGCTACTTTGCAGGCATGATGGAGAAAGTGAGAATTAGCCACCGGGAACGAATTTTATTTTGGAATCCAACCAGACCCTTAGGGGACCCAGGTGAGTCTTTTGTTCGTGGAGTGTTGTCAGCATCTTTGCAGTGGGGTTATTTTTTACAAAGTAAAATACCTGAGGGTATCCAAATAATCTTTTTTATGGAAAGTCACCACCCTAGGAAAGAGACGAAACCAATAAGGAGGTCACATTTTTAATTCAAAGCAACCTTTTCTTTCTTTATGGGAGACCTCTAATCAAAGTGAAATCAATGAACAGGCAGACCCTGTTTTATTGTGCTTGCTTTATTGCACTTCACAAATGTTGCCTTTTGGTTTTTGTTTTTGTTTTTTAACTGGAGGCAAGGCCCTCCACCAGAAAAAGATCGAGACTCGCTTTATCATGGTGTGTCTAGAACCGAACCGGCACTGGCCCCGAGGTACGCCTGCACCGAAGCCCTGACGCAGGTCTCTGTTACCCTGTTTTCTTAGACGTCTGCAGAAAGAGGCTTTTGCGTGTGCTTGGCAATCCCTCTAGCAGGTCGCTGCCAACTCTTACGGCTCAGCCACTGACTCAATGTATGGCAGCAAACTGGGGCGGGCATTCAAATCTGACAGCTGGCTGGGAGAGGGGAAGGAAGCCACTTTTTCTTCTCCTTCTTCTTGGGTAAAGAGGTGAGAATATTGTATTCCGTTCTTCCTCCACACCAACCATAACCATTGTCGGCTTCCCACAGGAAGCCCCCAAACCCACTAACAGGAACACGGCCACAGAAAGCCTGGCAGAGCCCAGCAGAGCATGTTCTCCTACCAACATGCTTGACCCCTGCAAGTGAAAAAAGGAAAAATTGCTCATAAAGAGCCAAGGCAGCCATCTGCCAGCTATCTCCCATCCAGGCATTAACAGCTATTGGGAAGGATTAATTTTACATGCAAAAGAACAGGGATTGAATCATTGGATTACAAACCCTCCGAGAAATATGCTTCGCCTACCAGGAGCTTCTAAATTTACTTTTTAAAGCCAACTAAATCTTTAAATGTCTGCTCTAATTGTGAAATTCAAATAGCAATTACACAGAGGGCTGGGTTTTTTTCCCTATTATTAATGAATATGTAGTAACAGAACACTGATGCTGGAAGATCTCTGTGATGCTAAATATAAGTAGGAGTTTTCCATGTGAAATGACGGCTGGACCTGATCCAGAAAGCATCACAAGAGAGAAGTGGGTGGTCCACAGGTAAATCCAAGGACAACAGAGTAACACAGCTCATCATCACTGTGTCTCTGGGCCACTTTAGGCAAATCAGAAGTGAGCAGCAAAACCAGGAGCTTAAGTAATGACACCTAGGGACTGTGCGGTGGCCAACTAGCTATGAGACGCTTCACAGCCTGCACGCAGCTCTTCTCTCTCACACCGGCCTCATACAAATCCCTGGGACGTGTGCGTTGTATGCCTTCTTGGCAAAGTGAACGGAGACCATCCATAGGAGGACCGCTGCTCTCTGCCTTCCCTCCTGATCAGAGAGAAAGGGAGGGGCTGCAATTCTAGGAAGATGGGTTTCAGTGAACTCAGGAAGGCCTGGCAAGCAATGTAGTATTAGGGTAGTGATAAGAAAATGAATAGATTTCAGCAATTCTTGAACGTTAGTGCTGCAGAGGACCAGCTTGGGGCTAACCTCCTATAGCCTGTAAATAGTGACCTGACAAAAATAAGAGACCCACAAGAACTTAAGACACAGGCACTAAGACTATTATTACCCAATCACAATTGGCACATTCAGCTGCACAATGCTACAATGCATTATCAAAGACAGTTTTTAAAAATTGTTTTCCTGGAGGAGTCAGGAATAGGAAGTGCCTACTTCATTATTTGAAAAACGATGTTCTACAGGTAGAGGAGATTTTCTGCAGAGGTTTTCTGAGGAGGACAAAGGGAAAACTACGAACAAATGTTTCCTGGAAGTCTCTTAGTGCAAGGTCCAAGGATGATACTGTAATTGAATAAATTAATACCCATTACTTTCCTTTGGGGCACCCAGCACGTGATTGCTCGGGTCAGAGACCAGGAGCAAAGGGTGGGAACTCAGGGCGAATAACACGTTTGGTGCCGGCCTGCAGCCCTGCTTCTGGGCGACAAACAAACAGCCCGTTGACTACTGGACTCCTCTGCTCTCCAGCTTCTTGAAGTGCGCAGAGCTCTGCGAAGGCCACAGCCGGCCTTACACCATAAAGCACAAGCCAAGGGCTCTTCTCTGGCATCCGCCTCATTTTCTATTTGAACAACCTAAATTCGAAGACCTGAACAATAAATAAAATAATGGCAACGGAATCTGCATGACCCACTGAAAATTAATACATACTTACTGAGATCTATAAGGCCCCACTCTCCATAGTTAAACCTCTGATCTCTTTTAATGACATTACTGAAAATGAGCACTACGCCACAAAGCTGTGTGACTTGGACGGCTCATAAATGGACTTAGGGCTGCTGCTGTGGTCCGCTGAAAGACTACATTGTACACATTCTCCCTCCCCCACCAAGAGCATTCCTAGACATTCCCACATCTCCGTTTGCCCTCCTGCAGAGAGCTGGTGTTTACACCTGGAAAACTTTCACTCCAATGGCTTTAACGGGTTCTTGGTAAAACACTACTCCTGGTGATTCATTCTTCCATTTGACCGGCCAAGGACTTGAATTAGAGCTCACAGGGTAAAGTCATAATTAAACAGTGCCGCGTCTTACTTGGGGGCCATGGTGCAGTGTGAGGCGCACACTTGTATTCGCCCGTTACTGAATGAAGCGCTCCACTGCGGCGTTGTGCCAGTGTCTACGGCCTCGTCCGACACGGGCATCCCTTTATTGTCCCACCAACTCAGGCTCAGGAATAACATCTCTTCTGTAGGCTAGACGGGAACGCAGGTATGTTTCAGAAGGTACAAGAAGCCTCTTAGTATTTGAAACACATAATAGTAAACCACATTACAATGATTGCAATATGCTCCCAGCATAAGATTTCTCGGCATAGGTCACCAACAGAAATGTAAGATATGCTACTGTTTAATTCACTAGGCTATTAAGGAAACCCCAGTAGGTTCTTCTTGATACAACCCTGTTCAAATTACAGGGTGCCACATGCCCAGTGACAGCTGAATCTTGACACTAAAGAATCGAGCAACCCATAAACGTGAACCCCAGGGTCACTACACGCAGCAGGAGACGTGAGACCACCGCTGCCGAGGGGGTGTTAGCAGGATGGGCAGGAAGCGGGCTCGGAACTGATGCAGGGGCCGCTGACAATGCCGCTGGTGAAAGATGGACTCAGGGACTAACTCATCACAGAAATTGTCCTCCAAGCATCCGTCTTCGGTACTGAGCCCCTCCGCACTCAGGAGCTTTGCTCCACCCAACGTTGTTCACTTTCCCTAAATGTCTTCCAAGATCCCTTAAAAAATACTGACTTCACAACGACTTTGGCCCACCCTCTCCGGCATCTTCTAGAACCCCTTTCTATTAGCCATTCCTTCTTTACCCTAAATCTTCAACTTCTTCCCCAAGACCAGAAAACATTTCTAGTGTTGTACGTAAGTGAGATCTACACACGTTCTATGACCCAGGGCTCTCTTACTGTCTGTGACACCTTGAGCCACTTAATCTCTTTGTGCCTCAGTTTACCTGGGCACAGTAATAATAATACTCTGTCTCTCAGAGTTGTGAGGATTTGATGAGCTCATTCATGCATAGCCGTTGAATGTGGTGGACGCAGAGCAAGCTCCCTACAATGTGGGCTATTTTAATTATGACTGACCTCTTCCTTCCACTGAAACATGGCCATATATCTCCAGTTCCTAATTAAAAAAAAACCTTCCCCGTCCTTTTTTCATCTCCCCTTTTCCCTTTCTAGCTAAGCTTCTTGAAAGAGTACTTTACACAGTCTCCTCTTCCTCACTAAATACCTAACTGAAATTTGCTTCCCACAATCACCACGCTATGAAAACAGCTTGGGTCAAGGTCCAGATGACTTCGTGTTTGCATTTCTGACCTCTCCTGCTCCATCTGGAGCAGAGCCCGCTCCTTCTGCAACCTGCCTCCTTTCTTAGCCCCCATGACACTGCTCCTCCCCTGGCTCCGACAGCTCACTCTCCGGCTCCCTCAACGCAGAGTCCAGTCCGAGGCCCAGTGCTTTTACTGTGTCCTATTTGAGGGCTACCTAATCCACTGCCATTGTTTTAGCAGCACTGGGTACAGCTAATGAGTCCCAAGAGTGCACCTCCCTGCCAAGTTCGACGCGCGAACCCAAGGTGACTTGGACGTAACCATTTGTGTGTCTCACAGACCCGTCACCCTCAACGTGTCCGAAGAGAAATCCTTCACGTCTGCCCCAGCTCCCACTCTGATGTCCCTCCTATTCTATCAGGTCATGGAACCACTACTGGAAAGCGGGATGTTGTGTTCTTCAAGTTTCCTCTCCCTTGCCACCCACACGTTTTTACTCAATCAGCAAACGGCTGCTGGTTTTTCTAAGTATTCTGTAAGTCCCTGTCATTTTTCTCACCCCCACTACTATCACTGCCTTGTTCAGTCCTATCATGTCCCCTGAAATTTCACAGAAACCAGCCACCTAGTGTCTCTGCCCCCACCTCCCCGTTGCCATCAGACTGGTGTGCTCCCACCACGCAACACTTCACTGGCTTTCCATCTGCGACAGGGGAACACCCAAGCTCTTGGACACACAGCAGCCAACTCCTGGGGCCTCACCTTCTACCCATCACCTCCTTGAGTGCCTAGTCTACAGAGCTGCCGGGGGCTCCCACATAGCTCGCTTTTGCTGAAGCGGGCGGGCTGCGGGGACTCCACTCACAGCCTCGCATCTGCAGGCGAACTCCCACCATTTTCCACGGTTCAGCTCTGGCTCCACCTGCACTAACCCTACTCCACAAACTCACATGGTTAGTGTCTCCCTTCCCCTTTTCTCACCTGCAGTCCATGCCAAGCATCCTCTGTCACTTCATGTACCTCTGCCTACAACTTGTGGTTTCTTCTTATCAGTCCCTTTAGGGCAAGAACTGTGTCCTGGTCATCTTTGTATTCTCAACAGGACTCGGTATTTACAGAATTGAATATTTACACTAAATGAGCAAAAAAGAATTCCATGTAGTTAAGGACTGGAGAAAAGTGTCTGGAATATTCTTGTGCAATCAAGTACTCAAATACATATCGATGTTTTAAACATCCCACCCCTTTAAGGACTATAGCAGCAAACGTAGATGAATCTCAAATGATATCTTAAGATTTACTTATAACTATGAGGGAAAGATTGATGTAGTATCTAAGTATAGATGGACCTCACCCCCATTAGGATGGATACTATCAAAAACACAAAATAACCAGTGTGGGCAAGCATGCAGAGAAACTGCAGCCTTGTGCACTGTTGGTGGGATTGGAAAACTGTATAAAGGTTACTCAGAAAATTAAAGATGAAACTACCACATGACTGAGCACTCCCAATTCTGGGTATATATCCAAAAGAATTGGAAGCAATGTCTCACAGAGACATTTTCACATCTGTGTTCACAGCAGCACTATCGGCAATAGCCAGAGGCGGAATCATCCCTAGGGCCCAACAACAGATGCGCGGGCGGACAGAGGATGGTCTGTACATGCGATAGAGTATTAGTCCATCTTAAACAGCAAATTCTGTGACACAGCTTAGGAAAAAAGCAGTGAAAGCCACCTGTAGTAACGTGGACAAACCTTGAGGTCATCATGCTAAGTGAAATAAGCCTGTCACAAGAAGACAAAGACTGCACAACTCCACCTGTATGAGTCACCTGCAGTAGTCAGATTCATGGAAACGGGAAGTAGAGTGGTGGCTACTGGGGACGTGTGGGGAGGGAGAAACAGGGAATTGTTTAATGGGTGGAGTGTTTCGGTTCTGAAATACAGAACAGTTCTGGAGACCTGGATCACACAACAGTGTGAATATACTGAATACCACTGGTCTGTATACTTTAAAATGGCTGAGATGGTAAATCTTATGTGTTGTCACCACAAAAACAACAACAAAAAACCCCTAAACCTTGCAGACTGAAAATTTGATAAATTCAAAGAAAACATCCAAAAATTCCATTTACTGCTTTAAAGAAATTATGACGTGTGTGTGTGTGACAGTTATTTTCTTATGAAAACCATAAGAAAATTCCACATGACCATATGAAAATGATGTCCAACTAGTGGTCCCTCATGCCCACAGGGTCGGTCGCCTGTGTCTTCCACAGCGAAGCTACCCGTATATTTCATGTCTAAATTGTGTCTGAATCTACATGAGAAAATGCAGAAGCAGTAAACACAAGAATTGAGCATTAAATGAAATCAAGTCTCTGGAAGGAGCACAAGGTTGATTCTTAAAGTAAACATAATAACCCTGTCTGCCTAGTGCACCGAAATCTCTGGAAGCTTTTAACAGGGGCAGGGCTCCCATTGTATGACCTCATTTTAAAATAGTATGTGAAATTATGCTGTAATTTTACTTATTAAGATAACATATGAGTCGTGTAACACCGCCCACCTTCCCATCATCCATCTGTGTTTTCCCATTCATCAATTACATATGCTTCCGACTCACCTGTCCTGCTTATCCCAACTCTAACAAACATCCTCCAAACTGGCGGACCTTCTCTCTCTGTCTTGCTTCCTAACTGTCTGATTAAACCATGACATTCCAGTTCCCTACAACGTCTATGATACTCATGGAACTTTCCCACCCCTTCTTCCTTCATCCCATCCCCAAATGCCTTCCTGCCCCCAGCCAGCTCTTCTTACCCACTAAAGTTTCCCACTTAGTCTTCCAAACTAACCCAACATCCACTGATGTTTCTCTGACGACATCTGAACGCCGGCCGCCCTACCGGAACCACTGTCCACTTGAAAAATGGGATTGGGTTACAGTGCTGCAGCATGGCGCCCACCTGCTCACGGGGGTAACCTGTCAGCGTGTGGCAGAGGGAATGTCTGAGCTGGAACCGCCATAGTTTTGAGGGTTGCTCTGGGTTTCATCTCTGCCTCATTTCCTTCCGGTTATCAAGGCCATCGGGCCTGGACTCTTACACGGGGTGCGGAGCCAATATAATCCCCAGGCCTTCACACTCCCAGCTCTGGGACGCCGGGGAAGTCACCTAACCACTCGGAGCTGCAATCGCATCCACCACAGCCTGGGAAAACAATAGTGTTCGTCATATGTGCTGCTGTAGGATTGGTCAGGAGAATAAAGTGCTGAGATTCACGGCCTGGTGCAGAGTCACTGAATAAAGGTCAGTGAGAGCAGACACCCGATCCCTTAAGGAGCACGCTAGCTACAGTCCTCTGGAGTTCAAACAATGTCACGGCGCTTTTCTGCTGAGCTCCAGCACTCTGCGGAGGCCAGGGCACACGTTGCCAAACTCAGCAGTCAGACTTAGCGGCATCTTCAGGACGCGGCCATCAATGTTGCATCGCGAAGGTGCTGCTCTCAAGAATAATCCCTTGTGAGTGGGTCGTACTCTCCCTGTGGCATATTACTGATTGTACGTGTCAAGGTTACCACAAAGCCCCACAGTACCTTGACATGTTAAAAAATAAATAAATAAAAGCAATAAAAACCACCTATGACCCACCCCAGTATCGCTCAGATAAGGCTCAGAAAGACGTTTCCTCCTTATCAGTCAAGGGCAAGGGCTGCAAGATAGCCTAAGAAGGAAAATAGAAAATGTGCCTTTAACGTATTAGCTTTTTTAACTTTAAAATCTTGCATGAAAATGACATGCCTGTCATCTATGACATAATTTAGTAAGTTCCTTTATAACTAAATCCCAGCACGGGCTGGAGTTCGGGGAAAAGAGCACACACGTAAGTGAAAGTGAGAATGCAAACCGGTGCTAGGGTGGGGGAGATAATTTGACAGCACATATCAAAAGCCCTAAAAAAATCTATACTGTTTAACTCAATAATTTTGCTTCTAGCAATTTATACTGCAATAGTTCAACTTTCATATCAATATTTATGTGGAAGGATGTTCATCCCTGCCTTGTTTAGAATAAAAAAGGAAAATAACAAGAGGGTCATTAAAAGTTAAATCAATGACAGAACATAAGGTAGAATATTGTGCAGCCATTGTATTATATTCTTAAAAAATATTTATGAATGAGAAAAATACTGATCATACATTAACTATAAACAGGCAAGATGAGAACTACACAAAATAGCACTGTAAAGTAGATGACTAGAGGTACGAAAAAAAAAGAAGGAATTATGAATAATTCATTCTTTTGTCTTTTTTCCAAATTGGCTCCAAAGAACACACCTCACTTTCACACATGAAGGTAGGGAAGATAATCTGTAAAAACTGTTTGCCTTTTCTTCGCAAGCACTCTCTACCACCATCCCCTCACCCCGAAGCCCTGGTTTGCACACACCACACTCTTCATCAATGGATTGTGCAGCACCTCCTTCACCAACGGACTCTAAACCAACTCCCTGATTTGCAGCGGAACCGACAAAATTCAGAAGGGAAGTTTTAATGCCATTTGACAGTGTTGCATCCATCCAAATGACTCTGAGTAGGTGGGAGGAAAACTATACTTAGTAACCTTACCCTTGTTTCAGTTTAAAATGAATAGCTATAATATTCAATAAAATAACAGTTTAAACCTGTACTGAAATACTGCTAAAAATAGCCACCCTGCCTGTGCCAATGACTTCCCCCAGTGGGAGGCTTGTCAGGTCAAACATGAATGTTGGTGTAAGTCCTTCCCATCGTGAAGAAAAGGGGCGGCGAGCACAGGATCTGTGACACCAACTTCCCTGTGTGAAAAATGAGGTCTCTGACCAAACGTGGCCCCCGGAGGCCCCAGAGCTTTCCGTCACCTCCTATAACACTGTGTGGTCTCTTACTGCCTGTCCTCAGGTGTCCCTCCCAACAGGGCTCGGAGCCAGACTGCTAAAAACAGCAAGCCAGATGTTTAATCAGCGGCAGTGAGATGAAAATAGTCGCCCACCGTGATGCGTGGGTGTACTGGAGACAAGCACCACGCAACGCAGATGAGTTGCAGGAACTGTGTCCTCAGCTGACGCGACACTGCTTACAAGACCACCGCCCAAACTACAGTGGGCCTGCCCCCCGCCCCAGCACCCTGAGCCTGCACGGTCTGAAGCCACTGAGCACTTGAGATGTGGCCGTGTCCCCATGGAGATGTTCTGAGTGTACAACAGGCATCAGATTTAGAAGGCTTGGTGCAAAGTCTTGATTGTTTTGATATTACATGCTACAATGATACCATTATATATCCTGGATTTAAGAACACTTTAAAATTAGCTTCACTTGTTTCTTTTTTACTTCTTTTAATGTGGCTACTAGAGACCGTAAGGCTGCACGTGGCTCACGCTGCATGTCTATTAGCAGAGCTGCTGTCTGGTTTCCTTTCTTCAGAAGGGGCCCCACCAGATCGACCCCGTTCGCGTGTGGGGATGGCTTATTTTACGAAGGCCCTCACCCACAGAACAGAAGCTCGTCTTCTAACCTACTCCTCCGGATGTGAGTTACCCCTGAAAACCCATTCTCACTCCTTCTCTGACTGCCCCCGCCCCGTGCCCACAGCAGCAGATCCCAGGACAGGCTGGCGCTGGGCATGAGATGACCATCCAGCTGCCAAGAACCCTGAGCTTAGCCATGTCCTGGCTGCAATAATACTTTTTGTTTATGGAAAATGCTAAACCAAGATCCTCCATCCCCACCTATGGCCCCTGTCTCCCCTCCCCCCTCCCCCCCCCCCCCCCCCCCCCGGTGCAAAACACAGCCCCTGTGGGGGCCGCATGCCCCCCTCCGAGTGCCCTCTCTGCAGATGTCTGTCTGGCACCGGGGAGTCTCCTCTGTTCTGAAGGCCAGTGACATGAGGAGAAGCCCCTCTCTCAAGCCTGGACTAGACAGCCCTGCCTGGAGGGGTCTCAGGGAGCCTCCACCGCTCTGACACTTGAGACCTGCATGCCTGCCCACAGCCCTGGGGGACACAAGGTCCTGACCCAGGCTCCACCCTGCACCTGCATGAACTCGGGCCCTGGGCCTCTAGCTCGAGTCTGCGACAGGAAACGGTGGGCTCTGCCTGTCCATCAGAGCCACTCCCTCATCAACAAGGACTACTTTTTTATTTTTTGTTTGGGTTTTTGTTGGTGGTGGATTTTGGTCCTCTACTGAATTGAGACAATTGCAAATTGGATTTGGGTGACAGTGTGGACTGTCTCTGTCTGGGAGAAACACGTCAATGAGGCCATAAAGGCCAGTGCCTGAGGCCCAGAGAGGGTTCCGCACCTGGAGTGAAGGAAAGAACCAGAAGCCAGGGCAGAACTAGGACAGGTTGTCTGCCTATCTCCATCTCCCCATTCTCTACACCTTCTATGTGCCTCCTCCCGGTGGGGAAAATCAAGCTGCTACGGTGCTGAACAAACCCCACAGTGCTTAGTCTCACTCTGACGGTCCAAACCCAGGAGAAGGTCTGGAACATCAAAACCGAGATCCGGGTTCTTCAGGGGTAGCCTCCACCTGTCCTCCGGGAGCCCTGTGTTCCGGGAGCCCACCGGCCCATGTTCACGTTTACCTCCATTTCACACTAGTTGCTGTTATTCCCACCCCGAACCAGTACTGGCTAGTTACCTTCCACAGTTTCCCTTCTATTTACCCAGTGAAAAGCCCAACAGCCTGGAAGCACCTTTCTCTTGCTCGTCCGAGGTGTAGGGCTATTGGTGCGTATCTTGCGCGCATCTAGAAATTGGAAAGTGGACACAGTCCCCCAAAAGTGCTTCAGAGGTAGCCTTGCAGCTTCAAGGACACATTTTTAGCTTTAGCAAAGCCCTCCAGTATATGGTGGAAACAACTGAAGTTCTGACTACTTGCGACGACCTACATTGCCTTTTATTTATGGACGTACAGAATTCTAAGCCTAATCACAAAATTAAGCCACAGCTGTTATTAAAATGCAGAAGTCGGGTTTGCTCGCGGCTCTAAGCTCTCGCAGGCATGTCACGCAGCACGGAGAACCCAGCTGACTAAACACTTTGCTGGTCTACACAGCCCCTCCGCACATTAATAAACCTGCCAGCAAACGCAAGCAAAATTAAAGGCACTTCTTCAATGACAGCCCCCGAGAGGCGAGGGAAATAATAAGTGTGGTTATTATAAAACCACAGAGGAATCATAAAAGTGAAAGCTCCAAATATGGTCAAGTTGAATGAGCTTTTCAGGGAGACAGTAAGTTCTTCTTTGAAAGGCTGCACCTTTTCCCTGTTAAAATTTTAGACATGGATACTGTTAAGGGGCCTCTGTGCACAGAGCTCAGTTCAGATGTTAGCTTCTCAATAAAACTATTTCTAATTGTTCCAGTTTTTTAAAAAGTAGTTTTCCTCACTTTGTGCTCCCAAAGTGCTGTGACCCTCGGTAGGGCACTTTCTAATGGGGTATCTTATTCCCTTCACAGCACTTAATACTCAGGGGCAGGTAGGGCGCCCCATGCTGCAGCCTCCTTTCAGATGATCTGGTGCACGTGTGTGTGTGTGTGTGTGTGTGTGTGTGAGAGTGAGTGCATGTGTGTACATGTGTAAGCCTATGTGTGCTTGTGCACATGTGTCTGCACATGTGTACACGTGTGTGTGTGTGTGTGTGTGTGGAGAAGGATGGATACAGCGGGAATATCAAGTAGTCAGTCAGTAGGCACAGGCCATCACTGCACTGTTCTCTCAAATTTTCCATCAGTTTGAAAGCTTCGAAAATAAAATGAAAAATGTAAAGTCAAGTGACACAGTAGGAGCACCAGCTGTCAGAGTAAAGAAGTGTTGGACTTTGACAGCTAAATGACCATTTAGTGTTGCATAAAGAGGACTCTGGGGGCTTTTCATCCAACAAGTGTGGAAGCTCCCGCCGCCAGGCACCGGGGTGGACACAGAAGATGAAACCACGAACCAGCCTTTGAGCCGACCCCAGGGGCCACCAGGCCACTGGGAGAAGCAGATGACCCCATCAGTCATGCCCCAGGCACTCTGCCGGGGACAAATAGGAGGTGCCGTGCAAGGAGGGTGGAGGGAAGCACCCATCTTCTCTTGGGGTAGGAAGAGGGTGCCACGAGACACTCAAGGAACACATCACAACCAGTCAACATCTGTGGAATGAATGAATGAATGACAAAGTACGTGAAAGCTGAGCAGCGCCTTGAAGCATTCAGCAGAATGTGCCCCTGTATGGGGGGCAGGATGAGCACCCCTGAAAGGGTGAAACGCAACCAAAAAAATTGCTCTCCTCTTGCGCATGGCTCTGACACTCCATCCCAGGAGCCCACCCCTCTGGTGACCCACGTAGAGCAGCGAGCAGTCAAGGTTCGTGGCCAGTGGGGTGGAGAGAGGAAAATGTCTGTAGGCTCGTTAGTACTTTTAATACCCTGCTGAAAGGCTGGCAGAGACAAGGCCACTTGATTGTCAAATGGGAAATCCCTTTTCATTCCTAGATTCCCCCAGAAGTCCTCAGGAAGTCCTTTGGAGCTGATTTCTTCTCCAAAACACTGACAGGTTGCCTGTTCCCTCTGATGTATAGATCTGGTTCCTCAGCTTCAGGTGTGAACAGCCCTCAGGAGTGGTCCCTGGTTGTCTGCTCCTTGAGACAGAGGTGAGACCAGCTTCCCTTTCCAAAGCTGGGCTGGTAGAGCTGCCCACACCCTCCCTCCTGCTTGGAGGCTCATGGCTGCCCGTCCTGTTAGCGAATAAGCCCCCGATGGCTTTGCTCATTGTGCCTAAGTCTCAAACACTGGAGAAGCCCACAGAAGCCCCTGGGAAACTCTTCTTGGGGACCCCAACACAGGATATTCTAAAATCAAAGCTTGGGGCATGTCCCTGCACCTTCCACAAGTTACTGCAGGTTTTGCTGATGCCGCAGAGAAGCGCATCTGTGGAAATGGGTTGACTTTTCTACCCCACCAAGATAAAAAGCAGTGTTCCTTAAACCAAAAGCTGAGTGGGAGTCAACCTTATGTTTTCCCTTTCTCTCCTCCTATTTGGTGCTTTGTTGGTTCACAGTTGTCAGTTATGAACATGACTTCTAATGAACCCCTTTTGGTTTCTGTAGCTGAAAGAAAGCAGGAAAGCACAACTACTAACGTGAACATCTGTATCACAGTCACGGGCATCCCAGAACACAGGAAAAACACATCCTGCGACCCTTCCGGATTTCATGTTGTTCCGAGCTATTTATTTTCACTGGGATTATCCACACTGGATAAGCCACCGTTTGTGTGCACTTTACACGAGTAAGTTCCTAATACCTGACTTTCCACAAAAGAACATTAGACCTGTATATATAAAAAAAAAAAACTATAGGGTCAGCAATTTTTGTCTCAAGTCAAATAGATGACTCCTTTCAAACCAATCAGCCTGATCACCAAAGGTGACCTTTTGCACCTTGGCCCAGATATGATGAACGATGGTCACGTGTTTCAAATAGGACCAGGGCACTGCAAAGCAGACCCATTCACTGGCAACCACCTGGCTCAGAGTGAGGACTCAACAATGATACTAAAACTTGACGTTGAAGATGGTGCTGGTCACTGTTTCCTGGGGACCTGGGAAGAACCGGATACTACCTGGGCTTTGTTCTCTGCTCCACACACATTCTCTCCACCCCTCAACAATAACCCTCTGGAGGTGCCCATCTGCAGAGAGGGATACTGAGGCAGAAGTCACACAGGCCACGGAGCTGGGGGACCCCCCACCCAAGAGTCTAACCAAGGTGAGCGATGTTCCTCACGTATGCCACACTGTAGGAGGGGACCACAGACATATCTCTAAGGAGACACAGGCCACAGGAAGCCATAAGCTTCTCCTCCTTCCCCCTCTGGCCAGCCTTCTTACAAAAGTGAAACTCTGTCCCACAGATATTTACCTACTAAGCTCCTTCCATGTGGGAGGCCTGCTGATGGATAGATGCGCCAGGGAAGACGTGAGGAAAAGAACACTGGCCTTTCTCTCAGGCCAGCCTCATAGCTGTGAGGTGAGTGGGAAGATGCCACAGTATTTAAAACAGTTGTAATACGTGATGCTGTTTCTTAAATGAAATCACGGTAGTCACCACCAATGGCTTAAATGAGCCTCTCACCACTTCCCACACTTTTCTCCCTTTCCTCCCACAACTCTGTGTGTTTCTTTCCTGGTAATGTCATCCACTTGACATTAAATAAGATATCCTTTGGTGATGAGTCCCAGGTCTTAAACAAAAAATGATGTCACCCTCCCCAGTGAGGCAAATGGCAGAGTAGAAAAGTAAGACAGGTCTCTGCACTGATGACTTCCAGCACGTTACCTCTTACCGAGGCCCTGGGCAAGTCACCGACCCTCCCTCACCCTCAGTCCTTTGTGGGGACGATGCGGCTGCCCACAGCGCAGGTACAGACAAGCTTCAGGGGCTTGTGAATGCCTTGACTTGCATGCACTTGCATGTGTGTGTGTGTGTAAATACACTGTATGCCTTTTTTCCAGGTAGAGAGGGTCACAGTTTTCTCCAAATTCTACAAAAGAACTGTGACCAATAAGAAATTACTATCACTGAGTCCAATATCCCTAAGATCCAATCTGTCTCCATAATTTTTCAATTCTATGGATAAGAGAAGGAAGCATGTCCGTGACCCCAGGGAAGCTAAAATGACACCCCTCGCCTTCTCCTCCATGCCCACAGCCTCGTTAGGTCGCAACACTGACTGTCAAGGAAGCTCCAGCCAGGGCTTTGCCCAGACAGGGGTCACAGATTCAGCTGCACCCCGTCCTGCTCCATGGTTGCCTCCCGCTCTTCGAGCTCAGACACAGGTTTTCTGCTTTACTACCTTGAAGCTGAGATTTCAAGAGGAGACTAGCATCTCACCAAGAAAGGAGACAACCCACGTGGGAAACAAAGGTCTAGGAACCATGGAGTAGGAAGAGTGGGAAAGGAGCCAGGGACAAGGCAATTAAGGCTGAGCGCTGTGGGAGGAATGTCCCCCCCACCCAAGGGAACGTGAGTAGCAGTCTGGAAAATGGACAGCACGGGCTGGAAGTCCCTAAGCACTATGCACAGCTTTCTCTGACTTCCTGTCCACCTCTACCCTGCTCTTGAAGTGCCCCCTCAACAAGGGAGCTGCTATAGTGGCTGAGGGTTCCCACAGGGTGAGCAGCCAGGAGCCCCATCGCTTAGAGGGAACCAGGGGACTGGTGGGGAGATGCTGGTGATGGTTACAAAATAAGCAGCAACAAGGCCAGTGTGTGAGAACCTCCTTTGTTCTTTGCTAAAAGCCACTTTCCCAGTGATCCTTCCCTCGTAGGCCTGCAGGAAAGTCAAGATGAACAGCCCCTTCGACTGGACCAGCAGGAGTCTCTGCACCAAGGAGAGGCTGTCACCAACTCCAGGACCCAGCAGCTCTTCCAGGATGACAGGTCCTCCACAGGCTGTGCCAAGAGCCCCTCGGCTGCTTCTCATGCAGTCCTCTCTCCCTTCCCTAGTTCCCCCTTACAGTGTGGACGGCCAGCTATGAGGCATGATCTGACCTGCTGACAGGTAACAAGGCCTGCCTCACCAGGCATGGCACGCAGAAACCTCAGTTTTTCTGCCCACATGGCCGCCACGCTATTAATCATCAGCAGAGACAGTGCACCTTACCATGGCCTCACATTTCACTTGTGTCCACCCTCCAACCCTACCCAATGAAGAGGAAAACGAATCTAAGAACGTGTTCCTGTTTTACCGTGAGCTGATGTCAATCACCCCAATGGGTCTCAACACTTCATCAGGCAAGATGAACCTGCTCATATGCAAATGTCAAGCAACACTGAACATGCAGGAAGTAACCTTTTCTCTTAGTCAAGCACATTGTATTCAAACAATGAGGGAGAACATTTCAACCGCAAGTCCAAGGGCCATTGATTTTCTTCACATTTTCGTCCATTTTTCCATGAAGAGCCGTACAATGCTCGGATTACCACACCGGCATTTCACAAGATGTGCCATTACGTACTCAGAACGAGAGATAAGTGAAAGGAAGTAATAAAGGAACTTGCTAGCTTCTAAGCCTTCTTATGTTAGGAAAGAAAAAACTGTGCTCTTTAAAGCTCAAAGGTTCAGTTACTGGTGGAAGAGTAGCTTGGTGCAACATTTGCGTAGGGCATCCAGGAACACCCATCACAGTTGGAATGGCACTGTTTTTTAACCAGCAAGTCTGCTTTCAGAGACTTATCCTGCAAATATACTGTCCAGTGTGGCCCGATGGGCTCAGTCAGAGACAGTGCTAGTGATCTGCAAGTGCTCCCCACGTCCCAGGCGCTGTGCTAAGTGAGTGCATCAGCTACTTTACTCCTCATAATCACCCCCATTTCAGAGAGGAGAAACCCAAGGACAAGACAGGGAAAGCTACTCGTTCAAAGTCAAGGAGCTAGCAGCTGGCGGAGCCAACGTTCAACCCCAGCCAGTGTTTGTTTAAAAAGGCAACGCACAACATGTAACTTCAATGTTCATCAGTAGGAAACTGCTAAAGAAATTATGGCACATCCACAGAACAGAGCACTTTATAACTGCTGCAGAAAGAAGTTGCGTCTCTACGTGCTGGTGTGGGAAAAGGTGCAGGATCCATACTGTTGAGGAAGAAGTACATTGCAGAACTGTGGGATCGTACGGTGGCCTGTGGGTTAAAAACCGAAAGGGAGAGAATAAAACAGACAGAGGTATGTCAGAAGCAAAGCTCTGAAAGGATATAAGAGAACTCACTGGTGGCTACATCTATGAGATGGGTCTGTGACGTGGGGAAGGAGCTTGAACATTCTGTGCTCTTCCATCTGCTTCATTTTTTATCAAGAGTATTTGTGCATTTTAATTTTTAAAAGTGTTTTTACAAAAAAGATCAGACATCCATCCATAATACCAGAGAGGGAGAAAGAGAACTCTGGGCTTCATGCTACAAACATTTTGAGTATTAAAAAGGGCAAAGCCTTATAAAATGTCATCCAAGTCCTGTGTGTGTGTGTGTGTGTGTGTGTGTGTGTGTGTGTGTGTGTGTGAGAGAGAGAGAGAGAGAGAGAGAGAGAGAGAGAGAGAGAGAGAGAGAGAGATAGATAGATAGATAGATAGATAGATAGATAGATAGATACAGAACCGGCCCCTCTCAGGTTAAAGAGTAAGTCTTGCACCTGGTTCCACGAAATGGCAAGAAAAACTATTGCCTTCAAATATGTTCTACAGCAAATGTAAAACAAACCAGAACAAATAAATACTGGATTCAGTGCTCTTTCCTATTTTAAAGTCCAGATTGATGAGCTGAGGACAGAAAGTAGCGGAAGGGTCAGTGGACAATCTAAAACAAGGGCTGGAAGGGGACGGCCCACACATGGCGTTTGCCCAGGACAGTCCTGGTCCACGCCTGCTGTCCCAAATGGATGGTGTCACAGGGCTGTCCCACAGAGTGAGCCCACCTAAGCCCAAGTAAAGCAAAACTGCTGCATAATTCAGAAAGACTCTGCACAAGAAATAAGTTTTGAAAGTCATGGAGGAGGAAGGCCTTTCTCAAGATCCCAGTTAGGCATCTGTTTTCACACACTAGCACTTCGTTGGAGAGAAAAAACAGCCTTTCCCAGGCACAAACATTTAAAGAACAGTATTTGTAAAACTTGGAATGGTTTTGATGTTTTATTCCAAAAAGAACCAACTCTCCAGAAACCAGAGAATTTGTACTGCTCCCCTACACATCTGAAACTTAGAAAACCTATGAGAAAAGCCATGCTTTTGAGGACTTTCTGAAGCCCTGTTCTGAGACCAATCGCCTTTCCATGAAACAGGTTTACTACTGGGGGGGAAAAATGACATAGTTGGAATTTTATTTCTAATGAAAACTTCAACATCAAGTAAATCATAGCCCAGACCAAGAGTCCATCAAAGGTAACGCTCACCTGTAACCCTCCGCAGTCACTGCACTAGACAACTATAGTCTAAGCCCTATACACTATGGGCGTGAATGTGCTCACTCATGTTTAATACACATTGACGGCCCATCCTGTGCGCCCAATAAAGGTGCTCTGCGTAGGAAATGCCGGAGAGTGCTCAGTGCCCAAGAAATACCGAAGTAACTAATCAAAAATAGGAAAGTGAAATGGAACCCAAACTTTTACCTAAGTGTATTTTAACTAACTTTACTCATTCCACCAAAATGCATTTTATTTTCTCAGAATTTGACAGGATTTCCCACGATGGGCCCAGTGATTCTGATTCTTTCTGAAATCCTCCAGGACAGCTGACGCGCTGCAGCTGATTTTCTCCACGTCCCGTGGTCATTACGGCCCCGTCCTCCTGACCCTGAGGAGGCCCACGGACGGTTGGATGGTGACGTCTGATACTAGACAATTAGAAGTATATGTGTCTCTCAAAAAAGCACATCACAAGGACTACTAATCAAAGAAACACCACTTTTTGCCTACTAAATCAGAAAAAACCAATTTTTCTTCTCATAACATGGATGCTCAATGCTGACAAAAATACAGGCCAAAAGGAGTTCATTCGTTGTCGATGACATTCCGACATCAGGACTATGCCTTTGGAAAGCAGTTTGGAAAGATCTGCTGAGAACCATCAAAAAAAAATTCACCCCTTCGAAAAATATGAACACTTGTAAGTCCTACCCTTAGAAAATAATTGGGAATTCAGAAAAAGCCAAATGCACAAAGTGGTCATTGTAGGCCATTCACAAGAGCAGTAACTTAGAACATTTACAGTGAGGAGACATGGGTTACTAAGTCTGGAAGCCTGCACAGGAACCCTTTTAACTAGGATATAGTGCCTAGTGAAAAGATCTAGGTATAGAAAACTATGCACACAGTTTTATACATGTGCACACACAATAGCGAAAGAAAATAAACCAGTATGGTGATGCAGTCGGAGGTGCGATTACTGCGTGTTAGCGAGGGATTAGGACAGGATTTCTAAACCTCAGCACTGCTGGCACTTGGGGCTGGGCCATTCTCCTTGGGGGGCGGGGGGCTGTCCTGTGTGTGAAAGATGGCCAGCAGCATCCCTGAGCTCCGCCCACCAGACACCAGTAGCACCTTCACCACCAGCTGTGACAAAGCCATCCCCAGACACTGCCAACTGTCCCCAGGGGAGGGCGGAATCACCCGAGACCTACTACGTTTAAGCTCCTTTTTTCTCTATTTATTTTTCTATTTATTATATATTAAAATAATTGAATTTTTAAAACAAAAATGGTAGTAGCAGAAGCCAACATTTAATGACTTATTCTGTAGTGCAAGCTGAGAGCCTGTGTGCATCACCTCCAGTCCAGCACCCAGGGCGGGTGGGCTCTTTGCTCAGCCTCAGCCCAGGGCCTTCTCCTCCTCTGCGGCCCATCCCTGTGGCCACTCTGAAGGCCGAGGCGTGGAAGGGCACCAGGTTTTTCTCCACCGAAGCAGATCTCCCAGTCCAGCCCTTCCTTGCTCCGTGGACTCCCCTCCTGTAAAATTAGCCCACATCTGAAAGTTTTCATAACGGAAATTAACAGAGGGGGACACGAAATGTCACCACCTCTTTCACAGCATTTGGTATTTCGCCGCCATGGTCTCTCCTGAGAAACCACAAAATGCATGATCACGTCACTAGCGCACATTTCAAAAGGAGCTTCAAAAATCCCTTCCTAATTACTGAACTCCACAAACAAGAATGAAAAAGTATTTTGGCTACATACTGTTGCTTTTGAGTTAACAGGTCAGAGAGAAATCACAGCATTGCTCAAAAACGATGGCAAAACAAGTTAAAATATTTCTCAGAACCCAGTGAGTGAGGTGGTACTTTATAAATTGTAAGATGAGGTGGGGGATAGTCTATTACATTTTAACTTCATGTATTGGCAAATTCACATACATTTTGTTGCCGCGTACTAATTACATTGAATGGCAAATCTCTCTGATGGCGTGTACAATAAAGTCCAAACTGGCCTCAGATTCCTTTGCGACAATATTGCCCAACCCTCCTCCCTCAATGCTAACGCCTTGGCCCTCCTTCTCAGGCTGCTTCCTAGCAGTCAGGTCTTCCTGGCTAGAAGATGCCCATGGACTCATCACCTACAAGCATCCACCTGATGAATTAATGACCTCCACAGTCACCCACCCAGCCACACCCTTCCAGGGCCTGCAAACTGGGAACTCCCTGAGGACAGAGATGGGACCCCAAAGCCATCTCCAAAAAGCCCGATGAGCTCCTCTCTCAAATTCATGACCTACCTCGTGTTTGGGCTGGGAGAAAAAGAGCACCTTGGTAGAGAATTCTTTGCTGAATATTGTTTGGAAGGAATTAGGCGGCATTTTTGCATGCTTGGTTTCGCGTCTAACCATCATCGGTGCCATCCCAGAGAGCCCCAGCAGCATTTCATCCCTTTAGCTGTTATAAGCAAGGACGAGAAAACCTGACATCATTCCATTCTCCCATCTGGTTCTACCACTGCTCTTCTGACCCTAGATTATAACTAAGTAAAAAATGTTATAAATAATAGAAATGTTATTAGACCATCTCATTAAGTTATTCATAAACATGGTGTTTCCTGTGGGCAAAATTAATAATTAACATATGTTTACACAACAAGTCAAAAACATTATAGTAGTATTTAACATTCAAGTTGGAAGTAAAAATCAGGCTAGTGGCTTAACTGTATACTAGAAATACTCTTAAATAAACGACATATTTAATAAGCACTTGAGCATCTACTAAGCATTAGGCTCTATTCTAAGCCTTTTAATATGTCAACTAATGCAACCCTCGCGATGCCGCAAGAGAAGCACTACTAACTTGCCATTAAACACAGTGATTCTGAGGAACCTGAGGACATGCATCTGCTCTCTCCCTGATTAAAACCGTGTGGTCTAGTCCCACACCGAAAGAGTACGTAAGTATGGCAGACAACCAAGTCACGCACTCGCGAGTCTTTCCCATAAAGTCAAGTACAATACTTAAAAAATTCCCTATGAAGCACCCACATGAATGTTTACATTCTTATTTCATAACATGTGTTTCTTGAAATGCTCACTGGGGGAAATGTCAAAACACTTCCCAAATTGGACCTTGTGCTAGTAGTCAGCTCAATTTTAGAATAAAATTAATTTGAGACTGGGGCATTTATTTATTCCTTCAAAAAACAAAACCTATAATTTTGGTCTCCTGTGACTAGTAATTTCAACAACAGGACAGAGCAGAACATCAATCCTATTTTGAAAAATCAAAGCGTTTTATTTTTTATCCATTATATACTTTCAATAGCCCTAACCAAAGATTATTTTTAACAACAACAAAGAAAAGCCCCGCAACTTGAAAGGGAGCACAAGACCTAAGTATAATAGCTATTACTGTAGAATTCTTGGAAGAAAACAAAGGAATAAATCTTCGTGACCTTACACTTGGCAATGGTTGCTTATCTATGACACCAAAAGCATAACCAGAGAAAAATGCATAATTAGACTTCATCAAAATGAAAAATGTTTGTGCTTCAAAGGACAACATTAAGAAAGTGAAAAGACAACCCACGGAATGGGGTACGATGTTCACAAATCATACCTGACAAGGGACTTGTATCTAGACTACATGAAGCATGCATAGTAATAAAGACAATCCAAGAACTTGAAGAGACATTTCTCCAAAGCAACCATGGCTAATAAGCACATGAAAAGATGCTCAACAACATAAGTCATTAGGAAAATGAAAACCAAAGCCGTGAGACATCCCTTCACACCAGCAGGATGACCAAATAAAAAGACAAGCAATCACAAGTGCTGGCAAGGAGGTGGAGAAACTGGGGCCCTTCGTTGCTGGTAGGACGGTAAAGTGGGGCAATATCTTTGGAAAACAGTTTGGCAGATCCTTGAAACGTTAAACATAGAAATACCACGACCCAGCAGTTCCGGTCCTCGGCATACACCCAGCGGAAGTGAAAAACACATCCACACAGACACTTGTACATGAACATTCCCATCAGCGTTATCACTAATAGTCAATAAGCGGAAGCAACCCAAACGCTGCCAACTGATGAATGGTAAACAAGCAGGTGTATCCACACAATGAATTACTGTGGGGCTGTCAAAGGGAATGACGTACTGATACATGCATAACATGGGTGAGCCTTGAAACACACCAGGCACAGAAGGCCACGTAGTATATAATTCCATTTCTATGAAATGTCCAGAATTGGCAAACCCAAAGAGACAGGGAGTAGATTCACGGTTACCGGGACCTGGAGAGAGTGGGCACTGGGAAGGGACTGCTAATAAGTATGGGGTTTCTTTCTAGAATGATGAAAATGTTCTAAAATCAGGTGGTGTGGATATGGTTGTACAACCCTGTGGCTATACTAAAAACCACTAAATTGTACACACAAAAGGGTGAATTTTATGGTATGTGAATTATATCAATAAATCTTATTTAAAATGGCATATGTGGCAGAGCAAAAGAAAAAAAAAACAAAACAAACCACAAGTCAGAAGAAGCTTCACATTCAAATACGGTGTGTGCAATTGTGTTTATCAATGATTCTTAACTCCCCCTCTATCCCGTTACACAGAACAGTGGCATCAGAAAGCAGCAGCTGTGTACCTAGGTTCTACATCAGCCCAGCCACTGGTGGACCTGACGCAAGGGCCCAGTCCTTGGCCTCAGTTTTCTGAGTGGCCGTGACAGCGTGAGAGGACTGACAATACTGCAGAATCTGAGCTTTGAGATGGTAGCAGGCAAGACCGTTTACAGAATTCATCACTGCCCAAACTGGGAGGCAACCAAGATGTCCTTCAGTGGGTGAGTGGATAAATATACTGCTCTATATCCAGACAACGGAGTACTATTCAGCACTGAAAAGAACTGACCCGTCGAGCCGTGAAGAGACACGGAGGAAACTTAGGGGCACGTGACAAAGTTAAAGAAGCCAATCGGAACAGGCTGCGTGCTGCATGAGTCTAACTACATGCCACTCTGGAAAAGGCAGAAGTGTGGGGACAGTGAAGCAGTTAGTGTTTCCAGAGGATGGAGGGGTAGGGATGAGCAGGCGAAGCTCAGAGGGTTTTTAGGGCAGCGAAAATTCCCTCTGTATTATGATAGACAGATGTCTTTATACATTTGTCCAAACCCACAGAATGTACCCCAGCAAGTACGAACCCTAATGTAAACTACAGGCTTTGGGCAAATGTGTATCAAAGTAGGTTCATCAATGTAATAAATGTACCACTCTGGTGGTGGGATGCTGAGAGTGAGCAAGGCTACTACGCATGTATGGTGGGGAGAAGGGAAGGAAATCTCTACTTATCCCTCAATTTTCCTGTGAGCCTAAAATTGTTCTTAAAAAAAAAAAAAAAGGCTTTGGTGGTGGTGGTTGGGGAGACCCTTTAATAAGAGGTTGAACTCAAGCTCCAAACTGGCTTGGTGTGTTTCCAGCATCTTCTCTGCCTCCCCGTGCCATTTGAAGACAGCAGATAGGGGGCCTCAACTTACCTGTCTTGAGTATACTCCACGTCTCTGCGCTCTCCACACACGGCAAGGTGCTCTGCAGGTACTGCAGCCCGGGGTGAGGATTTACAAGAGGACCCGCCATCCATCTCCTCTCTCTCCCCCCTCGACGCTCAGGACAGTGCATCAGACTGGCGTATCTTACACTGGGGACCCACCTACCCCCCCTGCTACCTGTGTCTGCCTCGCCCACAGTGTTTACCTTCTTCGTCTCTGTATCCATCCTACTGTGCCAGGGCTTCTTCTCAAGCTCAAGTGCATGTCAATGTCACCAGGAGGGCTTGCTAAAACAGAGTCCTGGGCCCCAGCCCTGGAGATTCCAGCTCAGAAGCTTCCAGTGGGGCCTCTGAACTGGCATGTCCATCAAGCTGACTCGGTGTGGCTGGGACTGCGCCCTGCGGGGAGCTGGTATACAGCACTGTGCCCAGCATACGAAAGGAAGTCAGTAAATGTGTATCAAGTAAATAAAGGGATCTTTACCTAGATCATAAGTCATGTGTTACAAATGCCCAGCACTTCACTGTCTGTGACCTCAGCCGATTTTTACAACTCAACACATTAGCAAGGCAAGTACCAGTGTCCTCCTTTACAGCTGCCTGAAGGACCCAGGCTTAGAAGGATTAAGCAACAAGCCAACTCCATACGGTTCCGATGGGCAGGACTAGCCTGAGAAGCCAGGGGCTGGGAGGTTTCCACAAGCACTACCCTGAGCCCCCGCATCTTTCTGTATTTCTCTTCACTGCACCTGTTTCTCCCCAGTTTAGCATTTCCCTGGTAAATGACCTGAGTGGTAAAACAGGCCCAGAAAAACACAACACTTACTTTTAAAAATGGTAGAAAACACACACACGGCCTCAAAAGCTACTACAACACATGACCTGTAAAAGGAACATATGGCTCGCACAGAAAATTGGGGACACAGTATATGTGGGGTGCTTAGCTGGCTTCACCAAGGGGTCCACAGCTCACAGGACAAAACGCAGACAGGTGAGAAGCCCAGCCAAGAGCATCACTGGCTCTATTTCTGAAAAAGCAAAGCAGGGGGACACAAGCCATCCATCGCCAGGAGGCCCCTGAGTCATTACCTGTCTTCAGCTAGCAAGTCAAATAGAAAAGCTGCCTGTGTGGAAAGCCAGGGCCCTTCACATCTTTAGACATGGGTGTTTCCAGGCAACGGGCAATAAATATTCATTAACTAGAACCAGGAACTTCCTTTTCCTCAAATGCTTTTACCTACAACTGGAACAATTTCTACTTCAGCTCTGCCCAATCTCTTTTCCCCCACGCCAAAACCTCCCAGAACTTCCGGTGCCCAGAAATCCTCTGCGGCATACACAGGTAGGATAAATCCTTCCATTAGAGGGTGAAGACCTCCACGAAACTGTTCCCCAGCTCGAGGCCACACACCACGCAGAGGGATACAGACTCAACATAGAAAGAATGCACCTCGCAGGTGTGGGGCACGTAGCAGACATTCAGTAAAACAGCAGATGTAATGACATCATCACTTCCTCTCCTGAGGACCAGGACCTCGGACCCCGGAATCCAGCTCCCCCTTTACAGTGCCAACCTGAACTTGTTTGCTTGCGTAACTAATTCAGGGGCTGAGGCACAGACGGAACTGAGCACGAGGAAGGAAATTAGATTGTGGAGGCTCCTCTAGGCTGGATGGGTGCCATGGTAACGAATGTGCAAGAGGCCATGTGAACAGCAAAGGAGACCAAGGCGACATCTGCATGACCTTGATAGCACTAAGCCCAGGAGGGGAGAAGCAGGCCTTCAACAGTCTCTTATGAGGACAAACACCTCAGCCTCTAAAGGGACGAGGGAGGGACGCTCCAGCCACACAAAGTACTCGGCAAGTCAGGAGACAAGGCAAAGCCTGAGGGTGAGGAAGCTGGGTCCAGTGGGGAGAGTTGGAGGAGGTGGTAAAGGAAAAACCCCAGGAAAAAGCAAAGTGGGCTGAGATGCAGACCTGTGCAGGTGGCACAAGTGCTCACCTCCTGACCCCAGAGACAGATCTGGCAGCACCAGCAAGGGGAGCACTCTCCCCATGAGGACGGAGGACAGCCACTCAGCAAGGGAGAGGGAAGGCGAAACCCGGGCCCACCCCACCTCAGGGAAATGAGGCAGACAACCTTATGAAGTCTAAGGGCTACTTAAGGCCTGGGGTTCACTGATTGGATGCTAAAAACCTGAAGACCATTTAATGTGGCTTCTCACCTACATCCAAGTCCTGACTATTTGATGCTGCAAACCAAGAGATAATAACCTACCCTCTATCACAGGATGGAAAGAATAATGAAAACAGGAGGAGGGATTTCAAAGGCACCTTCCCTACAGAGGTTAATTGGCTGAGCTTCTCTGTGATGGTCTTCATGTAAATCCCTGAATGACAAAAGCCACACCAATGGCCACTTTCACACATTTAGAAAGCCCTTAGGATGATCTATTGGTTCATTTAAGTAATAACTGGTGGTTCACGGGGGGAAAAAAAAAATTCAAAGCAGCAGAAAAAATAAAATCACCATATTCCTACCCAAGACTGTGGACATTTTGGTGTACATCCTCACAGGCCTTTAAAAACAAGAAAATGCGTGCCTGTCGATGCGGCAGCAGCGTCACGGGACTGTTCAAGCACCAGCTGTGGTGGCCACTTACAGGCTGTGTGACTTTGGGCAAATCACTTTCCCTCTCTGAGCCCCCGTCCAGCAGCAAATAGGGACGACACTTCAAACGCATCGTTTAGTGCAGGATAAAAGGAGGGGACACATGTCAAGTGTCTGCCACACAAGAAGTACCCAGAGTAAATGTTCAGCTCTATTGGTACATACCTACGTGACGTTCCTTAACCTGTTTTTTCATTTGCCCATATATCAAACACCTTCCCAGGATGGCAAATGGAGTTCTGCATTTTCATGGTAGCTATCAGTACCTACTGCATGTGTGGGCCATAAATCGACCATGTCCCTCTGCTGCCCTTTCAACACTGTTGCTGACTGCCCCCTATGAAAGACGACAAGTGATGAGCCTCCCCGGCCACCCAGCTCGGCTCAGCCAGCCAGTTCATTTCTTAGGGAAACCCTCCAGCTCTCTCTGGAGAGAGAGAAAATATATACTTATGTAGTTACATGGCCATTTTCTTTTTCTTTTTTTTTTTTTTAAGAGGCAAAATGTAAGGACTGCTGAAGGTGTTACTAATAAAGAATGCACCTAACGTAAAATGAAGCAAAGTCACAAAGACTCAGCCAAGAGCAGAAGTTCCTTCACTTTTGTGTAACCGAGGTCATCACCTCTGAGGATAGTGTTTGTAAATGTATCCGGTTGGCCAAACAGTTCAGTTAGTTTTTGCCATAAAATAAAAGGCATTTTTCATTTTCACCAATAACTTCATTGATTTGGGTATTTTGAGTATGTTGGCTATCTTCCACAAGGCATAACATTGATTGCTCTCAATTAATGTCTTGATTTGATCGCTTTCAAATTCAACTGCTCTACCCGACTGTGGAGCATCGTCCAGCAAGAAATCTCCAGCATGAAAGCTCGCAACCCACTTTTGACACGTTTGATCAGTCACAGCACCTTCTCCATGCATTGCACACATCTGTTTTTGCATTTCAATTGCATTTTTACCTTTCTTGAAATAATAAAGCATATGCCGAATAATAAATATGCCAAAAAATGTTGCATATCTTCTTCCATCTTCAATATTAAAATGGCTACACAAAAATTCAATTTTGATAAGTTTTCTTTTAAAGCACGCTGATATGACAGCTGTCATAATACAATCTAGCAAAATGTTCCCAATGAAGTTAAAGACAACTAAGCGTCACTACAGCCATCTTACGGAAAAAACCCATCGAAACTTTTGGCCAACCCACTATCACTGCTTACCTTTTAAAGAGTCATCAGTGCCAAACATCTATTAATTTGCTCTGAAATGTTTTTTTAATAAGCAGACTCAGCAGCTCTCTCCATCTGTATATGCATCTCTCTCTCTCTCTCTCTCTCTCTCTCTCTCTCAGTGCAGGTGCACCTAGGTGCTGGACTTGAAACTGTTTTCTCCACGCCTGGTCCACAGGTCGCCATGTCAGTGCAGATTCCTGGGACCCACTCAGACACACCGAGTCAGACTCTCAGATGCTGGGGATGCACTTTTGAAATGAGGCCCCCAGGAGAGCCTTAAGCAGTAAGACACAGCAGGTGCTATCTTCCTGTGATACACAAATACTGGCGCCCCCTCTTCTATTCACTTTTCAGATCCTTCCAACTTCAGCCTCTGGATATAGACTCTTACTCTCCTACACTTGTTTACAGACTGAGCACTTTTCAATTTCTCAGTTGAATTTAACAAAAAGTATTTGATGCCTATTATGTGCCAGGCATTGGGGAGGGACTTTCAAGTCACTGCCTTGTGTCCAAAGAAACACTTGTAAGGAGAAAATCCACCATCTGGTGTTTAGGCAGCATTGCCAGATGTCACAAAGACTGGAGCCAGGAGATGGGACCTTTCTTGTTCTACTGCATCACCTAGTGTCCTTTAAAAGGCAGCATGTGAATTACAGATAAACAATTACAGAAATCCTCTATGCCAAGCACTATTATTCTAAGAACTTCACGTATGTTGATTTAATTCCTATGACAATGCCAACATAGCCAGTGGCACTACTATCTGTGTCTCTCAGATGAAGAAACTGAAAGGGAGAGGGAGGTACAGGACCGGTCCAAGATCACAGTTAAATTGGAAGAGATGGGATTTGAACCTAGGCAGTCTGGGTCCAGGGCTGTACTCTTTGCTACCAGCCTAGACTATCTCTCTAAGGTTCAGAGCTCACCCCCAATTTCCACTGAGGAAGATCACTTTTAAAATGGCCATCTCCTGAACTTCAGGGAGACAACAATTAATTCTCTTAATTCTCAAATGTCTCTCAACCTCATTAGTGACTGCAGGGCAGGGCAAGCAGCTTGAAATCAGGAGGCGAGAATCATGGCTTCGTGTTGATTTGAAGTGATGAACTCTAGACTGAATTCTCCACAGGTTTAAGATGTGAGGTTTTTACCAAAGATGGGGAACTCTAAGAAAATAACTATAAAAATAAATGCATAATCGTTTATTTGCTACCTGCATTCTGTAATTATATATAATCAGAAATTCATACTCCTTTGTTGAAGGTGAACAGGAAATGATTCATTTCTTTGAGATTCACTATGGAGAAATGCTTAAGGTGGCAATTTGCACTGTTACATACTATCATTACCCCCCCCCCATCTGTAGTTACTGTATAATAAAGTGACTGTTGGCTTAAACTCTGGGTTTGATCCCAGCTCAGCTGTTTAACTAGTCACTTTCAGGCAGAGTTAATTTCACTATGCATCAATATCCTCTGCTACAAAATAAGAATATAATAGTACCTAATCTATAGAGTTATTGAGGATTAAATTAATCTATATGAAGTGACTACCTCACAGGTTGCACCTGGTATGTGCTCGGTATGGATGAACTATTCCACAAAGTACTGTAACTGTTTCATCTGTAATTCCCATGCTGCCCTTTAAAGGCGCTAGGTGATCCAGTCGAACAGGAAAGGTACCATCTAATGGCCCACGTCTTCGGAACATCTGGCAACGCTGCCTGTTAACTGTTTACCCTGGTTACTTACCACCCCTGTGCCTAAAGTTTCCCAAATTGTTTTATTTATTTCATCCAATAAACTAATTATGTCTGTGCCACTGTGGAGGGTGAGGCATACCAGACTGTCCTTCCCATCAAGAAGGCTTCAATCAATACGAGTGACGAGCAGGGAAACCATATGTCTATGGTTGCCCAGACAGTCCCGGTTAACACCTGTTGTCCCAGCTTAAAATTCACGGCACAGCCCGCTTCACTGTCAAAAGTGTCCTGGTTTGGATAATAAATTATATGTTCACCCTTGTGATAAGATACCTGAAAAACAAAACAAAACAAAACCCACTACTACCTGGCAGTGTTTAATAGGTCCCACAGCACAGACGGAAACAGGCTGTCCCACTTTCTGTGGGATGGAAACCAGGAAAGACACTGGGACAAGGTGCTGCCTTGGCCGGGCCTCAGCGGTGGAGGGGTACGCAGGACTGGGACGCAGCCAGCTCAAAGGGAGGGTGAAGATGACCAACCCCCGGTGAGCTGTCCATCCACTTCTTCCCTGTTTGCCCAGCAAGAGTGGACTGTACCACATTCAACGGTGAAAAAAAAAGGCCACATGATTCCACAAATTTTACTGGACTCTGTGGGGTAGAGATGGAAAATGTTGGGAGATTAAATGAGTATCTCAAGGCCCGCAAGTTAATTAATCATCCATCTCGGCATCAACTGCCTTAATCTGATCAACATCTAGCTGAAGTGAGCCTCAGGGAATCAACGTTAGTAAGAAGGGGAAGAAAAGAAATCAATTCTCCTGTCACCGGTCTCTCCTGCCCATAAACACCTCTCCCGCTGTTTTCCGAGGGAATCTTGGAACCATAGAACAATCTTTGCACACCCCTCCTACAGAAATACAAAAATGTCTTAGACTCCATTAGAAGGGGACAGTCGCTGAGGCTCATTAAGGAGAGGCTGAATGTTGGAGGCGCTGCAGAGCAGGATTCTGGGATGAAACCCCAGCACTGACCTGTTTCACTTGGCCTAACCTTGGGCAGAACTTCTGATTAACCAACAGAAGCTGAATTATAAACGGCAGTATCTAAATCTCAGATAAGACAGTCGCCCTCTCACAACCCTTTGGAAGAATGTGCCAGTCGAGGGTCATTGGGATCGACTAGAAAGGAATGTTTAAGAAAGGGCTCAGGGAGCCAGCGAGCCAGACTCCCTAATTTACAAACGAGCAAACTAAAACCTTAGAGACGTTGACACTTCCCCTGGATCCAATAGCTTGGGCCCAGGAGTAAGACCCAGGCCCCTACCTGACCCCTTCACTCTGAAACCCACTAACCCAATCAGCAGGCTCAATGTGAAACCACCATATTTTGAATTTGTATAGAATTCATTATTTTAAAGAGTTATGCTCACATGCACCTTCCCCAATATGAAGAAGGTATCCTTATACTATGAATGAGAAACATGAAATAAGATTGGCTACAGGCCAAAAGCCACTGGCGTACTCGATTGAGCCTTGATTTTCAAAATGCTCAGTAGGCCACAGCAATTTAAATCAAATGCACAGAATTCAACACAAGGTCAGACACACCACAACTGTAGGAGCTTCATTGTCTTACATATGTCCTGACAGAAATGCCACCGAGCGGACCGCTGGGGAGCCAGGGTTGGGGGTGGAGTCCACGAACCCACCAATCTGGACAACCTGCCGGGCGTCTCCGTCTGGGCGCAGCACCGTAATCTCCTGCCACTCACTCATGTTACACCCTCCAGAGAGTAACTGCACTTGTAGGGGGTCTCGTGAACAAGGGAAAGTATTGCAAGTGCTATTCTGAAGTGCTGATTTAGGGTTAGGATGCAGCCAGGTTTATGAAGCTCCCATTCTGCAGGAGGACCTTTCACATGTACCATTTCAACCCATCGCTGCACATACTATTGCAAGTCAGTGCTGTCCCCGCTTAGGAAGTGAGGCGAGATGACAAAGCTGAACACGGACCACCTGCCCAGTAACATAAGGCCCGCAAGGATGTAGCTCAGATTCCGCCCTGGCGTTAGGACACTAAGAACTAGTTGTTTCAAATATAACAGAATTGCTTTTCTTCACCCCAACTGATCATTTCACCAGGAGAGAAAAATAGACCTTCTAAGGCCATTTCACCCCATTTACTGGCAAGATTGCCTGCTAGAATGACAACAGCTTAACAGATTTTGAAGGACTCAGTAAAGAATCCACAACAGGACTGAAATGGCAACCCCCAAATTTCTAAACCTTGGAATTTTAAAATCATTTTAGGGATGGCCGCGGCTTTTGCTGGGTATCTTTGTTACCTCCGCGTTGCTACTTAACAGTCTCCGGCTTTCAGACTGTAATTTTCCACCTGTCCTCCAAGCTTTCATTAGTCTTCTATCCACCATTGTGACCAAGGGCTTTTTCTTAGCTCAGGTTCCAGGGCGGGGAATTCTTGGCCCACAGCCCAGCCACTTCTGCAAAGGACCAGACAGCGGCTTGCTTGCTTGCTTTCGACTTCCTAACATTGATTTCCACCAAGAACCCTCGGGCCTTTATTGTGTCCTTTAGAAAAATCAAATTTTTCTAACTCAGTATGGCCCTGTTTAAAAAACTTTCAAATTGTTTGCAAATTGAGACTACTTATACGTGCTTTATTTTGGGCACCACGAAAGCGATAGTTTCAAAAGATGGGAGGGGCAGGGAAGAGATGTAACCTGAAAAAGACCACTTTGACATACAATTGCTCTATAAAGGCCAACACGGTATAAAAATCCCAAATGTGCTTCTCAAATCACTTAATAAATCTAGATAACGAGTTAATTAAAATTTTTGCTCACTATGAAGTGCTTTTTAAGACTGACTTTCGGACCATGCATGTCGCTTGTTTTGCTCTGCAAGCATAGAGTCAATGGGAATTTCTTCCAAGAGAAACGGTGAGACTTACTGGAGTTAGCGTGTCTGCATCCTCCCGTCAAGGAAGCCAGCCAGAGTGGGCTAGCCGCTTACCCGTCATTTTCCCCCTACGGCAGCTTGCCCGTGCGTCATTTACCATTCTTCACTTTTTCTAGTCCTGCTGTTTCGTCCCTTCAAATTCATGGCAATTATTTAACTCTGACAAACTTCCTACAATTCACAGACCCAATTCAGTTAGAGTCAATTAATGTCTCTCTTGGATTCAGTATCAAAAGGAAAACTTCTCAATCTGCTTTAACCTTAGTACCAGGCCCTGAAAATGAGAACACGAAGGCAATTTATTTTTAATAAGCTAGTCAGGTGCACATCCCTACGTAAAGCCTGGCTGGGAAAGTCACTCAGAAAACAGAGTGAGTTTTGCTTTACTTACTCTGGAAAAGGCACACTTTCCATCAATAAAAATCTATGTTTTATTTATTGACGGTCTTACAAAACTTTTGGTTTCAGAAGGATTTTTTTCCCTGAAAGTACTACAGTTGTATCATGAATAAAATACCAAAAAAAAGTTATCTGTGTTAACATCTAAAAGGTCGTCTACGTGATAGTTATCTTTAATGCTACGAATCAAAAAATGGAGGAATCGAGCTATTTTTGTCATTGGGATGACTATGGCAATGCGGGAATGGTTTCAGTGGTGCATTTGTAGCGACCACAATTGTAATGATACGGCCCACTTTAATACAGACACATAACATCTCCATTCATACCTTCTCTGACTACTAGGGAAATGTAACAGTTACTTATTTCAAATGCTTTCTGTATATAAACAGAAAGAACATGAATGATGCATTATTGTCAACACTCAGTTCATATCAACAATGAAAAACCATGGCTCGGATAACATTAAATGGTGCATAATAAATTATTTATGTTAGGCTTTGGCATGGGTTCCGTGCTTCTGCTTAACTAAGGAAGTCTATGGTAATCAGGGAGGATGAAACATTCATAAGTCTGCTTTCTCAATGGCCATCCATTGAATAAAATCAGTTTTCTGTCAAGGAGAATTGTCTGCATTTTTAGAAAAATTCATTGAGCAATTAGGATGACAGGAGACTTATTCTAGGTACAGAGTACAGGAAGAATTCATTTATTGGGGAAAGTAAATATACCAGTAACTAAGATAAGGAAAGAGTAAAATCATTAGTAAAGAGAAGAGTGCAGTGGTTAAGCAGCATAAACTCTTGGGTCAAATTTATCTAAGACATGCAATTTCCTCTGACGCAATTAAATGAGCTCATGCATGCACAGTGCTTGGTCCGGGGCAGAGTCATCTGCTCCCCCCTCCGCGTTTTCTGCTTCTCCTGCATTAGGCTGCAAGTGGCCTGCAAGACTGGAAAGGCTTTCTCCTCTACCTCCTCTCCTCTCACGCAGGATGGATCTAGTGCCATGACTTATTAGCCCGCTGTCTTGCATGACACACATCACATATCCAGCATAGTGCTGAGTTTGGGGACTTCCCAGAAAGTCTGCCCTCCTAATTCCAGTTGGTGTTCCCCCCAAAAGCCTCAGGAAACCTGCACAATAAAGGCAAGAACCTATTCTAGGAACATCAAAACATGAAGATAAATACTGCTTTTAACATAAGTCCCCTTTTCTCCTAACGTTTGGGATGTAATTGTTTCTCATAAGGGTCTTACAGAGAGACCTCGGCGGAGTCCAGAAAATATATATAACAGACACCATCACATGATGAGATTAGATTTTACACTTTTTGGTTAGGATGAAGTCTGCAAGGGGAAAAGTATTTTAAAGGGTTCACGGAGCCATGCATGTACAGGAAAAACATCACATTGGTTGGTCTAAAATTAGATGTTTGCAGAAGCCCACGGTGGGATGCAAAAATCGCTGGCTGAGAGAATACGTTCCGTGCACACGAGGAGCAATGGCAGCCCCGGAGGAGTGGAGACTCCCGAATCAGGGAAGAGCTGCCCCTTGTCACTGTCACAGTCAGCAGGTCGGCATCAAACCCCCCCTTCTCCCACATGCCCCACACTTCAACTACACTGACTTCTACCCTGAATGACTAATTCATTCTTCTAGCACATTTGGTGTCTTCCAGCCTGCCCCTCTGATCTTTGCTCACACTGTCCCCTCCCCCTCTGCAGGGCTACTTGCATAAAGTGCATCCATTCTTCAAGACCAAGTTCAAATGTTACCTCCCAGCTCCCACTTTTTGGCTCCAGAACACTTTGGTTCTATGTCTGTGGAGGCATTTATCATGATCTCCCTTTTTGATTAGGGGCTGTCTCCTGGTCTGTTACTCCCATGAAATTAAAACCATCTTTAAAAAGCCCATCCCTGGCTTGTGCAGCTCAGTCTTCCCTGAGGCCAGCCCAGTGCAGAGCACAGGGAAGATGTCCTTTTGTGTGTGAAATTAAGTTGGCTTCATTGGAACAGTGTTCCTTCTCAATGAATTTACTTGCAATAAACACTATAAAGTCATTAATGGACTTAATTAATGAGCTTGCCTCGTTAAAGCAGCATGACTTACTACTTATGGAATGCAAGGAGATGTCTTCACATCCAGAGGGCCAGTTTTAGTGTTTGTTTGTTTTACCAACTATAAAGGACAATAATTCCAAAAAAAGCAGTTGCTTCATTTTTCTGGTTTCACACTTTACTTCATTGTTCTTCTAAGATTCATTCTGTGCAAACGCAAAGGGAAAAGACAGTCCTGTGTAAAGAAAATTGGTAAAAACAACACAAGGGTGGACTGATGAAACAGCATACCCCAGGGTTTACCACACACCTCGGGCCGGCCTGCACTGCATTCTGCAACGTCTTTGAACCTAAACGCTCTTATCTACAGAAGCAAAACAAGATGAGTCTTAGTGGCAATGAAGGAAAACACAATTGCTGGGCTTGTTGGGCACATTTCGACTGTTTCCAACATATCGGATTTCTGGGACAAGGTCTCTCGGATGCTGTCCTCATAAAATAAGACATGATGGAGGACCCTACAAACCCGCATGGCACCACGCTCATTGTCGGGGATAGAAAAATACATTTCTCTGTCAAGTAACGGTCGGCAGACTTTACCTGTTGTCTCCTGTGAAACAGACCCAGGAGACACAAAGGTAAGACTTGGTCTCTACCCTAAGGAGCTCAGGGTTAGGTGAAAGCATGAGACACCAGGCGATCATCACATGGAGGCATAGTGGCAGACATTGGAGATTATGGGACAACTGGGCAGAGGACAGAAAAACACACTCAACCTGAAGTGCCAAGAGGTGTTAGCCAGCTGGCTGGAAGTGGGGGGCGGGGAGGGTCCCACTCAGAGGAAGCAGCCATAAAAGGCAAAGTGAGAGGCAAAGGAAGTGCTCACCTCCTCCTAGAATATGCAGGTGGCTCAGGAGAGCAGGAGTGGAGACTGTCAGGAGGTGGAGCCTCGTGGGCAAACAGAGGTCTCACACTGCTGTCTTCAGTGAACCATGAACCATGTCCCACAGGGTTGCTGTGAGGACTGAGTCCAAGGGCGCTCAGCACACTGCCCAATGCAGAGACTATGCTCAGGAAAGACGAACTGCGACCACTACTACTACAGCAGGTCCTGGAACAGTCGTTCCACTCAATGTCATTCTGTTGTAAGGCTGATGCACACGCAGGAACTTCTGTCTTCGCCCGTGAGCCTATGGTACAATTGGTTTCCTTTACGCTGTTTTGCTTCAAGTTGCAGAACCTATATGTGATGTATCTCGATTATGTTAAGACCGATACTTCTGACTTACTTGCTGTCTTAATGGAAAGAAAAAGTAAATCTACTCATCTGTAAACACTAAAGCAGCCGTGACCACCTTCAACAAAAGGTAACTATTTGAAAAGCAGAATGAGGAAGACTGCGTAGATACCATGCTGTCAGCCAAAAATGGAGAGAGGAAAAAGAAAAGGAATCCAATGTATGCATTTATGGAGGCAACCATAAAAGAAGGATAGAGAGAGTATCTGTTCTGGCCTCTGAAGTCTCAAGACCCAAAAAGGATGTTTTATGCTGAATGGCCTGTTAATATTTGGACTCTGGAATGTAATTATTGACATATACACGGACGGCTTCACCAGCTCAGAGGGATTTGCTCCCCTTAGAGAATACTCCCCAGGTCTCATGCCCTGGACCCAGCCAAGCAGCATTCAAGGCCTCCCAGCCTTGTAAATAACCTTTCTTGAAAACAGCATGGTCACAGATCAATGAGTGCTTGCTGAAACCTAACTTTGTCTCTTTTCTATTTTCAATCACCTACCCAAAACAAAAGGGAAAGCCAAGCATCACCACACAAAGACTGTACCCTAAATTCCTTCAACCCGAAAACAGGAGACTACTCCCAGCTCATCCCTAAGCTCCCCCTGGACTTCAGAGACTCAGTCTGTCTAAGTGCCGCTTTGGAGCCAACCATCCACCAGCTCAACTGTTTCTGAGCCCTGGATTCACTCGAGGGTCAGCAGAGCCAAGAACTTCATTATCCAATTCAGATCGTGAGTGCAGTTTTGAGACTTTCCATAGAGCGGTGTATAGAAAAGATGCTGCAAATCAACCCCATTGATCCCTTAAACCTGCCTGCTGCTCCAGAACTACCTGTGTCAAAGCTGGTCCTTCCCCATGATCGCCCATGCTCCCTGCTGCCACAAGCAGTGTTCGAGAGCTCCTCATCCTCCTTAGAGCTTCTTCCGAGCCCTGTCTCCACCTCCCAACTTCTGAGCAGGGCTGAGGGAAAGGGCCAAGCCCAGGGCCATGCTTGCTAAACACACATCAGGGAATACTATATGTCCAGGCTACAAGGAAATAGCGGGCATTTTTCTCGTTAGTAACGAAGGCTCACATGGAGCACTGATTCCTTCCCTGCCCCACCCCCACGTACTGAACGGGAGTTCCCATCAATTAAGGGTGACCACATTTGGATCAATATTATTTCTAAGACCCACTCACCTTCAGCCAGTGTGAAAGGGTCTCATGATTTGCTGAACTTGACAGCTGTGAAAGCTTTTCTCCAAGTTCAAATAATACAAAGAAGTAAAGTAGTTTTAGGGTCTTGGTAACCAAGTCCAGCAATGTTTGAGTGGAAACGTGATTTTTTTTTTTTTTTTGAAATGCTGGTCCAATTGCAGAGAGATAGAAAAGATTCCAGTTCTACATAAAAATTCTCTCCTCACAATCTAACTGTCCTCGGAGACACCCTGGCCATCATGCTGTAATGCTGGTCTAGAGAACATTACATCCAAGGGACGAAAGACAGGGCTGAATAAGAGACACTTAAGGAATGAGTATGGTTTAGTAGGAGTTAAATAGTCAGAGGCTACGAAGAATAATTATTCATTCCAGTTTTCTAAAAGGACTGCAACTAGCTTGCTCGAAGTACTCTGAGTTTATGTGCAAGTTTATGCCTACTATAAATATTTCTATAATCCTTTTCTGTTCCCAACTCCTTGAGAGAAGGGAAAAAAGCTCTGAAATATTTTTGGTGTTAGACTAGAGTGAATTGTTATTATTAGCATTTGGGGCACAATTTATTGAGTTGTCCATCAACATCCTTCACCCTACCCCTTGCGTAATCTGAAACACCATCGGTTTCTCCTGCATAAAACCACCGCATCTCCTCCTCTTTGGATGATGATGAGCCCTCCAGCATTTCAAGGCCCACACGGCCAGGCTGGGACTCTACTATAAATGAGACCTTAATCCTGTCAATTTTACAGCTACTGAAAGGTTTATGTCATTACTTGGTGTGATAGCTCTGTAAAGAGGCAGGGAAACCAGTTTTCAGTGTATTGAATTCAGTTCTGAATATACTAAGAAACTGTGATTTTTTTTTGAAGACACCTGCAGCATATTCCAACATCATTTACAAATGTATGACTTGTGATGAGATTTGGTGTTCAAATACCTAAAGTGAGGCATGTCCTGAGCTGTTAGTAAGGAAAAGTTGGTACCGCTGAAGACTTCTGAGAAGTTCTCTTTGTTGGAGACAATCTCGGTTTCCCTAACACGTAAATTCATGTTTTTAATTTACTTGGCTCTTCCCAGATGTGTTTTGGAAATGGCAAGTTTGTAGAAAAATAGGTCTTCTACTAAATTCCCAGACAACTTTTAGTTTGAAGGCAAGCTCAGCTAAGATGAGAAGGCAACCAATCGCTGAAAGGTGAGGATAACAAAGACGAGGTTGAAAGTCATAATTAATTCACTGCAAATTTCCGGCTCATTTCATTATTCACGGAGGTGAAACATTTCCTCCCCAGAACTGTTTGTTCAGGTACTCTCATCCTAATACCCTATGAAATTCTGGGTTAACTCCTCAGATTGACACCATCTATATAACCATGGAAATCAACAGAAGGACATGCTTATTAGTGAGAAAATGAGACACTTTTCTTTGTGGAAGTAGGGCCATTTGGACTTTAATCACAAAATGAATCAGCCATGATGAGATCTTGAGTTTATGCGAACAGAGCGAATGTGCCAACATCACTCTGAGTGGAAAAAAATTAAAAAGAACAAGCACGAAGGTGCCGGTACATGTTTTGTATGCCAATGAATGAATAAAGTGGTGAATGAATTAAGAACAACAGTACTGTCATCCCACGATTATTAAATTTGCTGGTGCACTGGAAGGAGCAAAGTGGTTGCTTGTGTTTCTTCTTTTTCTTGGTAGTAGGTTAGCTTTAGGCTTGAACATGTCCGAAAGGAACTGGGTGCCCTGAAAGAGTCTGCCATCTACGCATTACTGCGTACAAAGAATATTCCAGATATTGGAAGGACAAAATGTGAATGGATCGGTCTCCCACCTCAAAGAACTTATGTGTCTTGCAACCATCAACACTGAGCGTCAGTTCAGTCTACCTAGTACCAGGGATGATATGGATTACTCAGTTACACTTAACAGTCCCTTTGCCTTCCTGGGAATAATGTTTAAGCTCAGTCTTCAAAAAATATATAAGAACTCTGCTTAAACATCAACACTTAAACAAGTACAGTTCACCAAATTTCTGCTTTTCAAAATGCTCAAGAGATTGAATTATAAATTGTGAAATATGAAATAGAGAGCAAAACAAAAGATCAATAGATTATAATTGTCCTACCAATTCTAATTAATACCATTACATGTTGTATAATCCGTTAGCCCTTTTCTCGGCTTCCAAGTTCACCAGGAAGTCTGCCTTACAAAGGAACTCATCAGCAATCACTCTGCTGTCCACTGAACTTCCAAGGAACCACTTGGAGCCTGGACCAGGTTTCTATTCTGAGCTACTGTGGTGCAGATCGTGGTCCCCGTGACACAGCACGCAGTGGGTCTTTAAATAGCACTGACTTTACTGTTCACGATAACCGTCATCTATCAAGTACACTACGAGTTAGGCTCTGGGGAGAGCTTAATTGTACGTCCTCTCTTCTTTAATAAGCACGAAACCCTATGAGAAAGGTGGTATTCTTTTTCCATTTTATAAATAAGAAAACTCTAAGAAAAGTTAAGTGACTTGTCCAAAATTCAGAGCTAGTAAGTAGCAGGGCCCGTGTCCAACCCTATTCTAATCCCAAAGTCCTGTAGAAATTCTACCTTCATTAAATAGAATTAGAAATAGACACTCTCTATAAAGATCAAAATATATTCTACGTTTTTATTTTTTATTATTTATTGAGATTTGTTTGTTTATACCTCTGCTACCTCTACTATCAGGGCAGACCTTACTATCCTTAGAATTCAAGGTCCACTTTGCAATAAAAATATAATGGCAATGAAAACAGAAAGCTAAATGCAAGACAGCTGGTCGGAGGCACAAGCACGACTGAGGCCGCAGTGGCCTTTGGTGGCCTCCTCCGACCTGCTGGAGCAGCCCTGACCAGAGCCGGCACCCAGGGGCTGGGAAACACACCACGAGGGCTACTAGACTGGAACTCTAGCCTCCTGACAACGCTGTCCCCATAAAACTTCACAAAAGAAAAAAACCTCTGCACTCAAAAGGGTCCATTTTAAGGGCTACTTTTATTATTAAAGTATCCATTTCTGCCTGCTTCGTCAGTCTTGTTTACTTTCAAGCATTCATCTGTGGCATTTCATTATACAAATAATGTGGTTCCCTTTTTTAAAAAAAATTGAATACAAAAATTATAGCAAATGATGAAAAGAGAAACAGTCATCCATCATCGCATCAGTTACTACAATCACCGTTTGGCTTTTACCTACAGATTTTGTTGTTAATCACTGTAATCATACTGCGAATATAATTTAACATCTTATAAGTGGCAGAGCATTTTCATGAGAATTTTCCCATATTCCTTCTAGGCAGTGATTTGAAAGACTTTAGTGGCAGCCTGCTTGAACCTACAATACTAATCATCGCTGAATCATTTCCCCCCAAACTGGACATAAGGATGTTTCCAATTTACTGCTATTATAAGTAAACCGGCAATGGACAAGTGACTGCAAAAAGCTTCCATAGTTCGGATTGCTTCGTACGGGCTGATTCCCAGAGGCTGGATCAGATGAAAGAATGACTCTCAAATCAAAATGAAGATGACCACGATAATGAGGAAATATTTCAGACACACACAAAAGTTCCAAGGATGCTGTAGTAAACACTCAGGCACTCATCGCCAGACTGAAACTGAATGGTGGGAATTCAAGACCCAGGAGCCAAAGACAACAAACATCAGGAACTTCATCACCAGTAGCTAAGCAGCTGCAATACTTCACTCCAAAAATCCTAGAAATGTACTGGTTAAATCAAAAGGCAACAAGAGGAGTCTCACCACCTCGTTTCCATTAGCACTTCTCTAGGTTTTCATTAGCACATACAGCAGGGTTTTGAAGGATCTGTGTTGGCTGCCTGCTTATGATTGAATTAGAATGATCTCAGTTTTAATGAAGCCCTTTCTACACATGTAAACTGGAAAAAAAAATATGACCTGTAGGAATTTGGAGAATGTTGTCATTAGCAAATGCCATGAGATGTGCTTATTTCAAATTAATCAATCTTTCAGAAACTACCACATGCCAAACATCACTTCCATTTTCAGTCTTCTCCCCTCTGGCAACTAGAGTTCCCAAGGGGTTGGTGAAATGTAGACACATGAGAACGAAAGCAGCCTTGTATCATGACGCTGAAAATAGGTAGAATATAGTCAGCACTGACAATAACAAAAATTACGTTTCTCCCCTGACTACACTAGAAGATAGAAAGAAGTATCACAAAAGGGCAAAAGCACAAATGAAAATTAAATTTCTGCTTAATTATCCTTTTCCAGAGAAAAAAATAAGCCCTTTATTTATTTATGTGCAAGGCAATATCATCTTTTAATAGCTGTGGGACACATTACTATTATCCTACTGCTTCTGGGCTGGAGAAATAGGATTAGTGGCCTCAGAGGAAGAGCTTAAACTGATTAGTCAAAGAGGCAGTCCTAGGGCAAATCAGCAGGAAAAAGGGACGGCCCAGGTCTTCTGGGGATAAACGTCTGGGAGAGTCAGACCTGGTCAGTCCAAGGCTGGTCCAGGACTTTAGACTGTGATTTATGTGGGGAAGAGTTTTTAATCTTCCATTTCAAAACAGGCTCCAAATGACAGAGGTCAGAGGTAGGTCAGCTCAAAACACAGCTTACATCTTACAAAGCAGTTTCAGGATGGCCACCATGCCTCTGTTCCCCCACTCAACCACCAGTGCTATTAAGCAACTACCACATGAGGCGCTGTGTGGACAGGGATGCAAGACCCAGAGCCCACCTGCAGGGATCAGACCTAACGTGACTGCCTGATCAGAACGTAATGACGGAGACCTGAGCGTCTCAGACTTGCGTCCTGGTGTGTGGGGTTGGCAGCTGTCTTTCAGATCACTGCCCCCACCCTCCTACATTTGCAAAAAATAAACAAAAAACCTGAAGTCCAGAGATGTGTGTGGACTAACTCTAGAACAAAATTTAGTAAGAGTGTATGTCTACAATCCCAGCCAAGAGCTCTTTCCACAAAACAGGCAACACAAATTTATTTTAAAGAACTTGGTACCCAAAACATCAGCAAATTTCAAAATGAGAAGTCTTCACAAAGTAATACAAGCGAAATAGTAATGAGCCTCTCTCTGACATTCTAACTCAGGACAATGGAAGGGCAACTCTAATTAAAAAACAAAAAAAAAAAGTTCCCAGCAACTGAGGATGCTTAGCGGCCTGAAGTGAGGTGCTAGCATCTGTTCCCAGGCTCTGGAAGCAGTCGCCCAGGGCCACAGAATGCAGAGCAGGCCACGGAAACCCAACACCTGAGTCCTTCATTTCCAAATACTATCCACCATCTTTCTGTTGGGGATTTTCTCCATGCTTTCCTAACTGAAGTCAGGAGGGAAAGAGACTCCCTTTCTGAATCAAACAAGCCAATCATATCTGCTGTGAAAAGGAGGGGACACCTGTCAAAGTTCAGCCGACAGCCCGAAGAGGAGGTTCCCAGGAGCAACTATAAAAATTAAAATAAAGATTATGACCCAACTGCATCATCAAACATGGTTAAGCTTCACCAAAATGTGCAGAAAAATCTGCCTGAACTACACTTAATGGGAAGGATTTCACATGCTAAACCTAGGACAGACCCCTGTAACCAGGAGAGTTTATTAGCTTGATGCCATCACAGCTACCCAACTGTTTAACAGTTCTCTTTAGAGCCGGGCATAAAAACAAAACTACCTTCGCTGCAACCACGTAAAGTTAGTTGACAATCAACAATGATCTTTGACAGACTACAATGTCTAACATGATATTAAAAACATTACTGAAGGGTCATATCTAAGAAATGTTTCTGAACCACGAAGTGGCTGGTAAAACTATGTAGCCTGAGAGAAAATTCAAGAACGTCCCTCACATACCATTCCCTACCACTTCCCTTCTCCCCAAACCCCTAAAACAACACAACTCAAAAAATTAATAAAAGAAAACCTCAAGATGTTCGTTTCTTCCCTGCCATTCTTCCCCTTTCCTTTCATCTGGAGCTGTCCACAGAAATTCTACCACTTCGACAGAATGACTGTTTCAATAATCCTGGGGCAGAGACGGTCTGGGCTGTCTGCACGACCCACGCCAGCTCTGAAAATTCCATCCCACGCACAGGATGGGTCTCCAGGCAGGCACTGAGTTTCCCTAAAGAGTCCGTGGAAAACAGTTGGGAGGAAAGGAAGGAAGGGGGTGTCAGACCCTGTGGCTTGCTGCGAGTACTGCAGCCCTGTCGACTCTTTCCAGCCTTTTCACAGATAGCTTCCAAATGCGGGGACCTTACTCCAGCCCTCTAAGCTACATTTACCCCCCAGACTCCTCCTCCACGCATCCGGCTGGGCTCCTGACCAGCCTCTCCCCCCCAAGAATTTAAACTGAGACTTGTATCTGTCTGCACTTGAACTTGGGGGCTGAACACTCAGGACCTGACCTGGCCATTTTAGAGCCTGTAAGCAGGGAAGTGGAGAAAGCCCAACTGTACCCTAAAGAAGAATGTAGCCAATCCAGGGAGGGAAGTGGGGTGAGCCACAGGCAGCCTCAGGCGGAAAGGTCCTTGGCTGCTGGTGCTGCCACAGCTGGGTTCCTAGACCCCTGGTAGCCGGCAGCATTTCCTGTCCTTGCCCCTGTAAAGGGCCCCGTGGATCCTTACATAAACTCTTTTATGGCTTACGCTGGTTTGAATAAGCATTCGGGGGGTTTTTTTTGTAACCAATCAGATGTACTAAAATGTTTAATCACTTAAAAGCTAACATCTACTGATTTATAATCCCAGTAGAACAATCTAGAAGACTTTCTTTAGCAGCAAATACTGAAATATTTGTATCCAATTTCAAAATATATTTTATAGGTTCCCTATTGCCCTTTCTAAAACACAGCCACATGCCTGGGAGGAAATTTAAGTAAGTATTAATACTCACTCCCCCTGTCCTAAAGGATGAGCTGTTAAAATATAAAGACCTTGGGTGGAAGGTTTTACTTTCAAGTCTTCAAATTTAGAGAGAGTCTCATAGACTTAAAACACAGACCAAAGGAATTGCTACAATGATGAAAAAGCTCACTCAAGGCTCAGAAGCAGGGGGCACCCAAACTGTGCTGTAGGTTAGGTAATAAATATGCAGCCTCCAGCCATCACAGCCCCTGTCCTGGTAAAGGGCATGCAGCCACAGTCAGAGGGAGAAATAAAATCAGAACAATGCTGACACTCCATGCTTGTCCTGGCCAGTGAACGTGGCTGTACTTATTGAAGCGTCCACCCATTCAACAGAGAGTCACTGCATATCCACCCCCACCTTGTACCAGGCTCAGTACCCTGTCGTGGGGAGTACAGACTCTGTCCACTCAGTTTCTTCCATCAGACATTTACACTTTAGTAAGAGAGAGAAAACAGAGACACAATTACAATGTGCTGTGGTCTATGATGAGGTGAGAAGAGAAGCCCAGTGTATCATAGGACTGCAGAGAAAGCAAGCAGTATGCAGCACCACACGTTGGGAGGGAGGGAGGCAGAACAAACAGGCCTCAGGACTCTATGAACTTGCCTATAGATTCTCACTTAACTGCAGTGACTACCAACGAACTGGCCCCAACGCAATTGCTCAGCCTTCCGAAAGTGGAAAAATAACAAAATTTTAAATATTTTTACTTTATTTCATTTTTTTCTATTTTAGCAAGGAGAGGACGAAATCATCAACCCTTCCCTGTCTCTTAAAGGTCCACTAACACCCACCCAAGGGAGCCCAGCTCCCTGCCTGGATGTGCCCTGGGCTGGACTGACCACTCCAGCGGCCACCCACGTGGCTCATTTGGCTTTGCCTCTCCTGAGCCCTTCCTTTCAGGTGAGAAACACATGTCACTTACTGAACATCTAAGATTATTTTTTTTCCAGCACCATTTCAACATGTGAAAAGCCAGTTACCAAAGAGAAATAAAAAGCACTGTTATCACAAATTTGTCCCCTTATTTGTAACTGGGCTGAGCTGAAAGCAGACTCCTGCCAGCACCTGAAAGGCCATAGCTCTGAGGACATTTGCTGGAGCTTTAGTTACAATATCTCTTTTCACTGCCCCTTAGGGGCTCACCCTCCCCCTCTCGTCCCCCCACACCCAGCTACCAGCTCCTAGGGTGGACTTTTTTTTTAACCTCAGTAACTAAAGAACCTGATAGGGCCATGTGATAAGGGAACGGTGGCCTAAAAACCCTAAGTTTCCAGTTCCAGCAGCTATGGCTCACTTTTCATGTTTCACACACAGAAGACATTAACGAAGGCCCTAAAAATAAAAGACACTGGAGGCAGCCAAAGAGATACCTAACACTCAATCAAAGCTGTACAAGTGAGGAGAGCACTAGCAGTTTTTGGGAAGCAGGCCAAATGTTTTTCTACTGGAGAATGAATTTAGGGTTTGTGCGCAGTCAGCAGCCTAAAGAAGGTGCAAGAACACAGGAGCTGGACGACCGGGAGGCCCCGGAAAACCCTCTCTGCCCTGCCAAAGTCCACCACGTGGGCAAGCCCTTCGCGGCCAAACCAGTAGAAAAGGATGATTCATTTCTTCCATCCATCAGGCCTGGAGAAAAGGTGAACACAGGAGGAGAAAGGACACAAAGGATGTGATGACTTATTTGCAAACCTCTGCCCAGCCCTGTGGTCACTAAGGGCGGTCCATGTGGCAGGTTAGTGCAAGCCACTGGTTTGCCACCCTGTTCCTAAGGAGTATGCAACATGCCAAATGCATGGGTGCTTTGAGAACCCCAGCAGCTGCAGGAATGTTAACATTTCTCCTCTTTAAAATACAGATCTCGAGAGAAAACCCATACTGTCAAATTATCAATGGCTGGCAAAAATAAAATATTTGCGCTATACCTGCTGCTATAGGTAGAAAGTAATTTTTTTTTTGATTGGACAATTGTCCACTAACAGTTAACAGGGACTCTCCAGTTATGCACAGGAAGGGGTTCAAGTGTTCTCTACATGAGGGAGATCCGTGGAGAAGCAACAACCTCAGCTTTTCACATTTGTTCAGCCTCTGATGCAATTTGAATGCTTCATTAGAGAAATTACCATATTTTTCAGACTGTAAGACGCACTCCCCTCCCCGAATTTGGGAGGAAAATGGGCGTGAGTCTTATAGTCTGAATGTAGCTTACCTGGCTCACTACAGGATTTCTGCTTCAAAGGATGGTAAATATTTTACCACATTTTTTGCTTCAAAAATTTTTTTCCTATTTTCCTCCTCTAAAACCTAGGTGCATCTTATGGTCTGAAAAATATGGTACTTAAGCTCCTACTAACAGTTGCATTCCAAAAGAAAAAGGCTTTATGAAAATTCTCAGCCCAACCCTAGAGCCATTCTTAGTTAAATGATACATTAAAAGTTTGAACAAACTGTTTTGGAGACCTGTAATTTTAACTATATATAGTTTTATTGCTTTTCAACTAAGCTGCTGACTAAAGCTAAGAACAATTTACAGCTCCATGTTCTACATGTAGATGATTCATTTGTTCGATTATCGTAACTTCAGGCTGCCCACCTGCTCCGCTGCCCAACCTGCTCCTGGATCACGTGTCCAAGACCTGCCGATGTAGGCTGAGGGTATGCAAACCAACTTCAATGCACGCAGAAGCAAAGTAAGGTAGTGATACTGACTGCCTGGAATGCATTTCTCCAAGATAAACAGGAATTTTGAGTTGTGTATTATTTTGGACAATTGGTAGAATTTCAATTTGCTAAGAATGAATTTTAATGTGCTACACACAGAGAGTATACCTCTCAGCGTGATCGAAACTATTTTCCTGATACTGCTAAGTCATTATTTGTCCTCTTCCCTGGGTTGACATCTGCCCTAAAGGTAGGAAAGCAATGCTGGTAAGGCCACTGGTGACTCGGCAAGAACCAGGGTGGTGGCACCTTGCTGTGTGGCACGACATTCATCCCACCATGAAGCCCCAGGGTTTGGTTTTGTTTAGTGCCAGTTTCATGTTTAAGAACATCTTGATGGAAAAAAAAAAAAACATCTTGATGGTGTGTTAAAAATTATTAACTTCATGCTAATATTCTGGTGACACACTAAGTGCTCAGGCTGCATCCCTAGTAGATGCAGCTCTTTCCGTGGAAAACCACCATTATTTGAAGGCGCTACAAGCTATGCCTTTCCACACTAGGATATCTGGCACATAACTTTCTTGCAAACGAATGAAGTGAGGGCCTGTCACTTCATGGAAAATAACTGACAGTATTTATAGCCGATGATGACATTCAAGCTTTCAAGGGAAAAACAGAATCTTGGAAAACCTGAGCTTGATAGCTTCCTAGTGTTTTGTTTTGTTTTTTTTTTAAATAAGATTGATGCTGATCTTAACTGATTTTGACATTGTGTAATGAAATGTGTCAATGTTGAGAAGGCCCCCAGAACCCAATGATATCATGTTTCCCAATCAAAGAGAAGGCGGTCACACAGGCACGTGAAAAAGGCCCTCCAGGCAGACCAATGGGCACAGACGTGGTTTCATATGCTTTTGTCTTGGTTTCATATTCTAACTCAGCATTAAGATGCTCACCTGCCAGCTATCACTACCAAAGAAGAATGTCACCAGTCATCTGAAAATCCTGTTAAAATACTGTTCCCTTTTCTAGTTCCACAGCTGTGTTAGACATAAACTTCACCCAAAGACAGACTACAACCGAACAAAAGCGAAAGCAGCTGAAGACATCAGAGACATCAGACATCAGAGAAATGTCCAATACATAAAACACCACTACTCTAAATTTTTTTGTTTGAAAAATATCCTTTTTCATAAAATTATATAACATATATTAACATGTAAAAGGCTTAATTTTTATTTTGTTATAAAATATTTTTAATTTTTTAAATTTTTTTATTTTTATTCAGTTACAATTGTCTGCATTTTCTCCCCATCCTTCCACCCCACCCCAGCCAATCCCACCTCCCTCCCCCACTTCTACCCTCCCCCTTGATTTTGTCCTTGTGTCCTTTTTATAGTAGCTCCTGTAGACCTCTCTTCCCACTGTCCCCTCCCCACTCCCCCCTGGCTATTGTTAGATTGTTCTTAATGTCAATGTCTTTGGTCATATTTTGTTTCCTTTTTTCTTCTATTGATTACGTTCCAGTTAAAGGTGAGATCATATGGTATTTGTCCCTCACCGTCTGGCTTATTTCACTTAGCATAATGCTCTCCAGTTCCATCCATGCTGTTGCAAAGGGTATAAGCTCCTTCTTTCTCTCTGCTGCGTAGAATTCCATTGTGTAAATGTACCATAGTTTTTGGATCCACTCATTTGCTGATGGGCACTTAGGTTGCTTCCAGGACTTGGCTATTGTAAATTGTGCTGCTATGAACATTGGGGTGCATAGGTTCTTTTGGATTGGTGTTTTAGGGTTCTTAGGGTATAATCCCAGTAGTGGAATTGCTGGGTCAAAGGGCAGTTCCATTTTTAGTTTTCTGAGGAAATTCCATACTGTTTTCCACAGTGGCTGCGCCAGTCTGCATTCCCACCTTTTTAATAAGGTAAATTTTGGTATATAAAATCTGCATAAACAAAAGCTCTTTTAAGTAATGAATAACTTTTTAGAACACAGGGGTCCTAAGACTGAAAAGTTTAAGAACTATAGCCTTAATATAATTTATACTAAAAATTCAAAATATGAGTTTAGTTATTTCCAAATATAAAAATGGGTTTCTGGTATCATAGGGCATCAGTGATATGTCTAAAAAGCTTGACTTTTTAAAATATACTTTGTTATCTCGTAGGTTCTGTGGCTTTTATACTAAAACAAATCTTATCTTTTCCTGGCATTCATTCAGTGACCACTCACAGTGTACTCACTGAATACCTTCTATATAATGCTAAACACACAGCCACCTCTGCCCTCCCAGAGCGTACGGTCCAGTGGCATTCACCACCCATCTACTTACACATTCACTCAATAAAATTAACTAAGCGCCTGCTCTACGCCAGACACTAAGCTTGGCCATCTTCTCAGAATCCGGTGTTGATGTACTTCACCGCACTTCTCATCAGGGCTACCCATGCTTTCCAAATGCTCTCAATTTTTGCTCATTACCACATTTCTTTGCAGTTGAGAGTTGTTCACCCTATATCTGAAGGCTATTGCTGTATTCATTTTTGCCGTCCATAATTTCATGACAAACACAACAGTTTCGTGGTAAGAGGGAGAGATTTGTTGACAATCAGAAAGATGATAGCCCCCTTGGCCGGCCCTTGGCCGGCCCTAACACTCGCTTGCTCCCCCCTTCCAAGGTAAGGGCCTGGTCGCTGGCCACGAGGCGTGGGGAGAGCCAGCCTGCAGTACTTCAAGGGGGACCGAGGGACCACCTCTCAGGGCTGACAGAAACAGAGGCTGCCCCAAGACTGCACAGATTTCCTTATAAAATTAATTAGGCAAGCAATGGCATACATAAATACTACTCTGAACATCATTAAAGATTCCAGAGAAAACTGAAAGATAATTGGCCATTAGTTACACAGGCTGAACTTAAGTGACCGCTTCAGAAATTCAACCTCATAACGAGGTTTTTAATTTCATCACAACTTTAAAAAAACGCAACAGCATCACCATGTACATAAAAACGGGCTAGAAACTTGTGTGGGAAGTAAGGCTGGTCACACTGAAATAAATCTTGAATCTGTGGCATGGGATATGATAATTCTGTGAATCTGAGTAATTTTGCTATTGCCAAAGCAAGATAGGGCATATAAGTTGCTAAGAAAACCCAGCTATAGAGGATAAAAAAGGACATTTTGTTTATACAAGATAGAGGAAACAAATTAGAGAAATAAAAGGGGTAATCTTCTCCTCTGGGCATTACGTAAAAGAGGCTTGATCAGACGCCAGTGTGCTTCTTCATTCTTTCAGCAAAGATCTCAGTACAAAGCACTAGTTAAGATCCAAAGAACACGCATCGCTTCTGCCAACCACAGGTCTTGTCCAGAGAGTGGAAAACAGTGAGATTCAGGAGTCAGACTGCATTCAAATCTTACTTTTGCCACTTACTACCACCTACCACTTACTTGCATTTTCTATGCCTCAGTTTCCTCATCTGTAAAATGGGAATGCCACTACTAATCTCACAGGGATGTGCTAACCGTTGCTGTTTCTATTCTAAAGGCTAAGGGATGTACTAAAAAAATTAAAAATAAGTCAATAAATAAGTAATAAGCATAACAACTGCTAAAGAAATTTAGAGGTGGACAGATCACTGGTCTCGGGTGGTCAGGGAAGAACAGTTCACACTCCCTGTTACAAAGCTGAACAGGAAGTTCCCACTCATTGGTATTGTTTCTCATACATCATGAGCCCATGACAGGTATTTATTGAACGGTAACTGTGATGAAACATACTTAGTGGTTCCTCACCTTTCTTGAGTCATATGGCCCTCCCTGGGTCTAATTAAAGATATGGGAGAAACCACACCCCAGAAAATGCTGACAGTCATTAAAGTCTGAGAGGGATAGGCCCCAAAAAGTTCATTCACGGGCACTAGCTAAACACATGCAATGTTAGGCCCTGGTCAAGTTGGTTACAGCGAGGTCCCAAAATACTAAGGTTGTGGATTTGATCCGCAGTCAGGGCACATACAAGAATCAACCAATGAGTGTATAAATAAGTGGAACAACAAATTGATATTCCTCTCTGTCTCTCTCCCTGCCTCTCCCTATCTAAAATAAATAAATTTAACTAAATAAAGACATAATACAGTGTTACACACGATGATGCTATTATGAAATGAAACCCAAGGTTACTTGGCCCAGTGTCCCAAGTCAGGTGTACCAATATCAAGACTGTCACGCATCACACCTCATTCTGTGTACAGCACCACGATCCATCCTACTGGGCAAACTCAGAACCTAGGAGTCACTCTGGACACTTCCCCTCCCAGAACTAATCTTCCAATAGGTCTTGTCCGTGTCTCAAGCATGGACTCAAATTTCCACCTCCCCTGTCCAAGTCACTGTCCATCTTTGGTAAGACTGCTTCAGTAATATCGTAAGGGTCTGCTCTCACTCCCTCTGGTCTCCCTGGAGCCTGGTCTCTGCACAGCAGGCTGAATGAACTTCTAAAACTTGTCATATCAAAACCACCCCACACCCACTTAAAACAAAGAAAGGAAGCCATACCATTCTGAGTGGTACACACCCTGGAATGGATTGGGGGAGGGAGGGAGGAAAGCGATGCAGAAGAAAATTAAACATGGCAGGGAAGCAATGAATTATGTGTAAAAAAATAGCCATTCTCAGTTACTTCGGAAACTTAGGTCTGTATGTGTTACATATAACCCATGTGCAGTAGGGTAAGCAATATTCCCTCCCACTTCCCCTTTCTCTAGTTTTAGAAATTAAAAATATGAAAGAATAGTTATCCATATCTTTAACACCCAATATTATCTACTTTTAAGCTCTTGGCATTTTTACACATTTTTACTCTTAAATATTTGTTAAAGAATTTATACAATGCAGAGTAGAAACACAAATGCAAAAATAAATCAAATCAAACACCAACAGAGAAAATCATTAACATTAGGCAAAAACCACTCGAGGCATCTTTGCACATACATGGAAGGATGCATGGATGAAGCTATAGGTAGATATAGCTTTATGAAAACGGGAACTTATTCCACACGCTATTTCATTTTTGATATATTAAACTTCAATTTGCTGGCTTATAGCAAAATAAAATTTAAGATGAAGAAATAATTTAAAAAATGAAGAAACTGGAATCACTTTTTATTTTATTGTTGACACTATTACACATGTCCCTCATCCTCCCCCCCCTTTCACCCAGTCCCTGTGCCCCCCACCCCGGCCTTCACTACATTGTCTTCTGTGTCCCTGGGCTATCCTCTCTGCCTCCATACTTTTGTTCAGTTACAAAGCTAGAGACTAAAAAAAAAAAAAAAAAAAAAAAAAAAATTGTCATTTTCACACTCCGTCCTGTTCCCTTAATTCCCTGGCATTGGTTCTGCCTACATTTAAAGAGGTTCAGATGCTCAGCCTGCCTCCTACAGTATCTCCACCTGAGTTCCACACTTTGATTCACAGCTTGGAAGTAGATGGATTTCAGCACCCTCTTAAGTGCAGGGCCACACCGCTGCACTCTTAGTGTCTGTGTACAGTAGGTGCCCCAGAAACAGGAGCTGAATGGTAGAATTTATAACTGCCAAACAGTGTGAGAAGAGTTTATCTAGTAAATGACACATATGGTATCTGTGGCACACGTAAAAGGTAATTCAAAATCTTGAACTCCTTGTAGAAGAGCTATAAGAAAGGAATTCACTAAGAATATTTATCACAATTTTATAAGCTGCCTCCTGTTTGAGACTTCTTTAATAAATCTGCAATACACTGAAGGTGGCTTTTTTTTTATATAAATACTTAGGGCAACATGCAAAAAAAGATGTTTCTTCACATAAAAGAAAAACTAACATTCAGAAGATAACCAGGTCAAGCCCAATTTCAAATTCCAAGCTGCTATCGCGCTGTGCTAGGATTATACTGGCACGGACAAGTATCTAGTTAATTATTTGTGACTGATCACCATTTATAACTCGTGTCATCAAACAGTTCCTTAGTCATAACCACTCCTCAAAAATTCAAAGTCATAAGGTCATTTATAAAGTACTTTTGACCCTTTCAGACGTCTCTCAAAGGCCAAGATACTCAAAATGAACAGGCAGTCACATTGCAAGTCACCAGCACACACTTCTGAACAATGTCTCACTCGATTCTGTACCTCTAAAAGGAGACTTCACACTGAACAAAGATATTAATTTTTTAAATTACTTAATACCTATCAATTTGCATCTTAAAGATTAAATGCAGAAAAAGAAAAATGGCCATGATCAAAACTGAATTTGCAGAGCTTGCTTAAACTTACTGCCAGCAAACAGTGTCACAGTGAATTCACCAAGAGTCTTGCCATATGACTATGTCACAAAGTAGGAAGCTGGCAACCTTCTAGACACAGATGTCTGGGACCAGCAAAAAATAGATTCAACAAGGTGTCATGAGGTGATTTTTTTTTTAGTCTTTCCAAAAAAGAATAAAAAAAGAATTACAAAGATGCATACAAGTGAGTTTTCAGATCTGTAAGAATGTATCTATCCTTCTTGCAGGCATAAAGGGCATGAGGAGTCCCCTGCCTTCGTCTGACTCCTGCATAACTAGCCTCAAGCTTCCCTGACTCCTGGCGTTGGCCCTCTTACCAGGAACTCACTGTCAAGTTCCTCCTGGGCCCTACACGGCTGCAATTGGCTCCTTCTTAATTGCCAAATAATCTCAGCAGAATTATTGCTTCTGGCCTAACAGCGGTCACAGTTCCTTTATCAGTGATAAATAGGAGTGACTTTTAGATAAAGGATTTCTGCGATATCCAAATTCAGACAGGCTTTGCCTGCTGAAACCAGACACCACCACCTAATTATGACATTTTTCTTAGTTCTCCCTTAACATTTTAACTATCCTAACATTTATGCTCTGATTTTTCTCCCTGAATGTTTATGGTTTCCCTTCCTTAAAGAAACTAAGCAGCCACGGTTATACTCAGACCAAATTCATCTATAGGAAAAACAGCATTTGTATGTCAGAAACACCAAGTCTCTACGGACCCGTCTGCTACGAGAGCTTCTGGAACATTCACAACCTAAACCAAACTGAGGCCTCATTCTGACAAACTACATCTGACAATGCTGATACCAGCCAGGATCCCCCAGAGCCTGCCCAAGGTCAATTCACCTACCCCAGTTGAGTTCCCCGAGGCCTTGGTAATTGTTTTCCATTACTGAGATTATTCTCAAGCAAAAGTCCATTGCTATTGCCTGAACAATTGTCTGATACAAACATTTTATAGTGTACAGCTTGCTCTAAGGCTTAAATGTCCTTTTTATCTGTTCCCCCAGAGAGTTTAATGCAATACGTAAAGAAGATGAAGGTACGTGTATGTAACACAGAACTAATCCACACCATTTTACCCCCGCCCCCCAAAACGGTCCTCCTGTTAAGCCTGGAATTAATAAAGCACCCGGCAACGGTAAGGCTTACTTTAGCTCATGCTATCACAGTTACAGTTCAGACCTTTCACTTTCACCTCTGTTATAAAAGCATTTGAAAATCTGATTAAGTGTGCATTCATATCATAATTGGCAGATTTCAACATAGGCTCTTAACATTGGGTTATTTTGTTGCTTTGGGGGAACTTTCTAGTTTGACAACCTAAGTTAACGTCAGGCTATTTCCATAAAACATTTTTGTCCTTTTTGGTGGCCTTTAGAGGCAAGCTGCCACTCTGCTCAGCAACTGGAAGAAATCAGATAGGGTTTGGGGTTAATGCAGCAAAAGGAAACAGCTTCTATTTAAAGGTCTTTGGGGGAGAGAGAGAGTCAAAGAAAAACAACAGATTCTGGAGTTTACAGTTCTTTACAGTGCTCCAGAACGGCTGTCACATTTCTTTGTATCTGAGTTCCACTCAAGTAGTCATGACAAAACAATATTCAGTAGTTGAAATGAACAACAGAATAGAAACTAAGTTTCCTTCCCAGGAATGGTTCTTCAATAATTCTAGGAAAACTGTAGGAGTCATGTAAAAAAAAATTTAGCATAAGCTAAAATTAAAATTAAGTCAGCTTCAAAGTGGTTTGTAAAAGAAAAGAGAAGAAAAACCCTTAAGTTAATGAGAAGGATCTTAGTCCACGTGTAAGCTTAAGAAATTTGGGTTTTACAAAAGAATCCATTTCCCTTTTGAGCCACTAAGTTTTCAGAAGGCCTAATTTTAAAGGGAAGATGGATTACATACCAGGACAAACAAACAGCAGGGCCACAACGCCAGCTCACTGAGGCAGTGATGTATGAAGTGTATTCCTATAACATTCTGGAAGGTTATAATTCCAGATTTAAGTGTTGCAAGTCAGCTTCAAAATCCGGCCATTCCCTATTTTCCAGCTGATACTGTAGCAGCAACCATTTCGGTTGCGTCTATTCCACTTTGTTAGAGTTATCAGAAGCAAAATGATCATCTACCCCCAAACCCTGCCTACCTACTTCCCCTACACACACACACTCTCTCTTCAATAAATATCTAAGGAATGCCAGCAAGATGGATCAAAGCCTGTTTGAGCGTTGCAGCAATTAACATTGAATAAATAGAAAACTAAAACACAGCTACAGTAGGCAAGCCCAGGGTGGTGGCCGCAAACATGTCCTTTTCATTTCCTTCTATTACCTTGAGGATCAGGAAGCACATTTCCAAAAGCAGCAGTAATACAGCGGCCTGGTGAATTCTGTGGCTATCTAAGACAACCACTTTCACCATAAATAGTTTGTGTCAGTGTCTCTGAGAAACAGCTGTATGAAACCTCTGCCAGGAAGAACCAATTAAAATTGCAAAAACATCTTATTTGTCCATTCCACAAAATATGCTCCCCCGCTTCTTCCCACTGTAACCTCCTCAGAGCACTGTCAAAGCCCAGATGCAGCTGCAGAATCGTGGTTCATTTATATTTTAAAATTTTAGTCTATAAGGCAGCTTTGAACAACCACCCCAAGCCCCATATGTTTAAAATGCATGGGGGGCAATGCGATGTCCTTAGCATACCAAGTTTGCTTATTTAATAGTTGCATAATGAAAATACTCCTCGAAGTCAGAAAACCCAACATGAGGAGAATCTACGGCCCCAGCAGATGCCCCCAGTGCCAGCCTTCATTCATCGTCTCGTCTGGATGACAATTCAGTGAAGGGCCATTAGGGGCCTATGCTGACGCGCAGAGAGCACGGTTCACAGCCAAAGTAGGGTTGTGCACAGTAAGCTGAAACAGCCAGTTCTAAAAGCCTGGACTGAAATCTTCAGTTTGGAGCCAGGCAGAAAGGAAAAGCGACAAGTCTGGTGAGTGACCAAAGCAATCCAACGTTCTCTGGTGACTGCAACAGAGAGACCTGGCGGCCTCAGACGGTGCCCACTCCCTGCACAGGAGAAAGATGAAGGTGAGGCGAGGTTCCTCCAGAATGCCTTCCGAAGCCCCTGGGAAGAACGGGACGCCTTCCTGGAGGAATCCACGTGGTTAAAACTAACTCACCAAGAATAAGTGGGAATTTCAGGAAAAAAAAAAAGTCTACATTAAAAAAATATCTATACTGCTTTTACATTTTTGCAACAAGAGTTAAAAAACTGACTCTCAGATTCATGGGAAAGCACAAAAATGATTAATCATCACTGGCTAAAGCTTCAGCATTTAGGATTTCTTCAAGAATTACATTGAATCAAGCTCTTAACGCTCAAAGTCAAAGGTCAACGCCAACTCTTCTGGGATGCCTTTAACAAAAAGCACTGAGGTCTATTAGAAAAAGATTAAGTTTCATTATCCGTTTCCACCAGGTTTCAATCTTTGGGCCGCCACGAACAATAGCTCTTTCAGGGCAGGCAAGTTGCTTACACCTCACAGAGACTTGGTTTCCTCGTTTGTAACGTGGGAGAAACTTAGAATTTCAAGGACTGAGAGAACACGAAAGGGTGCTTGGTCAATGGCTTGTATTCCTGCCTCCACTCCCTCACCTGCCATCCTTCCCCAGCCCTTAGGCAACTCAGGGTCCCCTAGGGCCTCCCTGACCCCTAACTCTTCCCTTCCCTCGGCAATTTTGACTTCGACTTTGTAGAAGAAGTGAAAATAGTGATGGGCTCTAATTAAACAGATTCTCACAAATGACAAAGGAGTCATGTCCATCGGCAGTCACTCACTCCTAGGAAGAGGAAATACATGCAAACAGGCACATACTAAGCACAGATCGGAGCCTGAGGAGCACGGGCGGGAGGGACCAGCGGCTTCACACTGCAGAGTTCCAGTGCGCGGCCTCGCACAGGAACGCAGGCCCAGCCCCAGTGCACAGGTGCTCGCCTGAACTTGGCCTGTCCTCGCCCCACAGTGCGTACAATTCCAGGGGGTCTGGGAAGGACACTGGGGCTGTCCCCTCCTCTCACCTCTCTTCTAGAGGCAAGACTGCCACAGACTGCCACAGACTGCCATGAAAAATCACACGTAAAAGTTCAGAGGCTGTGGGGGCGGGGGGCAAATAGGCTGAAGATAGACAAATAATTAAAATATATGAATGGCAGAAGGGTAATAATTTACTACATGGGTACTTAAAAATTAACCAGGAAAAAAGTGAATAAGTCAATTGGGGGGTGGGGGCAGAGCAAAGGATAATGAGTAGCCAAATCCACACACACACACACACACACACACACACACGGCCAATCCTTTCTCTTTGGAAACATGGTTTCTCCATGTTTTGGGGGGCTCCATTCTACCACCTGGATACTTCCTATTATCCTCAAGTTGCAGACGCCTTCTCCATCTCTTACAGACTGGGTTACTTGCCAGTAATATTTGTTTCCGCGGCAGGCTGACTTCTCATTTGACAGCACCTTTCCATTTTACTATAATTGTTTAACTGCCCCTTCCACTAGACTGCAGGCACAGTAAGAAAAGCATAACATGCATCAGTCCTGTTCGACATTAATGGCTAGCACACCTGAAGGAGGACGTGGCACCTAGTAGGTACTCAAATTCATTCAACAAATAAAGCACTCCCTGTATCTCAGGCACCATTAATGAAAGTGAGGAAACTACTTAAAGTCACTAGTAATAAAATGGATACAAATTTTAAAAATGGTGACAAACCAGTGTTTGGCTTAATAGGCAATTTGTTTTTAATGATAATACATAGTGTCTGGAAAGATAAGATGAAATGAGCACTTGGTTGAAATACAATTTAATAACCCTTCAGACGGTAATGTGATGATACGGGATCAAGAGCCTTCGAAAGGTTCATTCCACGTAGCCTGTGATCTCAGTTCTCGGGATCTAACATAAGTAATTAGCTATAAAGAAAAAACTGGTACACAAGGATATTTATCACAGCATAGCTCAGGCTAGTGGAGCACTGCCAATGTATGACAGCAAAGAAAATGGTAAGAGATATTCTGTTGAATGCACTAGCGTACAAATTGTGTTTTCAAAGAATAGTTAATGATGTGGGAAATGGCAATTTTTTTAAATTGTGGTACCGTGCCCGTAACATACAAGTTACCGTTTTAACCACTTAGCGTTGGCAGTTCTGTGGCATTAAGCACATGCACATTGTTCTGCAACCACCGTCACCCCTTCTCCAGAACTCATCCCAAACTGAAACCACACACTAAACACTAACCCCCACTTCCCTCCCTGCAGGCCCTGGAAACCACCATTCCACTTCCTGCCTCTATGGGTTTGACTGCTCCAGTATCTCTTCAGTGAAATCCACAGTTTGTCCTTTTGTTACCGACTTATGTCACTTAGCATAATGTCTTCAAGGTCCATCCATGCTGTGGGGTGTCAGAATTTCGATCCTTTTAAGGCTGAGTAATATTCCGTGTATGTGCATATCACATTTCGTTTATCCATTCCTCCACCAACAGACACTTGGTTGCTTCAACGCCTTGTGGTTATATGGTGAATGACACAGCTATGCACACGAGTGTGCAAATATCTGTTCATCTCTCTGCTTTCAGTCCTTCAGGGTATATACCCAGAAGCGGGACTGTGATATAAATGGTGTTTCTATTTTCCATCTTTTGAGGGACCGCCATGTTGTTTCCCATGGTGGCCGCACCATTTCACATCCCCACCGGCAAGGCACCTGGGTTCCGACTCCTCCGCACCTTCGCCTTCACTTGTTTTCTGTTTTCTTAACAGCAGCCATCCTAACAGGTGTGAATGGTATGTCCTTGTGGTCTGGTTTTCCATTTCCCTGATGACTAGTGACGCTGAGCATCTTTTCATGTGCTTATTGGCTATCTGCACACCTTTGGAGAAGTATTTATCCAAGTCCACTGCCCGTTTTTTTCATTGGATTGTCACAATACATTAAAAGTGACAAAAGTAGGGTCTAAAAACAATTTAACATACAGAAAACTATGCATATATACATTAAAAGAGAGGGAGGAAGCATACCAAGATTAACAGATTACTTCTGGATAGGAAGATTATATATGACTTACTTCTTCTTTACACTTCATTTGCAATGTTTCTAAAAGGAACATCTACGACTAGTACAATCAGGAAGGAAGGGGGCTTTAAAACCTGAACTCAACCAGAGTCAAGGTTTCAATGAAGAGCATCACTGTGAAGAGTTCCTGAAGCTGGACTTCAGTAGGAGGAAAGACAACTTCTGCTCGTCCTGTCAGGGAGGGGACCAGGCACTGGAGGAGCCCCAGGACCTCTGGGGGACACTGACAGAGCACTTGCCGTGGCCAGCACCCAGTCCTGTCACCCTCCACTTATGTAATCCAGGCTCAGCCCACAAAACAGCACATGGCACAGGGCGATGGGACCTCTTCTCTCTCCTCGTAGAACTTGAAAGCGAGATCAAACCAGACGAAACTGTCAACAACTGACAAAGACATTATATCAAACACAACTGAATGGCCATACAAACAGGTGCCTCAGATCATATTAAGGCAGACCCCTCTAAAACTGACCATGATTCGGACGAGACCACTGGAGCCTTGAACACTCACCAGGAAACAGCTTAATAATTCACGCCCACACAAGACAGGTAAAAACTGAGGGTGGACTTTTAAGCATTTAGGGGAATCAATTTCCATTAACAATCACTCATCTTTGTTATAGTTTTTAGATTCTCTATTAGTCAGCCCTAGTATATTTTGAAGTTATTTATAATGTAGACCCCACTGATGTAGACTTCCCGCCCCCATGCCGGTGGCACTGGGCAAACTCTTGCCAGGCACAGCACACAGGTCAGAGGTACTGGCCCAGGCAGCTGACGGAAAACCTGATGGTTCATTTTACCTAAACAAAGGCTTCAGCCTCCTTAACAGCACCAGACTCAAATCACAAACAGATTCTTTAAGTACCAGGAACCTAATGTAGACCTCACAGAAAATGGAAGAATGGACCTACTTTGGATGACAGTCAACAGTCTTAGATGCTGATGTCCCTCTCCCTCCACCTCCCCCACCTCCCCCAACCTCACCAAACCCTACAGCAGAGGCTATGAAACTGCTTGAACGAATCAGATGCCCTGGGTGTGGCCAGAATTCACATGTTCTAGTCCAAGACATATTACACTTATACATCCTCTTGTGAATGGGCCAAAGTTTTCTTTTGCTCTAGTATATTCTGAACCAAAAACAATTGGTTTGCTTCCCCTGTATGCGAAAGAAAAATACTGATCAAATATTCAACGATAACAGGAAAAATAACTATAAAAGTGCTGTGACAAGACAGAGTATCCATGTTTTTACATTGCCTTTAAGACAGTTTCCCTCAAGGAAGGGCTACAGCAATCCATTGAGCAACCAAGAGATTACACAGGTGTCAGAAACTTCCTTTACAGGAATATATCACAGATGTGACAGAGATAATAGCACTCAACTACTCCCATCCTTCCCTGTATGTTCCACTTCTTCCCCTGCCCACACTGGACGGTCACATAGCGTGCTCTGACCAATGAGCTGTGGGTGGAAGTATCTTTCCCGAGCTGAGCAATACAAAGTCCCTGCATGATACTCTACCCTCTTTCTTTGGGAGCTTCTGAAGGAAGCAGCCTGATGTTCTAGATGCTAAAATCGCACAAACCTGTGGAGAAGAGTCCCCTCATCAGCTCACAGTGGATGTGCATGGAGAGGGAGAAGCAAACTTCTTTTGTGTCAAGCCACCGAGATTCGGGGACTAACGTGTTGCCAGAGATGACCAGTCTCCACTAACACAATGAGAGCGTTAACGATTAGTAAACACACGGCATGACGTCCACCACAACATGGGGGGCATAATTAAAAGTATGAGAGAGTCTTCAGAGGTTAAAGAGAGGGGAGATGCAAAGGGGTTCTATTGATACTTAAGCTCAGAAGAATGAACCAAGGCTAGGGAAAGGCTGGGGGACAGGAAGCATGGGATACGCACAGTCTTTCAACCCAAACTACCAAGACCAGGTTGTCAGAATACACAACTAAAACTGTAGCACACCCAACCCCCTTCCCCTGATAATCTCAGCCCAAGAAGCAGGGAGCTATGATTCTGAATTATTCTTTCTGACATGCCATCTCCACACATCACCCTAAAAGCACTTAATAAAACATCTTCGGGGCTGCCTCTATCAACAGCATCTTAGACATGCCCCTCGTTAGTTCACAGAACGGCTTCAAGGTTCCAGAATATGCAGCAGTTGCCAATACAGACAAAATTCTTAGGAACACAGAACAAAAATAAGTAGTCTAAGATTAGAAAGCAAGTAGAAGCAACCATGTGCCTTCTTCTTTCCTCCCAGGATCCCCACAAAGTCGGAGCCCATTAATCCTGCTACCACCAGCCTCACTCTCCCCCCACACAACCCAAAATCATTTTCTCCGTTGCCATTTTAAAGTCCACTGTAACTTACTTATAAAATTCTGTAATCTAGTTAATGCCAGAGCACATGACCCTCCAAATATCCCCTTTTCTGCAATCATCCTGAGACCCTTTTAACAAAATACTTGAAATTGGGGTTGAGTCTCTAATACTGTATTCTAGCTTAATAAAATCTCTTCCAAACACTGACAAATGTTTGCTTGCCCACTGATCCGTTTTATCTTTTCTGATAGGATGAGTAGGTACTGCAGCTGTCTAAAAAAAATAATCAAATGTCCCTTTACTGATGTATACAAATGTCCTGGCTGAATAAAGAAAGGCAAAGGGCTGTGGCTGGGGTTGATACCTCCCTGAGTCACATACAAATTAATTATCGGAGAACAGCTTATCTTTCCAGCTGTTCCTTCTGTATTAATACCCAAGAGACAGACAAAAGGTCGAACGAGATCAGCTCAGTAAAAACTGGGTGTTGAATGCATAAAAATTTTTAAAAACTCAAGTTTTTATCTTTTTCTTTCTAAAGAATGAAAGCAGGGTAACAATGCTTACCCTGATTGGTTGATAGAGACAGGCATTTCTAGGGAGCCATACCCTTAACAGCAATGCATGGGAAGCAAGAAGGATCCCAATAAACAACTGGGATGCATTTCATGGAGCGATCCTCATACTGTCCACGGCACTCTTGCTCAGACATTGTCCTATTTCCTTTACCCTCTGCCCCATGACAATAAAGCTCCAAACCCCGCCAGTTTCCAGACAGACAACACCTGTCTGGAAACCTCACCCTACCTACAGCAGCGGGTCCTCCTCTTCCCTCCACTTTCCTATGCCACAGCCTCTGGTTTTGTTCCTGCCTCATTGGCCCCCAGGCCCCACCCCTCTCTTTTTAAGGCTCATTCTTGCCGACACAGCCAATGAATGCCAGGATTCTACTATGCTGACGGCATTGGCCCTATCATCTTTCCACACTGTTCCCTCTTTCCCAGGCACGCTAATCCTTACCATTCATTCAACTCCACCTGTGAGCAGATGACTCTCTGGCCACCCCTCTCATCTCCAGTGACTGAATCCAGCTGGCATTCCCCCTCCCTCACTTCGGAGACCTCGAAGGTGCCTCTCATTCCACAGGTTCAAAGCCATGCGCTCTTCCCCAAAACCCAGCCTTCCTTCCGTTGGCTTACTACACAATAGTAATGGCACCACCCTTCTGCTCTCCGACCCGCCTCTTCCCTTCCACACACCTGCGGATTCCACCTCCTCAACAACCCCTGCATTTGTAAACATCTCTCTACCACCACTCCTTCCAGTTCAGGAACCAAATCTCTCACTAGATAGAGGACTGGCCTGCCAATAGCTGCCCCATTCACTCCTGCCCACTTCTAATTAGTTCTCCATACGACAACAGGCATGGTCCTTCCCAAGGAAATGCTGATCAGGCCACCCCCTCCTTCCTTAAAGCCTTTCCGTGGATTCCCATGGATAAAGGGCGAAATCTTTAACGTGGTCTAAGACCTTCCAAGTGGCCCCTGCCTTCCTCTCCAGCCCTTTCGCACCCAGCTCTAATCACTCCAGGAACAGGGCTGTTTTGGTCCTAGGACACACAGCACTGCCTCCTTTCCCGGCCTTTGCATTTGTACTGCTGGTTGCCCTGCCCAGGAGGCTTTTCCTTTCTTCTTCTGCTAGACAGCTCCTTTTCATCCTTCAGAGCTCATTCAAATGTTGTTTCCTTAGGAGAGAGTTTCCTGACCCCCCAGACTAAGTTAGGCCCCTTGTTATCCACGGCCAGAGGCCGGAGGCCCTTTCCTTTACGATTCCATAAGCGGCCTCTCCTTGTTTGCCCTCCTGATTACTGGATCAGTGGCCGGGTCCATTACTAGAGGGATAATACCATAAATAGTCTCAGTTGGGATTATTTATATCTCCCGCACTAGACACCATGCCTGGCAGATACAGCATTGTTAAAATATATATGTTGTATATTATATATAAACAGTCATCTAAAATTTTAGACCTTATTTTTTAAAATTCTCTTTCAAACCTGTCATATTAATATTCAAATAAAAGCTACGTGAAAAATTACAAAGATAGAGCTAAAGGGACAAATTGAACTAAAGAATTGAGCCATGATTGCAGTGCTGATTCTAAATATTTGGGAGCTATGGGAAGATGACACAAAAATATAGGATTATTTTTAAACTTTTAATTTGTCAAATAAATTATCAAATGTAGAATGAAGGGACCATCTGACATCACTTTCAGCAGAGCTCCCCTTTGTGAACTTTAAAACATCAAGATTGTACCAGCGCTGACACACTGGGGGCCCATCGAAACGGAACCCCACCCTGGCTCTGGTGAGCACAGCAGCGGAAAGTGCCCACAATGCATCTACCTCCCAACTCGGGTAAGTTCAGCGTGACGGATCCCAACGGCACAGAAGGACAGACAGAGCAGGCACATGCAAACGGACAACTACCAAGTTGTTTCCCAACCTTGGCCAAGGACAGAAGCGAACACTCCTAGAACATAAGATGTTAGGACTGAATTTATCTTTTATTAAATTATAAGCCCATTCCATGTGTCTCTGAAACCTCCCCAGTCTAATGTTTGCTAGGCTTAAACCACACTTGTTTTATAACGTCCCCATGGACTACCGGAATATAAACCAGGGAATTAAGGAGCATGTTCTTACAGATTTTCTGCATTTTATTGTGTGTGATGGGTAGAGCAGGCTGCCAGGGAGAGAAGACAACACCTGCATCCAAGTCATAAAAATGGGGAAATTACTTTCAAAAATATGCAAATCCATGAAGAATTTCCCCATCAAAAATGATATTTTAGGTGACATTTCACAAAAATCAACAAAATGAATCAATAATCAAGATCTATATTCCAATACTAACATAACCCAGTCACTGAGTTGTATGAGTCAGGCAATGACCTCTGACCTCACCCATAAAATAACTTGTCCTCATTTGCTTGTGAATATTAAATAAGATATGTATGTAAAGTGCTTAACACTGGACCATACACAAAGGACCTATTCAATAAGTGTTAGGTATTATTATTACTCCCAGCAACTAGCTCCGTGCTTGGCAGATAATATGTACTGAACATACAATTTTAAGTAGATGCTTGATAGCCAGCCATACATACCTGGAGGTCTTAGGGCCTTAACATTAACCATAAAACCTAAAACTTCAAACAAACTGCCAGGGAGAAAGGAGGAGAGGGATAGGAGACAGTAATGGAAATCACTTTAAAGGTCAAATTTGCACAAACAGGATTTGTGCATGCAGAAGCATGCGGTCTTATAAACTCCAAGTAATCCTGCGGCTCTATCTAGCTCAAAGGATTGTAAGCAAGCTTTCAAAAAAAAAAAGAAAAAAAAATCACAGTTACCCACCCTTCTGAGTTTTTTCTCCTCTCCCTTAACTCTGTTCTCAAACAATTTTAGGAACATTGCATCCTGGCTTGCCGCTTCCAACATAATTTCCTCTCCCATGCATTTCTGAATAGAGCAATCTGTACCCTCGCTATCATCAGCCATCGCTGGCCTCAGGGTACCATTATTTCAGCCTTCATTATGGTTCCTACAAGATCAAACACAAAGCTCTACTAGTATTTTATTTCCTCTCCAGATTGGGGGGGGGGGGGAAGAGGGACTGGAGAGTGATTGATTGGGTCACAGAGCTCTGTAAAACACCACGAAACCAAAACATGACTCAAATACCAGATTCCAACTGTAAGGAGGTCACATAAATTGGATAGTAAAAAACACTGGCTTGGACCCAGCAGAAGTCAGAGATATTTAACATTTTACATGTTGCTAGAAAAGAAAAACAACATCAAGACATGAACGCGGTTTGTTCTTCTCATCCTAAACCAACTCAATTCCTGGCTTACAGCCAATTCCCAGAAACGACACTTTGTTTTGCATGAAACTTTCAATATTTCAGGATAATATTTTTAGGGAAAAAATTTCAGTACAATTATTTTTCCAAGGTATTATGTTTCTATGGAAGAATTAAAAGAGAAGCGGAAATACATAAAAACTGAGAAACAAGGAGACTGAATGCTTCCAAGGATTTCCAACCCTCAGGAGATCCATGAGGAGGAGGGAACTTGCAAACCAGGCAGCCTAGGACTGACAGATAGATTTGGTCTTCCACGGCAATTCCAATCACGTGATATGCAATGGCCACTTGCAGTACTGAGTTGGGACGGATTCTGAAGCTGAAGAAGGACCATGATGACCGTAATTAGTGTTATCTGCCATAGCAACGGGCAAGAATGTCACATTTACCACCATTAACAGAGTCCAACTCCCCCATTATAAAGTGGACAGAGGCCTAAACTAAATTCAAACCAAGATTAGCTAATTTCTCCTCTAGTGCTTATTTGTCACATAGAAAGGTCTCTTCTGACTTTTTTTAAACACACTTATACATGTTGACTTTTTTTTAATAGAAGAACTCTTGAGTGTCTAAGTCATACTTATTTAGTTATACTTTAAACTCCCTGATAAAAGTGAGCAGGATCTCTAATTCTCAAGAACCACCCCCCGCCCCCCCCCCCCCTACATCAACAGCTGGAGTGTGGTTCTGTACACAGCGGGCCCAAGAGCTGCTTACCATCTGGCTTTTTCAAATAAGAACACACCAAACTCACCTCTCACATGCTTATTCTCTTTGCCCCTAGATATTCCAGGGAACAAAAGTAACTCTAAAGCCCAGTTTGGTCTTCTGTTGGAAATTAAAAGACCAAGAACAACAAAAAAAAATAGTACGTACAGGCATGTGGGTGAGGTTTAGACAACTGAATGACTATATTACAGTTCAATTAGCAATTCTTTCCACCACCCCCAACAGGCAGACACACAAAACACACACCTCTTGCTCACAGAAGTACTTACGAAAAACTAAAATTTACATAAAGGTATTACAAACACCACACATTTAGAAAGACCTCTGACAACCTGGTTTTCCACAAGCAGCATGCAGATGTTTCCATGGTACACTGCAAAATTGAGCATAAACAAGCTAAACTAGGCTAACTGTACTCAATTTGGCGTACTTTAATTAATGGAAAAACACTCCATTGGTGTCCTTTGCACATTGACATACATGTAACCAAAAATCATGTGAAGTTCTAAAGGCATCTTAAAAACTAACTGACTTAGACCTGGCTGGTGTGGCTCAGTGGATTGAGTACCAGCCTGCAAATCAAAGTGTTGCTGGTTCAGTTCCTGGTTAGGGCACATGCCTGGGTTACAGGCCAGGTTCCGAATAAGGGGTGTGCAAGAATCTTTTAAAAAAAATTAAAAACAGAAAAACTATCTGACCCAGACTGAATCGGAGTCCAATCAATCAAATCTCTTGATCCAGCTGCCAATCTGCAAAATCTACAGAGGAACATGGTGCACTGCACCACGAGCCTGTCATCAGCAAAATTCCATGGGACGCTCATGGGTCCTAAGGCCCAGGGCCGCCACCGTCCCCCACCCCTGTCAGACAGATAATAAGGAAAAGAAGGGATGGAGGATGAAGCTGCAGATTGCAAGACTCAAGGACATTTCCGATTATTTTTAAATGTCCAAGATTACACTGCAATATCCAAGCCTAACCACTTGGGAGATAAAGGAAATGCACATATTGATGAATCTAAAAATCACAACAGTGGTTACTCTGGAGGAAGAAACAAGGTAGATGGAGGACTTGGCCAAGTTCAACTACTTGACCTGGGTAGTGGTTACAGGAATTATTAGCTTTATAATAATTCATTAAACCATATATTTTATGTGGTTTTATACATGTTTTATTTTACAAGGAAAGGTTTTAAAAGTATCACCCAATTTTATTTCTTAAGGATGCTTTAAAGTTGAACTCTTCCACTACAGTAGCCACTTGCCACGTGTGATCACTGAACTTTAAACTTTAATTAAAAATAACATTCAGTTCCATATTTCAAGTGCTTAATAGACGGTGCTAGTGGATACATACTAGATAGTGCAGATTAAAGAACATTCCCATCATCGAACAAAATTCTATTGGACAGCAATTGTCTAAAAAATAAGCTGGCTTTCCAGGTCTTTGAAGCTCTGAATTCCTAACTCCTCTCCCCAGAAAAGACCAAGCATGAGACCCTTGACCTTCATAATAAGCTTCCATTCCTATTATCTTGCTTGTAAATAAGATCCCAACAATGAGAAGCAATATAAACTCTAGTGACAGCCACCCAGCAACCACAGTAACCACAAGGCTGACCCCACCCAGAACAGCATTACTCCAATGCAACTAACAGTAGGTTTTTTGTTTGTTTTTTTTTTTTTTAAAGGGATTGGACTGATTTTTCTCTTAATATTTTATTTATTTTCAGACAGAGGAGAAGGGAGGGAGAAAGAGAAGGAGAGAAACATCAATGTTTGGTTGCTTCTCTCATGCCCACACCAGAGAACCTAGCCCACAACCCCAGCATGTGCCCCGACTGGGAATTGAACCGGCGAACCTTTGGTTCACAGGTCAGTGCTTAATCCACTGAGCCACACCATCCAGGGCTGATTTATGATCAAGGAAAATATCTGATTGTTCAGATGCATGATCAGATATACTACACCCAGACAACTGGCAAAAACCTGTTATCTCTAAGACAAAGGTAAAATAACTAGATGTAAGGTGGGATCCTGGATAGAATCCTGAAACAGAAAATAGTCATCAGTGGAGAAACTGATGAAAATTCAAGTAAGGTTTGTAGTTTAGTGGATGATACTGTACCAATGTTAATTTCCTGTTCTTGATGATTTACCACTGGTTTTGATGACTATACTATGTCAACAGTGGCGGAAGCTAGGTAACAGATACATAGAAACTCCCTGTATCATTTTCAACTTTACTACATCTAAAAAAAGTTCAAATTAAAAGTTTGAAGGAAAGAAAGGATTTCTTCCAAAGGTTTAAGAGTGAGCTTGATGGAGGCAAAACTGTAGTGAGAGCCAAGGATGGCTTAGGCACTTGAGATTGAGATGTGGTTGGGGTAAGTTCCTGCTCCCCGCCCCAGAACCATCAGATTTTTCTGGAAAACGGAACTGAATTATTTGAAAAGAAAGGCTCTTATTCCAAGCAGGTAATAAGTTTCATACAGCAGGCACAACAGAACTATAAAGGTGACATGGGAAGTGATTATCCTTAGCACTTAAGTCCTATCAAGAAATTTTTTTAATTATTCGTACACATCAAATCAGCAGTGGTAATTTTTAGCTAGCATTTCTTTAATTTTGAGCATGGTCCAAAGACTCTTGGGGCAATAAATATGGTCCAGAGTATTGTGGGGAAATTCATCAAGGGGGGAAAGAAGCAGCCATCTTCTTGGGCTCATTTCCTGAAGCAACTTAGTAATCTAGGACATGAAGGAAAACGTCTCAAGAAACATTTCTAAGATATACATTGTATATGGGTTTAGAAAAAAATAAATATTGAAAGAGGTGTGCATAAATGTCCATGTTTGTTATCATTAGATAAATTTCTGTATTTGGCTGTACCACTGCCCAGAAATAATTTCAATTCTAAGAGTGGGGTTACTTATGCTACAAAAAGCAAAATTACCAAATAATAAACTCTACAGTTATATAGAGTCACCATTTGAATGAATCTTGTTTAGGAGGCTACTATACATATGTATGTTTGAAGATTAAACACTAATTTATCCATATATTTTCAGGTAATGTAGGACATGCAAAATCAGCTGTCATGTAATATCTCACTATAAGATAATTAGTAGACTAAGAACCACAAAGAGGTAGCCTGTTCCCAAGCAATCATGGTAAAAGAGTTAAAATTAGGCAAAAGTCAAAACATGACTTCAAATAGACTCATTTTCCTTGCCCATGAATTCTCTAATATCAATGCAAAGACTTAAGCATTTCTAATACAATGTTTTAAATGAGGTCTTTACATGTCATTTCCATACTGGTAATCTAGAAATGATCAAAGAAAAACTTATATAATGCTTACCCAGTAAAATTCCAACACTTAAAGCAAGATACACATTTACCTCTAAAACACACTGCCAGTTTTCAAAGAAAATAAAAAGAACCTTCTTTGTTTGCAGATTTCCTCGTGCTTTTTTTTTTTTTAAATAGAGATGATTGGATGAGCACCCATCCTCACTGGCAATAGCCCTTAAGATCCGAGACTATGAAGTGCAGGTAAGTACAGAGGTTTCTGAGCTACCAAGAAGCAGGAAAGGTATCAGTGGGCAGCGTCACTACCTGGATGTTGGGAGCCAGAGATTTAGGTGGTCCCAGTCTTGTGGGTGGGTTTACAGCAAGTCACTTAGTTCTTCTGGCCAGCTCCACAGCTGCAAACTCAAGGACCTCAGCTACACAGCCCCCAGAGTCCTTTCCTGCTTTAAGTCCTAACAGCATGGCTCTTCCCGAACCTGGGGCTCCAGAATTCAGCAGAAAGGTCAAGCAAAGCCAGTGCTCAAACGTATATGAATTCAGATGTTAACCTGCTTTTAAACACAAGCATATTTTTATCACTTACAAATATATATGTTAAGCAATATTAAAGCTGATATTTACCAAGAGAGCTATCATGGTGCTTTTTTTATTGACCAAAAGTTTTGTGCATCTGACAGGAATATATTCTACCACTTCAAATAAATAACTTTTTAAAAATCCTAAGAAAAAGCTTCCTCAGTTTCAGGCTGTTAAGACAAAATATACAGAATATCAAATATAACTTTGCATTAAAGGAACACATAGGAAAATCAGTTAAAAAACAGGCCAGAAGTTAATGATGCTCTTCAGAATTTTAAGACAAAACCTGGGCCTTCATTAATTCTCCACTGACCTGCAAGTCAGCCACAATGATCCTATCAAACTCACTAGCATGAATGCTTTATCTCTCCCAAGTTTAGTCTTTAAATTTAAAATGAATTGTGAAAAGCATTTTACACCTCTCGTTATCAAAGTAACTGAAGAATTTAATCAGCCCACAGCCTCCTCACCCATGAGTGATCCTACGCTCTCTAGTACTTTACCTCTTATCTTACTTATCCTTCAACAGCGTTTCATTAGATCCGTCTTAGAACACTAAGGTAAGTCGTAAGCATACCAACTATTCCAGCTCCCACCCAATAATTCATCTTTAAAGAAATACAATCTTGCAAATTAATTTGCACCCCAGGAACACAAATTTGGCTCAATACCAGCAGGTGCTATAGTGCAATTAAGCAACCACAAAGGAAAAATAAGGACAATACATCTCAGTCTTTATCCCTAACTTTGATTTTGGACCTAAAGAACAAATAAATGAATAACAACAATAAATAAATAAATAAATAAATAAATAAATAAATAAAATCAGTCCTGGGTGCTCTGAACTGTTTAAAATATATCACCCTGGCCAGTGTGGCTCGGTTGGAGCATCATCCCATACACTGAAAGGCTGCAACTTTGATGCCCAGTCAGGGCACATACCAAGGTTACAGGTTCAATCCCCAGTTGGGGCACATACGAGAAGGCAACCAATTGATATTTCTTTCTCTCTCTACCCCCTTCTCTAAAAGCAATGAGGGAAAAAAAAAAAAAGTCCTCCGGTAAGGATAAACAAATATAAATAAAAATAAAATAAATGATCATTTGATTTTTAAAGGCACACATGTGGTCTATAGAGAGATAAAATGAAATCAAAAAAGAATGATGAAGTTTTCCATGTTAATGAGTCACTCAGATCAAAGTAACTAATGTGAAACTAAGGCGACAAAAATCACTTTAGTGATCAAACCAACTCAGCATGTGAAAGAATTAGATTTACTCAAAAGAAGGTTTCAAAGTTATTATTAGGCGAATGACTCACACACGGTATTTTCTAACCCACCCATGAAATGGTAAACACCCTTACCCAATTTTTTATGATTACAACTGCATTTTAGAAGCATTTTTGTTTAGAATGTAAGAAAATACGATTTAAACTACTTTTTATTTGTAAATAGTATCAAATTGCAATATCTAAGGTTTTTTTTTTAATGAGTTATCTCCTGTTTTCATGTTTTAGGATAGTTACATAGGTAGATGCATAAATTCAATAGGAAAATAATATAAAGTCACTTACTGCCACTAAACTTCAAGACACGCGCAAATGGAAGCTAACGGAAGCATTTACAAGCGTGAGCCTAACTTCCTGAATCAATGAGAGTTTTATCAATTACAACAAACAGCACCACACATCATACTTTATTAGAAAACCTGAGGGAAGGAAAAAAACCAATGAAATTAACAGTAAAAGGGATTGGCTACTTTTGTGTACAGCTTCAGATACTAAAAATCTACCGCCATTAAACACACTTACTAAATCTGCCTCAAACCTGGTCTCAAAGCCATAAGACCACAGGCAAGCTACCCCTCTGGGTCCCAGTGTCTGCTTCCGCAGAGTGGGGACAGTAATGCCAGCTCCCAGAGTGGTGGCATATCGTTAAGTACATAATACTGCTACTAAGCCGACATGTGAAGTTTTATTTTGCAAACCTGAAATCAGATAAGAATCCATCCCACGCTCCAACCTGGGGTGCTGTGCGGCACCCTTCGCCATCCTTTACAAAGGTTTCTGGTTAGGGTTATACACATTCTCCTGAGTTTGGCCCCACAGAGAAGGAAGGAATAAATATTGATAATGAACCAGAAATTCAGATGGAATATGTCTGTATGCAGTTTTTCAAATAGAAAGTGCTAACTTTAAATACGCAAATGTTTTCTTCCTTTATCATTTCCCTTATTAATGAATATGAACATATCTAGTATAACTCAGTGTGTCTACCACCTCCACTCATACTTTCCACGCGGTAAGACTCTGGACTTCCAACGTGATGATGTAATCAACAGCAACAGCTTGGCAATAGAGGCCCTTGGTGCAGTGTCAAAGCAGCACACTTCCTAAAACAAGAAGTTCTTTTCCACGCTTTGATACAATAGATCTTTCATAGAGATACAAGCTTTAATCTCCTATGATTGCAAAATTTTTCTGTAAAGGAAGCATGACATACAAATACAAAGACACAAAAGGAAATAATATATTTGTATAGAAGAACCAATATATGGGGAATTGCATGAAGTACTCCCCGTGCATTTCTCCAATCTATCCTTCTGTTTGGGGGTTGGCACTGACATCTCAAACAGTCCCGCCTCCCTCCTGGCCTCCAGGGCTCCCTGAACGTACAAGTCATGTTCATCCCTCTCTTTTTGCTGTTGTTTTTTCTCACATTAGAACATCTTCCCACATCCCTCCAAAGGAAATTCTATGCATTCTACAGAGCCCAAATCAAAGCCACCTCCTAAGGAGCCCAGAAAATATCTTCCTCCTCCTCACCTGCTTCAACACTATCTCATTCAGATATAGTACAGCGAGTTGTTTCATTGAGGTTGTTTCCCTCCAAGCTCCCGATACCAGACTGTCCTGTGCCCTGCAGTGTCTGGCCCAACAGAGACACAACAGTGGTCCACACGTCTGGCCTCATGCCCACGACAGGGAGCAAGCACGTAAGAGTTACTGAGTTGAACAGCTCCTCATTCTTCCACACCTCCACAATCCAGTTAGTGCTGTAGTTTAAGTCTGACACAAGGGGAACCGCGAGGCAACAGAGAGAGCACTTGGGTGAACAGCATGGAGTCTGGACCTGTCCTGCCTGGGTTTGAATCCCAGCTCTGCCATTTTGAACTGTGTGAACTTGGGCAAGTTACTAAACTTCCCGGTGCCTCAGTGCCTGGTTCCTCATCTGTCAAATGGGGAACAGCAATACTGCTTACCCTTTTTAGAGTTGTGAGGATCAAACACGTTAATGAAAAGTGCTTAGAACAGTGTAGAAGAGTAAGCACACGGGTGGCTGTTAGTGTTTCAAGTACAGGGACTGATCGACGCCAGACTTTGTGCACCGCTGGCACGAGCTAGTGTACACACCCCTGCAGCAGTCACGGTCTCGGCGACAGGATGCGGTGGGAGGAGTTTGAGCATCTCTGAAAAAGAGCTTTGCTCTCAGAATTCAGCTGCTAATAGACTCTCCTCTTATCCCATTTCTCATACAGGTTTGTCCAAGCTGGAGGTAAACTTATAATGCCTTCACATGCTGTATTTCTACCTTCACTATTTATCTCCTGTCTACTGGAGTCACCCCAAATAATATGGATGGGGCTTGTATTTCCAAAATGCCAAAAGTAGAGATATTAAAGGAAAAAAATAGCAAGTAAGAGCATTAAAGATGAACTGCCCTCATGCTAATCTTACTTTGTGAACTCCCTTTTAAATAATTCTTATCTTGTGCTGACAACTAATCAAATCATTCCCCTCCATCCCATTTCTTGATAGAAATCTATTTCCAGAAGCCATCGTGCACTTTGTTTAGTTTAATAGAGGGGCTTCCGGTCAAGTTGGCAGCACAGGCAGACATGTCTCACCTCTTTCAACAACCACATCAGAATTAAAACTAAAATATAAAGCCATCAGAAATCAAGTTGAATGGAAGTCTGACAACTACAGAATTAAAGAAACCATATCTATCCACAGTGGTAGGAGGGGCAAAGACACGGAACAGACTGGTCCCTCACGTGTAGTGGAGAAAAATTCAGGAGGTATATCTCAGGAGTGAGGAGTCCCAGCCCCACACCAGGCCACCCAACCCAGGGTTTCCAATGCCAGGAAGATAAGTCCCCACAACTTCTGGCTACAAAAACCAGCGGGAATTGGTTGGTGAAAGAAAATTCTGGAGTCCCAAGCAGTTCCTCTTAAAGAACCCACACAGAGACTCACACTTAGATTCAGTCCATCTGAGCTCCAACACCGGGGTAGCAGCTTGAAAGGCACCAAAGGTATACAGGGAGAAACTGAAGTGTCTGGCATCAAGTTGAGCAGAGGCCATTGTCCCTTTTCTAAACCCCCTCCCCCCCATAGAGCCAGCAGGCTGGTGCCATATCTGAGACTCCATCAACCTAACTAACTCGATTTGACCTACCTTAGAGATCCCCAGAATCTCTGCCCCACCCTACTTACCGGCCCACTCAAGCTGCTTTTCCATATGAATGGATGGTCTTGGCTCATGCTTCACAACCTCCTAAATCCTATCAAACAAGCAACAGCTGGCCTCAGTGAGCCCCAGGCCAGTCACTAGCCGTAGTCAGCCTAGATTCACAGCTTGGCTTCACCTGGGAATCTCCAAGCCCAGCACAAATGCACAAATAGCGGCCATCTCGGATTGCTTTATAGCTAAGGCTGGGTAGCCCTAGGCAAAACACAGGTGGAGGTCAATGTTGGCCTGCACCACCTGGTAAACTCCAGGGCTAGACCCAGTGGACAGCTGCAGACCATGTCAGAGCACCACATGAAGTCCCTGACAGCTGATCCCACACAAAGGGTGGAGGTTTGTGGTCAGAGGTCAAAGCCATCCCTTGCAGCTGACTGGCCTGGATATATCCCTCCCGCTGATCTGCCAACAGCAACCAAGTCTCAACTACAAGAGGAGGGTGTACTCAGCCCACACAAAGGGTGCACAGCTCGAGTACCCAGCTTGAGTGATGGGGAAGCTGCACCACTGGACCCCACAAGACACTTACATTAGGCCACGCTACCAAAACACAAAGTAAAAGCGGCTCTACCTAATACATAGAAACAAACACAGGGAGGCTGCCAAATACGGGGAAACAAAGAAACATGGCCCAACTGAAAGAACAGATCAAAACTCCAGAAAAAGAGATTGCTTATCTCCATTTCATTTACCTATTAGATGCAGATTTCAAAACACTGGTTATGAGGATGCTCAAGAAACTTAGTAAGGACCTCAATAGCATAAAAAAGATCCAATCAGAAACAAAGGATACACTAATTGAAATAAGGAACAATTTACAGGGAAACAGAGTGGATAAAGCCGAGAATCAAATCAATTATATGAAAATAAGGGAGCAAAACACACACAACAAGAGGAATCCAAAAAAAAATGAAGATAGTATAAGCAGCCTCTGGGACGACTTCAAGAGGTCCAAAATTTGCATCATAGGGATGCCAGAAGAAGAGAAAGATCAAGAAAATAGAAATCTACTTGAAAAAACAGTGAAAGAAAATGTCCCTAATTTGGTGAAAGAAATAGACATGCAAGTCCAGGAAGCAGAGAGTCCCAAACAAAATGGATATAAAGAGGCCCACTCCAAGATACATAATTAAAATGCCAAAGGTTAAAGAGAGAATCTTAAAAGCAGCAAGAGAAAAGAAGTTAGTTACCTACAGGGGAGTTCCCATAAGACTATCAGCTGATTTCTCTAAAGAAACTTTGCAGGCTAGAAGGGATTGGCAAGAAGTATTCAAAGTCATAAAAAGCAGAGACCTACAGCCAAGATTGCTCTACCCAGCAAAGCTATCATTTAGAATTGAAGGACAGATAAAAAGCTTCCTGGACAAGGAAAAAAAAAACTAAAGGAGTTCATCATCACCAAACCATTATTATATGAAATGTTAAAGGTACTTAATGGCAAAAAGTACAACTGAATCTAAAAAACAAACTAAGCAAGCAAGAACAGAGACAGAATCATGGATACAGAGAGCATTTTGATGGTTACCAGATGGGAGGGGTGCAGGGGAATGGGTGAAGAGGTGAGGGGATTAAGAAGTACAAATAGGTAGTTACAGAATATCCATGGGGATGTAAAGTACAGTGCAGGAAACGGACTAGCCAAAGAACGTATGTGCATGACCCATGGACATGAACAAAGGTGGGGGAATTGCCTGAGGGAATGGGGGGTGCTGGGTGGAGGGGGCAAAGAAGAAAAAAAAAATCAGGGCAACTGGTAATAGCATAACCAATATTCAAAATGTCTTAAAAATTTAATAGAGGGTTTTCAATGTAGCCTTAGTAATTTCAATTAGATTTGACTGTTAATACTGTACCAATACTGAGATGCGTATGTGCCAAAGTCTAACATGAGGTTTCAAAGTGTGGTAGAAAACAAGACCTTAAATAAAGGGTATATCATGGAAATTCTGACTGTGAGGACAGTGAAGCCTTAATTCTCTGTCACCAAGAAACGGTTTATGTTTCCCTTAACGGCATCATTCTTTCCCCTCCGAACATAAATCCAGGCTTTGTACGTACCCAGAAAGTTTCCACTTGGCTCTGAAACATGTTTTCTGCAGAACTGTTAGAATATGAATCCATGCCCTGCACCCCCCCACGAGCCTGGTAAACTCTCCAGCACTCTCATTTTTAAAAGGGGGATAAGGCCCCAGGCTTCACAGGGTGCTTTCGGATGAAAGTGTGTAAGATGGGAAAGCTCCTGCAGGTCCATTTAGTTCATGTTAGTTTGTCATTTAGTTCCTATTAGTTTGTCTTTCCTTTCAGTTGCAAAAAATCTCTAAAGTGATTATAAGTCAGGTATAGCCCTTCTCCTTCGGCGTCCCTACTGCCACTCGCATCATTCCTCTCACGGCAAGGCACAGAAACCTTTCGGGCACAAGAAGTTTTAGGAATACCAGAATCAATCCAGTGAGCTACCACTCCCTCTGGAGCACGGCGCTCTGGTTTCAGCTATTAGCAATCCGACATAAGGGAAAACACACAAGCGACTATACCAGGTGCGTGTGCTGGAGCTGGTTTTAATCCCCCCCTTACCCAGGACATTTCCCCCTCCTGCTGTGGCCCGTGACATGCTTGTTTTGTTTGTGACAATAAAATTCATTTCTCTTTTTTTTTTGAACACTTTTTTATCTTCGCCCCATGACAATTTTTTTTCATTGCTTTGAGATAGAGAAGGGAGGGAGGGGCAGGGAGGGACAGAGAGAGACAGAGACATCGATGTGACGCAGAAACATCACCTGGCTGCCTCCTGCACACACCCCAACCAGGGATCAAACCTGCAGCTTAGGTGTGTGCTCTGACTGGGGACTGAGCCGGCACCTTTCAGTTTAAGGGACAATGCTTCAGCTGACTGAGCCACACTGGCCAGGGCCAATAAGATTCATTGCTGATGTCTGGGTTCATTTCCAAAGACAGAAGGATAGCGTGTGAAGCGGTTTATTCCTATTGTACTAATTTTGTAACTTTAGAATTAACACATAACTTATTACAGATACAATTAAATTACATATAACTTATTACAGATACAACTAAAATTGTCTCCATGTTTTAAATAAGTATGCTTAGCTTCACAAAGTACAATACTTTTTGTTAAGCCATCTAAAGATCTATCCCAGTCAACATACCCTTGGATTGTGAACTAAACTTAAAAAAACAGTAGGCAGCAGAAGTCACTGTGGTCCCTCTGGTTACAGACATTTACATCACATTTCTCCTAATATTTACATTGTGCCCTCCGACTGCCAGGAACTGCCTTAAACACCGGAGACAGAGAAATACACCTCAGTTCTTGGTGTCAAGGCCGTAAGAGGAGCAGACAAAAAATAAGAAATAAAAATGATATGAGGGGAGGGCGCTGTGGCGGGGAGGGCAGCCAGGGTGGCAGGAGGACGGAGGGGCCTGGGCCAAGCCTCGCGGGTGAGACGGGCATTATCTGGGCAAAGAGAGGGTGGGGAAAGAGCTGAAGAAAAAACACTTTCTGGGAAACTGCAACTCACTCAGAATGACTGGGAGGATGGGAAGTTCATTAGATGAGTCTGAAAAAGCAAGACAGCAGGATTTAAGAGACAGAATGTCCTGCTGAGGAGCCCGATTCCTCTGATAGAAAAGCTCTGAAATTAATGCTATTTTGAAATGGGAATACTGTGAAGGAGAATGAATGAATACTGTGAAGGAGAATGAATGAGCAAGCTAAGGGTTAATGTGCTTAAAAAATTAAATTGTAAAGCATCCGAAAGAGTGAAACACTCAGAGGGAAGGAAATCATTTCATCATAAAATTAAAGGAAACTTAAATGTCAGATTCATCCTCAAAAAAAAAAAGTTCACAGTTTCTACTGCCTAGTAGGAAGAATAACCACTCATCCGCCACAGCATCAGCTTCTGGTGGGGATGTGTGTGGCTAAACAAAAACACTTTCACTTAATGCACTCTGTAGGATTCCGAAAGCCATTAATCAGAAATCATTTCATGACAAGTATAGAGCACCAAACAGGAATACCCAGCACTCACTTTATCCAGGTGTCCTTATTTCTAACAAGTGTTAATGCATCTTTATGCGGGGGGGGGAACCTAGTGAAAACAAAAGCGGCTTTAGCTGCCCACCTCCGCTGCACTCTTCCATATTTTAGGTATTATTGACAATTTCATGTTCAAAGCTGAAATAACACTTTGATCTGATCTCAGGGCAAAAACGTCCCAGTTCCAAATTATACTTGCTCTTCCACGGGTCTATCTATTTGGAACTCTACAGATAACCTCAAGAGATTCATCTACGGTTCACATAGCTTCTAATGTGAGGCAATTAATGAAAAGGGGGGTGCCAAGCGGCTGACCCCAGTTTTGAAATTGAAGGATGGAAAATCCTGGCATCAGGTGGATACTAGACTTAGGGTATCACTTTGTAAATTACATAAATGTCTAACCACTATGCTGTACACCTCAAACAAATACAAAACAATGAATGTTAACTGTAATTGAAGGAAAAAAAAAAAAAGTCCTGGCATCAACTTTGAAAATCAGTGGCCTTTTGAAGTTTAGGGGTGGCCAACCCCATACACAGGAAGGACAAATACCTCACATTCTGCCCAACTCCATCCTCATCCCCCCTTTTTTTTAATATCTTTTATTGATTATGCTATTACAGTTGTCCCATTCCCCCCCTTTATTCCCCTCTGCCCCGCGTACCCCCTCCCACTCCTTCCCCCCCTTTAGTTTATGTCCATGGGTCATATATATATGGTGCCTGTTATGGAAAGGGGAGGAGCTTTAGGTGTTCTTGAGGGCAGGGCAACCCAAGTCGCTGTATGTGGAGGAGGGGTCTGAGAGGGAGCAATGGCACTTGCTCTGCTCTCAGCTGGATTTCAGTCACTTCCCCCGCTACCCACAATCAAATTGGGCCCTTCTGGTGCTGATTCCTGAGTAGGTGGGCTTGTGTACAGTCTAGGACCCCTGTGGGTCTCTCCTGTGATGCTGAGAGTTAATCCTGCTACCACCTCAACCCCCACAAGTATTTTCAATTAGAGGTTTCAGGCTTTATTTCCCCCCCCCCCCCCCCCCCCCCGCACTGGAGCCCTGGGTTGCAGGGTCTCTCATTCCCCAGTTGTTCCTCCCATTTTATCTGCATGTGAATATGGGACCGCCCTACTCCACAATTCCCTGTCTCACCAGGTCCTCCAGCTGCCACCTTGCCTGAGTCCTCTCTGCCCATCTCTGCCCCTCCTACAGGTCTGGATGAATGTTTCTTCATTATCTCCTTGGTTGTTGGACTTCATACAGTTCGATTTTCTGTCAGTTCTGGTTGTTTTTTGTTTTTAAATTTGTTGTCCTTCTTTGGGTTGTGGGAGGAGGCACAGTGTGTCTACCTACACCTCCATCTTGGCCGGAAGTCTCTCACACAGTGTACTCTTGATATAACAGTCAAAGAGTCTCTTGGGAGAAAGTATCTGAGACGGTGAGGATCCAGACGAGGAGGCTCAGCATGCTGTCTGCCAGCCCTGCACCAGCCCACCTGCCCGTGGCTGGGCCCAGAGTTGGCAACGGAGCCAGAGGACCCCCTTCTATCTTCTGACACCTGGTGTCCGCACTTGGCTCCCAGGCCCTGCCAACTGATGAGAATAACTAGACATCCTTTTCTGAAAAGCTGCCAACTAAATCCCCATTCTGTTAAAGGTCACCCTCCCTTAAATTGGCCTGGTTTTCTGGAATTCCTCAGCTTGTGCAGCCAAGGGAGACTCATTCTTTTTTCTCCCCTGAAACATCAAATTGTATTCTTACAGAAGGAATATAAAACACCACCCTGCTCAGCGAGCTGATGTAAATATGTAGCCCGAAGCAGGCCTTCAACATGGAATGTCATCAGCAGAGGCAAAGGGAAGCTGATTTTTAACCCTTAAATACTGAAAAATACAGAGTGTTAGGGAGAGACACAGGATAAATACAATATTTGGTATGTTCATAGCAGGGAAAGGGCTCAAGATTCAAAAGTGCTTCCCAGGGGCAGACTGAAAGCACACAAATGTAAATTAATCCTCTCCACAGGCAGACCCCCCCCTCACACATCCCCCTGTCCCTCTTCAGAGCCAACAGTCCCCTGCTGTTCAAGGTCATTGGCAGGCATTAATCCTGATGCTCTCTCTTTAGGGTGTCCTAATCAAACAGCCTCAGTGAGCAGTAATTTTCATTGGTGACCATTAAACAAAAGAGAAAGAACAGAAAAGGCAGGAAAAACAAGCCGAGGTGAACCAGAGGTAACAGACGGGGTGCCAGTTTGGCACGTCAACTAAGCAGGTCACACTTGGAGAGGCTGCTTCTATCACTGTAACTAGAGAAGCACGTGGGTCCTGCTGATGCTGAGGAGGAAAACAGTGAGCCGGCTCACCCCCTTTTCCAGCAGTGAAAGTAGCAGATCAGCCCGTCGGGGCTCCACTTCCCCCACAGGAAGAGAACCTTGGAGCCGCTCAGCGCACCCTCCTGCCCTGCGATCTGGGACGACTGCCTTTGGAAGCAGTGAGTACTGGACAGAAACCCCCGACTGGAGACAGACCTTCCCTGTTTGAATCTCAAGTTCGCCGATGACCAAGCCAGACAAGCCCATGTTCCTTTCTCCAAAAAAATAGAGGGGCAAGGACAGCTAGCCTCGCAGAGATGAAACAAGCATGGGGCCGATCAAGCCGAGCAACCACGTTATGCCAGAGAAAAATCAAAAGGCAAACTCGAGTCATGTCATTTCAAGGCTTATTTCAGATCTACAAAGGGAAAGCTTGTCTTCATCTCTAAAAATCTTAAGAAAAATGTTTCATAGCTTCTAGATCTAGCCTGAACCCTTCTTTCTTCTCCCCCATGTTTAAGGCCCTTGGTTTCACTATTTCAGACAGCAAATTCTCACAATGGATCCTCCTGTGTTCCCTGCCCTAGTAATATGTTTTCAAGCCCATCAATCCCTCTTCAGTATAAAGTTTCCTGCTTTCATTTATGTTGTATCTTGGAGAAGGGAAGACGTGGGAAATAAACTTACATGCTTTTTGTACATGTTTGTAAAACATAATGCTTTCTAAATGGCACAGATTACAAACCCGGTTTTAAGGACCAAAACTCATTTCAGTTTTCCAATCCTCACTAGACATTTACTAAGTGAAATGATGGCAAGTATTTTGGATTGAAAGCTATCTCACTGCATGAATGTGTGACTCACTTGGAGCATATGCACCTACAGACAGTATCTACTGAGCAAAGCAGCAGAACATACTAAGAGCTAGAAGATGCTGCCTCCATCAGGTGAGAACACGCTGATGGATTAGGAAGACGAAAAGCAGTCTCCACCTCCAGCTGCCCTGGTCAGAGTGTGTGTCACACCAAAGGCACAGATGAGAATGAGTTTTTCCCCCTGAATAAGAATGAGACTATCAAACAGAACCAAGAGGAAATGTTTAAAGTTAGAGAACATTGAAAAAACATTCTGAACTGGTCAGATGTTATAAAAATTAATTTCAAGCAGAGAAGCAAAATAGGACACACTGGGTAACTACTGTGCAATGAAAAGCCACTGTACTGAGCCGACAGATCGCTAAGTAAGTTACAAGATACAATGAATTGATTAGCATGCCTACTCGAAGTTAAATACAAATGATACATACTGAAATTGTGACAAGCAGATAGCATGTTACAAATAGACTTATACTTGAAATGGTTTCTGTGAATTAAAATCTGTAAATGCAGTAGGGGAATTTGTCAAAGACATCTGACTTTTAATTCTTCACCAAAGGAAAGAACAGTGCATAAAGGACCTAGTCACTGCTCTAATTTGTCTCATTTGTAAATCCTGCGTTCAAATAACAGGTATTGTGAGGCAATTCATGGAATAAATACAAATGGCTCAAACATGCCTGAAAACATGCTCAGCCTCGCCCAGGAGATGGAATGAGTTGGAGGGGACGGGGAGGAGCGGGGGATAGGGAAGGCACGTTTTCATCTACCAGAGCAAAAATGAAAAAGATTGATATTAGCCAATATTGGTAAGAGTGAAGGGAAAAGTGTATTTCTCATAGATTAATACTGAAAATGTAAATTGAAAACTATTTGGAGAGCAACTTAGCTGTACTCATCAAAATTTAAATGTATACACACTCTTTTAGGTATCTATTATAGGAATGCCTATACAGGTGTCCACGGATTTTATCAACAGTAGTATTTGCACTAGCAAGAGCATATAAACTATTCAAATACCCACCGATAGAGCAATGAGTGAATAAATAGCTATGGCCGCACATGCAAACACTAACTAGAAGGAGGGAGAACTGATGCTTTGACATAGACACCCATCACATACTGCTGAGCAAAAAAAATTAAGTTGCAAGATGATTAAAACTTTGATCTCTTTTTAAAAACACTAAGTATGTATGACTGAGTGAACAAATGGATGTCTTAGACGTTATCACTGAGGGTGGAAAAGGAGAAGGGTATACATTTTTATACAGTGTTCCCAATTTTGGCAACGATCATTTTTTTGTAATTTAGGTAGAAGGGAGTTACGCTGCGACTATTAACCTGCTAATTCCCTAAAAGTTCAATAGGTGCTCTGTGAGGAGAAACAATTCAGGTTCTCCCTTGTCGCCTAATAATGCAGCCACTCTGATTTTACCAACAAAATTTGCTCAGAAGAACAGGTCTGAAAGGGACCAATTTGATCCTGAGGTTCTTTATATGAAGAAAATCATAGTTCATAAAATAAAATACCACTGTGCACTCAATATTATTTAGAAAACTTAGTAAATACTTTTTCTCATAAGTTTCCATAGGTCTCCACCGAACACATTCCCAATGTGAACCACATTAGCCCAGAGTCACAAGTTTACATCTGTGAACAACCTAAGTCATCACGTGCGAGCACAGACCCAAACATGCCTCCAAAGTTGAGGTCTACAGCTTTCAGAAGTGGGAGGAATTACACCCTTGTCTTTGATAAAGATACTGGTGTGTGACACACCTTTCTCTTTATTCTCTTTTTTAAAGGAATATTCTTTGATCCCCCCACCCATGTAACTCTCAAAATGATTTATTCAATTGGGGTTTTAAGCAACATTGTAAAGGAAGGTAAAGTATTAATTGTACCATAAAATAGCTGCCTCTAAAATGTTTAGAAAATGTACAGGGTGGGGCAAAAAGTAGGTTTATAATTCTTCATATGGAAAATGCAATAAATAAGAATAAACTGGTTTGCGTATTCAAAACTGTAAACCTACTTTTTGCCCTATGCTGTATGTAAAAAACAGGTTCACAAATTTGCAGAAAATGTTAAAGGTAATCAACTTACTAGCATAACTGTAAAGTTACAAAAAGCACACACACTGTTTCTCTCTCCCTCTCATGCACTTAATATTAAACAGTGTTAGGATAATATTTTCCAGGCTAGGATGTACTTTCCACTTGCCCTATTAATAAACCTATGCCCAGATGGGAAATGTAACCAGAACTAAACAAACATAATATAGACAGTGAACAGGAGAGCCAGAAGGTAGGCTAACAAACCTGGGATGCCTTCACAAACTAGAAAATGCTTTAAAAAAAAAAAGTTTAAACAAACAGAATGGAAGTACAAAATGTTATATATTTGACATATGAAATGGAGAGGATAAAGTGTTATATATTTGACATATTACAAATCGGAGGAAGAGACTAATTGATTTCTTTCCGGATGAAATGGATAGTATCCTATGTTGTCACATATTTAAGCTGAGGAAAAAATGTGCCTCCTACTACAGCAAACAGTCATCATCAAATGATCTACACAACTTTAAAACACGTGAACTTTGTTCTGGATGACGATCACTAATCAAATAACAAACAGCTTCCGGTATAATTAATGTGTGGCCTAAAAGTAGGAGTCCAACTTAACACATGGGTAAGAGATGAACAAAAACCGGAGGAAGAACAAGAAAAGCCACACGACAGTAAAGTGATTCCATTTCTTTCCTGAACACCCACACAAAGACGGCAGTTTCTGACATGAATGTTCTTGGCAAAAGATAAAATTACAGGAAGATCTCTTTTTTTCAATGAGAAAAAGGCAGTTCTATATGTAGATTACTAGGCAATACCGCATGATTTTATTTTTAAGGCCCAAATTTAACTTACAGCCCTCATATTTTGAAAATATATAAGTAACTTTTTTGGATGACAAAGAAAAGAGGGCTGGAACTACAGTTCCTATGCAAAATGCTTACTTCATATGGTACTGGAAAGTAAAAATCGAACGTGGCAGCTTACCTTGGCACTGGAAGCCTTGTTTCCCAAACCCCCTGAAAAACAGAAATAAGAACAAAATATCTTAACATATTTTGTGTGGGATGTCATATTTTAAGCCAGTTATGTGACAAAGCATTTTACAGAGTTAAAGGTATGTACAAAAAACCCAGTGATTCGATAGGAAAAACACGCCTAAATAGGTCGGAGGACTCTATGAATCCAACCTGGAAAAGGCTGCCTGGGCTCGGAGGGCTCCCTGAGCTATTTCCATGTACCCAGATTCTCTCCAAAGCTTTACACTGTTATCAATACTTACATTTCAAGGCAAGAACATAATTGTACATTTAAACTAGTTGGCCGCAATATTCAAATAACATAAAGGACCTCATGGGGGGGGGGGGGACCTAAGTGGCTTAATTTGGTCTCTAAAGACCAGCTGAAAATTATTTTTTCTCCCTAAAGACAGTTAAAAAGTGGCTTCCTCATTTGTAATGAATTTGTTTAAAATATTTGTCTACAAATTGCCAAACAGCACCACTCTTAATATTAAATTTTGTCTTAAAGGAGCCAGATTTTATAAAGTATTCCTATTTTTGTATTTGAGATTATGATCTAATTATTACTGTGAAGATCATTTGAAACATACTGAGGCTATTTTGTTCTTGTAAGATACTTTAGAGAATTTGCTAAGTGGAGAACCTTGACATAGGTATTAAGTTGCCAACACTGTCCTAACTAGGATGAACTGCTTCAATTTTTTTCAGGTTATTAGTCACAATGTCTCGCTTTATGCAGCTTTTTACATTTACAAAGCACTTCACATATTTTTATCATTAACTTAGTCATTTCCACATCCCCATCCTAAAAAAAATCATACTTAAAACCCAAATACTTAAATTATCAGTGCTTTCATATTTAAATAAAACTCAAATCAAGGGCCCAGAGAAACAATGATGAAAGCACACTGAGAAATTGAAACCCCGGCTAGACCAGCCTGCTGGATATTTCCTGGAACTTCCGAGTGGCTGCTTTACAGTTAAGTGGAGAAATGCTGCAGGGGTTACTCAGGGAAGAGAAGACAGGGCAACCTTTATTTTCCACTTCACCTTATACCTGGTGACCGGACGCCCCACTTCAGTCCACCAGGGGCTAATCCTTCAGGGCAACTGATACTGGAAAGACATTTGCTACCCTGCGTGTGCGTGTTGCAGTCTCTTTTCTAACTTACCTACTTCCTGCAGGAGCCATCAGCAGTCTGACTGTCCCTTCTCATTGGATTTCACAGTTGACAGGGGAGGCTGAAGACCTCCCCTTAACTAAATGCAATGATCTTTTCCTTGGTGCTCCAAGAACTTATTTTAAATGGCCTTATCTACAATTACCTACTCCTTTGAGCTCAATCGCTTCATAGGCTGACTACACAACGGAAATCATTCATAGAGGTAGCTGTGCTTTTCGTAAGTGTAGTTTTGAGCAGATTTCTAAAAAGGAAAGGAAAAATGAAGCACCTTAGCACCACGTCTGTGGGACTCTCCCTTAGAGATGATGTTTCCCAGGTGTGATAGATGCAAATAAAGCCATCCATATAAAACTAAGCACCTTATTAGCACCACGTCTGTGGGACTCTCCCTTAGAGATGATACTCACCAGGTGTGATGGATTCAAATAAAACCACCCATAAGAGAAAAATTAAAAGTGGTTAGCACCACGTTTGTGGGATTCCCCCTTTGAGGTGTTTTTCCCCAGGAGGGATGGATTCACACAGCACCACCCATACTTCTCCCCAGGGCCCCAACAAGATAAATATGGCACACAGCCAGCTGGGGCCAGGGTGCACTCTGTGCCATGCAGGTGGCGGCTCTCCATCCATCCCTGTGAGGTGAGAGCTCAGGAACCCTAGCCACAGCTCTGAGTTGGGGACCTTGGGAAGGTATTCAGGCACAAAAGGTAGAAAAGGCAGGGTTTCTGGCAACCTGGGGCGGGGGGGGTGGGGAGGGAACTACAGCTCCTCTAACTGCATCACCTGGAGTTCCAGCTTTCTAAACTTTGGGGATTTGGGGGGGGAAAGGTGTCAGTGATCTTTCCAGAATCAGCTAATAAAGCCACAATTATATCACCAACAAAAAGCACAAACAGGGTGGGGGGAGATTGAAGAAGGTATAGGGAGGATAAATGGTGATGGGGTGGTCAACACAATATACAGGTGATGTGTCATAGACCTGTACACCTGAAACCTATGTAATTTTATTAACCAATATCACCCCAATAAATTCTATAAAAAAGAACAACATTTAAAAAGCACATGCAGTTTCACCTAGTTTTACAGGGTTCAAAGGCTCCTGAACCCCATCCATTTGTCAATTCCTCCCAGACACCCCAAGGTCCCCGAATTAAGAATAGCTGAGTTCATTGGAAATTACCTGAACTCTGACACCTTTAGTCCCTACAGTATTTTTCCTTAAATAAGGCCTCTGTCCTCGTCCACAGGGTTACAGATCTAATCTCGTGTTGACAGGGTCTATTTTAAATGACTCCCTCTGTCCTTCTGCCATTTGCCTGCTCCTTCCACAGCCCCCCCCCCCCCCCGCAAGCTTTCAACAGTTTGTTGCCTCTCTTCTCTTTGGGCTCACCCAGGAAAGTCCGAGTCTTTCCGTGCCCAGTAGACACAAGCTACAGTAGGCAGCAACCCAAGGTTCCAGCGGAGTCCACGCCCGCTGGGAAACAGAAAATACACGCCCCCGAATGCGCCCAGCCTGGCTCGCGAACACCTCGGACCGAGCGGCGCTGTCGCCGGCCGCCGCGGTTACTCCCGGGCGTGTTCCCCGGGAAACTCTGCCCTCTGGATTCTCCTTTCCACTGTACCCTTCGCTCACACCCAGCAAACGGCTGCTTCGCGGTTGGCGCGGCGGGCGGGCGCGCCCGGGGCAGCCGGGCTGCGAGACCCGTGGAGGGGATCGGTGTCACTCCCGCGCGCGGCCACCTCCCCCCTGCGGCGGGGGGTGTGTGGCCGGCCGGTGACTTCCCTAAGAGTCCTGCCCGCGCGTGTGGCAGTGGCCCGGGCGGCCGGGCGCGCGCGTGTCATTCCGAGCGAGAGTTTGCACTCCCGCCGGTTCTCCAAGTTCCCTGAGTGAGTCAGCCCCGGAGCGGACACGCCTGCAACCGGGGCTGGGTGAGCCAGCGAGGGTCCCGGGGCGACAGGGCCCCGGGCGAGGGACCGCCCGACCCCCCGGGGGCGCCGCGAGCGGGATCCCGGGCGGCGGTCCACGCGCCGCGCCCCGAGCGCACCTACCAGATGAAGTCGGTGCAGTGGCTGCAGAAGGTGGGCTGCTTGAAGAAGCGGGCGATGAATTTGTGGTCCTTCACCTCGTGCACGTTCTTCTGTCTCAGCGCCCCTTTGCGGGCGAAGCGGTTGGCCACGTCCTGAGGCGCCGTGGAGTCGTTGGCCGGGAAAACGTCAGCCATGGTCCCCCCCAACCACCTCTTGCCTCCGCCGGGGAGCAGCAGCCGGGGGGGCGGGGGCGGATCGGCGGGGCCGCGGGCGACCCCGGGCGGGGGGCGCGGGCCGGCGGCGGAGGGCGCCGCGCGGAGGGGCGGCGGCAGCCGGGGGAGCCGGAGCGGAGCGGGAGCCGGAGCCGGAGCCGCTCACTCGCTGGCTGGCACCACGCTCACTGACAGCCCGGCGCCCCGCGCTCGCGCTTCCTACTCTCGGGGGCAGAGGCGGCCCGGAGCGGCACCGCCCACCGCGCATGCCCGGAGTGCGGGAGCCGCGCGCGGGAGCGGGGGCGCGCGGGCGGGAGCGCGCGAGGCGGAGCGGCGCCGCGGGGACGCGCCTGCTGGAGGGGTCGGAGCCCCAGCGCGTTCCGAGCAGTCTGGAAACTGCGGGCGGCGGCGGCGGCCCGGGGAGAACGAGGCCGAATTTGGGAGCGTGGGCGGACGCTGGGCGGGGCGGGCCCGTTTTCCTCCCACGCCTTTTTCTTTTTCTCCCCTTTCCTCCTCCCTCCTCTGCTTCCGCTCCTCTCGCCTGGCCCGCTCTTCCCCCGTTTTCCTCCTCCCACTCCCACTCGCTCCCTCCAGCTCCTCTCTCCTCCTCGCTCCTCTTTTCTCCTCTCCACTGGGAGGTCTGCGCTGCCGGTCCCGGGACGGGGCTCCACGCTGCCTCCGCCTCCCGCCGCCTGGGCCGACCTGCCCCGACCAGCTCCCGCTTCGCGCACACGCACCGCAGCTGCCCCTTCCCTGTTTTAACAGCTTCTACCAATCTGAGGTTTCACCTGGCTAAACCACCCCACCTGTGTATGCCCTAAAATGCCCAACCCCCCAGACCTTCACGCTGTTTATACATGGATGGCAGGAGAAAAGGGAGGGATTTTAAATTTCACTCACAGTGGGATATAAAACTGAAATTCATAGACACGGACAACAGTACGGTGGTTACCAGAGGGAACGAGGTTGGATAGTAAAGGGTAAAAGGGGCCAACTGTGTGGTGACAGAAGATGATCTGACTTTGGGTGGTGGGCACACAATACAATATACAGATCATGGATCATAGAATTGTACACAAGAAACTCATATAACCTTGTTAACCAATGTCACACCGATAAATTTAATTTAAAAATAAAAAGTCATTGAAGGTTGACCCTTTCACCATCCTCCCATGGTCCTATATTTCAGCTGTGCCTTGTTACAGGCCTCTGATTAGGTCAGTTCAACCTAGCACGTAGGTTAGTTACAAAGGCCTTGTCTTTAGTTATTTATCCCCTTACTCATTGCCTGCCACAGTTATGATGTGGATCATCAGGCTTTCTTGATTTTACAAGTTCAGAACTTTAATTTAGAAATCGTTTGCATCTAAGCTAATTACTTCAATGCTGGCAGGTGCATTCAGTACTTTTGTAAATTACCAAAACTGCTTGTGAAAGGGTAGCTGGTATGCATATGCAAAGGACGAACCGGGGATGTGCCAACTAATCACTTGTTGAATATTTATTAGTTCTGCCTGGAGGATGCTCAAATGCATAAAGGAAAACAACCATCTCCCAGCATTTCGTTAGTGTTTCATTTCATAGTCAGATTCACTAGGTTCACAAATCACCTTCACGAGCCGAAGACGTCAAGAAAGAGAACGTGCCACCTCACACCTGTCAGAATCGCTATCATCAGAAAAATCAAGAAGGGTTGGCGAGGATGTGGAAAAAAGGGAACCCTCCTGCACTGTTGGTGGGATTGAAAGGTGGTGCGAACATTACCGGAATCAGTATGGAGGTTCCTCAAAAAATTAAAAGTAGAGCTGCCAATAGACCCAGCAATTGCACTTCTGAATATGCAAAGAAAACAAAAACACTGATCCAAAAAGACATATGTACCCTCTGTTCATTGCAACATTATTTACAATAGCCAGGATATGGAGGCAACCTGTGTCCATCAATAGATGAATGGATAAAGATGTGAGATATGCACACACACACACACTGGAATATTACTCAGCAATAAAAAAGAATGAAATCTTGCCATTTGTGACAACATGGATGGACCCACAGAGTTTTATGCTAAGTGAAATCATACAGAGAAAGACAAATACTTATGATTTCACTTATATGTGGAATCTTAAAGAAAAAATGAGTAGACAAACCAGAAACAAACCCTTAGATACAGAGAACAAGCTAATGGTTGCCAAAGGGGAGGGAGGTGGATGATGGGTAAAAAATAAAATAAAATGTCATTGACATCTATAAACACCGAAAGAACGGAAAGGAGAAAGAAAACACATTTTTTAGCCTTTCAAGAATTTTTTTTTTTTAAAAGAAAGCTTTTCTAAGATATATACCATCTTGGGCATTCACATAGACCAAGTCAGGTTACTATTTTTTTAAGATGGCCTACTTGAATGCTAACTGATAGGAATGGCTTTTGTATTTTAACAAGTGTAAGCTATTAACTGGCCATTCATAGGGCATGCAATTTGCTGGCCCTTGCCTAATCTCTTGAGCCAATGTAGTTGGTACTTAAAGAGACTGCACCTGCTTGAAATTCTATCCAGTCAGAAATTTCACCACTTATGGTGGCCTCCTCTAGTCCAAGGAGGTAAAAGAAAAAAAAAAAAAGGCAAGGAAAAGAATGGAAGGCAGAGCATATTGGGAAAGTAGATCAAATTCTCCACCAAACACCATGTGCATCTCAAGCCATGGTTGTTAATTGCCTAATAATCATAAATCAAAGACAGCACAGTAGAATGAAACACAGAATTCTTTCCTCGCAGCCATCTTTATCTAAACAGAAGTTTCACATATTCTATGAAAACGAGCTTCTTTCTACTTCCTGGAAGCCTTGATAAACAGTGGAGGAAGAATATGGAGGAGTTGGTGGGTGGGGTTTTTGATGGCGGAATCCCTGATAAACGTCCCGGGAAGATGAGCTAAGAACCAATGGACCTTGGCAGGAGACTGCCCGAGATGTGTGTACGGAGTGACTGATTGCAGCAGTGGGTAGACCAGATAGAGCAATATATCTTTTCTTTCAGGCTGTGGCTTTGCCTTCTTGCCTCATGTATTACTGTTGTTCCTTGTGGAGAGAACTAACTGGAAGTTTGTTGATTGATAGCTGGACTGAGCTTGAGTGGTCAATTGCCTGTAGCTTAGCTCAGTTGTAGGAGTGGGGAGGGGGATGCACCTGGAGCGGGGAATTATCCAGCAGTGTAACACTGCCCCTAGCAAGGACTGAGGGGAATGTGAGCCACAGTTGGCCCATGCCACCCACCTGAGAAACCCCCTTGGTGGCACTAAAGTGGAGGGGATTGCAGAAAGAACCACTGCAGAGGGAGTGGTGTACCATGGATAAGCGAACTTCTTCAAGTCTGTATTTCTCCATCTAAAAATGGAGAGATTCATAATTACCGTAGGGACTTCTTAAGAATTTAACCAGATGATGTATAAAAGAGTGTTTAGTAAATCCTAAAATCTTGTACAAATGCGAGGAGGAGGACGTTTGGTCCTCCTTTCCTTTGCCAAGTCTGCATTTGAGAAAAACTGAGTTGAGGACTCCCGTCTTCTAAGCCCATTCTTCCTCCAAAACAGTGACTATGAATTAGGAAGCAGGAGCTCACACATGGAGGGAGTATACAAATTTTACCTGCAAGTCCACATTGCAAACTTAGAACATCACCCACAACCCTCACTTTTCAATTGCTTTTTGGCAACGGTCCTAATGCCTGGATTCTCTGAAAATGCAAGTTGCGCAAAGACCCAAGCAACTCCCATTACTTTTCCTTCCCTCCAATGGGAGCAGGTACTTAAGAGTTATCTCATGGTGCTTTCCCAAACCTGGCTGGGGAGAAGAGTTGCCCATTCCCGATGAGTTCTGTTTCATCTATCCCCTACCTTCTCTCTTTCTCTCTAGACAATAAAACCTTGAAACAAAGCAAAACAACACCAAGAGGAAACTTTTGAGGTACTGTCTATGTTCATTATTTGTTGGTTTCACAGATATTCATATATCAAAACTCACTGAATTTTAGACTTCAAATATCTACAGTTTATTGTAAATCAATCATACCACAACAAAACTGTAACTTTTTAAAGCCACATAGCTAAATGCACTATTTATGGACAAGCTAGAAGGCTAGTTGAAGAACCAATTGGCCCTCCCATGGAGCGTTCAGCTGCCTTTCCCTTTGGAGGTGAGGGTGAGGATAAGCCCATTCTGTCCAGCAGGTGTGAGACCTAAGTTTTGTCCCATTCCCAAAACACTCACTGAGCTCCAACTCCACGGCAGGCACTCTGCTAGCCCCAGAAATACAAAGCGAAGAAGACCAGCTTCCTGCCCTCCAGGAGCTCAACTGCAAAGGAGAGAGGTTCAGATGTGGAGTGGGGTCTCATTTAAAGAAGCACAGCTAGGCAAAAGGAGGTAAGGTAAAGATAAAAGAATGTCATTTGTTTCTCATGTCCTTCAACGGGCATCAAACAAAATGCAAGTCATAACCTGAGATAAGACTCTTCAATCCTCCTTCCTTTCTTCTTTCGTCCCCTATCCCTAACATGCACTCTGACCTCCCACATTCTCAGGAGCACCTTAGAAACCTCCTTACCCTCCAGAAAATGTTTTCTCCTCTACCCACAGCTAGATCAGCTTTGAATCCCTCCCCTCCCATTAATATTATTTTTTGTACTCTGTTGTTTTACCAATTTTGACGAGACTGCTCCCTACCTCTCCATTTAGAAAAAGTCCTTCTGTACTCTTCCTATGATCTTGCCTGACAAAAAGTCTAGGAGCTGGTTTAAAGAGGATAAATTAGGGTGCAAGTGAGCATCAGGATAGCTGACAAAGGGAGAGTGCTGGCAATTACAGATTCTCGCCTATTGATTCAACAATGAATGCTAGGTCCTGGAATATTAATATATTGTACATTTGCTATGTATTGATACAGTGGTGAACCAAACAGACATAATCCCTGACTTGATGTAATTTACATTCTCTTGGGTGATTTGAGTGGGAGAGGGAAGTTTGTGGGCGCTTCCACCTAGCAAGATTGAACACATCACCTATGCTCACTTCTACTTTTATGATACCCATCATTTAATACACACTCAAAACTTTGATCTTGTCTCTGTTTGGATGCTTTATGCTGTACGTGGTAATGGAGTGAAAACAGCACACCTCCCCACAGCTGGTGGCGAGTGAAGACTCAAGCACTGCTTGGAGAAGCAGCTCAGAGGGTATGTCCAACAGGGTTTATACAGGCAAATCAGTAGGGTCGTGGAGTGCCAGCCTCCCCTTGGGTGGAGCTGTGGCACAAGCATCGTGCGGAGATGCCAGCCTGTTTCCTTTGAACGCGTACTTACTGTTTTCTGGCAAACTGTACAATCTGCCATTGTGTCTGTCACTGGCTTGGCCTTAGAACTGAAGTGGTGACACCTCCCAGCGCCTTGGAATCCATTCGAACATCATTCAGATGTCTATATAAGGTGTGGCTTTAACGGATAGGAAAAATAAACACATTTTATTAAGTGAATCGAATTGTGCATTTATTACACGCCCAGGCACTGTTACAGATATTGGAAATGAACAGTGAACCAAATTGTTTCAGTGGAAAGGTGTGGGGGTTGGTTTGGTGGGGGCTTAGGAGAGAAGGGAAGGAGAGAAACTGAGGTCAGAGATCACAGACCGCTGTTGCAAATAAGAGTGTTTAAAAAGGGGAAGGGAGTGGTCAGCGAGATCCAAATACATTTTTATGAGAAAAATAACATTGTGTTTGTATGGTAATGGCAATGACCCTGGAGAGGGACTAGAAATAGATATGTCAGATCGTTTTGGTGACTAAGTAGTAAGTTGATAGGTGATGGGGAAGAAAACCTTCTCCTCTCCCCATTTAGGTTCTATGAGTGGGGGGGGGGGTGCAAGTTAAATTGACCAAGAACAGATTAACAGGAAAAAAGAGCAATTTTTATTCCCATATATACAGAAAACACACAGAAAAATGTGACTCAAAAGGATAGTTAGAATTTGGGGCTTCTCCACCATCCAGATACGGGAAGGGAAGAGGGAGAAAGAGTACTTGGGTGAAAACGAAAGACTTGTAGGAAAGATGAAGGAGCCCTGAGGAGAACAAAGCGGAGATACCATCATTTGGGTGACAAGATCTCTTTATGTGATCTCAGGGACTTCTCTCCAGTGAGAAAGTTGTGAAACTCATCGGGAGAGGATTTATGACAGTTGAATTCTTTTGGAAGGCTCTGCTTTTTGGCAGACAGGGAATTCAGAGAAAAAGCCTCTGCCTGCAACTGCAGATTTTCAAATGATTTCAGTTCAAAATAATGTTTATGCCACAGTGGCATAGTCTATCTTTTGGAGTCTGTGACAGAGAGACTGTACTAAAAAGCCCAGCTCCACAGGCAGTCACGAGAAGAACCGCTCCCTGGGTCACCGGTCCAGACTGCAGTTCCTTGGGGAACGTCTGGCAACGGCCTTGGCCAGGTGAGACGGCCGGGTGGGATCAGCCCCTCAAGTTGCAGGTATGGTGCAAATGTCTTCTCTTCGATGGTAAGTGTTTAGTTTATTTTATCATCAGTACAGTTCATTCCAGATGTCCTGAGAATGAAACGTACAGATTGAAAGAGGGAAATCTAGAATGAACTGTACAGATCCTAAAATAAATCTCTTTTTTGATTCAATCTTTGCTGTGTTGTTTTCCATTTAAATCGATTTTTGAATTAAGTTCAGAAAGAAACTGCGTGTGCTGTGTTCCCGAGAATTCAGCGTATTAGGAGTTTCGACAGATTTACTTTGTGATTCTAAGTTACAATGAGCAACTGAGTGATGGATTTAGACTGTGATTTTGAGTTGAAATCTTACTGGCTTTGTGAGCAGTACTAAAACCCTTAAGAGAATTTTAAGATACACCAGTTTTGCAAGTTGAATATTTCAGACACAAAAAACTTACTGAAGTTTTAAGTCTTAACCAGGAGACCTTTGTTTGTCAGACAATTGACTGTTTCTTATTGTTTATTATTTTCCGCAAGCATTTCTGAAGTGATTTTTAAACAGAAGAATAAGATTTGTAACCTGAACTTAAAAGCTTCCAGGATAAGTATATTTGACAACCTGTAACTTTAGTAAATTAAACATGAATGTTAAAAATATGTCCTTCTGACTGTTTTTCTGGACAAACAAAAGAATAACAAGAGTCACCCTCAGGGACATAAAGACTCACACGGACAGTTTTGCGTGAAATTTCATCTTATACCCATGTTTATTTATTTAAAGTTGGTTTTTTTTTTTCCTGCCCTTTTAACAGGGATCCAGAAAACACTGAAAAGCCCAACTCTCACAGCGAGGGGACCATGAACACATACATTTCTAACAGGGCTTAACTTGTTTTTCTAAAAATATCAAACACATATCCAGAGTGAATTGGACTAAAAGATGTCAAATCTAGATTCATTACCTTGGGAACTGGCTGCTTCTCGAACAGACTGGGTGTCAGTTATTGAAAAATGGCTTGATCTAAAAAAGAAAAGTGTAGACAAATGAAGGTATAAGGTTGGAAAAAACAAATCTGGCCTACCAAATTGCTTCATCAGCTTAAAAAAATTGTAGTGGCATTTCAAAGGAGCGAATTAAGTGGATACAGAAAGCATACCGTCTCAGGAGAGCGTCTCTCCCACGAGGCCCATGCAGACAATGGTATTTCCCTGCTTTGGGGACCCATGCAACTTTGTGTTAAATTCATAAACATTGTCTCTAATAAATACCTTGAACTGATACTAGATAACTTAGCTCTCTATAACTGACAAACTGATGTAATAACTTACAGAGTTTAAGAAGAGAGAAATGACAATAAAAAAAGCGTTGGACATTTATAGCAGGCTCAGCTATGTCCCAGGAATTATTTCAAGCTCCTTCCAGGCAAGTGTTAACTCACATCATAAGAGGTAAATGTTAATATTATCCCCATTAAACCTATGACGAACAAAGGGACACTGAGATACACAAAAATGTGACACTGCATATCCAGGATCACACAACTGTTGCCAGCAGAGCTGGGATTTGAATCCTGGAAGCCTGGCCTATAGCCCATGCCCTAAACTGTTCACTAAATGGTCTGCCATCCATGGCTAATGTCATTGTCATTTTTCATGTCAACCCTATGCTTTGACAAGAGGAATTCTTCTAAGTTGGTCCTCTCAGGCATAGAGTCAGATTTTTTTTTCCAATTTAGGAGATTTTTGATGACAAACCAAAGCTGCTGCTGACAAATGTAAATATTGAAAGAGCAAGAAGCCGGTCTTCCATCTAGTGGTGTGAGAACGACTTGTGGCGACTGCACACGGAGCTTCTGTGGGCAGCTCAAAGAATGAACAAATAAGCAAAAGTAATATTTCAACACGACTATTCCAGGCACCGCCCATTTGCTAGTAGCTTTTTTCTCTATTTTGATAGAATGTTTAATGTAACTCAGAGCACTTAGGCTGGGCAAACATAATGTCGATGAACACACCCTCTAACACTGGATACTTTGTTACTCTAAAACTATATCCATTGTAACCCAGGAGCCTAAGCAGCAAAGAATCCTCAGCAAAAAACTAGAACCAGGCATAAGCTTTTGTGATTATGCACCTGGGGGATTCTCCTCTTATTTGCAGTAATTTAACTTATGGATAGAATATGATAAAGAGGGGAGGTGTTTTGGACACTGTCAAAGTTGAATAGCAACAAAAGGCATGCCTGGTCTGACCAGGGAGTAAGCGAAAGCAGCTCATTACACAAGAAATGCTACCATATCTTGGACTTCCCTTTTCAGCACAGATGCTCCCTGCCCTCCAGGGCTACATTGGAGGTGATGTGTCAAGGATGAAAATGTTTAGAACCAGGTTCAATCAAGAAGATTGCTGAAAAGCAAATGGAAGCTGCATTCTATTCAGGGAGAAGGGAAGCTAACCACCTCCCAGAAATGGGAAGTTCCTAGGGCTGAGAAAGAAGCCTCTGGCTTTATTTGCAGTGGGATGTGGAGCCAAACAGGCACTCTCGCTTCAGTGCAATTAGGGAATTAGAGTTTTGCTGTGAGCAGCACTGTGGGAGTGGCTGGGCTAGGGGAAGGAGGAGAGCCGAGGGAACCTGACAAACCTGGCTGTCGGTCTGAGCTCTTCCACTTCCTGGACAACTCTGGGGAAATCCCAGCCTCTCTGAGAGCACCTACCTCTCAGATAGTTCACCCACAGTCCTTGGTGTGCACTGAACATGCCAGCTCTCTTTTTCCACCCATGAGGATCACTTCGTCTTTTCTTGGTGGTGGTGTTATTCTGGTTTTCCTACTTTACATCAGAAGAGCCCTCTTACCCAGGGATGAGTCTTGGGGGCAGCCGGCCCTGTCTCCCTTCATGGAAAATGAAGGGGACCCCTGCTCCTTCTCCCTGACACCTGGAGGGCAAGTGTGTGAGCAGGTGTGGCCAAGAATGGGCTTTCATATCTACTTTGGGTTGCCTAAAAGTAGAGCCAGAGACAAGGGCTTGGGTGTGAGAGTTTATGCTGGAGGTGAGCCAGGGAGCAAGCCTGCAGGAGCGATGGTGGAGGAGGCGGCTCCAGGAAAGGGTGTGCTCCTGAGCTGCTTATGGCTCGGGTGCCGAGGCTCCATCCTGCTGGGGAACATCTGAGGAACAATATGGACTGAAGCTTACACTTGTCCACACAAAACCTTGTACTCACATGTTTACAGCAGTGCTGTTCACAATAGCGAAAAGATGGAAACAACCCAAGTGTCCATCAACAGGCTAGCGAATCAATACGATATGGTAGATGCATGCGACGGAAAATTATTTGGCCACAAAAAGGAAAAAAAAAGGAATGAAGCATGCTAGAATATGGATGAAAACGGAAAGCATGCTAAGTGAAAGAAGCCAGACACAAAACAGCACATGCTGTATGATTCCATCCATATGAGATGTGCAGAACAGGAAAATCAATAGAAATAAGTAGATTAGTGGTTGCCTAGGGAGCAGAGGATTGTGGGAATAGAGGTAAAGCTAACGTGTACTGGGTTTCTTTCTGAGCTGATGAAAACTGACTATAGGGATGGTTGCTCTTATCTGTGAATATACTAAAAAAGTCACTGAATTGTACACTTTCAAGGGGTGAATTGTAATATGATGTGGCAACTATCTCAGTAAAAGTCTGAACTGAAAAAGCCACTGAACTCTATACTTAAAAATCGCTAAGATGGTACAAATATTTAAAAAGTCAGTGGCTTACTATACAAATATGAAGAAGGGAAAGGAGAGATTATTCAAGGTGGCCATCCCCTGAGTCCTGTGGCCTGTCTGCTCAGCACCATGGCTGGGCTTCCTGCCGCCTCACTTTTCCTTTTCCAAGCCTCATTCTCCAGCCTTCCAGAAGAATCCATGAGCTCCCTGATATGCTCCGTTGCTTTTGTGCTCACAGTTGGCAGAGCACCCCACTGGCTGTTACCTGCCGCCCAGAATCCCAACGCAGACACATCTGGAATGGAATTAGCAAAGCAGAAATTTCTGAGCATGTTAGACAGCAGCCATCGATTAATGCAAATCCTAGGGCCAGACTTAATATAATGGACGTGACTGTTTTTAGGCAAGATTTAGCCTCTCTTAAACAGCAAAACTAAACAGGTCCAACTGGTGATTCAGGAAAAGTGTACTTTGGAAAGCGCCTGTCCTTGTGGGGGCAGGAGCGGAGGGGGGCCGTCCAGATGATGTAAGGGCTCTGACCTCAGGGCTGCTGCAGTCTCCCCTGGTTGGCAGATCCCTCCGCTTCAAATCTGCTGAGGGTGGTGAGGAGAGAAGGGAGCCAGCTCAGCCCCTTAAAACCAACTCTGCACTTCACAGCAGGAGCAGGAAGAATTAAGAGGAAAAAATAGGTCTTTGACTGGGGTTATTCTCTCCATTTCCCACTCGCTCCCATTTCTGGGGAGGAAACGCCAGCATGGCTTGTCCAAAGGCTCACTGCAGGGGGGCCTATGGAAATAATGAAATGGGAGCGGCTGGAAGGGAGCGTGGGAGGCAGAAATGACCAAAGGGAAGTGGCTGCTCCCTCTTAGTGTGCATGAGCATACCCCTCGCATGCAGTACCTTCAGGCCAGTGAGGGGAGGGGGGTAGGTGTTGCTGAGACCCTCCCACACCACCAGAGCAGCCATGCCTGAGAGTCAGGGATGATGTCTTGGCAGGGGCTTATCTGCAGCATCTTGGAAGCAAAGAACACCTTGATAGAAGGTGTTGACCGTGGACTAAGTCCTCATCCCCAGCCCAGCCCCACTTTTCTAAGGCCACAGAGGTAGGAGGATTTTATCACCAAAAGGACGAGGGTGAGACCCTCCAAAATCTCTCCGGATTGATTTTCTGCCAATCACTGGATAGGAGCCCAAAGCAACTGAAATTTGTTTTTGAGATACAAAGTAATGGGATCTTTGGTGCATCTGAATTGATACTCAGCACATAACTTTTTTACTTTTCAATTTCCTGTCTTCACTGTGGTCGGTAGTTGTACAGCCAAGTGCATAATTATTTTCACTGCAGAAGCAATCTCTGTGAGCCAAATCCATACAGCAAAGCTGTTGTATGTTTATCATCAAACGCAGCCCAGTCTAAACTTGACACGGGTCTAAAGCTGTGGACTCTCACTGCGTTGTCATCTCTTTCTGGCCGCTTGGCACCACTTGTTTGGTTCTTCAACCTACTCCCACCTCAGGTTAGGGCTGTGCTCTCTTTCTTGGCTCCCTGGGGACCTTCTGGGACCTCAGTACATGTCCCAACTCTCAGATCAAACTCCTCCGCACGTAGCTACTTGAAGTACTTGGGCATCAGAGGCAGCAGGAATTCCCAGCCCAGTGTTTCTCCAACCAGGTAATGCATCAGAATCATTGGAGGAACATGAAAAATCTACCCAGGTCCCGAACTGATGGTTTAGTGAGTCAGAGGCTCCAGGAATAGGGCCAGGAGCCTGTATATTTAATAGCTGTGCCAGGCAATTCTGAAGTACAGGCAGGTCTGAGAATTGTCGTCTCGGCCAGAGCTTCTCAAACTGCCCACTTCTAGCCATAGAAGAGAGCCAGCCAGGAGACCGTGGGAGGAGTTTGGGTCCAGCTGCCAATGAACAGCTTAAATGCCTTGAAAGCTGAAATGAGTTTTTGTCTTAAAACTCATTTATTCTGATTTCTTAAAGTGCCAGTTCTGACCTCTCTGCTCATTTTGATTTGATCTCAGTGTATATTAACATTACCAGAAATTACAAGCCCAAATTTCCCATCATCCATCCCATATAAATATGTCATTTCCCATGTTCTCATGAGAAGGTAGATATGGTGCTGGGAACTTCATTTAATTAAAGCTACCAGACCCTCACAAGCACGTGCACATTTTAGATGAAGAAACTGCAGCTCACAGAAATGACACAGCTAGTGAAGTGCAGAGCTGAATTGTTTTATGTTTAATTTTTTATTGTGCTAAAATACACATGAAACTTACCATTGTATCCGTTTTAAACTGTAGCACTCAGCGGCATTAAGTGCGTTCGCTATGCTGGGTGACCGTTAATGCTGTCCAGAACTCTTTCCTCATCCCCACAGCCAACTCTGCGCCTGTTAGATAGTAACGCTGCATCCTCTGCTCCCCAGCCCCCAGGAACTACTGTTCTGCATTTTGTTTCTATGAATCGGCCTATTCTAGGTACCTCATATAAGTGGAATCATGTAACATTTGTCCTTTTGTGTCTGGTTTATCTCCTTTAGCGTAATGTTGTCAAGGTTCATCCATGTTGTAGCATGCCAGACAGAGCTGTAATTCACATCCAGTTCTAACAGATTCCTAAGTCCATGCTCTTTTCACTTCCCATTTTGCCCCCCAAGTATTGGAAGGGCTGAGAGGTAGAAGAGGGATCACCTGCATTTTGTTTGGCCACAGAACATAGAAATAAGACCATCAGTGGAAGTTTCAGAGGGGCAAATTCCAACTGCAGAAGCTGGAAAAAAACCCAGCCCTTGTCATTGGAGCTGACCCAAAATTATATGGGGCCATCTTACTAGGTAATGAGTTACCTGTCACTGGAGGCGACCAAGCACAGGCTGGACAACCAAGTGCTGAAGGAGCTGATTGCTCACGGTCCCCAGGATTTTGGTTGGGAGAGGGGAGGGGTTGGAATAGAAATAACTCTTTTCAACTGCTACTCCTGAGATGATGTCAGAATCACCTGGAAATTAAAAAAAAAAATTCCTGGGTCTCCCTGCAGAGATTCTGATTGGTCGTATCAGGAGAGGATTCATGGGGTATGCTTTGGAAGAGCCTTGGGGGGCTGGGATGCACATCAGGGTTAAGAGCCGCCAGACTGGATGATAGCCCCGCCCTGACACCAGATCGCTTGGATTCAATTCCAAATCATTTATCAAAGGGACAAGGTGTGCACTTAAATGGGCTCTGAAGACTGTTAAAAGTTTCTGAGACACAGAGGTTCACGGTAGGCGGTTGTGTTTTGATAATGCTTCCAGCCCCGAAGAGACACATTAGAATGGAGAGTGCTCAAGCCCATTAACATCAGGAAGCATTGCCAGGTTTGGGGAAATAGTAATAAGAGTCATTTTTATATCTGCGGAAGAAACAGGGCCCAGCTCATGGTATTCTGGCCTTGCCCTCTAGCTGAATGTCTGCCCCACCCCCATCCCTGTCCCCGGCACATGCAAGTGGACTGGGAGTAGAAGGAGAGGAGAGACTCAACGGTGAGAAGCAAGCTAGAGGCAGCTGGTCCCACCCTGGGACCAACAAGCACGTGAATCACCCGGAGATCTTGTTAAAATGCAGATTCTCTTTCCATGCTGGGCATGGCCAAGGGACTGAAGAGTGTGCATTTCTAACAAGCTCCCAAGTGAATGACACACCTACAGCTGCTGGCGACATCCCCACTCAGAGGAGCACACATTGCGTAACAAGGGTGAGGGGGTTCAGAGGGCAGCCTCATGACCTTGGATGAGACACTTAACCTGAGAGTCTCCATTTCCGCCTGTGAGAAAGGGGGAAATGATGGCACTTATGTCACAGCACCGTGAGGATTACAGCAGATCAAGTGTGGAAGGCATTTCACACGGTGCCTGGTACGTCGTAAGAACAAGAGCCGTGCGCCAACATCAAATAGACTGACAAAAAAGGAGTTGCTCCTGGAGCCAGAGCTGGGAGGAGAGGCCCTGTGCCTTCTGGACCAGGAGCTGAGCTGGGCTCTGGGTGTGGCTGTCTCTTCTACTGCTCTTTCCCCACCCCACCCCACGTGTTAGCCCAGTCCTGGAAATTGCTGCTGCTTTATCATCTGCACTTTTTATGAGGCTTGTTCAGAAGGTGCTGGCCCAAACCTACACTGAGGAACCCCTCAAGTTTCCCTTGACTTTGGTGCTGCTGCATCTGCTCAGCGACCATGCGGTGATATGCTTTAGATCAGCCATCCCTAAATTGCTATCCTGTTGCTTTATTCCAACTACAGAGAAGCCGGTAATGAGTCCGGCCTGATGAGTGAGTCAGGTAGGAACATTCTTTTCATTTGCCGGTGGCACTCCATCGCCTACGCAGGCAAGACCCAGCGGGAGCTCTGAACTGCCACGATCTTGTTAGCAGCTGTGGCTTACCACAGGGGGGGTACTTGCTGCGTGTGGCAAGGGATGCCCGTGGGGCAGGACCCTCATGCAGGCCTGGTGACCTGTTCATTTTTCTGCCAGTTTCCTGGATTTTCTGTATACCTCTTTATTCTATTCTTCTGGACATTCAAGACTCTGACAGGTAAACTGCTAGCTCCTGTTTTATTTATAATTATCAAAGCCTGGTATCACTCCATGAGAAAAAAAAAATCCTGGTAAGGAATGTTTCAGGAAAGAAAATCTCTAATAAGTGGCCAATCTCACAGCAACAACAATGGCTTAGAAATCATCTGAAGTTTCTTCTAGAGCAGTCTCACGGGCCTCCTTTACTGTACCAGGACAAAGGATAAGCCAGCTCCTCCAGGGTTCTTAACTGATACTGCAGGAACCTTAATAGCTTACATCTGAGCTTCAGGCCTTTTCTTTGTAATTGTATCCAGGTCAGGACCTCAGTCTCTCCCGGCTGCTGCCTAGGCCTGGGTTCAATAAGGCATCCTTCAGCAATGAAAATGAGACAACAGGAAATTCAGGTTCAGGAGTCCAGGGCCAGCATGGTTTGAGGCAATCGTGGCCTTGAGGAGTGGAAAATTCTATATGGAAGGACTGCTCAGGTGAATTATAACTTGTCCCTTATAACTTCTCACTTTAACTGTTTCTTATGCAGATCTTTCTGAAGTTCCCTTTGCGCCGTTACAGGAAAAACGCAACCTATTTTCCAAGGCTAACCCATCATTAGGATACCTGTTATTATGGTGCCAAGTTCAAGAAGTGTTGAGGTGTCGATCCTTACACAAAATAGCTCCAGATTTTCAACTTTTTAAGAACTAACCTTTATTGCTTTTTCTGATTATAAAATGAGGGTTTTAAGGGGGTTTTTTTGTTCACTTTTGAATAGTTTTTACTCTTTCCTTCCAGATTATTCACCTGTCAGTTACTTCCTGCTCCCTTTAACGTGTGTGTAGCAACTCTCCTCCCATTCGTTATGCTTGATCTCTAGACTTAGGCTAGGAAACCACGAAGCCAAGCTTGTTACAATTGTGTATGCAGAGAGCGCTCAGGATAGACAAACACTCAGCTGGTCAATATCAGTGTTAGGACAGAACTTTCTAGTGGATAATGGAAGAAGCTTAGGCTATGGAATCAGACAGACCCAAGTATAAATTGCTTCTCTGACGCTTACCGGTATTGGGACCTTCAGCAAAGAACCTAATCATCCTCAGCTTCAGTTTCCTCAAAGTAAAATCAAAATAATAACACCTAACCTGCATGGCCATTGTAAGGGCTGAAAGAAATAAGATACGGCACACCCATCGCAGTTTGGCTCACGACGGTGCCTGGATGAACACTGGCCCCCTCTCCTCACGAGGTTGTGCAAGGAGAATGCCTCTAGGACTGTGGTTCAGAACTTGACCTTGCATTGGCATCTCTTGGAGCGCTTACAAAAATACAGATTACTAGGCCCCATCCCCAGAGCTTCTGATTCAGTACTAACAGGCTGGGGCCCAAGAATTTGCATTTTGAAGACACTTCCAGGTGTGCTGGTGGTGCTGATGCTGCTGGCCTGGGGCCCACACCCACCACTGAGAGTGAGTCCAGGAGATAGTCCTTGGTCCCAACCCTGCCACTCAGTTGTTGGGTGAACCTGGGCTTCACTGAACTTACCTGAGCCGTGATTTCCTAGCACTTAATAGGTCTTCATAAACCTTATTTTTTTCTTCTTTGAGGCAGTGTCCCTTCCTGTTTAGCTTAAGAACTTCCAGTGTCCCAAGGAACTACAGCGGCTAGATGATTTAGCCCCTGCAATTATGTACATTTCGTCTTAGATACTTTACGAAGAAGACGCCTGTCATTTGATCCGAGAGCAGCGATGGACTCTGTAATAGGTAGGAAATACTGGCCCTGTAGAGGTAACTTAGGAGATCAATTCCATTAACTTCCTACCTGTTTACCTTTTAGGGAAATGATGGATTGATTAAAAATGATTTCCCCCTGCTGACGAGAAAGCCTTTCACAGGTGAGTACATACCAATCAAAGAGTGTTTTCTCCATTGGGTGTACGTGGGCTGTGAGCTGTGGCTTGGAGGCAGCTATCTAAACTCACGCCTAAAAATACTACATATGAAGCCTCAGTCAGCTAGCTTAGGTGGCTTGAGCATCGTCCCGATACGCCAAGGTTGTGGGTTTGATCCTGGGTCAGGGCACACACGAGAATCAACCAATGGATGCATAAATAAGTGGAACAACAAGTCAGTGTTTCTCTCTCCCTTCTTCTTTCTCTCTAAAAACATCAATAAAATTTAAAACACTTTAAAAGTATATGTGCTCATAAACTGCAAAGCCGGTACAACTCTAATTGGATATATTCTGTTCAAATGACACGCTCTTCAGGAAAAGAAAGTCATGCATTTCTGCTGTGAAATTGGTTTGCTGGGGTTCTGCCAGATGGAAGCCTTATCATAGTAAATACTTCAACTGTAATTATTCATTTCTACTTGTTTGAAGAAATATTCTTATGTGACAAACATATGTATTCATACATTTCCCTATTGCAGTAACATGAACTAAATAAGTCACTTTCACACATAAATGCCACTCCAAAACTTACTGCTAACTTGTATTTTCTATACCGTTCACACATTTTCCATTCAGCTGGAGAAAATGTAGTGTTTTGGGTAATGGAATTTTGGAGTAAAAAAATGAGGATCTTTTTAGTGTTCTTTCAAAGGGGGGAAAAAAGCACAGGCTACCATCTGCTATTATTGATATATTGAAACATCTCTATCTATAGAAATTTGTTAAAGTACAACTGGTTTGCCAAATTCATCCACTGAATCTACATAACCAAAACGAGGCTTCAAATCTTTGCAGCTGTCTTCCTTCACCGCGGCATTCACATTCGGGTCCATTCCGCCATCTGGTGTTCATTGAAGGAAGCGTCCCCTGGGACAAGAATTATATGGTAGTGTTTATCTCCTACATTATTGGTGGCTGTAACATTGGTACAATCTCAGTGAAAGGCAGTTCCATAATCTCTGCCAAATTCCAAAAGAAGGCAATGTGAGGATATCTTTTAAAGTTTAAAATGCACATACCCTTGGTCTAGTGATTCCACTTTTATGAATTTATTCTGGATATATTTATACATGTGCACAAAGTAATGTGTCCAGAAGAATATTCCTAGTAGACTGCTCATAATAGTGGATGACAAGTGACAAGATAAATATCCATCACTGGCGTGCTGGTTAAATAAATTATGATACGCCACACTGTGGGTATACTATGCAGCTGTTTGGAAAAAAACGCAAGTCCTAATACCTAGAGATGCGGGATGATCGCCAAGCTGCATTGTTAAGTAAAATCAACACGATCTAACAGTGTGCATAATATACGGATACTGGTGTAAATAGAAGAACGTCGAATAGACAAATAGCATAGAATGTCCCTAGGATACCCAAGAAAGTGGTAACAGTGTCTAACTGTGAAGGAAAGAACCACGGTGGCCAGAGAGGAGAAGCTAATTTACCTTTCACAATCAACATTTTATAGTGTAGGAGTGATCTTTAACATGTGTATGTAGATTGTAATAACTGTACAAGTCAATATTCACGGGGAAGGAAGGAACATCTGAACTTCTTATATTTGGGAATTCCACAAGTATATCTTTCTATGTGAAAATTGACACGTACAATGGAGAAGAGAGTGATGCATACAGAGTCCCCTTTCCTCCCCTTTTACCTCTTCTTCCTTTTTCTGTCCACCTCCATCTAGGAGAGCAAATGGGGGTGGTTTGGAGCAGCACAGGGCTGAACCAGAGGGCCCAGATTGAACCAGAAGCCCACGGTGCTAATGTGAATGAAAACTTTGGGGAGCTTTGAAATCCTTCCATAGCAGTGTTCTCAATGGCAGTTGGTCAGGCTTGGGAAATTTGCCTTCTAGAAGGGTCTCTGTGACAATGGAAGCAGAGAGGATCTTGTCTGAAAACAAAACAGCCCCAGGTGGTTTCCATGAAGGTAATCACACTGGTATTCATGCCGGCCGTAGCGAGGGGATTCCAGGCATGCCAGTCTCAAGTACAGTACCTTGATGTGTTGAGTATTTTAAGCTGAAGGAATTTGACAAATGGCTTGTGTGGAGGGACTTCCTGACCTCCTCCTAGAGCAGATCATAAGACCCTCGTGTGAGAAGTGCCTTCCATGTATCCTGAGGACAAGAGCACCCCTGCCTCCGAGAGAGAAAGGACACCAGAGGAATCGGAAGAAACGGGACCTGCTGAGTCTCCCCTAGGAGGATACACTGACCTCACATCCTTTTTGTCCTGTTACATTTTCCCACGACGGCCCGCTTGTCACCAAACCTGGCTTTTCCACGTGCTCCTCAAGAACTGCCAAACTTAGATCTGACCAGCATAATACAAAGGAGCAACTGTGTCCAAGACTGGAGTTGTCCCTGTCTTTGAACACAGCCCAGTTCAATGGCATTTCAGCTGTGTTACTACTGGGGGTCAGACTACCCGTGTGGTCAGCAGAAGCATCTGGAACTTCTTTACGCTAAAAGCCCTTCATCCTCTACTTAATCAATGTAGGTACTGAGATTTACATCAATCTTGGGGCACTTATCCTGTGGTTTCTGGCTGATGTATGGAGATTTCTGTGATCAAGTCTGTCTGCATTTTCTCAGCTGGGCGACATCCGAACAGTTGTAGAAGGTTTGTTTTTTTTTATTTTTTTTCCCCCTATCCCTCATCTAATTTCTTTAAAATATTGAATAGAGTAGGACTGGGGACAGAATTCTGTAGTTTTCTTCCTGAAAGTTTTTCTAAATTATCAGCTTTTCAAATAAGAGACTGAGTAGATAGAGGAGTATATTGTTATATCTGTAGTGCAAGTATCTTGGTAAATAAATACAAAAATTTTGGAGGGTAGAAAATGAAGGGGGCATGCTGATTGAAGAAAACTAATATTAGAACATAGAAACAGAGGGAAGTCAAAAGTAGCCTCAATGGCTTAAATAGTCAGTTGGATTGACTTTCCCCCGACACACGGGAAGCCCCCTGGAAAGGTCCTTGATGTGTCTGTGCATGTCCATGTAGTGAGAGGCTCTACAATGTGTCTTCAAATCCGTCATCTTCTTGAAGGGTCCACAGAACTCAACATTGTTGGATGCTCGTACTCAAATTTAAAGGTTTAAATTTTTAAAAAGCAATAGATCACATTTATGGGAGATACATATATACCTCTTATTCTCTTAAAAACAGTGATCCATTCTCCAAGTTGCCCTTTACTTTCGTATCGGAGCTAATGAAACCACAGGGGGCTTGGTTGTTTCACACTATCTGTAGCTGCTGAGCAGAACGTTTCACAGGCTGTATGGACAAGCAGCTGCTGAACCCACTCGCAGTACTGTAGGCCGAGCCCCCGCTCAGCATCTCAGCCCCAAGGATGTCATCCAAAGACAAGTCATCAAATGCTTGGTTAAAATGGAAACATGTTATAATGAACGCATTTTCTCTTATCCACTCACCTACTGACTATGTCAAAAACACAAGGGGACGTAGTTTGTTGTGAGCTGCTTGGAGAGAGCCCATGTTGACTTTCAGCGTTCCTCTCACACTGAGCCGAGTGCACATCGACCATCTCTAACAATTTGTGTCACTGGGCTGTGGATTTGTGTCGCTCTCAGCTGACGCTTGGTTTTCACAATCTATTGCTTTTTCTCCCGTCTTCAGATGGATCTCTTGTTTATCATTCAAAAAATTCCTTGTAAAGTGATACAAACGCACTACATATAATTTGGAAATAGGGAAAATAAGGAAAAAATCTCTGAACCCAAATACTCTTAATATCTTGGTGTATTAACTTTCAGAATTTTTCCACATATATTCTTTACAGTATCACAATGTGATATATATGTTTTTAAATAAAGTGTTCGTGTTATTAGATTTTCTTCCTGACTATCCTGTATGGCAAAGATGGATAGTGGTGATGTTGAGGTCACAACTACAAGTTCTAGCAACTTGGGAAATATTTTCCTGGTTTTATACCTCAAATTCAGGGAGCTAGTTGCTTATATTATTTTCTAGCTGAGCTCCAATGCCACCTTCATGATGTCCGTGTAACCTTTTCCAGTGTGAGTATAATTTTCTTTGCTAGATAAGCCAGGAGAAAACTAAAAACTTGAATAATGGAGCTCTGTCTCTGTCTGTTGTTACCATTACGCTGTGTTTAGAACCTGCAAACATTGTAAACTGGGAACATAAATTGGGTTAACCTTGCTGGCTGGTTGCCAAACAGTATGTATCAAGGTCTTTAAAACTGTTTTGCCCTTTGTGAAAGTAATTGCACACCTAGAAATAAGATCCTAAGGAAACAATATTCAAACGTTTTGTAGAAGGATCTTAACTGTGGGGTTATTCTCACTGGTGAAAGATTCCTCCTAGATGTCTAAAAATAGGGAGATGGTTAAAATATACATGGTGGAAGATCACATAGTCACTTTTAAAAAGCATACCTTTGAAAAATAAACAATAATCTGGGAATGTGCTTATGATATGAAAATAAAACACGAAATCGTATACTGGATAAGACCCTGATTTTGATTTGGATGTATAAAAATGCTGAAAATATATAACTGTACATGATAATAGCACAGAATTTTGTATTTGCTCCATAAATTTGTTTTCCAGATTGAGTCAAATGACATGTTACTTTTATAATGAGTGAAATAAACACATAATTCCCAGATATATGAACTATGTTCTGAAGGAAGTAAAATAGCTGTTTCTCCTCTTCCTATTCTGACCCCACCCTTTGTGGTCTTTGCATCTTTCCAAATCTTCATGTCATCCTGGGCCTGCTTAAGTTAGCTGAGTTCCTGCCACTTTGCAGGCTTGATTTATGCTGCCTTTGAATCCAATTCATATAATATTCCCCTTCTCCCATTCCCCCAACCCCCGCAATACGGTCTTTTTATATCTGAGCTCTTCAGACAGCTTCTCGGGAAATCATATTAGTTTCTCTGGCTGCCTCCTCATTTTCTTCTAGATCGGATAACTGGTGAGCACATTTTCAGCATTTCCTTCTCAGGCCTTCCTCTGATAAGTCTCACTTCTTTTAGAGTTTCTGGCGATGAGATCATACCAATTTTTTCTTTGGATTTCTTACAGTGTTTTTCTACATGGTGTATGACACCTGTGTGAATTTTCCAGCATTCTCTTCTTTGTGCTCCAAAGTCACAGCCTTTTGTCCCAAATTTGAACTAATTTGGGACTTCCCACGAAGCAGGAAAAGAAAGCGTGTTGGGGCCTGACACCAGGCCCACACACCAGGACCGGACAGGGGACTGAGGGGGTGGAGCCAGCTGAGGGGCTGACTGGAGCAACTGGCTGGGGTATCTGGTGACCCACAGATGTTTCCTGGGTGACACGATGACTCTACGGAGTCCTGGGGAAAACATCTGTAGTGTTACCTGCACGAAGATGAATTCCTGGAGCGGGGGAGTCCTGTGACTGCGCTGCCCATGAGGACTAAGGCCAGGTAAGCAGCTCCCAGGAAGGGTCATTTAGCATGTGTGAATCACACACCTACTTTAGTGTTTGTAGACTTCCATGCAGGAAAGCTTACTTTTTCCCCAAATGTGGAAATAGATCTTCTTCTGTCTTAGTCACTGGTAAGATTTTTTAAATCAGCAAAAACAAAACAAGACTAAAATCTGACATATTAAAAAAAGGAAGAAAGCAAAATACCTATATTCTTCCACCTACGGACAGCTACCACTGACATTTGCAGTGGTGAATGGAATGTGGCTCTTTCTTTCTGTCTTTTGTTCTTCTGTGTTTTCTAGGAAGGAGCACCAGATCATCGCATGTCACCGAAACCCGTTACAATGTATGGCTTTGTGTGGGAATGTCCAATACTTTGCTGTAAGGCATCTGAGTCACCGGTGTTAACAATAAGAAGAATGTTAATGACAGCTAAATTTCATCAAACACTCAGTATAAGCCAGGTACTTTGTAAGTATTCTGGATGCATTCTAATTTAATCCTGACAACAAGCATTTGAAGTAGGTTGTATTGTCACCTCCACTTCAGAGATGAAAACTTGACCAGAGAATGTTACCTGCCCAAGATACCACCACAGCTAATAAGAGGCAGAGTCAGGACTCAAACTCAAGTGTGCTGGGATTAGAACTCCTCTCCTCAATGACCCGGGACACCACACTCCCTTTCCACTGGGAGCTTGTTGGTGGATATTGGTTAGATAGAATTGCAACCCACAAAGAGACAGCATTGAAAGCATTTTCTAAACTATTGCTAAATGTTTTATGGGATGGTCAAAGTCTCTGCTTGTAAAGTAAATAGGAAAGATTTTGAACATGTGATGCAATGTGATTACAGGAATACAAAACCTTGGACTCTGAGTGTAGGTCTCTAGTTTAATGTACAAAGTAGAGTGGGAAAGAATATGAAGTCTTTAAGAGTTTAGAGACCACAGTCCTCTGTTTCCTCTAAAGAGTTGCCATGTGTTCTTCAACCCAGGTGTCCATGTGTCCGTGTATTCCTGTTCATGGTTAATAAAAGATAATACACTAAGTGCAACATTAAATCCAAGGGTTGGCTAATCCTTAGTGGTAAGCAACACAACACAGCCACTTGATTTGCCAAAAGTTTTTCAATTTTTCCCCCTAATGGTTTTTCCATTTGCTGCACCAAATTAAACTGCAATGGTAAGTTGAAATGTGTTTTAAAAATGTTATTTAATGTCAATTATAAACCAGCTCCTTGGTTACTATCAGAAGTTAGTTATTGGAGTATGAATTGAACTACATGGAGGGGACGGTAGGCCAGACTACAGGTCAGCCGAGTGCTGCTCGAGTTCCATGAAACAGGAAATCACAGACTGGGAAGTGAACAGCTACATCGCACCCATGGCTCATTCCCAAGGCTTTTCAGGAGACCCATGCGTGTTTGGAGAAGACTTCTGGGAGCATCTCAGAATTCTCAGACATGTGCAAGTAGCAAAGCACTCAGGACTAGTAATAATTATACTTTATTAATTGTGCACATTACCGTCTGTTATCTTTATATCAATTATACAAACAAGGGAACATTTTACTGCTCCAAAAACAAACAAACAAACAGCGCCCCCCACAAACTCATGTGACTTTCTTCAAAAACTGTCAAACTAAGTTTGATCTAGTTGTTTCTTTATTTTCTGATTTCTTTGTCTTTACATCATTTTCCAAAGTTCAATAGCTGCCAATAGGGTGTGGGTGTCATTGATTTTATACACACAGACACATACAGTGAAAATTGATAACATTTTGTTCATTACATTGACTTGTAGGGGGTGATGCACATAAGCTGAGGCCTCACATGTTCCAATTAAAGAACAGTATCTCATTAAGCGTATTCTTAAGGATGCCACAAAAAGGGCACACAATTCTTTTCTATTTTAAGTAATATTTTCAAACAATTTCAAATTTCAAACATGCAGAAAATTTTAAAGAATAAAACAACCACCACAAAAACCTTTCTAAATACCTTTTTTTACCCAGAGACCTCCTTCCCGTTTTACCAAACATCCCCCGGGCTCGTATAGCAAGAGGATGCTGCAGTATATATCCGTCTAGCCTGTCGCCCTGGGCTGCTGTGGTGTTCCTTTGTCTGTTTGCAGTTTATAGGGCGGTCGTTTTGCACACTGTCCTTCCACGTCGTATGTGCAATGCTTTCTCACAACACAGCCGAGGTTACCATGTCTTCCGCAGGAAGATCTCAGAAGACATGCAGTGTTCTTCTCAAACGTCAATTTGTCTCATTAATAGTGGTATTAATTTTGATTATTTGACTAGGATGGTGTCTGCCAGGTTCCTCCACTATAAATTTTCCTCCCATTTATAATAAATAATTATTTTATGTGGAGACACTTTGAAGGCTATATGAACATCTCATTTCTCATCTCACTATCACCTCCTAGTGTTGGCATCCATTCTGATATTTTTTCACCAGAATTAAATGTCTTTATTATTATTTCCAAATTGCAATTTGCTGATTCCAGTATTCTTCCTATATTAATCCTCCTTTAAGGAATAACTTTCTTATCTTCCTATATATTTGTCAATATGGTTATTGCTCTCAACGTGGACTCATTGATTCCTGCTTTAGTCAATGGATTGTAGCTCGTTACTGTCATCAATTATTTTGACACTCAGATTGTCCCATATCTCACTAGTGAGAGCTTCTTCAAATGACTTCTGGGTCCTTTTTACTCGATCCCAACCATGAGCTGGGCATTATCTCAGTTGATCTTCCCAACATGATGTTCCAGGCTCATCTTGCTCTTCTTCTGCCCCGGTCCTGGAATCAGCCAATTTCCCAAGGATCCTAGGTGCCTTCCCATGGAACCGAGGCCCAGGTACTAGCTATGCTCGCTGCTCCTGGGTGTATTGCCATTCCCAGACTATCTCAGTGGAAAGAGCTAGGAATTACATGTGTATACACACATAGCACATGCATACATACACACACGCCCATACCTTTATATCTGTAATTATTTCTATATCTGTCTATATAAATATGCAGAATTTGTACTGATACCTCCACTTCCAATCAACACCACAAGGTTCATTCATGCTTTCCTTCTCTCCATCTTGCTACCTGTTTTCATCAGTAAGAACCTGGATTCCCATTATCTTCAATATATTTGCTTTTTTGCTCATTAACCACTTGCAGGTAGCCAATCCTGTGACAACATTGGGCTGCCATCCTCACAAGGGCCACCACGACTTCCCCACGCAGGTCTGTCCCATAACCTTTGGACAGAATTTGGGAGGAAGGACAGAAGGGAGGGAGGGAGGAAGGAAGGAAGGAAGGAGAGAAGGAAGGTCATTGCTTTTAAATTGAGGTATAATTAACACATGAAATACACTGATCTCAAATGTTTAGTTGGATGTGTTTTGACAATTGCATGTACCTACCTAAGAAATAACCAATTAAAATAAAATATAAACTATTTCCAGCCCTCCAGAAGGTTCCCTCAGGTGAGGAAGTACATCCATCAGCAAGCATCATTAAAAACCCCTCTCTCCATCATGGATCCTCTCAATGTCTGTCACTCAGTTTGCAGCGGCTGCCAAAAATGTTGTCTTCTGAATTTCAAACCTCTCGATGTTTCTTTCCCTGATGCCCAGCCTGTTTGGTTTCTCCCTCTTTCTCCGTCCACCACAGAGCTTTATTATACAACAACTTGGCTCCTCTTCACTAGCTTTCTCTCTTTCTCACCCATAAAGGGAATTCTCCACAGTGATGGAATTCTCCACAAATATGGTGTTCTTCCCATATTTAACTATGCGGAGGGAGGGAGGATATTGTGATTTAATCACAAAGGGGAGGGACAGCCATTATTTTATATGAGCGGCAGTACACTTACCTACTTATCATGGAACACAATGCTCGTTAGAAGCATCGTTTAAGAACCACTGCCTGACAAGAATATTTTTTAAACTGATGTGTCTCCAGGAACTTCAGACCTGTGGGTATAAACCACGACCACCCTGGTGAGAACATGGCAAAACTGTTTATTCAGAGTTTGCAATAGCCAGGGAGTCAGCCATCATTATTTGTGTCTGCCAGAGACTCAAAGTCAGTTAGAGGAGTGGGAAAACCTTAGGGTGGACAAAAGGGAAGCTTTCAAGTTGCCCTGGTTGCAGCTTGTTGGTGCGGGGAAGGTGGAGGAGACGGACTTACTAGAGGTCAGGCAGCCTATGTGATTTGTTAGAAGAACATACTTGGCTTTTTCTGGTTGGTCCCAAGTTGGGTCCATAGCTACAGAGGTTGTGATTTGGCTTCCTGGATTGGCTGCTGCAAAGATGAGGGTCAGCATGATATTTTTATATATTGCCTGGCCATGGCTCATTTGCATATTCAGATCCTTGGAGCAAATGAAATACGAGAGAACTGTGCAGTCACGGATGGTTCCCTCTGAACCTTCCCTATCAATGTCATCACCATTCTCTTCTCCTACTCAACTCCTTTTCTTCTTTGAGTCCTGGTCAATTTCCCTATCCCTAAAACAGATCTAAAAATCTGTCTATGCAGATCTAGGAAGTATCGAGAATGGATAAGCAAGACTTGGTGTTGATTTGATGTGAGTCGATGGAAGAGTCAAAGATAGCTCTGAGGTCATAACCGGGGCCCCCAGGAGGATCTCGTTGCCAGCTGCAGGCAAAAGAGGAATCTGGAAGAAATAACCATTGTGTGAGAGAATGACAAGCTCCACTTTTTAGGCATATTAGGGATAGAGGCCTCCGTCATGTTCTTAAGAATCATACATCTAGAAACTGGAATATCATGTTAGAGGGGTGAAGACTGGAGCCCCGAGAGAGAGAGATGATCCTAAGTTTATATGTCAAGGCTGTGAGTGAAGCAGTCACTTCAGTCTTCGGGTGATCCATCCACAATGAGCAGAAAATGAAGGATGGGAAGCAAGAGATCTGGACCGAAGACCTGGCAACCTGGGAACTGCCAGTGTTCTATCAGTGGCAAAAATGGACTGTTTTGTGCCTTTAACAAAATCGTTATAAAGACAAAAACCATCAACCGATGATTTCACAACAGACCCACTGAAGTGGAAAGAAAGTAAATGATTAAAGAATGTAGGCCTCGGAGTTCCTTTCAAATCATGATACGTTATCTTCTATTTGCAGACATAAAAGTACACAAAAATGGTTAATAGTTAAGCACTTTCCTATGTGCATCTCTCTTTTTGGTAGAGGAAAAGCCACTTTGGTAGTGCCTGTGAGAACCATCCACAATGATTTCTCCAGTGCTCCTCTTGTTCTCCAGCTTTCTCTGCCACATGGCAACTGCAGGACGGAGTAAGTACTCTTCGCTTTTGCAAAAATAATTGATCTATCCACCCCCTGGTATATTCCAAGGATCACTAATAGCTTAAATTCTCTTTAGAGTGAATGCTGGAGAGACTGGATTGATACTTATTTTTGAATATTGCCATGTTTAAAGGTTCTCCAGAAGATGCTTAGGCAATGTAAGCCTCAGTGTACTGACCTGTACAATGGGGATAACAACAGTACCCTTCAAAGTGTTGTTGAGATTCGATGAGATACGGTGCAGGACTTTGTAGAGTTGTTGTGAGTGGCATTAATGAGTTTTAATTTCTATGCCAGCTGAACTTAAAAATGCACATCTAGATTTCTTAACCAACTGCTTTGTGCTCTATTTTAGCCTGTCCCAAGCCAGAAGAGCTACCGTTTGCCACAGTTACTCCCTTAAAAATTTCATATGATCCAGGGGAGCAGATAGTGTACACCTGCCAGCCAGGCTACATATCCCGGGGAGGGATGAGACGGTTCACCTGCCCTCTGTCTGGAATATGGCCCATCAACACGCTGAAATGCACACGTAAGTCAGCGCCTTCTTGCACATTCTCTCCCCTCGCTTGGATCCTGGACATTTGGGGGTTGGATAGCGTACCTCATCATGCTGCTCAGGGTGCAGAAGGCCAGCAGAGCTGTGTGTGTGTTTGGGGGGCTGTGAAGAAACAAGAGGGTCTGGGGATATATCCATAAGAGATGAGGCCAAGGGCAATGGGTACCGTCTAGAGAAGGGGAGACGAGCTTAGCCTGGAATTGGGGGAGATGTGAAAAAGAGACCTGGTGTGATAAAAGGAGAGGGAAACACTGCAGAAGTGGTAAAAGAAGTGCAGACACTCTGAAATTTAAAGAGATGCCAAGGAGATACTTGAAAAAAAGTAAAACATGAGGAATCATCATATCGCTGGACTTTGCCTCAGAATGAAAGCAGATTTAATAGTTACTGAAATGATAATAAATTTCATCTGAATTATGTATGTATTACATGTTATATTTATAATAAAGAATAAATACATATTATACTAAATTAATAATATAACATAAATTATACACATTTATATCTCATCATATCATCTTTATGGTAGATGGTTACTTTTATTCACCCTCAGAATATGGTTCTGTGTTATCAAGTTGGTATTATTTTTACAGTCAAATATTAAGCAATCAACCAGATAGAATTTCTGGCAATTTTACACAGAAGTTAAGCACTAAAAAAAACTATATGGACCTATCTAGGCTTTAGTTATTTTGGTCATAAGGACATAACATTTGTGAAAAGTATACATGTTCATACAAGTGATTTGAACATACTCTTTGATTAAAAAAGACCAAACATAACTTTTAATGAAAAAAACACTATAATATCATTAGAAATTTTTTTCTTTAAGTCAGTTATAACTCTAGAACACTGACAATTTCATTTTTAAGCTATCTTCCATGTGTATATTTTTGCATATTGCAGAGAGTAGAGACCATTTTGTATTCTTCTATGTTCATCAGTATATCAGAAACATTGACTATGTCTCTATGTCTTTATAATCAATATTTATTGACTACATTATAGTTCTACTGTTGATTTACCATCATTGGTTAATATAATACCCTGAGAGTGGACATTTAGACTGTTCAGTTTTTGTTATTAGAGGTAACCATGTAATAAACACATTAATGCATGTATCATTTGAATATTTTACTTACTTTTCTTAGAATGTTACCAGTAGAGTTATTGAATCAAAGGATAGAAATGAGTTTATATATTTTTATTTTAATAGGCAATTCTAAAAATAGGTATTTACCTTTCTGATCTTTAAATCACAGCCAAAGTGTGTCCTTTTGCTGGAATCTTACCAAATGGAGCTGTACGCTATTCAACCTTTGAATATCCCAACACGATCAGTTTTGCTTGTAACGCTGGGTAAGGACTTCTGGGTGACTTCTGAGCAGCTCACGGATGAAGCTCATTTCTATGCCCATAAGCTAAACCTCAGGACTAGTCCAGACTTTGCTTCTAGCCTTAAACTTGCTGAACACAAATCACTGAATACAAATACACAATGGTGCTGAGGGTGGGTAAGGGGTGGGGAATATGATAATTAGCAAAACATAGCTAATTTTTCTGCATCTGATTAGTTACTTCTCTGACGGGGTACATTAAAATTATTGACAGCTGTCTGAGGGGTTGGGGGTTAGGGGGTGAAGAAATTGAGCAAAAAAAGAAAAAAGAGAAAAAACTCATGGACGCAGACAGCAGTGTGGTGATTGCTGGGGGAAGGGGGGCAGGGGGAGGCGGAAGAGGGCGTGGGGGTGTAAATGGTGACGGACAGAGGCTAGACCTGGGGTGGTGAACACACCATGCAGTTACAGATCCTGTGTCGAGGAATCGTGCACCTTAAACCTGTATAATTTTGTTAACTAGTATCTCCCAAATAAATTCAATAAAAAGAAAAAAGTTAGAAAAAAAGAAATTATTGAAACTGGACAGTAATTCCTTATAATTTCTGGGCCAAATCTTGGTATGAGGATTAAAATAGTATAGGCATTGGATTTGGGCTTTAGCCATGAGCTAACCTGATTGACTAAGCTGGTAGTCTCTAGGGGCGAATTCTGTGGAGAAGGTCGGGAGTATGACGATGTAGAACACAGTGCTCTTAATTCTCAGTGCAGTGCAACAGCCCCAGGAAGAAAGCCTGTGGTTGGTAATACAGCTCCTCTGCCCCATGAGCAAAGACCACTGGCGTCACTGGCAATGCAGCATGTTGATCGTACGTACAATTGGGCAGAACTTTACTGAGGATCCTTGTTTGGGACTGGAGATCAAGAAACACTATGTGCGAAAGAGAAATGCAGTCCTCTCATCTGAAACCCCAGTTACTACTGGTGGGCCTGATGATAAAGCACACTGAAAAAATTGGCTCCAAGGACAGAATGTTACATTTTTGATGAAAATAAACTGCATTGGTTTTTTGCTTTTAAATTCTTAAACTTTTTAAATTACAGTTGGCATACAATATTATATTACTTTCAGGCATATGACATAGTGATTAGACATTTATGTAATGTACAAAGTGATCACCTTGACAATAGACTGCATTGTTTTTATACATTCGTGTCACTGGGCTCTCAGAGAATGAATAGTAGGGATTACTCGATTTGATTCAATTTCATTTTTTGCTTCACATAACAATCAACCAGTTGGTCCAGCTGGTTGGAGATGAGGATTTGGAGGTTTGGCCGCTGTACCCACCAGCTATGGAGCCCTCCCCTTCTTCAGTGATTCGCCTGCAGCTTTAGGCTGGGAGACCAGAGCCTTGTATGTGTGTTAAGCTCCACAGGGAAACAACATTATAAAATGGGAACAAAGTCAACAGTATTAATCTGAAGCAATGCACAAGGGCGAACACATTTGAGATGTTCTCGATGGATTCTTTTCCTGCTTGATGGATTAAATTTTCCTTTTGCAGTTTTTATCTGAATGGAACTAATTCTGCTCGATGCACTGAGGAAGGAAAATGGAGTCCGGAACTTCCTGTCTGTGCCCGTGAGTCTGTGGGTCCCAGATGTGGGGGAGGTGACCAGTTGGTTTGCCTGGGACTTTTCTGGTTTCAGGACCCTAAGTCTCATGCCTGGAAACCCTCCAGTTTCATCCCCACGTGATGGTTGGTCACCCTTGTAGGGAATATTCATCCTGATTACATCTTCCTCTGGAAGAGGAGACAAGCACTTTGGAATGACAGAAGGGAAGCCTTCTACTCATGAACACATTTTGTATCCTCAACCTGATGGCTCCAGGGATCTCTGGGTTTATTAATTCCAACACTCCCACAGCGTCTGGGCAGGGGCTTGGGTATGTGTGGCATTGGTCTATCAGGGACTGCCACCATTTGACTAGAAGAGCTTCTGCATCGAACACCTCCTTCTCACTCTGGAACCTCATTCATTCATCCATCCATTCACTCATTCATGTATTCAGTAGACATATACTGAGGACATAATATGCACTACATCCTGTTTTCAGCGCCAAGGCCACTGAGCTAAGAGAGACTTAGCTCTGCTCTCAGCAAGTAAGTCAGTCTAGTGATGAGGGAGACGAGGAAGTCACCTTCATGGTGAGTTTAGAGCCTAACAAAGGGCCCTGCATCCAAAAGCTGATTGAGTTTCCTGCAAAGGGCACTGGTGGTAAGATTAGTTCAGGGGACGCTCAGCCATGCAGTCAGGGTCAGCTCTGGGCTTTGCTTTCATAGGGAGGGACATTCTCACATGCCCTTATCTGTGATTTTTGCAAGTCCAATCTTTGACCAAGAGGCCCAGGCATTACAATGATAGTTATGAATTTTTGACATTTCAGTGAGGTGTGTCCTAGCAAAAGCAGTGGAAAAGTAAAGCAATTTCAAATAAAAAATAGTTTAAGAAACACTGAACTACCCAAAAATTATTTTAAGCTAAATTAAGTAGAGTTTTTTTACTCAGTCATAGGAATCACCATGGTTCTTATAGTTTCTCTATTTATTTATTTATTTTAAATCCTCCCCTGAGGTTATGTAAAGTCCTTTTTTTCTTTTTAGTTACAAGTACCTTGACTACTTTAGCTTCAGTCTAACCCAAACAAGTGCTTCTCATACTTTAATGCTTTAATGTACCTATGAATCGCCCGGGCATCTTTACAAAATGCAGTTTCTGATTCATGGGTCCTGGGTAGGACCTGAGCTTCTGCATTTCTAACAGGCTTCCAGGCAGTGCTCATGTTGCTGGTCCACGGATCACATGTTGAGACTCTAGATCAGGGGTCCCCAACCCCCCGGGCCATGGACTGGTACCCGTCCATGGCCTGTTAGGAAAGAGACTACATAGCAGGAGGTGAGCTTGAATGTAATGCGTTTGAATCATCCTGAGACCATCCCCCCCTACCCTGGTCCGTGGCAAAATAGGCTTCCACGAAACCCATCCCTAGTGCCAAAAAGCTTGGGGACTACTGCTCTAGATGATTCAAGCTAAGTCATATTTTGGTCTGCACTAACTTCCGTTATGTTACCATAACTTTCCCCGGACTCGCTCAGACTTCACATGAGTCAGGTCAGGAGGACAGCCTATACCATTTCTCTGTGGAAAGCTCTTTGTGTAAGCTCCGGAGTGCACAAAAAGCAGGCGGTATTCCCCAGGAACCAACGAGCCTGACCCAGGTTGGAATGCAGCTTCGCACCAAGTTGCTGTCAACAGCGATGATTACAGGAGGGCCCCTCAGCAATGTTGTCCACCTGTTCTGACTTCCAGAAACATCTTCTGAGGTTGCATTGGGATCAAAGACTCATGGAAACCTAAGCACTTGTTATTGTAACAGGCATCTGCTTTTCAGATCAAATGTTCTCATGTGGCTTTTACAATTGACCATTTTTAACCATGGCATTTGATCAAATCTTGTGTTTTCTCAAGTTAATCTTCCGATTTTTCTTCCTTTCTGGAAAGAGTATACTTAAAAGTTTCATAAAAATAACAGTTCTTTCTTTTTCCAGCTGTAAGATGCCCTCCACCAACCACACCTAAATTTGCAGTACTTAGTATTTCTGAGTCATTGGCCAGAAACAGCACATTCTCTGGAGACAGCACCCTCTATGGGAACAAGGCAGTCTTTAAGTGCTTGCCACACTACGCCATGTTTGGAAATGATACCATTACTTGCACAAAACATGGCAACTGGACTGAATTACCAGAATGCAGGGGTAAGTGCAATGATAAGAGACAACGATTATGATAGTGTAATTCCCGCTGTTGAACACTAGTGACCATTCTGCTATCATTGAGAGTTTCAAATGACCTTGTTTGGCGGTGGTAGTAAGTGGTGAGCATAGCTGCCTTCCACAGGACCCTGTCTGACAAGTGTCCCCTGGCCTCTGCCATGGACCAGCCAGTGTGCTAAGTGTTTGGGATACCAGATGAACGAGACCTGGCTTCTCACCTCAGGGGAATCATATGTAATGCAATGAACTGTGTGGAGCTGCCAGAGCAGGGGCTTGGAGAACGAGTGGTGATGAGGGGAAGGCATACCACACAGGGGATAGGGCACGGGCAGTCTGGAAGGCACAGAAGAACAGGGCGTGTGTGCAGACAGCTGACGTGGTGCGGGCTGGTGAACAGAAGCCTGGATCATACTGAGGTGTCCTGGGAGATGAAGGTAAAAACTGGGTTGCAGTCAGATTGATATAAGCTTTCACTTAAATTTAAGCATCACAAAAATATCTGGTTTTAAAAAATTACCCACATTCTTCCTCCCTGAATTTGACCTCTCATCACTATCTTTAAATTTGTCAATTGCGTACCAAGTAGACACATTACAGAATTTATCATGCACACGAGGAGTTTGATACTAGGGACCGTTAACTTCACCTGTAGTAGGTATTTTAGATATCCGTCGAATGATTGAAGACATAGTGCTTTTTAGCATGGGGAAACTACCAGCAGTAATACCTAGACCCTGTTGGGGGGACTCAACTCTGTCTCCTAGTTAGTACGTGTCATCTCATTTAATTCTCTCAAGTCCTAAGTGGTAGGTACTTGAAAAACTTTTCCAGCCTGTGACCTAGATGTACCGACTGTCAGCATGTTGCGATATTTTCAGTCATCCACCCCTTGCCCCCCCAGGTACTTCTCATCCCTGAACCAACAAGCTGCGCACATCATGACCCTTTCCCATGATGCTTCAGTGCGAATACCCTAAGCACAAGGACAGTCTCCTATTGTCACTGTTCCCAAGACACCTAACATGTTTTGAATTATTAAGAATAATTTAAATAGTTACAGTAATATAAACAATTAAGAATATTTCATCTGTAAGCTTTTCTAATTGAGCCAGAAGTGTCCTTTACATGTGTGGTTTATTTTATGTGAGATCTAATTCAGAATCACACGTTCTGTTTTGTTGTCATGTCCCTTTAGCCTCTTTAATTAAGAACGGCCCCCTGCCTTTTGAGCTGTCACTGACGTTTTTAAAGAGTACAGGCTAATTGTCTTGTAGAATGTTTCATAACCGAATTTTGGTTGATTTTTTAAAATTGCGATTAAAGTTATATAATTTAAGAATTCATTTTATCACGTGTCGGTCCACTGCTGGTCATGTTTAGTTTGATCGCTTAATCAGGTGGGGCGTGGCAGATCTTTTCTTGGTAAAGGACCTCTTTCTCTTTGGAATTAGTAAGTTACCTGTGGATGGCACTCGGTGACTGTGCGGATTTGCATCATCTAGATGTAATTTCTGCACCCACTGATGGTCCAGTTTGGGCATCGGTGGTTGCAAAATGGTGACTTTCTAATTCTATCTTCCCTTCTATATTGATCAACTGGCATTCGTCTGCAGAGATGAGCTTTTCTTCCGTGGACTTTTTCTTTTACTATTATTATAGACTCATAGGTTCCTTTTCATTTAATGTGTGGAAAAGCCAACATTGGACCAAGCAGTCCAACTCTGAAGTTTGTTCCCTGAAACTGCCTCATTATTCTACCTCCTGAGAGTTCTGCACTCCCGGCGTCACCCTTGTCTAATTGTATTGGGGTGACTAGGGATGTGGATTTGGGAAGCCTTAAGAAAGCCTGGAAGCAGCACCATTTTTCTCCCTTGTATTTTGTACTAGCTTCTTGTATCATCTAAAGAATAAGATGTAAAATTTAAAATCCAAATAATGGTGTGCTAATGTGCATGGAGAGTCTTCGTGTTCCAATTTCATGGCTAGTTGATTAAAAGAGACAGATTTTTATTTTTTCCTTCTTTCAAACTCACCATCTTATTGTGAATTTCATCTGCATGGAGATGAAATTCACAATAAATAATACCTTATGATTGTGTGAAGGCCCTAAGAACTTGGTGACTCATTCATATACTTTCTTTTTCAATTTTTAAAAATATTTTATTTATTTATTTTTAGAGAGAGAGGAAGAGAGGAAGAAAGAGAGGGAGAGAAACATCAGTGTGTAGTTGCCTCTTGTGCACCCCCTGCTGGAGACCTGGCCTGCAACCCAGGCATGTGCCCTGACTGGGAATCGAACCGGCAACCTTTTGGTTCACAGGCCGACACTCAGTCCACTGAGCCACACCAGTCAGGGCTCATTCATGTACTTTCAAAGTGATGTATTCTCTTTCTTTTTTATAATCCAAGGCCCCATGAGTATAAAATCAGGAGGACAAAATTAAGCACCAATGTACCTACTAGACATTGTATTCTAGTCACTGAGACCCCCCAGTGATCAATGGTATAAGGGGACTAGAATGTAAATATGTACTCCATGACTACTGGACAACGTCATTATTTATACTATTTAATAAACTTTTAATAAACTTTCAATAAACTTTTCAGAAGTAAAATGCCCATTCCCATCAAGACCAAGCAATGGATTTGTGAACTATCCTGCAAAAGAAGCACTTTATTACAAGGATAAAGCCACATATGGTTGCCATGAGAAATATGTCTTGGATGGCCCACAAGAAGTAGAATGTAGCAAATTTGGAAACTGGTCTGCACAGCCAAGTTGTAAAGGTATGAAATATGGGTGAGGTCTTAAAATGTCTCTGAACTTACCAGTGGGTCACCTTTATTTGCCTTTTTCTTGTTCCAATCCTTTTTGACTTGTTGCTCAGACTTGCTTCACAGCTACTGGCACATGTAAGACTTTAGGACTCATTGTGCAGCTTCGTGCTTAGCAAGCTCGTTTGACATTAAAATGTGTGAAATAAACTGATCCTTTGTAAGCATTGATAATATGGTAGAAGATTGTGTGGGCTTCCTATGACGCATTTAAATCTTTGCCTATGAGCATCCATTTCTGCTCGGTTTTGGTTAAGACTCTTCTCATTGTTGCAAAAACCAACCACATATTCAAGCTATTGCAAGGAAATGGGGGCTTATACTTGGGCAACAGGTGATCTGATGGGCAGTAAAGGACAGGAAATGAAACATAACCCCTCCTCCTAAGAACTGGAGCTGAACGTTGGGAGCAGTTGTTACTTTTTTCATATCTCAATGGCCTCATGGTCTCTCCCATCTCCATGTTTTTCTGCTTACTCACCTTGAACCTGGCTAGACTCTACCTCTGTACCTCTCAACTAAAGGATTCATCACTAACACATCTTTTTCCTGAGATACTTGCCTATTTTCAGTTAGGTGTCTATCTTTGATATAGTCAGTGTCATGCTTATGCCTGAAAGCCACAACCTAGCTTTACATATCTGCTCAGGTGGGCTGGACAGTGTAAGCAGAAAGGGAATTAGGAATAGCAGGCAAAATGACACATGGCTAATGTCTTAGGTTGGGGTCCCCTAGAAGCAGAGCTTGCGACAGGCATTCAAGTGCAGTTGACTTATTGGGTGTCTCAGGAGAGAGTGAGGCAGGTAGGATGGAGTGGGAGACCGGTTCTCCCACTGTGCATCAGAGGCTGGTTCTTCATTGTGCATCGGAATCCCACGGAGTTTCTGATTCAGTAGATCTGGGCTAAGACTTGGGAATTTACACTTGTACCAAGTTCCCAGGTGATGCTGATACTGCTGATCCAAGTAAGTTTCGAGCAAGCATGTGGTCTCAACTAGAGTTTAGCCTCAGCTACATCCCCTTGGGGGCTCTGAATTATGAATTCTGTCCCAGAGTTGATCCCACCAAGAAGCAAGGGGACCTGCTTTTTTATGTCCTGGTCATTGGTTATGGGCTATTCTCTCCTCTGACTCTGGGGTTGGGGGCTGATTTGCATTACCTCCTGGGAGAGGGGCCTTCCTTATAGCTGAGGACAATTTTTCAGAGAAAGGAACATTTGTGAGCTGTTATCAGCCAACCCTCACAGTGGCTGGTGGGGTGGGTGCATGAGGTCAATACATGGGTTATGAGTGGGCCAGTGTAGGCTTACATGACGTGACAGTGTCTGGTAGAAGTTCTTCACTGAAGCCCAGAGTCTGACGCTTCTGCTCCTGTTATGTGGCTACTGTAAGGGGAGAAAAGCCCATCTTGGAATCCATGGTTAATGGTTCTGTTGCTAAAGAATTGTTATTAGCAATGATATTGCTGTTATGCCCTATGTACAGTCTTGGAATCTTCTTCTCTTGAGCAATTTCTTTCAGGGGTCCTCATCTACAGGCTCAAATGCTACACTCTCATTAGGAGAGACTAAGAACTCCTAAGTCTTGACTGTAGATATTGTCTCTTTCAGCATCTTGTAGTGTATCTGTTAAAAAAGCAACTGTGATATTTGAAGGGGAGCGAGTAAAGATCCAAGAAAAATTTAAGCATGGAATGCTGCACGGTCAAAAAGTTTCTTTCTTCTGCAAAAACAAGGAAAAGAAGTGCAGCTATACAGAGGTTGCTGAGTGCATAGACGGCACCTTAGAAATCCCCACATGCTTCAAGGGTAAGTCTGACACTGGAACTCGGAGCCAGGACCTCCATTTGCCCTTCACCGTGATCACTACTTTATTACGTAACGTCCACAAGGAGCCATGTCAACATGGTCATTGGACTTATAAAAAGAGGTGGGGACAGGAGCGGCAGTGTGACAAAACAGTGAGCTGCCCTGTTTCCTTACCTGCGTAAACTTTTTCTTTCCAACTCTTTTCCTTAATACTTGGGACTGGGGTTTTATTTGATGAATATTGAGGTAAATTATGCTATCTTGTATAATTCCAAATTAAGCTTGAATAGTAGTAGTAGTAGTAGTAGTAGTAGTAATAATAATAATAATAAATGGAATATTTGCCACTCATTGGTCCCAAATTATACAGAACTCATCCTAAATTACAGAGTAACTCGTGGCAATGGTAATTGGTTTACAGATCTGACACTTTTTCCCTTCCTTCAGCATTTGCTAGAGTTTGAAAAGTACCCACTAGAACATAGTGTTCATCAGAGCAAAATATTTTAAGGAAGATATTTATGTCTGTGTGAGATTTTTTTAAAAAAGTTTATAATGGCCAGTATTTAGAGCTGCCAGCCGTTTAAGGTTTAGGGTTTAAATATCTTTGTTGTCTGAAGGAAGAACCAGCAGAGGCTGAAGCTGTTGTCGGCTCTAGGTTTAGAAATGGTCCGAGAACGCTGACAGCTCTGTACCAGCAGGGAAGGACAGAGCTGGGGGCAGAGGGAGAGAAGAGGAGAGGGGTCTGAGAAGCGGCCAGCTGGAGAGACAGAGGGAGTGATAACCAGCAGATAATGCCCACCTCATAGGTTTCATTGTTAGAAATAGTATGTATGCCTGACCCTGAGTCAGTGCTCAACCAATGACAGTTATTGCAATTACAAAGGGTTAGAAACGCACTGAATGAACTGTTATATTTCAAAATAGAGCAGAGCCCCGGTGAGATGTTAAATGTCAAGATTAACAAAGCACCATAAGCTCCGTACAAATCAATAAAAAAAAGAAGAGGATAATTAAAAACAAAAAACAAAAAGCGGACAGAGCTTTGTTGACATATCTCCTCAAGCCCTTCTCCCTCCCAGCCTTCAGACAAATGCCGTGCTGATCGTGCATTGGAGAAGAACTAAAGGGCCGATACAGTTCTGTTTTTGTAAAGTCTTGACTCTCGGGGTTATACAGAAGCTTTTCTTTTCTCTCCTGGAAACGGGGGTCTTATCATTTCCCTCATGCTTTGTCCTGTCACGTAAACCTCACACTACATGATTTCATTCATGTAATTCATTTTATTCTGCACATTTGTAAAATGTATTTCACTTGTCTTAGCCATTTAACACGTTTGAGAAGTGGTTGTTTCTCATAGAATGTTTATCTTTTTCTCCCCAAACAGAACACAGTTCTCTGGCTTTCTGGAAGACGGATGCATCAGACGTGGTACCATGCTCAACTGATTTGCCTGTTCCAGCTTGAGTGTCATATCTGTGTCTGTCCAAGAAACCTAATGGAAGTAGAAACAAATAAATGACTGGATTTATGGCCTGCGCCATTGTATCATTACTCCTCAGGGGCTGAGTTTTAGTTCTGTTATCTGGTTAAGAACCCACATATTTGGAACATCATCATTTCATTGCTGTGAGATGAACAGTGTAGACAGTGATCTGAGTAACCCAGTTCCCCTGTCCCTACTCTATCCTCAAGTACTTTCCCCTGAAACAACTACAATTCAGTATTTCCCACTGAATAGTCCACAGACACTCACCCTCCCCCGCCACATCGGTATCACTTGGTACTTCTTACAAGGAAAAAAGGCTGTGCCCCAGAATGGTCCAAGAATCTGCATCGCTGACATGGTCCCTGGGTGATTCTTTGCATTCTTAAATTTGAGAAGCATGGCCCCGAAGGCATGAGGATGGACTTCTAGTCAGAGGAACTGGATTTGAACTTTTGGTGTCTGGTTTACGAAATGCCTTAAAAAAAAAAATCTCTCCTTAGCCACTAAAATTCTGTGATCTGTCATAACATTTCTCCTTTCTTTATATTCAATTCCCTTGCTCCTTGCTCCTTCTGTAGTACATGGTGGCAAAACCTACACTAGGCCCTAGCTGCCTTCCCTCTTCCCGCTGCCTGCACCACCAGAGCAGCTGAACGTGGCTGGGAAAAAAAAGAAAACCACTCATGCTAACAGGCCCCCCTTCCAGTTCAGCGACACAAACATGACAGAAGCTCGTAGCTCTGTCCAGAAATGCCACCATATTCCTCTAGGTTGCTCCTGCCCCTAACTCTGCAATGCGGCTCTTTCTCTCCTCAGCCCTCCTCAAGCCACCTTCTCTCTCTTCAGTCTCAACTAATGACCTTGCTCCTTATTTCACTAAGAAAATAGAAAAGACTGGTTTTTAGTTTGCTTGCTTGTTTTATTTTGACACTGCCAAATCCCTCATCTTATCAGTGTCTGTGCCCGGTACTCTGCCCTCCATCTTGTTAGGATGGATGAACCCTGAGGTCCCATTTCTCCCCCACCCTAGTCCTCCCTCTGTGAGTTTGAGGGTTGGTTTTGAAGAAGGTGTGGGGTTTCCCCTTTCTAAACCTAAAAACCCTATTTTGGGATTTTGCTGAACAAAAGAGCCATCCACCCTAGATTTCCTCCCTTAACACAAAGTTTTCTTTAACTTGTTCCGTAGTAATTAAAGAACCACTGTTTTCTTTAATTTGTCACATATTAATTTAAAAATGGACCCCGTCTCATCCCACCTAATACCTCTGGGAATGCAAAGATAGCAGCAAAGAGGTATAGCGTTTCCCTGGCCCCAGGCATAATCGCTGGGTTTGCTCCCGGAAAGGAGAGAATGTTTTTCCATTGTCCTCTCTTCTGTTGTAGAGCCTCTCGTGGTTCATTTTATGGTATTGGAATTTGTAAGTATATAGACTTTTTAAGTTGCTCCCTGTCTCTCAGCTTCCTGGGAGGGAACCAACAGGGCTGATCGCAGGTAGGGCAGGACGGAAGATGCAGATTTCTGTTGGTTTCTGGGGTGTGGTTAGGGAGATTACCGCTCCAGGCCTTTTGCTCAAACTCTGAGGGCTTCTCTACAAAAGTTCACACCCGCTGCCCTCTTATTTCACAATTACCGTTACCTATGAGGATCAGCGAAGACATATTAATCCAGAATTTTTGAATCATCACGCCTGGTGAATGAATGGACTCAACGAGGGGTTTTCAAATTTGTTTATTACCTGTGACCTTTTTAATGGGTATAACCAGTAGGGCATAGGATTAGTCAGAATGGACTGCGATTTGGGGCTGGGGGGTTGGGGGGTGTTAGGGCTGGAGCCCCCCACCCCCCACCACTGCATGAACTTGTAGTCGTTAGACCGTGAGAAAGCAGCAGTGGGGGACTTATGGGAAGAGCTGGTAGCCTCGCTGTCGTTGGCACTCCAAGCTCTGGGCAACAGCTGTCTACCAACTGGTGTAAAAGCGTTTCAGTATTTTAACTTGCCGAATGCCTTACCATGCCTGCTTTCAGGAAGGATTTGGGACAACATTGTTGAAAGAATATCAACAACATAAAAATAAACCACACACCAAGACCAAAACAAAACAGGCACACAGATTTTGTAATTTTATTGTTATGCCATCTTTTTAAGACTTTATTTTTTTAAACCATTTTTGTTTACAAATTGATGAAGGCACAGAGATTTCACATATACCCCTACCCCAATGCATGTACGAACGGCCTCCCCCATTATCAACATCACTTATCAGAGTGATATATATATATATATATATATATATCTGTAGATATCTATCTATCTATCCATCTATATCATAGATATATTTATTTATATCTATATCCACATCTATAGGTATATACAGATATATCTATATATCTATATAGATGTCTATAGACATAGACAGATATAGATAGTTAGATATAGATATCTATCTATCTACCTATATTTATTTATTTCTTTATTTTACCAAAGATGAGCCTGCATTGACACATCTTGATCACCCAAAGTCCATAATCTACCTTAGGATTCTCTCTTGATGTTGTACATTCCATAGATTTGGACAAATGTATAATGACAAATACCCATCATTGTACTATTATACAGAGAATTTGCACTGCCCTAAAAATCCTCTGTGATCTGCCTATTTATCCCTCCCCCCATACTCGAAACCCTGGTCTTTTTACAGTCTCCCCAGAATGTCCTATCATTGGAATCACGCAGCATGCAGCCTTTTCCAACTTAGTAGTATGCATCCAAGTTTCCTCCATGTCTCTTCATGGCTGAAGAGCTCATTTCTTAGGGCCAAATAATATTCCATTGTCTGGATGTGCCAGTTGATTTATTATCCATTCACTTACTGAAGGACATCTTGGTTTCTTCCAAGTTTTTGCAATTCTGAGTAAAGCTTCTATAAACATCCACGTGCAGGATTTTGTGGATCATATGGTAAGAGTAGGTTTGTTTGTTTGTTTGTTTGTTGTGATGTAATTGACACACACCATCGCATTGGTTTCAGGTGTACCACACAATGATTTGAGATACACATAAACTGTGAAATGATCGCCACAGTGTCTAGTTAACATCCATAACCTCGCACAGTTGCACATTTCTTCATGCGATGAGAACTTTTGAGATCTACTCCCTCATCAACTTTTAAGTGTTCAACATAGTATTAGCTGTAGTCACCACGCTTCACATTAGCGCCCCAGGACTTACATATTTTATAATGGGACATCTGTATCTTTGGACCACTTTCACCCATTTCATACAGAGTATGTTTAGTTTTGTTAGAAACAGCCAAATGGTCTTCCAAATCGGCTGTACCACTTTGCATTCCCACCACATCCTCGTCAGCATTTGGTTTTGTGAGCGTGCTGGATTTGGGCCGTTCCAATGAGTGCGTCGTGGTATCTTGTTTTGATTTGCATTTTCCTAATGACATATGATATGCAGCATCTTTTCATTGCCTGTTTGCCACCTGTATATTTTTTTGGGGTGAGGTGTCTGTTAAGATCTTTGGCCCATTTTAAAAATCAGATTGCTTATTATTATTAAATTTTAGGAGTTCTTCGTATATTTTGAAGAGCAATCATTTATTAGGTATTGTTGTTCGCAAATATTTTCTCCCAGTCTGTGGCTTGTCTTCTCATTCTCTTGATATCGTCTTTTGCAGAGCAGAAATTTAAAAATTTCATGAATTCCAGATTTTCAGTGATTTCTTTCATGGATCTTGTCTTTAGCATTGTAGCTAGAAAGTCACCAGAGAACATTATGCTCAGTGAAATAAGCCAGTCAGAGAAAGACAAGTACCATATGATTTCACTCACACGTGGAATCTAATGAACAAATTGAACTAGCAAGCAAAACAGAGACAAACTCATAGATGAGAGCAGGCTGACAGCTCCGGGCGGGGCGGTTAAGGGGTGGAGAGATCGAGCAACAAGGAAAAAGGACTCATGGACGTGGACAACAGTGTGGTGATCGCCGTGAGGAGGGGGTGGGCGGAGGTGGAAGAGGATATAAGGGGGCTATATGGTAATGGAAAAAATACAATAAAAATACATTTTTAAAAAGTCATCACCATACCCCAAATCATCTCAGTCCTCTCTTATGTTATCTTCTAGGACTACACTTTTGTATTTTACATTTTGGTTGATGGTCCATTTTAAGTTAATTTTTGTGAAAGGTGGTAGGTCTATGTCTAGATTCTTTTTTTTTGCATGTGGCTAGCCAGTTGTTCCAACACCATTTATTGAAGAGACTATCTCTGTTCCATTGTATTGCCTTTACTCCTTTATCAAAGATTGGTTGGCTATATTTATGGGAATCTATTTCTGGTTTCTCTACTCTGTTCCATTTATCCGTCTGTTCTTTTGCCAATGCCACACCATCTTGATCAGCATTATGTCTATTGTGCGGAAATATCTGGATTCAGAATGCCTAAAGCTCCCAAGCCCAGCACTCTTATTTTAAACCTATAGTACCTCCCCACCCCCTCTCCCCCCAGCCTATTCCACAAAGAAACTCCTGGAACATGGCAAGTCTGTTGCAGATGGCTTTTTGTGCCACTTTGTTCATTGGAAGGCATTTCAGGCTGCTGGGTAGGATTGAATCCCTGAAAAAATAATCAGACTGGACTCTGGAGCTTAGGTGACAGTACCGATTCCTCTAATTTAATGATTTTTTTCACAGAAAGAAAAATCTGCTATTTTTGCAATCTGACAAGGCAATTTGGATTAGAGGAGCCAGCCCATCAGTAGAAACTACCCATTTGCAGCCCCTCTATGTAGTGCTTAAGTGGTCCGCTTAGTCCCATCAGTAGGCTCTCTTTCCCGAATGTTTTTTCTTAAATGCTTAGATCACCAGATTGCCTGTTACTAAAATTCAGCTACACCCTCCCTAGTCGCAGCCTGCGGTGATCTCCCCTGCGGGCTGATAGTCTAGGAAGCACAATTCCCCCCGGCCCCCAACATAGCCCACTGAAGGAAGAGTAAAACTATAACCATGGGCTGCTGGTTACCACCCTATGTTTTAGCGTGGCTGAATTTTGTCTTTCCAGTCCATGTAATGTGACTTAACTAGCAACTGCAGATTCAGTGAACCCCACAAGCTGTCTATGGCCAATGAGGCCTTCTTACGAGACAAGTGGGTTCCTGGACGTGCCCCCAGTGATCAGCTTTCTTCTCCTGGATCATGGCAGGATGGGCTTCTCAGTGCAAAGGTGCCCATGTTTTAACTTGTCTGTCATGGTGGAAGGTATTTCTGTAAGATGTTGAGAGCACAGAAAATGAATCCTCTCGTTTGTAAGGCATTGCTCGGTCTTGCAGTATATGGTGTCTCATTTCTGAGCCCCCAAACCCACTAATGAGTATTTTTCAGTGAAAGTTACCACCACCTAGCCTGAAGATTATTTCTGCTGTAATCCCTAAATAAAAGATTAAAGATAAGAAGAAAGAAATGAAAAGAAAGGAAACAGTTTGGGATGTGTGCATGTGTGTGTGAGCATGTCTCTGGGTGTAAGAGTATGTGTGGTTGGTGTGCATATGTGTGAATGTTAGTTCCTCATGTGTGTGGTTTGTATGTTGAGTATGTGTGCTATTTGTACATGTGAGAGCATGTGCATATACATCTGTACTTGAATGTGTGTGTGGGCTGTGTGTGTGTGTGTGTGTGTGTGTGGCATAAGTAGTTCTTTGCGTGCTAATGCTGCCTCCTAGTGGCGTCTGTTACTTCTGATAGTGCTCACCAAACAGTTGGAATAATATTGAAGTTTCCTTGTGTCAAACATTGGGTAAAATTTTCCGTATATCTCACTATTGTACCTTTCCAATCATGCCATAAGGAAGGTAAAGAAACCAAAGCTCAGGGAAATTAAGCAACTTGATTTACCTGGTTGCAAAGCTAATCAGTGACAGAACCAGATGTCCAACCTTCAGAACTGTCTTTTCTACTGTTCTGAGCTACCACTCATAGCTAGTTAGGTTGTGAATTTCCCCAGTGGCTTCCTGGAAATAACTGGACTCTACAGTTGGAATTTTACAGCCCAGGACCAGTGGTGAGGCAGGTTGGTAGAGAGATTTTTGTAGGGGGGAGGCTATGAAGTTCTCTAGCAGTTGGTTGCCGGTTTGTATGCACATTGGCTGGGGCGATATGCGTGTTATTGAAGGGGAGGGAGGAGGGATAGCCAGTCTGTCTCTGTTGATAGCCTTGTGCATGGATTGCCCAGGAAGGCAGGTTAGAGCAAGCCGCAGAGGTAAAGATGGAATGGTGAATGTGACCTTGTTCTGGCACAGGGAAGGAATCGGAGCCATTGTTCTAACAGTAGTGATTCTGCTTTTTTTAATGGTGAAGAAAAGAACATGTGCCTCATCATTCAGTTGCTACTTTCTTTATGCTACACCTGTTTGTGGTATAGGCCATACTTTTTTGACCTGTGAATAGGAAGTTCAGAATCATTTCCAATCCAGTTTAAGGGATTTACTGACTGCAGGATTATTCTGGTATCTATCCCTAATGCATTTACATAATAATAATAATAATTTTTTGTATTTATAAATTGCTTTTCTTTTAGATTGCTATGAGTCATTCATGCAATTCATTCTAGTGATACAGAGTATATTAATAATGCAAAATGGTGAATCACTGATTGAAATTTGATTATTTAGAATATCAGCTTATGCATTAATACTTTGTACAGAGCCATTGCTAGTTTTGAAACAATAAATAAAAATATGGAAGGTATTGGAGAAAAGGTACAGGGAATAAGAAGTATAAATTGTTGGTACAAAATAGGGGGAGGTTAAGAATAGTATAGGAAATGGAGAAGCCAAAGAACTTATATGTATGACCTATGGACATGAACTAAGGGAGGGGGAGAATGTGGGTGGGAGGGAGGGTGCAGGGCAGAGGGGAATAGAAGGGGAGAAATGGGACAACTGTAATAGTATGATCTGTAAAATATATTTAAAAAATAAAAATATGGAAGGTATGTATATCATGTTAAATTCCAAAAAGAAAAAAATGGACAAAAGGCTAAAGAGAAACTTTGCAGAAGAATAAAAAGAAAGGACTCATAGAGATATTAAATATTTCAACCTTTCTAAATAGTGGGAAATGAAAATTAAAGAGATACTTTATATATACATACAATTAGCACAGATTAGAAAAGTTGTTCGTGTGAGACAGCCACGCTCAGGGACTGTTGAGTGAAACTGCCAATTTGCAAAACACTCTGGAAAGCGATTTGTCTACTGATCAAAAGCCTTAGGCTCCCCCCGCCTCCCCATAGGGATAGGCCTTATGGAGACAGCTGCAACTTCAACCAAGATGTGCATTAAAAGATATTTATTCCAGTATTATATATCAGAGCTAAAGATTGCTAATATCCAATCACAGGAGAACAATTAAGCAAATGATGCCGTATTCTAATGATGGGATAATAAGTAGACATTAAAATGATTTATATATTATTTTCATTATTTTATATATTATAATTTTATTATCTGCAAGTATATATGGTTTGAGAAAACTATACGATTATTAATAGTGGTTATTTTTAATGGTAGGGTTACACATTTTTTTATTTTCCTCTTTAAAATATTCGATGGCTTTCAATTTCCATATAATAGAGTTAAAACTCATAATCTGAAAAGATGCAATTCAGAAGTCTCTGTCGCGGAAGAAACATTTCCTGCCTCTTTACAGGTCACTTGATCACTTTTGCTGGCAAGTGGAAGCAATTGCCTGATAATTCACCACTGTGACCCAAAGTCAGTAACATTCGTTCTTGCGTCTTGTACTTACATTTTATGTGCTCACTACTCACAGTCTTTCAAATTACTGGATAAAGTCACATTGAAGTCGTTGAAACTTTAACTCCTCAATGTTTTAGAGGAGAAATAAATAGTGAATTCATAGTTTTGTGCCTCAGTCAGTGTTTTCCAAAGTAATGCAATTTTTGGAGAGATCTGAGGATGTTTAAGAAGTAAATTGGCAGGACTTAAACCATCTTTAATTCTTTTGGCAAGAGAATCACTGTCAATCTTTGATTCATATTCTTTCAGGTTGTTTTCCTCTCTGTGTCTATGGCAAGTATGCAAAATAGTAGTTTGCAAACTGTTTTGTAACTCACTTTCTGTGTTTATCAGTACAAGACTTAGACTTTGGGTGTTGCTCTTCAGGACAATTAACGTATCCAAAGAATGCCTTTAGGAAATATGTACATTTTATGTGTACATAATTTAAAATTAAGAGAGGTTAGTTACCGTATCGGGTGTACATTTGATTTTATATAACAGAAAATACAAATAATAGTGGGTTAAACAAAATGGAGGTAACCTGTAGGTCTCTGCTATAGTTACTGTAATTTTATAGAATGAGTTCAAAATATAGATATCATCAGATTTAATACTTATAACAAAACCAGGCCTAATTCAAATTACGTATGAAGAAGTATCTTTATAATTAGCAAAAGGTTACATTTTTCTATGTTTTGGGTAGGGCATAATTGAATTCACATTGTTCAGTATTATGTAGACTAATTCTTAATTTTAAGTTTATCTTTTGAAAATAAACAGAACCTTTTCCACATGAGAAGTATAACATAGTTAACTTCCCACATGGGAAAGAAAAACCATTTTTTTTAGGGTCGTGTTTACACTATCATTATCAATTATGTACCATTGGGTTTGTAAAAATTGAAGTAAAATGTTATTTGTTTTTGAAACAAAGCTTCTACTTTTGTTTAAGTCATATGTAGCTGATAGGAAATAATATTTTCAATGGAAAATTTTCAATTTTAATACATTTTAAAATCAAAGATAAAACAACATTCAGTATATATTTTTGTATAAATTTTCATAACTGACTTTATAATTAAATTAGACCCATCAGATTCACTCTCCTAGAAAGAAATTTGGATTCAGAAGAGTTGGTCTTCCAGGCTTCTTGAGTGGAAGCTGTAAAGTAGGAAGCTGTGGGGTAGAGATGTTCTATACCACGTGCCGAGAAAAGCACAAAGGAACAATCTGCATTTATTCTTTCATTCAATAAACATTTATAGATTGTCTCTACGTGTGGGTACTCTGCAAGGTGCTGGGTCTGCAATGGTGAACCCGACAGATGTTGTTCCTGTCCTTATGGGGCCTAAAAAAAATGATCATTGATATTTAATATTTGATTACAAATTTTGATAAATACAAAGAAGAAAAAGAACAGGGGGCTTTGAAAAAGAATAAGGGTGATCTGAGAATCAGTGAAGGCTTCTCTGAGGAAGTGACAGTTCAAGAAATATATACTGAGCTGACAAATTATTATCCTTCTAGACATAGTCATATTAATGGTTACCATAGCTATTTAGCCACAAAACATTTACTGTAGAACTGTATTTTTCAGGCCATACATACTGCAACAGTTACAAAAGAGTATTTTGTGGATTGAGGTCCCTGAATGGTCTCCGATTCCAGCAAGTTCCTCCTAAATATATCTGGAGGTACCCAGGGCAGGTCTTATGCACGTTCTTTATTTTACTAAACTGTTGCATAGTGTGCATTATTAATCTTTCTCCCAGTGTTTGTAGCTGTGAAGATGTAACTATTATTCTCACTTCTTGCCTCTGATACTTGGTAAAGTCATCCCAGCTGTGGCTACTTTTTACTAGTGCCAGCCCTGAGGTTGCTGGAGCCCAGTGTTAAGGCCAATGATGTCTGTACTGAGTTTGCTATCTTCACAAATTTTAAATACAAATGCGGCTTATGGCTTCTGTCCTCAATGTTGAAATGGACAGACAATCCACAGGGCAGGAGTTGTTAACCTCTGCTCCATGGATGCACTTCAGACCTTTTGGGAAACCTCTGATTTGTACGTACATTTTGGGGCATGTGGGCAGTTGGTGGTGGTGCAGTCAGGGAGGTGAGTTACAGCTTTTTAAGATTTCAAAGGAAGTCCTCACCTCAAAGGTCTAGGCATTACTATTTTAACAAGAGGAGGAGAGTTCGAAATCAAACCATAGCCAGCACTGTGCTTTATGTAGAATCACCCACCTTTCCTTCAAAGTTTCTATACTGTCATTGAACCATCTGCTTACCGTCTCCTAGGATGAGCTACTTCCTAGGAGGGTCCTTGGTTCTCACGTAAGGAGATTCTAAGTGGACACCAACCAGTCCTGTAAACATGATGTATATGCTTGAATACTAAGGTAAACACAGCTCAGGCTCAAGCTATATGTGTAGGACATAAATAACAATAAAAACCCTTCGTGCATATCTTAGTATTTTTGTTTGCATAGCTATATGTATGTATGTATATATAGGTGTGTGTGTATATATATAGGTGTGTGTATTATATATATATATACATGTGAAAAAGTGACAATCTGCTAGTTCTTGAAAATGGAAAGGGTACTTTCACCTAATGAGAGAAAATATTTTAAGAAATTTATTTTTTTTTTACTTTTTAACTTTCAGTCATAATTTTTTCTGCTGCAATTATTTCCTCTCAGATGAACGTGACAACTTGACTTCGTTGCATTTCTTCCCTTGATCCTCTTTTCCCGTCTTTCTGCTCATGTTCATTTAGACATCATTTGTCAAATTCATTTCCTGTTCTACCAGCAATGTGGTTCCATATTTTGAACCTCTTCACTGAGTGGTCAAACTCCTGCAGTTGCATGTGCAGGCTTTCCGTCCCTGATTCTCAGTGCAAATGATCTGGATTACTGATTATTTGTTAGCTATCAACCTGTTCAAATATGGTTTTGAAAAACTAAACACTCTTAAAAGCATTTCATACCTTTTCTTTTCTTAGCCTTCATGATTTGTCATTCAAACAATGAGGAAGTGGTTAGTTTTTACTTCCAGTGGGATGGGTTTGAAAAAAGCACCTTTGAAAGAATGACTTCCCTCTGAAAGTCTGAAAGTAACTAGTCACAAATGAATGAATCTTCTCCTTCCTTTATGGAAAATTGAAAAGGTGCTTCAAGCTGTGCTTATGTTAAATTTGGCATCACACTGAGTGTATTGCATAGGCACGGAGGAAGGCATCCTGTTGTGAAATTAGATGAACAACGGTGGTAAACTGAATTTCACTTAGGTGGGTGTTTTTACAATTTAAATGTAATTTCTGCCTGTATATTTAAAAAGCATAGTTCAGAGTATCCCCAGAAATGTAACAGACCAAAGAACACCACAACATAAAAATGCAGACACGGAGAGTGCCCTGGGGAAGCTGAACCTTGGGAACAGCAAAAACTCATTTTCCACTAGATCTTGCTATTTTACAAATAATTGGTAAGCAGAAAGCCTTTTGATTTGATTTGATTTCAGCATCTTCAGAACTTGGTGTCTGTTTTTTCAGACTTCAGTTTTGAATTCAAAAAAAAAGAAAGAAAGAAAGAAAAAAGAAAGGCAGTGGTACTCATTTTCCCGCTTAACACAACCCCATTCTCCTCTGGGTTGTGAGAAAGACACCAGGCAGTAAGTCGTCACGTTTTTACACTCATTCAACTCCGTTGTGTGTTCAAAGGCCCCACCCTTCCGTGAACATCCTCCAGTAATCCCATTTTCTTTGCCCTTTACCTATTCTTCCACAGCCCGTAAAGTGTCCACAAACTCCTTGTGATGTTCGAGGTCCACAGTGCCCAGTTATCCTGCAAGCCCTGGCCTGGCACCAGTTTAGGAGCCGCCAGGCTGGAACGCCAGCCTGGAGTCTGCGCAGCGGACCCGGCCGTCGCCATGGCAACACGCCCAGCACCCGCGGGGCCCGGGCAGCGGGGGAGGGAGGAGGGGGATACGGAAGCGCGGAAGTCCCCTCCTCCTACAGGACAGACGGCGGCTACCGAGGCATCAACCGTCGCCGTGGCAACAGCGAGGCGCGCCCGCAGCGGCGGGAGGAGCGGGGCAGGGGGCGGGGAATGAGAGCGCGGAAATCCCCGCCCCCGGCCTGCAGGGCGGCGGAGACAGAGGCGGCCCGCAAGGATTTGAAACCGTTTGGCAGCGGCGTCGGCGGCGGCCAACCGGAAAGCTTGCGTGTAGGGGCTCCAGGTTCTTGTCTTTCCGATTTTCCCTCTCCTGCCCCTATCCCCGGGTTCTCGGGTGGAATTTCGCCCGGAGAGGCGGTCGCCCCGCCCGTGCGGGCTGATGCGCGGAGGGGCGTAGCCCCGCAGGCCCCGGGCGGGTTCTCGAGGCCTGAGGGGCGCGCGCAGCGTTCGGGGGTCTCCGCGCGGACCTCTGGGGCTTCCCTTGCTGAGTGAAAATGCAGCCCGGTCACGGGTTGGGGAAGTTGAGTGAAGTTTGATAAGCGGTCAACGTGACGGGGCCCAGAAGTCGAACCAAAGAGTTTGCCGCTTGGGAGAGGAAATCCGTGTGCCGGACACGCTCGGGGAGAGGCCTGGCCTCGCGGGGCTCGCGGGCCGCCGCCCGTGCCCGGCGACCTCTGCCCACGGTGGCCGGGGAAGTGACTTAGGGGCGCGGCGCCCCGGGCTTGTCACATTCCTCACTCGGGGGTTAGGGTAGAACCGGTGTGCTGGTTCCTTTGTGGGAACAGTCCTCATAACAGTCCCTTGGGAAGGCCCCGGCCCGGCATCAAGATGCTGGGAGTTACAGAGTGTTTCTGAGTTTATTTATAGTATATATACTTACAGCGTTTAAGAGAACAGCTCTTATTCTGATCACTGCAGCTGTTTTTCTTATTTGTCCTTACTATTTAAAGATGAGTGAAAATAAAATAGAACAGGCGAGTAAAATGACACGTGCCTTTTCCTGGGGATGCCGCGGAGTCTGGGCACAGTATTCCGGCCCAGCTGCCACTTTCCGTGGAACCCTCGGTCAGTTGCTGAACCCCGCTGAGCCTCGGCTTCCTCGGCTGTGAAATGGACACGAAAGTGAGCCTGTCTCCCAGGGCGTTGGCTGAGATGCGTTTGCAAAAGCACACAACAATGCTGGCACAAGCGGGACTGTCCGCACACCGGATGTCAACAAGCCAGGTCAGCATGCACCTGGAAAGACTTTGATGTGCTGAAGTACACATGCCAGGTTTTCTTTAATGACCCAGCATATACTTAAAATATATGGTTTGATTGAACAAAATTAATGACACGCCACTTTCAGGAATATGTTTACTGTGTTTGGCAAGGGGCGTGGTATACCTCAGGTGTATTCTTTCTTTAGCAGCTGTGGCTGCTTCTCTCCCCCAAGGCCTTTCAGTATTTGTGGCTTGCCCCTGTTTTGCTGACTCCTATGGCAGCGAAGCACCTTGAGAAGGTCTTAGCCCCTTTTGAAGCTGTCCACATAGAAACAGGTTTAAAAAAAGACATTGTCAGAGAATTAAATAAAAGACATGATCCAAATATAGGTTATAGCTATAAGCAAGAGTTACTCAATTTACTTCTTTTTTTATTTTTTTTTAAGTTTTTATTTATTTTTAGAGAGAAGGCAAGGGAGGGAGAAAGAGGGAGAGAAACATCGATTGGTTGCCTCCCAGGAATTGAAGGAGGACAACGCCCTCGTTGGCAGGACAACGCCCAACTCACTGAGCCACACCAGTCAGGGCATGGTTTTGAAGTGATTTATGTAACTGGTAGGCACACTCTAAGCCTAAATCAGAGATATATAGCTTTACTTATTTTTCCATCTTAATAATTTAAATCTGTAATTCTAATAAATAGTAACCAAACTGTTTAATTAGCTGGAACTAAGTAGATATAATTTATTTATAAGATGTAATTTGTGTAGCAAGAATTCCTTGAAGGTTTGAAATGGTAAATTAATTTTTTTTGCTTTTTGCATTCATTATTTTATTGGAGAATAAAGAAAGGGTGAGGAGAAGCAGATTTTTGGCTTTTACCAAGTATTGCATTGCCTCTTCATTCTGTTTTTTTTTTTTTTTTTAATGTGTGGCATAGTATTGTGTATTATTATAGCCATTCTGATTGCCTTTCTAATTTTCAAAATTTTTCATTATTAGTTGGATATATTGCTGACTTATAGGGACGTGTCAAGTGGTCAGATATAATGGATCTGAGAGCTAGGGATTTCAGATTTTTAATCTCAGCTTTGGGCTTAATTTTGTGAGTTTGGGTGTATCTTTTAACTTTGAATTTTAGTTTCCTCTAACATTAAACAATTATCATCTGCCTGTGTCAAAGGATGTATTGGGTGATTATTAGTGATTATTAGGAATCTTTTTGCTTTAGCTCTAACTATGGATACTCTCAGGCAACTGTGTGCACAGGCAGAAAAGTTAAGCCTGGGAGTACACTTCCAGGCCAGAGCTGTGCTGAACATTCCGGGTTATGCGTTTCCACTTGTTTGTTCATCCGTTTGAAAGTTGGTTTTCAGCTGATGGTCTAACAGCCAGTCCTATCACAAGCCTTCTGTTACCAAGTACGTAACTGATGGAGCTGTGGAGGGATGCGGTTAGTTATTGTAGGAGGGGGAACAAAACCAGCCAACCAAACGATCCAGCCAACTAACCAATCAAAAAAATGTATCTTAACCGAGTCTTGAATTTGAAAATGTGTTTCTTCTGTAATGCAGAATGTAGGGTGACCAGTTTTGGTAACTAGCATGGAGGACATGTGATATTTCTATTCTAGAAAACCTATTTGGTACTCAGAATGGGATCTAAAAAAGAAACACCCCAAAACCAGTCATGTAAAAGTGGAACATTAATCCCTTACATTAACATTTATTTACTAACAATTCTTCAGCTTCTAATACGTACCATGTAATGTGCTAGGTACTAAGACGTGTAAGTCATGGTCACTGCCTCCGAGGAGCATCTCTCAAATGGTGAAGACATGCAAAAATACACAGATCTGTAAAAAAATTACGTAATAAGTGTTGCTACACAGATGTGAACACTGAGGATGGAGTAACAATGAATCTACAATAAGTGGGACAACCTTTACTCAGAAGGGACATTTGCCTGACTCCAGACAAAGGAAACAGCCTGGGAAAAGGATGTAGAATCATACAAGGGCTTGGAGTGTTTGCAGAATGGCGAGGAGTTCATTGTTGGTGGAGTGGTCATTGGTGGGTTGGTGTAGTTAAGCAAAGAGTGTGTGTGTGTGTGTGTGTGTGTGTGCAGGTGAGAGATGGGCTCAAAATACAAAGGCACCTGTAGGCCTAACTTTGAATTTAGAAAGCATCCTGTTGTGTAGCAGGCAGCCAAGAGGAGTTTTAAAGTAGGGAGTGGTGTGCTTAGTTTTGTACTTAGGCAACTTACTCTAGTATCAGTGAGGATGAAAGTGAGGAAGAGCGGAGTAGGCCGTGTTCGAAAGTGCTTTCTCTGAGTGGCAGCTGGAATGGACATACAGGCAGAATTTGAGACGTTCTGAGTAATTGTTGATATTTGGTTTATGGGGTTTAGAAAATAGGAAGAGTCAGTGGGGCTGGACAGTTTGACACAGTGGGAGGTAGTTGATAGGAAATAGAGGTGTTGTTGGCATTAGAGAGAAGGAGAGTTCATGCTTTGATACAGAAGCAAAGTAAGTAAGGATTTGTTCTCCAAGAGGTAACCTGACAGGTGGAGGGAATAGCATTTTGGGGTGTTACCATCTGACTATTATTTTTTTTCCATGAAGCAGGAGGTAAGATTTTTAAAGTGAAGAGTGAGGGGAGGCTGCAGCATTTTATTTAAGGGGCTTTAAGATGTCTGATAGAACTTTAAATGCTGCTTTGTGGGGTAGGAAATACTAAAAGACTGCATATTCAGGTAAGATTGGAAGCCACCTGACTACAAGGCAGTGCCATTTTTCTCCAGCAAACCCTTACTTAGGAAGCCTAAGGGGGGTCAAGGGATGGCAGTCTCCCTGAGTGCAAAGACAAGACCGAGTGGGATAAGGAGAAAGTTTAAAGGGATAAGAGGCTGTGATGAGATGGAAGGGTTTGGGAGGTGACAGTGATGAGCAGGGAGAGTGAAAGGTAGAGTCAGAGGGCGGGAGCCTGATAAGAGGGGACGTTTGCGGTTGAGATTGAAGAGCAGCAGTTGGGAAGGCAGCATGCATCTCAGAAACGATTCTCCTTCCTGGGCAAGGCTGCGGGGAGAGAGTTTGAGGCTCCAGAGAGCACGTGCGTGTACCTGACAGAGGACGGAAACCTTGCTTCACTTCTGGGCTGTGAGGGATGCCAGGGCGGCCAGTGGAAGCTAGCGTTTCCTTGCGGGGACAGGCTAGAGAGAGCTTTCTGTGAAGAGGCTGCTGATAATGAGGGAGGATACCGTGTGAAACGTTGGAAGCTGCTTTAGCAGAGGGAGGAACAAGAATGGCTGGGAGGCAGAACAGAGCTTTTTCCCCAAATATATAACTTGTAAAATGAATAAATGACAATTGGACGCCTTACATAATATAGAGGTAGTCCATGTCCCTAACAAGACATTTCATAACTTCAAGGAATATATTAACTGTGGATATATTTTTAACTCAAGGAATTTTGTCAAAACCTACATTTCTGATTTTTGGGATTTGCCCCTTTATATTCAGTGTTTTCTTGCTAATGAGGAAGAAATACAAGGACCAATATGTTACCCTTTTGAGGGGAATTAAAAATACTTAAATTTACATAGTTAAAATCACATTTGGGGGGATACAGTTCTACGAGTTTTTACACAAGCATAAAGTCGGGTGTTACAACCCCTCCACAGACAGTTCGCCGAACAATTCCGACACCTGAAAAATCTCCGTGTGCTGCCTTTCACTAAGCATAATGTGTTTGACGTTCATGCTGTTGTAGCAGAAGTTCTTTCCTGTTGCCGAGCGCCGTTTCATTCTGTCCTTTCACCATAGTTTGTTTATCCATTCCCCAGGTGAGGGACATTTGGGTTGTTTCCAGCGTTTGGTGATTATAGAAGAAAAATGCTCTTACAAACCTCACATTCAGGTTTCTGTGTAAATATGGATCTTGTTTCACTTGGGTAAATACCTAAGAATGGGATTTCTGGGCCATGGTAAAGGTATGTTTACCTGTGTAAGAAACTGCTAACCTGTTTTCCAGAGTAATCGCACCATCTCGCATAACTACCAACAGAGAATCCCCGTTGTTCTGCGTTCTTACCAGTGCTTGGTATTGTTTGCAGTTTTTATTTCAGCGGTCCTACTAGGTGTGTAGTGATATTTCACTGTAGTTTTAATTTGCATTTCCCTAGTGACTAAAAATGTTGAGCATCTTTTCATGTGCTTATTTGTCATCTGTATATGTTCTTTGGTAAAGAGACTAATTTTTTTGTTGATTTTTCTTATTGGGTTGTTTGTTTTCTTACGGTTTTCAGAGTTGTTTATATGTTCTTGATATAAGTCCTTTATGAGATACATAGTTTACAAATATTTTCTTTGAGTCTGTGGCTTTTCTTTTCAGTCCTTTAACAGAGTCCTTTGCAGAGCAGAAGTTTTTTATTTTGGTGAAATCTAATCTATCAGTTTTTTCTTATAGGGATAGTGCTTTTTATGTTGTATCTAAGAAATCTTTGCCTCTTCCAGGGCCATGAAGATTGTTTCCTATACTTCTAAAAGTTTTGTAGGTTTACATTTTACACTTAGGTCTGTGATTGATTTTGAGCTATTTTTTACATACACTATAAGGCGTAGGTTGAGTTTTGTGTAATTTTTTTTTGCATTTGGGTGTCCAGTTGTTACAGCCTAATTTGTTGCAAAAACTGTAATTTCTCTATCCATTGCACCTTTGTGGAAAGTCAGTTGTCCTTCCTGGTCAGTATCTGGACTCTGGTCTGGACTTTATAGTCTGTCCCATTGAACTTCGTGCCTTGTCTTGCCACCAGCGTCACGCCGTCTTCACCACACTCGCCACTGGCATCTTAAAATTGGGTAACGTGAGACCTTCAGTGTTGTTTTTCTTTTTCAGAACTCTTTTTGCAATTCTAGTCCCTTTAACTTTCTGAAATATAAATTTTAGATTCAGCTTGTGTGTGCAAAGAATAGGGTTGGGATTTTGATTGGAGTTGGGTGAAATCTATAGACCAATTTGGGGAGAATTGATATTTAATGCTGATGAGTTTTCTTTGATTTCTTTCATCAGTTTTGTAGCTTTCAGCATACATATCCTTAATACTTTAATTTTTAAATCTTTTATAGACTGAAGTATGGAAATGGAAAGTGAAGAAGAACAATGGGAGAAGCTGGATGCAGAATTTGATCACTTTGTGGTGGATATGAAGCCCTTTGTTTTAAAATTACCCCATAGGTCAGGTAAGATTTATGTTTGAAAATTAGATTGTTTTTTTAAAAATACTTTATTTACTTATTTTTAGAGAGGGGAAGGGAGGGGGAAAGAGAGGGAGAGAAACATCAGTGTGTGGTTGCCTCTCATGCGTCGTCCACTGGGGACCTAGCCCTCAACCCAGGCATGTGCTTTGACTGGGAATCGAACTCGCAACCCTTTAGTTCACAGGCCGGCGCTCAATCCACTGAGCCACACCAGCCAGGGCTGAAAATTAGATTCTTAAGATTAATTTTTTCTTTATATTATTTCATCAAACCAATGAAACACAATATGGAAATAAAGCTGCACTCTGTTAATGCCAATTTTTATCTTAACCTGATGTAGGATTAATTTTGAACTATTCAAGAGTAAATAAAAATTTAGTGATTATGTCTCACTAAACCATGGGAAGACTGTGATACCAATTCTTATATCTTATGAGCTTAAAGCACATGGAGCTCTAAAGTTAGCTACAACTATTTCTTCAGCATCTTTTTTCTCCTATCATGGGAATGTTTCCTTTTTTGGGAGCCTATTGTCCATCTGCTCTCTGACCCTTTTGTTTATAGGAGTGGAAAATAATCTATCGGTCTTGTGTGCTTTGGGTTGACTGAATAAAATCAAGTGTGGCCTTGGCCGGGTGGCTTAGTTGGTTGGAGCATTGTCCCATATACCCAAAGGTTGCCCGTTCAATCCCCGGGGTGCATTGATACTTCTCTGTCACATCAGTGTCCCCCCCCCCCACATCAATGTCTTTCTCTCTCATACACACACATCAGTCTGTCTCTGTCTCTGTCTCTCTCTCTCTCAAATCAATAAACATATCTTTGGGTAAGGAGTAAAAAAAACCAAGTGTGAGTGAGTGTATGTTGCTATCTTGTCTCCAATTTCTGGTCTGTTATCTCTGATTCTGGAATGGGAGTCTTTGTTTCAAGTCAAAGAACCTTCAAATCACTTAAGGTATTTGGAGTGATTGGAAAGAGTTAGTGGGGGCAGGAAGGTTCTCTGAGTTGTACTGGGCATAAGAGTGTATGTAAAGGTAAATCTGATTTGGCAGCTTTTGAGTGGAGGGTTTGGAGGGGATCCAGGAAACCGGCTCTTACTCTGTCCAAGGTGTCTGAGGGAACTCTAGATTTACAGTGAGAAGCCGAGCCAGTATTAGGTGCGTATTCCAGGAGCTGCATGCGCTGTCCTCACTGTTGCGGGCTGCAGTGTTTCCTAGACCCTTGCCGGGTGCCGTCTTCCCCTGGAGCTTCCTCTTCGGCCCGCTTGCCCGTCCCACTGTAACCTCCTTTGCTTCCTCTGCTGCTCTTCAGAATGCTTATGGCCTGCCTCACTGCTCACTCGTGACTTTTCGTTAGTGTTTAGTGGTGTTTCTACACTGTCAGTCATCTATTGATATGTGATACCTTTTTTCTTTTCGTCTTAGATGTGCTGATTAGGAAAAATTTTTATTAAAATCTCCCATTTTAAATGTATTTCAAATCAAACTATTGTCATAGTTATCTTCTTTTGAAAATGGATTTTAGGTACGAGATTTGGACGAATTATAATCTTTGGCTCACGGCTCTTTGTCAGTATCGGGACACCCCTGCCTTCTCTTACTCAGTTAGTTGTCAGTGGGCGTTTAGGATCTCACACCCCACGCAGGACTCTGCGCATTGGCAACAACTTACATCTTCTTACAGCTGAATTCTACTTTTGAAAATGTTTTCTCTCCATCATTTTAAGTAAAGGGATGAGTTCTTTTTTGTTCATTAAGTTGTACTGAATTCTAGCCATTCCAAAAATATATAAATTTCAGTTTGCTGCTGGGCATATAACACATAGTTTGAAAAACTGATTACTTAGGTTTATCAGTTTTACTTTTGCATTTTCTTTTTACACAAAGGATGCCCAATATTTTATGAAGTTTGCTTTGTGATTATATAATTTTCAAAGCTAAAAATACAGAAGTCCTTTAGAGGCCAGCTCTCATACCTGTTGTAATAAATCCGGTATGAGCAAAGTAGTAAATCCGGGCCCAGTGATTTTTGTAGGTAAAACAATACATGAATATGACCTTTAGAAGCTAGGAGATTAAAGAAGGCTTATGATTTGTGTTAGATGTATAATCCTCGAATTGAGTTAGACTGGTAAAAGATTAGTGTCAAAATCATTTTCATGAGACCCGAAAACAATTCTGTGTCGTGGCAAGATAGGACAGTCCATAGGTCATTATATGTGGACTAAACTGTGCTCTGTTTTTTAGGTAGTTTTTAAAATGATAATTATTTTACAAAATTATATGTAAATAGCCTTCAATTATTTTTAGAGAGGTTAAAAGAAAACCCTAAATAAATCAACTACAAATCCCTGAAAATGATCAGCTTTAATAAATAAAACATTTGAGATTTAATTTTAGATTAAGTTTAAAATGCTTAAATAAAGAAGATTGCATTTTATCTCTCTCTTGGTTTGTATAATGACAATTATAGAAAGGTTTTTCAGCACAACTAAAATTATTTTAGAGATGTTTTTACAGTGGACTTAATCTCGTCACTTTATATTTGACAGTAATCCAGAGATTTTACTTCTGAGAAAATATTTCTTTGCATATGTCTTACCTGATTAGTAATTAACTGATAAACTCTAGACCAGGGGTTGGCAAATCGTAGCCTCTGGGCCAAATCCGTCCTGCTGCCTTTTTGGTAAAGTTTTATTAGAAAACAGCTATGCCCGTTTTTACATGTGGTGTGTGGCTGCCTGCACACTCCAGCGGCGGAGTGGAGCAGCTGTGCCAGGACCCCAGGCCTGCAGGGCCTACAGTGTTCACTGCGTGTCCATTCGTAGGGCGAGTTTGCCGACCCCTGCTCTAGGCAAAAGCACATTTGTATAGGACTTTCATTTATGTTTATATACTGAGAAATCAAGCCTCTAATAGTTTTTATGTATTTCTAGAACGGCAGAGGTGTGCACTTTGGATTAGAAAGCTGTGTGAGCCTTCAGGAACAGGTACAGGAATAATGGGCAGGAAGAATCGGAACCTGTATGCGAAACTGTTACTGCATATGCTTAAGCGAGGAGTGATCGAAGGCCCTTTTGTATATCGACCTGAACCAGGGACACTGAAAACCTTACCTTCATACATGGTAGGTGTCATTGACCAAAAAATGTATTAGT